>NC_059166.1:33461857-34086857 GCF_019923935.1 Bubalus bubalis
GCTAACTGGCTCTAAACTCTAATATAATTTTATGAGCAGACTTACTAATAAGGAAGAAGCTCACTGAATAAATACATGCTATGATGCAAATTATCTTTCCCATTGTACATAACTGAATTGATATTATAGTTAACAGAGTGATCACTTGATTTATATTCCCTGACTCTGAAACCACAATGCGGGAATCATAAATCTCAACACCTAACAGTGCAGACCCACTGCTTTGCCCTCCCCGAGCAAGGAGGCTCCACGTCACTAAGTGGTATTTACATTTTAATAGAAAAATAATACAAAGGAAGAAACAGAAGATTTAGACAGAGATTGAACTAATACAAGGTAATTGAAAGAAGGATTTATATTAACAAATATATATTAGGTCCTTCACTTGTATTCTCCTAAATTTGGTCATGACTACTACAACAGAGAGGTTATTATCCAGAGAAATACCATGAATTTCAGAAAGAGCCAAGCCACTCAAGATCACCTAAGATCACCCAAGTGTTCAACAGCAGAATGAATATTGCCATCCAGGCATTTCTGGCTCCAAAGCTGTGCTGTCCCCATTACAAATAGATTTTGATGTTATATTTACCAAAGAATTATGAGCTTGAATTTAAGCATCTGGGTCAGGGTTGAACTACAATTTAGTTATTTTACATTGCAAAAATTGCACTTTTACACTCAACTTTTTTCTCTTCATTATCCGTCTAATGTGAGTCTATTTTCAGTTCTCCCAAACTAAGACCAGAACCTACTCAGAAAACAAATTTATTGTTGAGGAATTCTCTCTCAAGACTTTGCCTGTGATGATGAGTTTGATGGCTTTTCGAAACCAAGGATAAAAGAAAGCATAAATCAAGGGGTTCATAGCCGAGTTATAATAAGCAATCCAAACCAATATTTCATAAACATATGTGGGAGTGATGAAACCTAGGAAGGCATCAATGATGGCATCCAGGAAGTAAGGCAGCCAGGAGACCAGAAACGCTAGCACTGCGACGCCCAGTGTTCTCGCTGCCTTTCTCTCCCTCTTGGCCACTCTGTCTTGGAAGCTGTCTGAGCATCGCCCAGGCTTATTGCTCAGACTCTCAATTTTTCTAGCCTGTTGTTTAGCAATGAGGAAAATTTTGGAGTAAAGAACTATCATCACAAGGGTGGGGATGAAAAATAATAGAAAATTCACCAATACCCAATTTTGATTCACTGCAATTTGACAGCCTCCCACACAGGTGAGAGCACTTACTAGATCCTCCAGTCCAGCTGCATTTGCTCCTGTGCCAAGAAGGGAAAAAGTATAAATAATGGGAAAGAGCCAAGAGAAGACAATACACATGCCAGAAACAGACACGGTGAACTTTGTTGGATAGACCAGGGGCTCAGTGATGGCAATGTACCTGTCCAGAGAGATAAAGCACAAGTGGTAGATGGAAGCGTAACAGAATGACCCATTAAAACAAGAGTGGAGTTGACAATAACTCTCCCCAAAGTACCAGCAGCTCTCCACGGACCTCACTGTGCTGAAGGGCATCACAGTCACTCCCACCAAGAAGTCTGCACAGGCCAGGGAGGTGATCAAGAAATTGGCTGGAGAATGCAGCTGCTTGAAGTGGAGAATGGAAATCATTACCAAGAGGTTTCCAAACACAGCCAGCACAGCTCCAAAGATGAACACTGTGTACAGGATGAGGGGATGAGGCGGGGAGCTGGAGAGTAGGGGGTTTTCACACAGGATCCGTTCAGGTGCTCATAGCAGAGCTGCACAGCTGCAGCAGAAGGAGACGCACTGCTCATGATTCTCTGATTTGATACCTGGAAACCTGTCACCCTCTGTGGCCCAGGATGTCACTCCAGTTTTCAAAGTCCTTAAAAAAGAAAAAAAGATAAATACAATATGTTAGTAATTACCAGCATATTCTGTCTCCATTTCTTTGTAAGTGCCAGTCTTTTTCTTTTTAAAAAATTATTTATTTGCTATATTGCATCTTAGTTGCATCATGTGGGATCTTTTGTTGCACGCAGGGACTCTCTAGTTGTGGCTTGTGGACTCAGTACTTGCAGTGTGTGGGTTTAGCTGCCTTGCAGCATGTGGGATCTTAGTTCTCCCACTAGGGATCAAACCCATATTGCCTGCCTTGCAAGACAGATTTGTAACCACTGGACAACTAGGGAAGTCCCCAAATCCTTGCTTTCATGTTTAGAAAGTGATTCATGTCTTGTAAAATAATTCACTTACAAATGCATTGACAGTTAACTTAAATCATTAAATTATTTAAATTAAAAAAAATGTATTCCTTTGCATTACCTGGTACTTCATGTCTGAGAAGTGCTGGTCTTCAAGAAGCTGTTATATGATGCTTGTTCAAATGCTACATTTTATAGGACCCTTTTCCTAATTTATCAGAGCATGGATAATGCCCCAAACACTATATCCCCTCAGGAAAGGAGCCAAATGATTCTAATACCCAAAACACTTAAGACTGTATCCCCATAGTGGAAGGTATAGAAATAAAGGAAATTTTAAATCATGATTGTGTTTATGCTAAAAATAATTTTATGCCCTACTAATTTTCTGATGACATTTGACCTTTTCATGAAATAGAAATGGGAATAGTCTCCTTAAAAACTTGCTCAAGTTTTGAAAGCCGTATTGTTTATTCTTACTAATTATGGGTGACTCAATTTTCATTTTGTAAGGACCACTGGTTGTTGATTCCCATTTGTCACTAGAAGTCTTTCAAAGAAGTACTTAAGCTCTTACAGTTTTAGTTTGGGTAAAGAGATTAAATACAGAATTATATTAAAATCTAGACTGTTTCAGGTTTAGTTTTAATAATTCTGATTTGGAAAACTGAATGTGGAGAATCAAAAATGTTTCCTTATAGAAATACATGAAGGAAGAGTAAGTACATCATAAAAGCAGTTCTGCTAAGGTTTTTATTTTGGAGAGGGAGGAATTTTGTTGTTTCTAAATGGGAACTGTTGGGAATATATTAAAGAAATAATATGAAAAATGTATTTTTGGAATGTGAATATTCATATATTATACTATGAATTTTACCATTGACAAATTCTCCTCTTAGAGCTCTAGAACAGAACTCAACTTAGACTTGAAAAAAATTTTTTCTGATGAGTGACTTCTGGTCATTTTACAAAATCAGCTTTCTAAATCTGAGGTGTAGTTTATATTTGAAATTTTCACACTTTTAAAGTGAACAGGTTGTGGAATTATGGTAACTGTATCCACCCATGTAACCACCCCTGCAATCAAGGTATAGAATAGACTGTTTCCAACACCTCAGTTCAGTGTCTGTGCAATATTCATCCATTTATTTGGTACATAAGGAATGCATTCCCAATTATTTGCTAAGGAGTGATCTATTGTGGGAACATACCACAATTGTTTTATTCATATATATTTTGATATTCATTTGGACTCTTGTTCACATTAGGGCTGTTATTAGGTGTTTCTAGAGAATACTCTATATAATTGTCTGCATAGACATGTGTTTCATTTCTTTTGGGTAAATTGCTGGCCCTATCATGATGGTGTGATCACTGACCTAGAGCCAGACATCCTGGAATGTGAAGTCAAGTGGGCCTTAGAAAGCATCACTACAAACAAAGCTAGTGGAGGTGATGGAATTCCAGTGGAGCTATTGCAAATCCTGAAAGATGATGCTGTGAAAGTGCTGCACTCAATATGCCAGCAAATTTGGGAAACTCAGCAGTGGCCACAGGACTGGAAAAGGTCAGTTTTCATTCCAATCCCAAAGAAAGGCAATGCCAAAGAATGCTCAAACTACTGCACATTTGCACTCATCTCACACGCTAGTAAAGTAATGCTCAAAATTCTCCAAGCCAGGCTTCAGCAATATGTGAACCATGAACTTCCTGATGTTCAAGCTGGTTTTAGAAAAGGCAGGGGAACCAGAGATCAAATTGCCAACATCCGCTGGATCATGGAAAAAGCAAGACAGTTCCAGAAAAACATCTATTTCTGCTTTATTGACTATGCCAAAGCCTTTGACTGTGTGGATCACAATAACCTGTGGAAAATTCTGAAAGAGATGGGAATACCAGACCACCTGATTTGCCTCTTGAGAAACCTATATGCAGGTCAAGAAGCAACAGTTAGAACTGGACAGGGAACAACAGACTGGTTCCAAATAGGAAAAGGAGTACGTAAGGCTGTATATTGTCACCCTGCTTATTTAACTTATATGCAGAGTACATCATGAGAAACGCTGGACTGGAAGAAGCACAAGCTGGAATCAAGATTGCTGGGAGAAATAGCAATAACCTCAAATATTCAGATGACACCCCCCTTATGGCAGAAAGTGAAGAGGAACTAAAAAGCCTCTTGATGAAAGTGAAAGTGGAGAGTGAAATAGTTGGCTTAAAGCTCAACATTCAGAAAACCAAGATCATGGCATCTGGTCCCATCACTTCATGGGAAATAGATGGGGAAACAGTGGAAACAGTGTCAGACTTGATTTTTTTTGGGCTCCAAAATCACTGCAGATGGTGACTGCAGCCATGAAATTAAAAGACGCTTACTCCTTGGAAGGAAAGTTATGACCAACCTAGATAGCATATTCAAAAGCTGAGACATTACTTTGCCAACAAAGGTCCATCTAGTCAAGGCTCTGGTTTTCCCAGTGGTCCTGTATGGATGTGAGAGTTGGACTGTGAAGAAGGCTGAGTGCCGAAGAATTGATGCTTTTGAACTGTGGTGTTGGAGAAGACTCTTGAGAGTCCCTTGGACTGCAAGGAGATCCAACCAGTCCATTCTGAAGGAGATCAGCCCTGGGATTTCTTTGGAAGGAATGATGCTGAAGCTGAAACTCCAGTATTTTGGCCACCTCATGCGAAGAGTTGACTCATTGGAAAAGACTCTGATGCTGGGAGGGATTGGGGGCAAGAGGAGAAGGGGACGACAGAGGATGAGATGGCTGGATGGCATCACTGACTCGATGGACGTGAGTCTGGGTGAACTCCGGGATTTTGTGATGGACAGGGAGGCCTGGCATGGTGCAATTCATGGGGTCACTAAGAGTCGGACATGATTTAGTGACTGAACTGAACTGAATGGAAAATATATGTTTAACTGTACAAGAAAATACAAACTATCTTCTAAAGTAATTGTAGCATTTTATACTCCCACCAGCAATTTATGAGTGTTCTAAATGCTTCAAGTCTTCTTCAACACTTGCTATTGACATGTTTTTAAATTCAACCATTCTAGATGGTGTATAGTCACATCTCATGCTTTTACTTTAATGAATGGTGGTATCGAGAACCTGTTCATGTTATTATTGGCCATTAATGTATCCACTTTTGGTGACATGTCCATTAAAAATTTTGTCCATTTTTACTTGAGTTCTAAAATTTCTTATTATTGAGTTTACTGGGTACAAGTTCTTTGGCATATATCTTCTGAATATTTGACTGAATATTTGAGTTTAGTTTCTTGGATAGTTTCCTGAGAGTGTCTTTTGAAGAATAGGGGAACACATGTATACCTGTGGCGGATTCATTTTGATGTTTGGCAAAATTAATACAATTATGTAAAGTTTAAAAATAAAATAAAATTTAAAAAAAAATAAAATTAATTAAAATAATAAAAAAATGAAGAATAGAAGGTTTTATTTTTAATGAAGTCCAACTTACTATTTTTTAGTGGCTAGTGTTTTTTTTCTTGTCTAAGAAAATTGTCTAATGCAGTCACAACTATTTTCTTCTATGCTTCTTCTAGAATTTTTATAATTTTTCTGCTAGTGTTTTATGACTCACATCATATTAATTTTAAATATATTATGAGGAGGGGGTCTGAGGTTTATTAGGAGAATGAGTAGTAGTATAAGGATAATCAGTAATTCCAGCAGAATTTCTTGAAATGACTATCTTTCTCCAGTGAACGATATTTGTTCATGTCAAAAATCAATCAACCATATGTGTGTGGATTTATTTCCGGGTTCTCTTCTATTCTGTTGATCTCTATTTCTATATTTAGGTCAAAACCCTTTTGTCTTGACTGAAACTTTACCTTAAGTCTTAAAACCAAGTTGTATAAACCTTTTACTTTTTTGTATTTTCCAAAATTGTTTTGGCCATCTTATGTCTTTATTTTTTATAAAACTTTTAAAAACACCTTGTCAAAAAAGCAAAAAAAAAAAAAAAACACCCAGCAGTGTTCACTGTTATAAAACTGAGTCTTTAAAACATTTATGAAGAGGGGCACTGGAATATTTGACTGGGACAGTAAATTTTCTCATTTCCCCATTTGATTACATCATGTATGGTTTTCTGGCTCATTGGAAAAGACCTTGATGCTGGAAAAGATTGAGGGCAGGAGGAGAGGGGGTGACAGAGGATAATATGGTTGGATGGCATCACTGACTCCATGGATCATGGGTCTGAACAAACTCCAGGAGATGGTGAAGGACAGGGAAGCCTGGTGTGCTGTAGTCCATGGGGTTGCAAAGAGTTGGACTTAGTGACTGAACAACAACAAACACAATAATGATTTATGAATTTAGATGCTTTTCAAATAGTTGCAAAGCCTCTAAATTTTAAATTGCTATAGTTTCCTAACATTGAAGGATTGTACATTTTAATAATATTGAGCCTACCTGGCCAAATGCATATTTTGTCTTTCCATGGTTAAGAAGCAAAAGAACACATTTGAATCAGTTCTAATGAGGTGGATGAAACTGGAGCCTATTATACAGAGTGAAGTAAACCAGAAAGAAAAACACCAATACAGTATACTAACGCATATATATGGAATTTAGAAAGATGGTAACAATAACCCTGTGTACGAGACAGCAAAAGAGACACTGATGTATAGAACAGTCTTATGGACTCTGTTGGAGAGGGAGAGGGTGGGAAGATTTGGGAGAATGGCATTGAAACATGTGTAATATCATGTATGAAACAAAAAAAAAAAAAAAGAAGAAGCCAAAAGAGGGGAAAAAAAAACAAACTAAAAGTATTATTTTAGCAAAATTAAAAAAAAAAAAACTGAAGGAAACAATAGAGAAACAAAATATAACGAGAAACAAGTTATCAAGAGAATAGAATCAAGTCAAATACGGAAAAACATTTATCCAAACTAGTACCCACTCCAGTATTCTTGCTTGGAAAATCCCATGGACCAAGGAGCCTGGTGGGCTACAGTCCATGGGGTCGCAAAGAGTCGGACACGACTGAGTGACTTCACTTCACTTCACTTCAGTATCTGTAGACACCTGTAATCGAGTGCCTACAGAAGAAAGGGCTCCGGGTGGCCAAAGGTTCTTGCTGCATTAAACATTTTGGTAAAAATAAGCAGTGTCTTGTGTTGATTAGTTTCTTTTAACTGCTCTGAAGAACTTGGCAGGGAAATGAGCTTAAAGACTTTAAAGTGCCAGCTTAACGTTCATATAAGAGACTCGAAACCTTTGATAAAAGCTCTGAAAGAACTCTGAATATCCTAGAGTCACAGAACTGAGTTTCTGAAAACCAAACTCCAAGCTGAAATCTGTAGGGCCCTGAATTACAAGGCAAATAGAATTCTCAAATTTCTAGAGCCTCTTTCACTAAAAGTCTGGTATTGATTAGCAAGGAAAGGGATTCTTGAAACTAGGATGGTGACATAAAGGCAGGTCCTAATGAAACTGGTTACCTCCGACCTCTAATTCTGTCAAGTCTTCTCTGGCAGAAGCAGCAGCCCTTCCCGCCACTGCCTGGCGCTTTCAGTCTTCCTTTCTCTGAAGGAGCTGCGGTGTCCTCCTCCAAGGTAGCTGCTGTAACAATGCACCTGGACCCTCCTCGGGGCGTCCCCTCACACCTGTCCTCATCTCCTTACCTATCATCAGGACCCAGTCCTAGCAGGACCCAAAGGGAACAGTACAAAGTGAGACTCATGAAGACATGCATCTCCAAACTGAAGCATGTAGGATTCTGCACATCTATATGGACAGAAACCCAAGGAATATATATAAGAATGGATCTCAAGTGTGTGATATCAGTGTGGAAGTTGAGTAAAGCAGAATCAGGCTTAATGTATTAATAAAGGCCCACCATGCAGCACATAATCTTTAGTGAAGGAAGAGTTGAAGAATCTTAAAGACATGCTCATGTTCAGTCATGTCCAGTTATTTGCAATCTCATGGACCGTAGCCTGCCAGGCTCCTCTGTCCATAGGATTTTTCAGGCAAGAATACTGGAGGGGATTGCCATTTCCTTCTGTGGGGGATCTTCCCAACCCAGGGATGAAAGTCACGTCTCTTGAGTCTCCTGCTTTGGCAGGTGGATTCTTTACCACTGATTCACCTTGGAAGCTTTAAAGACATGCTGCAAAACAATATTAAACTACTTTAATACAGAAAGATATAATAATTCCTGAGATATTTTAATCACTTTAAGATGTAGTCCCCAAAATATTGGGCTTCCCAGGTGGCTTAGTGATAAAGAATCTACCTGCCAAGGAGAGGGCGTGAGTTTGATCCCTGGTTCAGCAAGATCCCCTAGAGAAGAAAAAAGCAATCCGCTCCAGTATTCTTGCCTGGAAAATTCCACTGATAGAGGAGTCAGTCAGGCTACAGTCTATGGGGTCGCATAAGAGTTGGACACGACTTAGAGACTAAACAACAACAACCCTAAAATATACCAACACTGTTACAGTTTATTTTCATTAGGTAAGAAAAATATATGCTAGACATATACACAAAAAACGTATTTTCATTAAATTAAAAGAAGCAAACATCTTTTGAGATCGACATGTACACATTGCTCTATTTTAAAAGGATAACCAATAAGAACATAGGGCATAGTGCAGGGAACTCTGCTCAATGTTATATGGCAGCCTGGATGGGCGGGAACTTCAGGGGTGAATGAATACATGTATGTGTATGACTAAGTCACTTTGCTGTGAACCTGAAACTGTCACACATTTGTTAATTGGCTTTACTCCAATATTTAAAAAAAAGTTAAAAGGAAAACAGTGGACAAACTTTGGATAGTGTTTATAGAAAAAAACTGCCCTGTCATAACTGGAAGGTAAAATAACACACTTGATGGGATGAGAAAAATAATCATAAAAAGACAATCACTGTTGTGGAAATAGCACCACCTGCTCATGACTATTCCCACATTTACAGAAATCCCCAAATTATGTAAGTCCAGCCCTGAGTCCGAAATGGCTGATGTATATGACTCAGGGAGCTCTTTAGGTCCCTGACTTCACTCAAGGACCAAAAGACCTTTCTCCAAGATACAAGCCTCTGAAAATGAGAATAAAGTTAACCGAGTTCAGAAAAAAAGACAGGGAATACAAGACGTTCATGGGACATGGAACTAAGAAACTTTTGAAAGTAAAGGAAAGGTCAACCTGAAAGAGAGGCCCAGAAAAGGAAAATCATTAACAACAAAGCAAGGGAGCATGCAGATTTGAGGAAACTAGAAAATATCAACTTGTGTCAAATATTTTTATTGAATATATTTCTGTCAAATGATTAAAAATGTTCACTCATCAAAAAAGTAAGAGCGTGAAGGTGATGCTGCAGAAATTGAGGTATCGTTTCTCCTCCCCAGCTGAATGGAACAATTTTATGCAATGTATTGCATGCCACAGTTACTGAGAAATTCTAAATAAATCATTAAATTCCTCAGTTTGAAAATTTGCTCTCTTTAGAAAATAAGTTTATGGTTGATGAGCTGTCTGTTAACACTTGGCCTGTTACGATAACTTTTATTGCTTTCCTAAACCAAGAGTAAAATAAAGCATAAATCAAAGGATTTAGAGCAGAATTAAAATAACCAAACCAGCAAAATAGCTCATAAACATATGAAGGTGTTATAAAGCCCCCCAAAAAAATCAATAAATGAATCAATCATATACGGTAACCATGAGATCAAAAATGCTATCACCAAAAATGCTATACTTAGAGTTTTAGGAGCTTTCCTCTCTCTTAGTCACTCTGGTTTTGTATATGCCTGATAATCCTTCTACTTTGCTAGAAATATGTTCAATCTTTATAGCCTGTTGTCTAGCCACTAGAAATATATTACTACACAGAATTATCATAATAAAAGTAGGTACAAAAAATAATAGAAAGGTTATCAAAATCCAAAATTGATTTATAACAAGCTGACAACTTCCAGTGCAGATGAGGGCACTTACTAATTCCTTTATCCTGTTCTCGTGAACACCTGTGAAGAACACAGCTCCGCTGTACACAAGGGGCAGGATCCAGGAGATGCTGACGCATTCCCCTGACACCGACACCGTGAACTTGGTGGGATAGACCAGGGGGTCAGTAACAACAACGTACCTGTCAATGGAGATGAAGCACAAGTGGAAGAGAGAAGAGTAACAAAATGCCACATCACAGGAACTGTGAAGGGCACAAATCGGGCTCCAAAGTACCAGCAGCTCTCCACGGACCTGACCATGCTGAAGGGCATCAGGGTCGCTCCCACCAGAAAGTCCGCGCAGGCCAGAGAGGCGATCAAGAAATTGGCTGGCGAATGCAGCTGCTTGAAGTGAAGAACTGAAGGCTGAAGTCATCACCAAGAAGTTTCCAAAGATAGCCAATAAAGACCCGAAGCTAAACCCTGTGTACAGAATCACCCAAGATGCAGGCAAGTAAGGAGATTTAATACAAGATCTGTTCGAACTCTCATAGCAGAGCTGCACGGTTTCAAATTGGGAAGGATTGCTGGCCATGGTTCTTCAGTTGGATGCTTGCTGTGTTTCTGCTTTTCAGAAAAATGGTCTTCAATTCTGAAAATTTAAAAAAATAAAATAAAATAAAACTGCATACTTTAGTACTACTTTTAAAAACTGTCTCACATTTCATCCTTTTCCCATTTTGTTATCAAGAGAAACTAAAAGAATTTTTAAAACTCAGAAATACATTCTTTATCTGTTTACACAATATTTCTATAACATATATAATATAATATAAGTATATATATTTATATATAATATATAATAGAAATATAGAAATACATATATTTCTATATATTTTCATAATATCTAAATTTCCTAGATAGTTAATGCTAAGCAAATATACTATGATTTTTCATCAGTCCAGAAAACACACTGCCTAATAATTGAAGAAATTTAATTTAATTACTTGGTCCTTTATACCTGCCGATTTCTTCCTTACTAAGGATATGTGTGCATGCTTAGTTGCTCATTCACTTAATTGTCTCAACTCTTAATGACCCCATGTCCTGTACCCACCGCTCCTCTGACCATGGCATTTTTCATGCAAAAATACTGGAGTGAGTTGCAATTTCTTACTCCAGGGGATCTTCCCAACCCAGGGAATGAACTCATGCCTCCTTCATCTCCAGCATTGGCAGGCAGATTCTTCACCACTGAGCCACATGGGAAGCCCCCTTATAAAGGATAATCACATGCAACAATTGCATGTTTAAAAAGTCACATCTTGATAGACTTCCACCTTCACATCTGAGAAGTTAACACCCAGGATGCTTTAAGAAGCCAGCCAATAAACTTGGCCCATGATAAACTCCTCACAAGCAACCCCGGTAGTGTAACTCATGAAAGGAAACTTACTTTATGTCATTATAATTAAAAAGTTCTACAGAACATATTTCTCTGAGCCCTGTTATCTTATCAAAATCCTTACAATTTTCACAACAGAGAAATTTCTTTTAATTCAACTGTTCTGAAATAGCCTTATTCTGATTTTGACAATAATGTTATCTATTCACTATTTACAGGACTCGCTGCATAATTTGCAGGGTTGGGCAAAATAAAAATGTGGAGATCCTTATTCAAAAATATGAAAAATAGTGCCCTCAAAGTATCAAGCTTTCCCCCTTCTCTTCAGTTTCTCTCGACCTGCCAAGGTGTTTGATTTTTGCTATGGAATGCCTCTCTCTCGGACATGGAGATACTTGCAGGGTAAGTGCAGGTCTCAAAGGTGCCTGGAGATCCTGCCCTGTGACTCAGTGATCCAACCACTACCAGGCTCCCTCTCCCACCAACTGAAATAATAGTCCAGGCTCAGGTTGGAGTGAGGAAGCTGAGCCAGGTATCTGCCCTTCTCCTGGGCCGGCCACCTCAACCAAAGGCAGATAGACAACCCCCTGAGATGGCAGCCTCCACATCAGGAACCACACAGTACCTGAACTGGTGAAGGAGGGGCTTGGACTCCCTGAATCTCTTAAATAACATGCTGTGCCCTACCAGCCTGAGATGGGATGACACGTCATGCTTGCCTTGAGACTGCTCAGTGCACACCTGACCACAACCTTCCCCGCATCATATCCAGTCCTCATATAGGATGGAGGGGGGAGTGGCAGTGCCAGTAAGTCTGGTTGAGGAAGGAAAGGTTGAACTGGGCCCAAAGAGCCAGGGGTTAGGGATCAGGTGGATGAGAATCCTGCCCATGAAAACAATTATTCAATAATCATCTACCAAATTCTTCTGGGGAGTGCTAGCATTTCTTTTCTTTCAATTCTCAAATATAACTTGATTTCTTCCCACTCTTATTTAGTAACCTTGCCTCCCCCTTTTTTGATAATATAACATATAGAATTTAAAGACTGAGAGGGTGGAGAGGTTTGGGGTGCATAATAGAAGCAAGAATCAAGGATGGTTCCAGGCTTTTAGCTTGCCAACAAGAAAGATGCAATAGGAGAAAGAGTACACTAGGGAGAAAGATGATGGGTTAAGTTGGGATTGGTCAGAGGGACATAAAACTGAGGTTCTTTAGTGAGTGGTTTAGTCTGTAAATGTTTAGCTCAGAAAAGAAACTTTGCCTGCTATGATCACATGAAATTCTTCAGCATCCTTGTGTTTTGAGAAGTAAATGTTTGCCTGCTATACACCTGTCATAAAGCCTAGGATATATATCTGATACTCAATAAACATTTGTTGACCAGTTTGGAAGGTATATAGTGAAAATAGAAGGAACTGGATGTGCACCAACTTCAAAGTTATGTCTACAAACAAATACAGAAGAGAAAAGATGAAAAAGTGGTCCCACAGACTCCCATGGGACGAAAGTGATTTGTGAAGGAGAGAATACCAAGAGTGTCAAAGGTTAGTGACAGGTCAGGTTAAATAAAAACTGAGAATTGTTTGTTGTCATTAAAAACTGGATCACTAATGAACATGATTCTACCTCTTCTGGTGGAATATTAGAGATAGACTCCAAATTGCATCGGATTGAGAATTAATGGGAATGAGTAGGGAAGACAAAGACACCATGAGCAATGGCTGATATTTTCATGTTAATTATAAAGAGGAAAAGACATGAATTTCTATCAGGAAACATAGGTTCAGAGAATGCCATGTTGCTATTTAGATTCTGTTTTGATTTGATTCATGTTTATTTTGTCTGGGAATGCTAAAGTAGCTAATGAGGAATACAAGACCAAAGACTGAGCTCTGATCAGAAAAGTTTTACTGCCAAGCTGGGACGCAAACAAGCACAGATCTAGGCCCTGGGAGACTAGAGTCAAGGGAGCAGAAATAGAGTTTTCTTAAAGCCAAGGGGCCATGAACTACGAATAATTAAGAAATCAAAGTTTCTGAGCACTGCTGATAGGGTAATGGAACATGGGTTCACTTGTTAGATAAGCAGCAGCCTTGTTGGAAATGTCTGCAAACCTACAAGGAGTGCTTGACTCAGGATTTGGGCCTTGTACTAGATTCCTATTGTTGCTCTAACAAATCACCACAAACTTAGTGGTTTACAGCAACACAAGTTTATTACCTTATAGTTTCAGAGGCTAGAAATTTAATGGGTCTCATTGGACTAAACCAGGCATTGACAGTGCTGTCATCCAGTGGAAGTTCTACAGGAGAATCTGTCTCTTGTCCTTCCTGACGTCTAGAGGTCAACTGAGGAGCTTCCGTGGTGGCTCAGATGGTAAAGAATCTGCCTGCAATGCAGGAAGCCTGGGTTCAATCCCTGGGTCAAGAAGATCCACTGGAGAAGGGAATGGCAACCCACTCTAGTATTCTTGCCTTTAGAATTTCATGGACAGAGGAACCTGGTGAGCTACATACAGTCCAGTCCATGGGGTCAAAAAGAGTTGGACACGACTAACCGGTGTGGCCTCTAGAGGTCACCTGCATTCCTTAGCTTGTAGTCCCTTTCTCCAAACAGGATGCTGCTGCTGCTCCTGCTACTGCTGCTAAGTCGCTTCAGTCATGTCTGACTCTGTGTGACCCCATAGACGGCAGCACACCAGGCTCCCGCATCCCTGGGATTCTCCAGGCAAGAACACTGGAGTGGGTTGCCATTTCCTTCTCCAATGCATGAAAGTGAAAAGTGAAAGTGAAGTCGCTCAGTCATGTACGACTCTTCGCGACCCTATGGGCTGCAGCCTACCAGGCTCCTCCATCCATGGGATTTTCCAGGCAAGAGGACTCATGTGGGGTGCCATTGCCTTCTCTGCCAAACAGAATAGCATCTTCAAATCTCTGATTCTGACTCTTTCCTCATCTCCCTTTTTCATTTTTAATGATCCTTGTGATTACATTGAGCTCATCTGGATAGTCAAAAATAATCTTGCCATCTCAAAATCCTTAACCACATCTACAAAGTCCACTTAGCCACGTAAGGGCCTTGTCCAGTTCACTTCAGAGATTAAGCTATCACTTTGAAACAGCAAATAAGTGATGAAGTCAAGTCAAGTGGAGGCAACTGCAAAAGCTGACATCCACAGGTTCTGAGGATTAGTATTAATACATTAAAAATCCCTTGAGGGAATCCCTGTACTGCAAGGTGTGAACTTGGAAGGTTATTTTCAAGAGTGATTATTAAGAGAGTTATTCTACAAAACAGTCTTCACATTAAGTTAGATTATCATTATGTTTATTTGGCCAAAGACTTTTTTTCTTCTTAGACTTGAGCTTTTTCTCTAGTCACAGTCCTGCTGTAGCCACATTACTGGATTTTTTGTTACAAAGATATGACGGGTTACAAGCAGTGAGAATCAGTCCTTGGCTTTTTTTTCTCCAGTTAAGAATCATTTTTGTATCTGAACTGGATACCAACAAACAGAAAATGAAACACACATTGCGAGCAACTTGAGAAGGATGAATTACATTACCGGAAAGCATTAAAAATGCCATGGTATTTAGACACACCCTCCTTTATGAGCTTCTACAACTATCAGTGCTGGTAGAGGAAAGATCATTCTCTTCTCAGGATGTTATCACTGGGAGAAGATTGCACTGTCTTCCATCCACGTGAGAAATGGGTGTAAATCCTCTGAATACTGCTGCTGTGAGATTCTCACAGACAGAAAACTTCACATTCCCATCTGCAGTGGGCTCAATGCTGTACCCCACCCCCACAAAGAATATGCCCATGTTCTAACCCCCAGAGCCAGATCTTCTTTGGAAAAGATGCCTTCATGAGTTTAATAAGATGAGATCATCCTGTACTACATGGATGGGCACTAAATCCAAGAGCAGTGTCCTTAGACAAAAGCTGAGAACGAGAAGAGAGAAGATGGCCTTGTGAAGATGGAGCCAGAGATTGGAATGATACTGCTACAAGCCAAGGAATGCTTGGAGTCATCAGAAACTGGAATAGAATGACTCTACCCAGAGCCATGGGAAGGGAGCAAGGCCCTGTCAGTGTTCTGTCAAGACCTCTAAAATCAGAGGTTTTGATTTCAGACCTCTAGTCTACAGGACTATGAGAGAATACTATGAGAGAATTTCTGTGAGAGAATAAAGCCAGCAAGATTGTGTTCATTTGTTACAGCAGTCCTGGAAAAGAAAACACTCTCCTGGGTACTTTCCATTTCAGTGGTAGCGTGGTTGGTGAAGAAGAAATTTCAGCAAAAAATTAAGAAATGAAAATCAACACAATCGTTCAAAAAAACAGATTTCAAAGCTTTGAAAGCAAATTGTAAATAACGTGAGCTTCTATCATCAGCCATTTAGCAGTCGTCAACCTTATATTGTAGGTATAATTTAACTCATTTTAAAAATAAAGTACATTTTAGAGGAGTTCTAAGTTCAAACCATGGGGCTTCCCTGGTAGCTCAGCTGGTAAAGAACCTACCTGCAATGCAGGAGACCATGATTCTATCCCTGGGTCAGGAACATCTTTTGGAGAAGGGATAGGCTTACTCCAGTATTCTTCGGCTTTCCCTGGTGGCTCAGATGGTAAAGAATCTGCCTGCAATGCAGGAGACCTGAGTTTGATCCCTGGGTTGGGAAGATCCCCTGGAGAATAGAACAGCTATTCACACCAGTATTCTTGCTTGGAGAATTCCATGGACAGAGGAGCCTGGCGGGCTACAGTCCATGGGGTTGCAAAGAGTCTGACATGACTGAGAGAATTTCCCTTTCACTTCAGTTTCAGGTTCAAAACAAAATTGTGCAGAAGGTACAGAAATTTCCCATATGCAGCCTACCCCCATGGAAGCATGTCCTCCCCTACTTCAATATCCAGCCAATTTTGAAACTAGACAAGTTAATTTCAGTGACAGAGATGAAAGAGGAATTCAGGTTCAGTCCAAACCCCGTGCTCTTTTCATTCTCCTCACTATGCTGAATGTCAGAACCACCTCCACCAATAAGTCAACTAAGGCCAGAGAGGTGATGAGGAACTTAGAGTGGACAGCTGTTTGAAATGAGACCAGTGAGTACAGCTCCTTATACTTAAACTGGAGGGATTTCAGGTTTTAGTACAAGTCCACATTCTAAAAATTCTAAAATCAATAACATTGTAAGTTTATGTCTAATTAATTTGGTGACAAACACTGACATAAGGCGATTTTAATGTTTATTTTTTAATCAGTCTATCTGAATATTCATGCAGATATATCAATATTGTGTTGAATATCTGATTACTGGTGCAGAAATAATAATGTATTGATGACAAATGCTTCACACACTTCATTGGTTTATTCCAAACATTTAATGGATGTGCCTTTTAAATGAAAAAGAAAAAAATTTGATAACTAGAAGTCCTGGGAGTTTTAGATAAAAGATGGTAGCTGGTAAATGACAAGTCCTAAGTAAAGACAGAGGCAGATTGCAGGTGATATCCTAGAAGGAGAGAATTTCTAGAAACTGTTAGAGGCAGATTAGCATTTGGTCAAGAGTGTGGACTCTGGGGTCTTCCAGTGATTGTTCAGTGCGAGGAATTTGCCTGCCAGTGCAGGGGACGCAGTTTCGATCCCTGATCCACGAAGATCCCACAAGCCTAGGAGCCACTGAGCCCGTGTGCCACACTATTGAGCCTGTGCTCTAGACCGTGGGAACTACAACTACTGAGCTCCTGCCATGCAACTACTGAGGCTCCCGAATATAAAGCCCATGTTCCTTAACAGCAGAAGACACCGCAATGAGAAGCCCTGGAACCGCAGGAGAGCAGCCCGGCTTGCTACAACTAGAAACAAGCCCACACAGCAGGGAAGACCCAGCAGAGCCTAAAATAAATATAAATTATGTTTTTAAAAAGGCATGGATTCTGGATCCAGTTGCCTAGGGTTGAATCCAGGCTCTCCCCAACTTTGTAACTGACCGAGGACTTGGTTTTTCAGCTGTGAAATGGGGATAATAGTATTCCCTTCAACAGAAGGTTATTATGACAACTGTTGGGGTTACTAATTCTAAAGCACATTATGTAGTACTTAACTAGCACATGTTCACACTTTAAATGTTTAAGATCTATATATATTCAGAGTAGTTCTGGAGAGAATGACAGAGTGCCGGGTATTAACATTAAGATGCAAGAAGGAAGAAGGACCCTGTGCCAGTTGACAGTATTGGAGAGAGGCAAGCCTGGTACAATCTGATGACCTTGAGGGTTTGAGGGAGGATGGAGTGTGAGTGCTCTGCCACCATGAGGAACATGGAGGATGCCCCAATGGAAGGAGAAGTCCAAGAAACCAGCTGCATAGAAGAAGCAATGTGAAACATCTACTATAAAAAGGGAAGAATTGTCTTGCATTTTTCTGCATTTTTTTTTTTTTTGCTACAACTCTGAAGCCTCTTGATGAAAGTGAAAGAAGAAAGTGAAAAAATTGGCTTAAAGCTTAACATTCAGAAAACTAAGATCATGGCATCTGGTCCCATCACTTCAAGGCAAATAGATGGGGAAACAGTGGCTAACTTTATTTTCTGGGCTCCAAAATCACTGCGGATGGTGATTGCAGCCATGAAATTAAAAGATGCTTGCTCCTTGGAAGGAAAGTTATGACCAACCTAGACAGCATATAAAAAAGCAGACATTACTTTGCCAACAAGATCTGTCTAGTTAAGGCTATGGTTTTTCCAGTAGTCATATATGGATGTGAGAGTTGGACTATAATGAAAGCTGAGTGCAGAAGAATTGATGCCTTTGAACTATGATGTTGGAGAAGACTCTTGAGAGTCCCTTGGACTGCAAGGAGATCCAACCAGTCCATCCTAAAGGAGATCAGTCCTGGGTGTTCATTGGAAGGACTGATGTTGAAGCTGAAACTCCAATACTTTGGCTACCTCATGCGAAGAGTTGACTCATTTGAATAGACCCTGATTCTGGGAGGGATTGGGGGCAGGAGGAGACGGGGACGACAGAGGATGAGATGGTTGGATGGCATCACTGATACAATGGACATGGGTTTGGGTGGACTCCGGGAGTTGGTGATGGCCAGGGAGGCCTGGCGTGCTGCGGTTCAAGGGGTCGCAAAGAGTCAGACATGACTAAGTGACTGAACTGAAGTATATTACAGGAATCTAGGTTCTTTTAGGTTAGTCCCTAAAGAGAACTCATGTCATGTTGAGATGAGATGTAAATTAGAGGCTCTAAGCAACCTAGATGTCCATCAGTAGATGAATGGATAAGAGACTGTGGTACATATACACAATGGAGTATTACTCAGCCATTAAAAAGAATACATTTGAATCAGTTCTAATGAGGTGGATGAAACTGGAGCCTATTATACAGAGTGAAGTAATCCAGAAAGAAAAACACAAATATAGTATGATAAGGCATATATATGGACTTTAGAAAGATGGTAACAATAACCCTGTATGTGAGACAGCAAAAGAGACACAGATGTATAGAACAGTCTTTTGGACTCTGTGGGAGAGGGAGAGAGTGGGATGATTTGGGAGAATGGCATTGAAACATGTATAATATCATATATGAAATGAATTGCCAGTCCAGGTTCCATGCATGATACAGGATGCTTGGGGCTGGTGCACTGGGATGACCCAGAGGGATGGTATGGAGAGGGAGGTGGGAGGGGGGTTCAGGATGGGGAACACGTGTATACCCATGGCGGATTCATGCTGACATATGGCAAAACCAATACAATAGTGTAAAGTAATTAACCTCCAATTAAAATAAATAAATTTATATTAAAAAAATAAATAAATTGGAGGCACTTCCTAAGGCCTTCATAAGACCATCTTAAGTAAATGCATTTGCATCAGATAAAGATCAAGATTAGGCAGCAGTCACGTTTCTCAAGGGTTTAGAGAACACAAGGCAGCATTTGGAGTCAAACTTTGGTTGTCTTGCATCATCTACAGTTTTCAGTCTCATACCTACATTGAACATTTGTTTACAGGCTTTGAACTTCTCTAAGACATTCCTCAAATTAAGTCTGTTTAATAAATTCCCCAATGGCTAAGAATGTGAGGTATTCCTCAGTTATGATGAAAGTGGGAGAAAGATGTGTTAATGATGCTCTGTGGTCTTTCCAATGCCCAAACTCAGAAGCTTGCTAATGAGAAGGGGAGAGACATATTTTGTACTCTTGTCTCTTTGGATTAGAGTCAAGAGGTAACCAAACACAAAGCAGGGTCAGAGTGTTAAACTATAAATAAACAGCCCTTGGCATTGGCCACTTTGATCAATATATCTAATTTACAGTCTAAGCAATTCTTCAAGTTCGTGCCTAACTGAATCAGTTCTTACCTAGATTCACCATACAGTCCATTTGTATTTAACAAGTATTTCTTAGAAATGTGTATAACTGCTTATAGAATATTTTGGGGGTGAGAAACAGTACAAAATTATATTCTCTCCCATCACAGCCCAGTGTGCTCTAACATATCTTCCTTTTTATCCCTTCATGAGATTTCAGGCAGACCCCAGAGCTGTCCAGTCACTCTGAGTGTTAAAAATTTCCATTTTGATCTACACTAATTTAAAACCATAATCTCTATCAAATCGAGTATCTGCATTCTCACTGAACCCAGACTAGCCAAGCCTAAGTTTAAAACTCTGGATTTTAGGGAAACAGCATGTCTGATCATTTATTCCTTATCCCGCCCTCCTTTTCCGCTCTATCCCATAGAGAGAAGAATAGAGTAGAAGAAAAAGAGCACAATCATTCTGTGCCCAATTTGGTTCCTTGTAACCTTCATTTTGGAGAAGGCAATGGCACCCCACTCCAGTACTCTTGCCTGGAAAATCCCATGGATGGAGGAGCCTGGTAGGTTGTAGTCCATGGGGTCGCTAAGAGTTGGGCACGACTGAGCAACTTCCCTTTCACTTTTCGCTTTCATGCATTGGAGAAGAAAATGGCAACCCACTCCAGTGTTCTTGCCTGGAGAATCCCAAGGATGGGGGAGCCTGGTGGGCTTCCGTCTATGGGGTCACACAGAGTCGGATACGACTGAAGCGACTTAGCAGCAGCAGCAGCAGCAGCAGCAACCTTCATTTAGTGGTCACAACCTCTGTGTATGAGCCTTCTAACAGCACCCCACTCCTGCATCGCATATCTGGGGGCTGCAGGCATCCCTGCAGGAGGCATTCCCACCCCAGGTCCCTCGCCCTTGTGATCAGTGCTGGTTTGGCCTTTCTCAGCATCCTCCTCAAGTCCTGCGGGATGTGTCACTGTTGCCTGGCACACCCTGAAGTGGGAGGGCTGAGGAAGGGCCAAACCAGACTGGCTTCCACTGGTCTCCAGACCTCATGAAACTGATGCATCTCTGGCACCTGAATCGTTAACAGTATGGCCTTCTCTCCCCACTGGCCCATTTCTCCTCACAGCCATCTCTCTCCATTTCTACTTTCCTCTGCTTAACATGGCTTTCCAGGTGGTGCTAGTGGTAAAGAACCCACCTGCCAATGCAGGAGATGTAAGAGACTCAGGTTCAATCCCTGGGTGGGAAAGAATCCTTGGAGGAGGGCATGGCAACCCACTCCAATATTCTTGCCTGGAGAATCCCACAGACAGACGAGAATGGTGGGCTACACTCTACAGGGTCGCAAAGAGTTGGACTTGACTGAGGTGACTTTGCATGCACACACTGCTTAACACAAACACAGAGCAGGTCAGCAAGCAATTGAAGAAGCAGATTTAAAGAGGCAATTAAGATGAATCATCTTGCCAGTACCTTCTTCACTGGAGTAGTTTCCAGAACAAAGGACCCCAGAAGAAAAGTCTGCCTGGAGAGATTCTAAGAAGTCATGAGAGGTCAGCTGGGGGGGTGAGGGGGTTCACCCCACATTAGGGTACTGAAGAGTGGGTGGATTCCCCCAAAAGAAGTTACATGTATACCTCATCACTGAGCCTACAGTTGGGCTTCTGCCACAATCAAGACATAGGTCATTAATACCATGACACTACAAGGCATGAGAATACAGCTTTCATCTCTTTATTAATACTCTTTTTATTCTTGTCCCATCCTGGAGGGTGGTGGGGCTCCAAGCAGAAACTGGGAGTGAAAGGAAGAGGCCTAAGCCTGGATGGCACTGACTGGGGTAGGAAAGATAAGATTACTTAACTGGATGTGATTTTAAAGCTTTACTGTGAATTATAAAGACCTTATCATGACTTCATAAATTTTGGAAATTGAATGGAAAATTGTAATACCTTCCCAGAATGTTCTTAAAATATGGGGAAGGGAGAATCAGTAGAGTAGATTTGCCTGCTCTAGGAGATAAATGGTAAAGCTGTTTTATGTTTGAGATGCAGCAAGTTCAGACTGTCCCAAATCTAGTGACATATTTGATGGGCCAGACTTCCTAATCAGACTAGAAGGAAGGATGAAGTTAATGACTAGAGTTCTATTCTTTCATGCTTTTCCTGAATAATTTGAAAACTTCTTCCCATCATCTCATTATAGATTTTCAGAAATCTCATTTATTTCTTAGAAAGTGAATAATAATTATTTAAACAATCACTCGGTACTTCTGAGTACATTCTTAAGTTTCCCCTATTTAAGTTTTCATCATCAAAAGTAAATTTACAGTTGATGAAGTGCTCTTCAAAAAGTGACCATTTGATTTCTGGGTCAGTATTTAGGGCTGATATTTCAAAACGTGAAAAAATCCATCTGCTAAGACATGAACAATGACTAGTCAGAAAGGATGCTCTTTTGAGAGATAGTTAATCTGTGGAGATGCCCACCTTTGCTTTCCATTGATCTTTCCTTGTTGGATCATGTCAAGGCTTGAGACGTGTAGGAGGCTCAGGTCAACAGATATTTACCAACCAGTAGTTAAGCATTTCATCATTTTCACAATGGAATGGTTGAATTGGTACATACCATCTGAAGATTAGCCCTGCCAAGATAAGTGAGCCGATAATTTACTTACTTCTGATATCCCAGTAAGATGCCCTAAAGTGTATCTCTGAAAGATAAAAATGAGATAGGGTCAAACAGATGGAAAACCCTAGGTACAGAAAATACAACCCACATTAAACACAGTGAAAGTTTATCAGAAGGGTAAGAGAAATATTCTTTCCATAGGACCTGGGAGAAATTCTTAATCCCAGAAAAAAGCAGCTGAAGAATGAGCACAAGAAAATAATAAAAATGATCCTAGAGAAAGTTTTCTCTGGGCTAAAGAATCTAAACTCCAAATGTAAATGCCTACCAACTACAAAGAGACAAAACAAAACAAAAAATAGAGGTGCTTAAATATAAACAAATATAAAGAGAAGTTCTTAAAAGTTCCTAGGAACGAAGGCCACAGAGAACTAGTCTATGAAAATGAAATGAATACCATACTGGGACCAAGCTTCTCATCAGTACACTAGGTCCAAGAAGACAATGGAGTTATGTTTTTGAAGTTGCAAGATAATTTATTTTTGGAAATATAACTCTTGTGAAAATTAAAACTATAATTTAAATCCTATAAAATTTTAAAAAACTTTTTGGAATTGTTGCTGTTCAATTGCCAAGTCATGCCCGACTCTTCATGACCCCAGGGACTGGAGCACGCCAGGCTTCTCTGTCCCTCACTGTTTCCCAGAGTTTGCCCAAGTTCATGTTCAAGGAATTGGTGATGCCATCCAACCATCTCATCTTCTGTCACCCTCTTCTCCTTCTGCCTCAAATAAGAAGTAATATATAATGGATAATTATATATAGTATACATTTCTATATACTAAAATATACAATATGGTGGCTCAAGTGGTAAAGAATCTACCATCAATGCAGGAGACCCAGGTTCAATCCCTGGGTCAGGAATATCCCCTGGAGGTGGAAATGGCTACCCACTCCTGTATTCTTGCCTGGAATTGCATGGGCAGAGGAGCCTGGTGGGTTACAGTCCTTGGGGTGGCGTAGAGTCAGACACAACTGACTAACATTTTCACTTTTCACAATATAACAAATGTTTTATTATATTAAATTATAATTAATAAACATGATTATATAACATAAATTTATAAATAAAATTTGCATTAATATAAAATAGAGCATGAAACAGATGGTCATGGATCATTAGAACCAGGCAAGTCACATCGAAGTGAATAGAGGTGAGGCAATTCTTAGAAAGAAGACCTTTGGCCAAGACTAGGGGGAGGAGGGGATGAAAGTAGATTTCTGCACTTCTCAGCAAGGCCCAATCCAGCCAGACACCTCCTGGAGGGTGGCCTTCTGTGAATTCATGAGACTGGTTATCTTGCTCAAGTACTTAAGTTGTGACCTGCATCTAGAAATGGTTGGTTTGGATGGTTCAAACCAAACTTCAGTCAACAGGTGAGATGAATAAACAAATTGTGCTCAGTGCACACAGTGAAATGCTGCTGCTGCTGCTGCTGTGAAGTCACTTCAGTTGTGTCCGACTCTGTGAGACCCCATAGACAGAAGCCCACCAGGCTCCCCTGTCCCTGGGCTTCTCCAGGTAAGAATACTGGAGTGGGTTGTCATTTCCTTCTCCAATGCATGAATGTGAAAAGTGAAATTGAAGTTGCTCATTCGTGTCTGACTCTTAGCGACCCCATGGACTGCAGCCCAACAGGCTCCTCCATCCATGGGATTTTCCAGGCAAGAGTACTGAAGTGGGGTGCCATTGCCTTCTCCACTACTCCATCACAAAGAAAAAAGACTAAAATATATATTTTTTAATTTTTTATTATTATTATTATTATTATTTTTTACTTTACAATATTGTATTGGTTTTGTCATACATCAACATGCATCCACCACGGGTGTACATGTGTTCCCCAACCTGAACCCCCCTCTTACCTCCCTCCCCATACCATCCCTCTGGGTCACCCCAGTGCACCAGCCCCAAGCTTCCTGTATCCTGCATCAAACCTGGACTGGCGATTCGTTTCTTACGTGATACTATACATGTTTTAACGCCATTCTCCCAAATCATCATCCCCCCTCCTCGATTCATGCTTTGACATGGGTTATTCTCCAAATTACTATACAGAGTGAAATAATTCAGACAAAAATGAGTATATATAATGTATAGCTGTATTTATATAAAATGCTAGAAGTACAAACTAGTATAGAGTGACATAAAGCTGATCAGTGGCTGCGTGGGGATGGAAGAGGGTTGAGTGTGTAGGGATGAGCAGGAAGGACACTACAAAGAACATGAAGAAACTTTGAGGAGATAGGTATGTTCAGTCTTGATTTTGGTGATGATTTTACAGGTATCTACAAATGTCAAAACTTATCAAATTGTATAGTTTAAATATGTTCAGTTTATATGTCCATTATGAAAAATATTTAATTATGAGCTTCTCTGTTAAAAAATTTAAACATGGGGAGTCTCCTGGTGGTCCATTGGTTAGGATTCAATGCTTTCACTTCCATGGCTTGGGTTCAAAACTTGATGGGCTAACTGAGATTCTGTAAGCCATGCAGTGCAGCCAAGAAAAATTTTAAATTACTTAATTAATTATTTTAAAGGGATGGTTCAGAATAGATCATCTCAAAGTCACCTTCAGTTTGATTATTTTGTACATTTATCACAGCAGACTAACAATTGAATGGCCAAGAAACTGTAACCAGCTTGCTTTTCTTGGTGTGCGAATTTTTCTGTCTCTGATTTCATCTCCAAATGTCTGACAGAGAGGGATGCTCTTTCCAGAGGTACATCCCAATAACCACAAAATAAGTGTGAAGTGTCTGCAATTTGCATATCACAATAACCACTATGATGCATAAAGAATTATTTCTTTTATATACTCATGCACATAAATGAGAAGAAGCTTGTGCTTTTAGAAAGAAAGATATGAAATGAGTTGCCAGTCCAGGTTCGATGCACGATAATGGATGCTTGGGGCTGGTGCACTGGGAAGACCCAGAGGGATGGTATGGGGAGGGAGGAGGGAGGAGGGTTCAGGATGGGGAACACATGTATACCTGTGGCGGATTCATTTTGATGTTTGGCAAAACTAATAGAATTATGTAAAGTTTAAAAATAAAATAAAATTAAAAAAAAAAGAAAGATATGAAATATTCACCAAAATACAATGATATGTTGATCTGGGGAAGATAGGAGCAAAATTAAATCATTTGTTAAATATATGTGAAAAGGGACTTAAAAAACAGAAAGACAAGTGTAAAAGTACTAAACTAGATGATAGAAGTGCTTATTTGAATCCAGAAGCTTAGATATGAATCCAAAATCTGCTAAGATATTCAGCAGATTTTGTAAGCACTTTGTAGCTTTTTCTATTTTTCGAATGATCAGTATGATTTCTCTATAGCTTGTGGCACAGGATTAGAGAAAGTTACTACATTGAAAGCACTAATCAAAATAAATTGATGATTTTCAGTGTTGGAAGAGTTGTGTATAAACTAATACTAAGCAGTCTAGGGTGCCTTTTGGAGAAGGTGATGGCACCGCACTCCAGTACTTTTGCCTGGAAAATCCCATGGACAGAGGAGCCTGGTAGGGTGCAGTTCATGGGGTCACTAAGAGTCAGACATGACTGAGCAATTTCACTTTCACTTTTCACTTTCTTGCATTGGAGAAGGAAATGGCAACCCACTCCAGTGTTCTTGCCTGGAGAATCCCAGGGACGGGGGAGCCTGGTGGGCTGCCGTCTATGGGGTTACATAGAGTAGGACACGCCTGAAGCAACTTAGCAGTAGGGTGCCTTTAAAATATCTGTATCATCTTTACTCATAAAATGAAGATGAGAGAGTTTCATTCAAGCATAGTATATTCAGAAAAAGTTCACTGTCTCAGGAAAGGTTACCAGCTTAAAGCATTTCTTTAATAATAGAAATGATGTGCTAATATATTTCTGATTTATATCAATCAAGAAATTAAAGAAAAATAACAAGAATATTTTTAATATGTATTCACTCTTGCCCCAAAGAGATGATGCTCTGATCTTTAAATTTTGATGTCTGATTACAACAATCTAAAAATTAGAAGAGAATCAATCAGTTAACTCACTCAGTGCATGGGACACACAGCACCCTCCAATCTTAAGACCCAGAACAAGTCTTCATGTCTGAAAAGCTGGTGAATGTTATACAAAGTGAATAGCTTAGCTTACCCAATGTGAGTTGCTTAAATTACTTCAGTTTAAAATCTGTGGGTCACACAAAATGTGTTTACCAGTCTGTCTATCATCATTTATCTCCTTCACTTCACTCTTCTATTCTTTTGGGTGTTTTTTAATTTGGACATTTCATGTGAATCATTGAAAGCCGTTATAAATAATTTTGGTACATTTAATCACTATACTTTAATAAAATGAATGTTTAAAAAATAATATTTTTGGTACAATGCAAAAGTGAACAAATATTAAATTAATTTAAGATAGAGTACAGTAATGAGTGACGGTCTTAAAACCCATGTTCTAAACATATGTTACCTGGTAAAATTTCTGAACCAAAATGAAATTGTAGGAGTAGAATTAATCAGTACAAAGAAGCTTACTGAATAATCAAATACTATTAATGACACCAATCACCTTTCCCATAGTAAAGACTTAAATGGATGTTATAGTCCCTCTTTCTCTCTGGGTTGATCTTACTCGACTCTGAGATCATATTTCTGGACCACAAATCTGAACACCTGACAGTGTGGAGTCACTACTTTGCCCTCCCTGAGCCAGGATGTCTCTGAGTATTCCCCAGCTGCATGTACATTTTAATGGAAAAATATTATAATCACAAAAATATAAAGAGAAGTAATAACCAACGCTGAAATATTATAAAATAATAAAAGGGGGGATTTAGAATAATAAAAACATAGTAGTTTTTTTTTCTCTTCTACACATTCTTTTCAGCTTCTCTAATAGCTCAGTTGGTAAAGAATCTCCAATGCAGGACACCCTGGTTCGATTCCTGGGTAGGGAAGATCCACTGGAGAAGGGATAGGCCACCCATTCCAGTACTTGGGCTTCCCTCATGGCTCAGTTGGTAAAGAATCCACCTGCAATGCAGGAGACCTGGGTTCAATCCCTGGGTTGGGAAGATCCCCTGGAGAAGGGAAAGGCTACCCACTCCAGTATTTTGACCTGGAGAGTTCCATGGACTGTATAGTCCATGGGGTGGCAAAGAGTCAGACATGACCAAATGACTTTCACTTTCTTTATACATTCTTTTACATTTTCTCAAGAATGCTACAAATAGAGACATACAGTGACGTTCAGAGATGGAAGCAGCCCAAGATTGGTGTTAAATTGCCATGTTTCTGGCTCCAAGGTCATGTTGTTTCCATTACATACAGGATTTTATGTTATAGTTACCAAAGAATGATAAAGCTGAATATAAGTGTTTGGGTCAAATTTGAAGTATAATTTATTTTACATTAGAAGACCTTAAACACATATGACTAAATTTTTTTCCCAGCCTGTGTTCACTGTGAATCTACTGTCAATTCCTCCATCTAAAACGTAGACTTACCCAGAAAATAAATTTACTGTTGAGGAATTCTCTCTCAAGAATTTACCAGTGACAATGAGTTTGATGGCTTTTTGAAACCAAGGATAAAAGAATGCATAAATCAAGGGGTTCATAGCTGAGTTATAATAAGCAATCCAAACCAGTATTTCATAAACATATGTGGGAGTGATGAAACCTAGGAAGGCGTCAATGATGGAATCCAGGAAGTAAGGCAGCCAGGAGACCAGAAACGCTAGCACTGCAATGCCCAGTGTTCTCGCTGCCTTTCTCTCCCTCTTGGCCACTCTGTCTTGGTAGCTGTTTGAGCATCGCCCAGTCTTATTTCTCAGATTCTCAATTTTTCTAGCCTGTTGTTTAGCGATGAGGAAAACATTGGAGTAAAGAACTATCATCACAAGGGTGGGAATGAAGAATAAAATGAAATTCACTAATACCCAACTTTGATTCACTGCAAATTGACAGCCTCCCACACAGGTGAGAGCACTTACTAGATCCTCCAGTCCAGCTGCATTCGCTCCTGTGCCAAGAAGGGAAAAAGAATAAATAATCGAAAAGAGCCAGGAGAAGGCAACACACATGCCAGAAACAGACATAGTGAACCTAGTTGGATAGACCAGGGGATCAGTGATCGCAATATACCTGTCCAGAGAGATAAAGCACAAGTGGTAGATGGAAGCATAACAGAATGACCCATCAAAACAAGTGTGAAATTTACAGTAACTTTCCCCAAAGTACCAGCAGCTCTCCACGGACCTCACTGTGCTGAAGGGCATCACAGTCACTCCCACCAAGAAGTCTGCACAGGCCAGGGAGGCAATCAAGCAATTGGTTGGAGAATGCAGCTGCTTGAAGTAAAGAATGGAAATCATTACCAAGAGGTTTCCAAATACAGCCAGCACAGCTCCAAAGCTGAACACTGTGTACAGGATGAGGCGGGGACCTGGTGAGTAGGGGGTTTTCACACAGGATCCATTCAGGTGCTCGTAGCAGAGCTGCACAGCTGCAACAGTGGATGAGCTGCTGTTCATGGTGCTGCTGTAGATAGCACGTAAACATCCGGAGAAGTTCCTCCCTTTTTCAATCAAATAAAATGGAACAAAAGATCTTTGAACCGGTTATTTCTGTTATAATTACCAAATTATCATGTGACCTGTCATGTATTTATGTTAGTTTTAATTTCTGAACATATTAAATAACTGTATATTGAATTAGAATGTATTTTAATTTTAGAATATAAAGTATTATTTTTATACTTAAAATGTACTATGAAACAATATTCTAAATTGAATAATAATTTAACTTCAAATAAATCTGTTGCAAATTTTCTTTTCCCACAAAAGATGTCTTACCTTACAATTTAACAACAATCTTTTATTACATGGCTGATGTTTGGGTGGGTATTCCTCTTTGTCAAAGTTAGCACGGTGCATGTTAATTTGTTATTCATTCATTACCTTTTAGGGAAGCCCATATAATGCCAGTGGTAAAACTCCTGCCTGCCAATGCAGGAGATGCAAAAGATGCAGGTTACCTTTTACTACTCACCTCCAAACTATCTAACAAGTTAATGCCAAATCCCTCCAGGAAGCACAGCCAAATCCCATATCCAAAATCATCTACAGTGGAGTCCCTATGGTGCAAGGTGTGAAGAAGAAGAAATTTACACTTTTATTCTCCAATTAAAATTTATTGTTTGATGTAGAATAGCATGGATACAAAACCCAAGGAAAAAGAATGAACACTCTCACTCATAAGGGTTCAGGATGGGGAACACATGTATACCTGTGGCGGATTCATTTTGATATTTGGCAAAACTAATACAATTATGTAAAGTTTAAAAATAAAATAAAATTAAAAAAAAAAGAAGCAGAATAAACAAAATAAAATTAACAGCATATACAGAGATGATACATCTTGATTAGAGTCTATGCCAAGAATGGAAGTTTGCTTTAACAATTGAAAATCTATTACTATAATTCACCATTTTAACAGAATTAAATTGTATGATCATCCAATGAAATACAAAATTCCATCTGATATATTTCAAAATTTATTCATTGCTAAAAGGAAAAAGTCCTAGCTAAGTAAAAATATGAGATTGTTTTATCTGAAGAGGTTTACACAAAAAACCTATTGCACAGGATATATTGCAGAGAGATATTTAAGAACATTCTCCTTAAGATGAATAAAAAGTCAGAGACACTTCAGTAGGAGAAAATTTTTGAGCTGTAAGGCATGCAAGATATCTGTAAATTCAAATGCATTCCAGTCATTCATGTATATTACATTTATATTTGCTTATTTATTGTATAGACCTTGTCAAGAAAATGAGAGTTATCAAGGGAATAGTTCATGCAAAGATGGACACAATATAGGACAGAAATGGTAATGACCTAATAGAAGCAGAAGAGATTAAGAAGAGGTGGCAAGAATACACAGAAGAACTGTCCAAAAAAGCTCTTAGAGACTCAGATAACCATGATGGTGTGGTCATTCATCTAGAGCCAGACATCCTGGAGTGTGAAGTCAGATGGGCCTTAGGAAGCATTACTATGAACAAAGCTAGTGGAGGTTATGGAATTCTAGCTGAGCTATTTCATATCTTAAAAGATGATGCTGTGAAAGTGCTAACTCAATAGGCCAGGAAATTTGGAAAACTCAACAGTGGCCACAGGACTGGAAAAGGTCAATTTTCATTCCAGTCCCAAAGAAGGACAATGCCAAAAAGGTTCAAACTACTTCACAATTGTGCTTATTTCACATGCTAGTAAGGTAATGCTCAAAGCTCTCCAAGTTAGGCTTCAAAGGTGAACTGAGAACTTCCAGAGGTACAAGCAGGATTTAGAAAAGGCAGAGGATCTAGAGATCAAATTGCCATCATCTGCTGAATCAGAGAAAAAGCAAAAGAATTCCAGAAAAACATCTGCTTCATTGACTTTGCTAAAGCATTTGATTGTGTGGATCACAACAAACTGTGGGAAATTGTTCAAGAGATGGGCATACCAGACCACCTTACCTGCCTCCTGAGAAGCACTGTATGAGAAGCCCTCCTTCAAGAAGCAACAATTAAAACTAGACATGAAACAATGGACTGGTTTAAAACTGGGAAAACAGTATATTAAGGCTGTATATTGTCACCCTGCTTACTTAACTTCTATGCAGAGTATATCATGCAAAATGCTGGGCTGGATAAAGCGCAAGCTGGAATCAAGATTGCCAGGAGAAATATCAGTAACTTCAGATACGCAAATGACACCACCCTAGGGGCAGAAAGTGAAGAGGAGGTGAAGGGTGAAAGAGGAGAGTAAAATATCTGGCTTACAATTTAACATTCAAAAGACTAAGTTCATGGCCTCTAGTCCCATCACTTCATGGCAAATAGAGGGGAAAAAATGGAAACAGTGAGCTTCAGAATCACTATGGATGGTGTCTGCAGCCCTGAAATTTAAAAATGCTTATTCCTGGGAAGAAAAGTTATGACAAACTTAGCATATTAAAAGCAGAGATATTACTTGCCAACAAAGGTCCATATAGTCAAAGCTATGGTTTTTCCAGTAGTCATGTATGGATGTAAGAATTGGACTATAAAGAAGGCTGAGCCTGAAGAATTTATGTTTTCAAATTGTGGTGCTGGAGAAGAATCTTGAGAATCCCTTGGATGGCAAGAAGATCAAACCAGTCAGTCCTAAAGGAAATCAATCCTGAATATTCATTGAAAGAACTAATGCTAAAGCTCCAATACTTTGGGCTCCTGATGCAAAGAGCTGACTCATTGGAAAAGACCCTGATGCTGGGAAAGATTGAGGGCAGGAGGAGAAAGGGGCGATAAGAGGATGAGATGGTTAGATAAGACCACCATCTCAATGGACAAGAGTTTGAGCAAACTCAGGGAGACAGTGAGGGACAGGGAAGCCTGGTGAACCACTCTCCATGGGGGAGGTCACAAAGAGCTGGGCATGACTTAGTGACTGAACAACAGCAATAAAACAATGTTTACAAAATGTGATAATATTGGACCATTTTGTCTTTTACTGGACTCCAAAGAGATTGCTTCTAAATTTTCATCTCTCAGTGTGTGCTGAACTTCAGTGATATATTTTTATCATTTTAAAGAAGGAAACAATGAGCAATCAAAACTTTGAATAGAACTCAGGCAAGATCAAAGAGCTTCATTCACATACTTAGTATTAACATGATCTGGTGTCTTTGTTACTTTTCTCTTGAGTAATAATATGATAGATTCACTCCTACCTATTTATGGAGAAGGAAATGGCAACCCACTCCAGTGTTCTTGCCTGGAGAATCTCAGGGATGGGGGAGCCTGGTGGGCTGCCATCTCTGGGGTCACACAGAGTCGGACACGACTGAAGTGACTTAGCAGCCTAACTACTAATGAGTTTTCGTGGAATCATTTTGCCAACTGTAATTCAGTCATCTAAGGCTGCTGCAAGTCACCCTTCACCTATTGCTTGCTGGAATTCATTACTATTCTTCTCACCCACCTTAAATGTCAGCTGCTACTGATGCTGTTAAGTTGCTTCAGTCGTGTCCGACTCTGTGCGACCCCATAGACGGCAGCCCACCAGGCTCTGCCATCCCTGGGATTCTCCAGGCAAGAACACTGGAGTGGGTTGCCATTGTATCTAAGGCTAAGGAGGTTATAATACAGTACCAACAAAAGCATTACATGCTTGTATAATCAGAAAGCCTTGATCAGCCAACCTGGGTACTCATATTTAGGAAAGACTATTCTGAAATAATCTTCCCTGTAGCTCAGATGGTAAAGAATCTGCCTACAATGCAGGAGACCTGGGTTCAATCCCCAGATCAGGAAGATGCTCTGGAGAAGGGAATGGCAATCCACTTCGGTGTTCTTGCCTGGAGAATCCCAATGGACAGAGGAGCCTGGCAGGCTATAGTTCGTGGGGTTGCAGAGTCAGACACGACTGAGCGACTAACACTGCTACTGCTATCCTGGACTGAATGCAAGAATCTGCTTTTTTGTTTTCTTTTTCTTTTGTTGAGTTTCACATACTCACTACATGCTCAAAAGAAATTTCATATTCAGAATTGTACTAGAGATTTTGGTATCATACATAACAGTAGTATATTTTTCCTACCCATAGGAAGTATTTTAAAAATCTTTAATTTTCCTTGGTCTATCTATAATTTAATTTAGTAACAGTGTAATTCTGTGTGACATTTATTGAATGGAACTATTATCTGACTCTTTCATTAATTTTTTCTATGTGCTCTATGCTCTAAAAATAGGAAGATGTCCTTTTTTAAAATCTGCTGCAGTTAATCTGATGTATTGAGGATAGTAAGTGATAACATGAAAATGTACTTATTTTTATCATGCTACTGCTCTACTTGATTCCCTCTTTTCCAAGCCCAGTCTTCCATTTATGGAAATTAATCCTACAGTCCCAAACTAATCTACCCTTCTATTTGCCTACTTTTGCCTACACAAGTCCAAACATCATTGGGGATTCCTCAAAAATCCTTCCTACTGAAAAATAAGGTTGTTTTAACAACTTTTTACCCCGCAGGCCATGGGACCATATGTGGGTGAGAAGACAATATTATAGGAATGACCAAATAGCATGTGCCAGCCTTGTGATGGCAACTCATCCTCTGCTCACAGGAGTTAGATCTGCGATATCCTTCTGAGGCTCAAAAACTATATTTTAAAATGAATTATCCATACTACCCACAAAATTATTTTCCTTGAGGAAAATACTAGATAAAATACATTTTTTTTTAATCCTTAGCTATCCTTGCCCAGGTACTTAGTGAAGTCGCTCAGTAGTCTCCGACTCTTTGTGACCCCATGGACTGTAGCCTACCAGGCTCCTCTGTCCATGGGATTTTCCAGGCAATAGCCCTGGAGTGGATTGCCATTTCCTTCTCCAGAGGATTTCCCCAACCCAGGGACTGAACCCGGGGCTCCCGCATAGTAGTCAGCCGCTTTACCTTCTGAGCCATTTACTTGTATATAATTAATGTTCAGTATTTGTTTGAAAACAATGAAAAGACTCAATGAAAACCAATGAGAAAAAATTACTTCAAATGAATGACAAGACAGAAATATCCAAAAGAAAAAGACCTACATACCAGTACTTATACTACAATGGTTTCATTATGCAAAATACACTGGACTTCTGCAATGGCTCAGCAGATAAAGAATATGCCTGCAATACAGGAGACACAGGAGACATGGGTTTGGAGATTTATACATTGTTTATGCTTTTTCTAATATTAGGTTTTTTTGCAGCAAAAGCAAAGAATTTTTGATCCTACAACATCCTGGAGAAGTAAATACAGACTACACTTAGGTGAGGAAACTGCTGAGAAAAAAATGAGAATGTGAATTACACATTATTTTCAAGTGAGAGAAATTGATGCAGAAATGGTCCCTGCTAGAGATAATAGATAATTTTTCACATGCAGATTTTATATTAGCTAACAATCATTATATCAGATTTTTTGGTAATTTTTTCCACAATTTCTACTTCTTTATAATATCTGTAACTAATACCTGATTCTAAAGCAGAATTACTGTTTCCACAATACTACAAGGGAACATTCTAAGATTCTTCCCAGCCGTTAAGCAGGAGGGGCTTACCTGCTGCTTCAAAAGCTCCAGGAAGATACAGAGGAGACAGAGACTCAGGAGAGCAGTAAATAAACAGACTCTTCGATAATGATCTCAAGCTTAGACTGTCTGATACGGGCTGAATCAGGTCTTCTCATCCCCAATTCATATGTTGAATTCCTAACTCTCAGTATTTTGCAATATAACTATATTTGGAGACAAGATCTTTAAAAAGTTAATTAAGCTAAAATGAGTTTTTAATCCTATATGACTGGTATTCTTAGAAGAGTAGATTAGGATGCAGACTCACATGTAACAAGGACCATAAGAGGACACAAAGAGAAGACAGGCATCTGCAATCCAAGGAGAGGGGTCCTCTGAGCAAACGAACTCTTGCTGACACATTGATCTTGGAAGTCTAACCTCTACATTTCTAAGTGGGAGAAATAATTTCTGTCAACTGAGCCACCCCACCTGTGATACTTTGCTATGACAGCTCTAGAAAATGAAATAATGTTGCAGAAGACTGAGAAAGAAGAACCATTGAAAGATAAATGAAAGTTGAGCCTAAATGAGAAAATGATTACAGATTTGAGAACGAAAAATGAGATTCAGGATTCCAGAAATGGATATATAGTACATATAGTATACATATACATATAGTACAACAAGTACCTATAGTAAGGATGTGTACAAAGCATCAAGACAGATGATACAAGTAAACCACTTAATCATTTATTACTTTGTTATATCGCTTCAGTTGTGTCCAACTCTTGCTGAGTCTATGAACTGTAGCTCCCCAGGCTCCTCTGTCCATGGAATTCTCCAAACAAGAATACTGGAGTGGGCTTCCAGGGCCTCCTCAAGGCCATGCCTTTATTACTTAGTGCAATAAATATCTTTTTTATATAATGAAAGCACCTGTCTGTGACTTTACTCCTGGCTAATTTGAAATATATGTATATATTTCCCCAGTTTTGAAAAGCTTTATTCACTTTTTTGTATCTAATTTCATCATATAGGTTGATTCCTCCAGTTCCATTCTTCTTTCTCAAGATAGCTTTGGTTATTCAAGGTTTTTTGTATTTCCATACAACACCTTATCTTCGACAAAGGAGGCAAGAATATACAATGGATTAAAGACAATCTCTTTAACAAGTGGCGCTGGGAAAACTGGTCAACCACTTGTAAAAGAATGAAACTAGAACACTTTCTAACACCATACACAAAAATAAACTCAAAATGGATTAAATATCTAAACGTAAGACCAGAAACTATAAAACTCCTAGAGGAGAACATAGGCAAAACACTCTCCGACATACATCACAGCAGGATCCTCTATGACCCACTCCCAGAATATTGGAAATAAAAGCACAAATAAACAAATGGGACCTAATTAAACTTAAAAGCTTCTGCACAACAAAGTAAACTATTAGCAAGGTGAAAAGGCAGCCTTCAGAATGGGAGAAAATAATAGCAAATGAAGCAACTGACAGACAACTAATCTCAAAAATATACAAGCAACTCCTACAGCTCAACTCCAGAAAAATAAATGACCCAATCAAAAAATGGGCCAAAGAACTAAATAGACATTTCTCCAAAGAAGACATACAGATGGCTAACAAACACATGAAAAGATGCTCAACATCACTCATTATCAGAGAAATGCAAATCAAAACCACTATGAGGTACCATTTCACGCCAGTCAGAATGGCTGCGATCCAAAAGTCTACAAGTAATAAATGCTGGAGAGGGTGTGCAGAAAAGGGAACCCTCTTACACTGTTGGTGGGAATGCAAACTAGTACAGCCACTATGGAGAACAGCGTGGAGATTCCTTAAAAAACTGGAAACAGAACTGCCTTATGATCCAGCAATCCCACTGCTGGGCATACACACTGAGAAAACCAGAAGGGAAAGAGACATGTGTACCCCAATGTTCATCGCAGCACTGTTTATAATAGCCAGGACATGGAAGCAACCTAGATGCCCATCAGCAGATGAATGGGTAAGAAAGCAGTGGTACATATACACAATGGAGTATTACTCAGCCATTAAAAAGAATACATTTGAATCAGTTCTAATGAGGTGGATGAAACTGGAGCCTATTATACACAGTGAAGTAAGCCAGAAAGAAAAACACCAATACAGTATACTAAGGCATATATATGGAATTTAGAAAGATGGTAACAATAACCCTGTGTATGAGACAGCAAAAGAGACACTGATGTATAAATCAGTCTTATGGACTCTGTGGGAGAGGGAGAGGGTGGGGGGATTTGGGAGAATGGCATTGAAACATGTATAATATCATGTATGAAACGAGTCGCCAGTCCAGGTTCGATGCACGATACTGGATGCTTGGGGCTGGTGCACTGGGATGACCCAGAGGGAGGGTATGGGGAGGGAGGAAGGAGGAGGGTTCAGAATGGGGAACACAGGTATACCTGTGGCGGATTCATTTCAATATTTGGCAAAACTAATATAATATTGTAAAGTTTAAAAATAAAATAAAATTTAAAAAAATAATAATAATTTCATCATAAATTCATAATTTTAAAAATAGTCCTAAATTTTTCAACTTAGTGCTTTCATTTACTCTGAAAATAAGCTAGGGGTTTATGAACTATCCTTAAAAAGTCCCCCACTTAAAATAGCTTTCAAGCCTTTCCTAAACCAAGGGTAAAATAAAGTATAAATCAAAGTGTTCATGGCTGAGTTATAATAGGAACCCCAACAGCAAATCTCATAAATATAGGGAGGGTTTATGAAACCCATAAAGGCATCAATTAATATATCAATTGTATATGGTAACCATGAAATCATAAATGCTACTACTGTGACCCCCAGGGTTTTAGCTGCCTTTCTCTCTCTCTTGGCCACTCTGGATTTGTAACTCTCTGATTCTGCTTTGCTTTCAGTATTTTCAATCTTTAGAGCTTGTTGTTTACTATTTAAAAAATCTTGCCATAAAGACTTATCATAACAATGGTAGGTATAAAAAATAACAAAACACTTATCAAAACCCATATACAGTTGAGAGCACTTACTAATTCCTCCATCCCATCGTCACTGACACCTGTGTAGGACACAGCTCCACTGTACCCAATGGGCAGGATCCAGGAGATGCTGACACATTCCCCTGGCACAGACACCGTGAACTTGGTGGATAGACCAGGGGGTCAGTAACAGCAACGTACCTGTCAATGGAGATGAAGGACAGGTGGAAGAGAGAAGAGTAACAAAATGCCACATCACAGGAACTGTGAAGGGCACAAAATCGGGCTCCAAAGTACCAGCAGCTCTCCAAGGACCTGACCATGCTGAAGGGCATCACGGTCACTCCGCACAGGCCAGAGAGGTGATCAAGAAATTGGCTAGAGAATGCAGCTGCTTGAAGTGAAGAACTGAAGTCTGAAGTCATCACCAAGAAGTTTCCAAAGACCCGAAGCCAAACACTGTGTACAGAATCACCCAAGATGCAGGCAAGTAAGGAGATTTAATACAAGATCTGTTCATATTCTCATGGCAGAGCTGCAAGGTTTCAGGTTGGGAAAGATTGCTGACCGTGGTTCTGCAGTTGGATGCTTGCTTTGTTTCTGCTTTTCAGAAAAATGGTCTTCAATTCTGAAAATTTAAAAAAATAAAATAAAACTGCATACTTGAGTACTACTTTTAAAAACTGTCTCATACTTTGTCCTTTTCCCGTTTTGTTATGAAGAGAAACTAAAAGAATTTTTAAAACTCAGAAATACATTCTTTCTATGTTTACATAATATTTCTATACTTATATCTCCTAGATAGTTGACTCTAAGCAAATCTAGTATGATTTTTCATCAGTCCAGAAAACACTGCCTCATAATTGAAGAAATTTAATTTAATTACTTGGTCCTTTATACCTGCCGATTTCTTCCTTACAAGGATATGTGTGCATGCTTAGTTGTTCAGTCACTCAATTGTGTCAACTCTTAATGACCCCATGTCCTGTAGCCCACCAGGCTCCTCCAACCATGGCATTTTTCAGGCAAAAATACTGGAGTGAGCTGCAATTTCCTACTGCAGGGTATCTTCCCGACCCAGGGAATGAAATCATGTCTCCTTCATCTCCAGCATTGGCAGGCAGATTCTTCACCACTGAGCCACCTGGGAAGCCCCCTTATAAAGGATAATCACATGCAACAATTGCATGTTTAAAAAGTCACATCTTGATAAACTTCCACCTTCATATCTGAGAAGTTAACACTCAGGATGCTTTAAGAAGCCAGCCAATAGACTTGGCCCATGATAAATTCCTCACAAGAAACCCCTGTAGTGTAAGGTATGACTCATGAAAGGAAACTTACTTTAGATCATTACATTTAAAAAGTTCTACAGAACACATTTCTCTGAGCCCTGTTACCTTATCAAAATCCTTACAATTTTCACAACAGAGAAATTTCTTTTAATTCAACTGTTCTGAAATAGCCTTATCCTGTATTTGACAATAATGTTACCTATTGACTATTTATTTGTAAGGCCTCCCCAGGCAGCCATTTTGCTTTTTTGCATTTCTTTTCTATGGGAATGGTCTTGATCCCTGTCTCCTATACAATGTCACGAACCTCATTCCATAGTTCATCAGGCACTCTATCTATCAGATCTAGGCCCTTAAATCTATTTCTCACTTCCACTGTATAATCATGAGAGATTTGATTTAGGTCATACCTGAATGGTCTAGTGGTTTTCCCTACTTTCTTCAATTTAAGTCTGAATTTGGCAATAAGGAGTTCATGATCTGAGCCACAGTCAGCTCCCAGTCTTGTTTTTGCTGACTGTATAGAGCTTATCCATCTTTGGCTGCAAAGAATATAATCAATCTGATCTCGGTGTTGACCATCTGGTGATGTCCATGTATAGAGTCTTCTCTTGTGTTGTTGGAAGAGGGTGTTTTCTATGACCAGGGCATTTTCTTGGCAAAACTCTATTAGACTTTGCTCTGCTTCATTCTGTATTTCAAGGCCAAATTTGCCTGTTACTCCAGGTGTTTCTTGACTCCTACTTTGGCATTCCAGTCCCCTATATGAAAAGGACATCTTTTTTGGGTGTTAGTTCTAAAAGGTCTTGTAGGTCTTCATAGAACCATTCAACTTCAGCTTCTTCAGCATTACTGGTTGGGGCATAGACTTGGATTAGCATGATATTGAATGGTTTGCCTTGGAAACGAACAGAGATTATTCTGTCGATTTTGAGACTGCATCCAAGTACTGCATTTCGGACTCTTTTGTTGACCATGATGGCTACTCCATTTCTTCTAAGGGATTCCTGCCCTCAGTAGTAGATATAATGGTCATCTGAGTTAAATTCACCCATTCCAGTCCATTTCAGTTTGCTGATTCCTAGAATGTCGACATTCACTCTTGCCATCTCTTGTTTGACCACTTCCAATTTGCCTTGATTCATGGACCTGACATTCCAGGTTCCTATGCAATATTCCTCTTTACACCATTGGACCTTGCTTCTATCACCAGTCACATCCACAGCTGGGTATTGTTTTTGCTTTGGCTCCATCCCTTCATTCTTTCTGGAGTTATTTCTCCACTGATCTCCAGTAGCATATTGGGCACCTACTGACCTGGGGAGTTTCATTTTCAGTATCCTATCATTTTGCCTTTCCATACTGTTCATGGGGTTCTCAAGGCAAGAATACTGAAGTGGTTTGCCATTCCCTTCTCCAGTGGAACACATTCTGTCAAATCTCTTCACCATGGACTGTGAAGAAGGCTGAGCGCTGAAGAATTGATGCTTTTGAACTGTGGTGTTGGAGAAGACTCTTGAGAGTCCCTTGGACTGCAAAGAGATCCAACCAGTCCATTCTGAAGGAGATCAGCTCTGGGATTTCTTTGGAAGGAATGATGCTAAAGCTGAAACTCCAGTACTTTGGCCACCTCATGCGAAGAGTTGACTCTTTGGAAAAGACTCTGATGCTGGGAGGGATTGGGGGCGAGAGGAGAAGGGGAGGACAGAGGATGAGATGGCTGGATGGCATCACTGACTCGATGGATGTGAGTCTAAGTGAACTCCGGGATTTGGTGATGGACAGGGAGGCCTGGCGTGCTGCGATTCATGGGGTCGCAAAGAGTCGGACACGACTGAGCAACTGATCTGATCTGATCTAATCTGATTGACTATTTATAAGACTGGTTGCACAATTTGCAGGGTTGGGCAAAATAAAAATGTGGAGATCTTTATTCAAAAACATGAAAAATAGTGCCCTCAAAGTATCAAGCTTTCCCCCTTCTCTGCAGTTTCTCTCGACCTGCCAAGATGTTTGATTTTTGCTATGGAATGCCTCTCTCTCGAACATGGAGATATTAGCAGGGCAAGTGCAGGTCCTCAAGGGTGCCTGGAGACCCTGCCCTGTGACTCAGTGATCCAACCCCTACCAGGCTCCCCCTCCCACCAACTGCTGAAATAATAGTCCAGGCTTAGGTTGGAGTGAGGAAGCTGAGCCAGGTATCTGCCCTTCTCCTGGGCCTGCCACCTCAACCAAAGGCAGATAGACAACCCCCTGAGATGGCAGCCTCCACATCAGGAACCACACAGTACCTGAACTGGTGAAGGAAGGGCTTGGACTCCCTGAATCTCTTAAGTAACATGCTGTGCCCTACCAGCCTGAGATGGGATGACACTTGCCGTGCTTGCCCTGAGACTGCTCAGTGCACACCTGACCACAACCTTCCCCGCATCATATCCAGTCCTCATATAGGATGGAGGAGTGAGTGGCAGTGCTAGTAAGTCTGGGTGAGGAAGGAAAGGCTGAACTGGGCCCAAAGAGCCAGGGGTAGGGGATCAGGTGGATGAGAATCCTTCCCATGAAAACAATTATTCAATTAATCATCTACCAAATTCTTCTGGGGAGTACTATCATTTCTTTTCTTTCAATTCTCAAATATAACTTGATTTCTTCCCACTCTTATTTAGTAACCTTGCCTCCCCCTTTTTTGATAATATGACATATAGAATTTAAAGACTGAGAGGGTGGAGAGGTTTGGGGTGCATAATGGAAGCAAGAATCAAGGATGATTCCAGGCTTTTAGCTTGCCAACAAGAAAGATGCAATAGGAGAAAGAGTACACTAGGGAGAAAGATGATGGGTTAAGTTGGGATTGGTCAGAGGGACATAAAACTGAGGTTCTTTAGTGAGTGGTTTAGCCTGTAAATGTTTAGCTCAGAAAAGAAACTTTGCCTGATATGATCACATGAAATTCTTCAGCATCCTTGTGTTTTGAGAAGTAAATGTGGTTGCCTGCTATACACCTGTCATAAAGCCTAGGATATATATCTGATACTCAATAAACATTTGTTGACCAGTTTGGAAGGTATATAGTAAAAATAGAAGGAACTGGATGTGCACCAACTTCAAAGTTATGTCTACAAACAAATACAGAAGAGAAAAGATGAAAAAGTGGTCCCACAAACTCCCATGGGATGAAAGTGGTTCGTGAAGGAGAGAATACCAAGAATGTCAAAGGTTAGTGACAGGTCAGGTTAAATAAAAACTGAGAATTGTTTGTTGTCATTAAAAACTGGATCACTGCTGATCATGATTCTTCCTCTTCTGGTGGAATATTAGAGATAGACTCAGAATTGCAGCAGATTGAGAATTAATGGGAATGAGTAGGGAAGACAAAGACACCATGAGCCTACCAGGCTCCTCCATCCATGGGATTTTCCAGGCAAGAGTACTGGAGTGGGTTGCCATTGCCTTCTCTGCCAAACAGAATATCATCTTCAAATCTCTGACTCTGACTCTTCCCTCATCTCCCTTTTTCATTTTTAATGACCCTTGTGATTACATCGAGCTCACCTGGATAGTCAAAAATAATCTTGCCATCTCAAAATCCTTAACCACATCTACAAAGTCCACTTAGCCATGTAAGGGCCTTGTCCAGTTCACTTCAGAGATTAAGCTATCACTTTGCAACAGCAAAGAAGTGATGAAGTCAAGTCAAGTGGAGGCAACTGCAAAAGCCGACATCCACAGGTTCTGAGGATTAGTATTAATACGTTAAAAATCCCTTGATGGAATCCCTGAAGTGCAAGATGTGAACTTGGAAGGTTATTTTCAGGAGTGATAATTAAGAGAGTTATTCTACAAAAAAGTCTTCACATTAAGTTAGATTATCATTATGTTTATTTGGCCAAAGACTTTTTTTCTTCTTACTTGAGCTTTTTCTCTATTCACAGTCCTGCTGTGATTTTTGTTACAAAGATATGACAGGTTGCAAGCAGTGAGAATCAGTCCTTGGCTTTTTTTTTCTTCAGTTAAGAATCATTTTTGTATCTGACTGGATACCAACAAACAGAAAATGAAACACACATTGCGAGCAACTTGAGAAGGATGAATTACATTACAGGAAAGCATTAAAAATGCCATAGTATTTAGACACACCCTCCTTTCTGAGCTTCTACAACTATCAGTGCTGGTAGGGAAAAGATCATTTTCTTCTCAGGATGTTGTCACTGGGAGAAGTTTGCAGTGTCTCTCCATCCACGTGAGAAATGGGTGTAAATCCTCTGAATACTGCTGCTGTGAGATTCTCATAGACAGAAGACTTCACATTCCCATCTGTAGTGGGCTCAATGCTGTACCCCACCCCCACAAAGAATATGCCCACGTTCTAACCCCCAGAGCCAGATCTTCTTTGGAAAAGATGCCTTCATGAGTTTAATAAGATGAGATCATCCTGTACTACATTGATGGGCACTAAATCCAAGAGCAGTGTCCTCAGACAAAAGTTGAGAAAGAGAACAGTGAAGATGGCTTTGTGAAGATGGAGCCAGAGATTGGAATGATGCTGCTACAAGCCAAGGAATGCTTGGAGCCGTCTCAAGCGGGAAGAGACAGAGAATGATTCTATCCAGAGCTGTGGGAGGGGAGCATGGCCCTGTCAGTACTCTGTCAAGACCTCTAAAATCAGAGGTTTTGATTTCAAACCTCCAGTCTATACGACTATGAAAGAATACATTTCTGGAGAGAATAAAGCCAGCAAGATTGTGGTCATTTGTTACAGCAGTCCTAGAAAAGAAAACACTCTCCTGGGTACTTTCCATTTCAATGGTAGAATGGTTGGTGAAGAAGAAATTTCAGCAGAAAATCAAGGAATGAAAATCAACACAATCGTTGAAAAAAACAGATTGCAGAGCTTTGAAAGCAAATTGTAAATAATGTGAGCTTCTATCGTCAGCCATTTAGCAGTCATCAACCTTATATTGTAGGTATAATTTAACTCATTTAAAAAATAAAGTACATTTTACAGGAGTTCTAGGCTCAAACCATGGGGCTTCCCTGGTAGCTCAGCTGGTAAAGAACCTGCCTGCAATGCAGGAGACCATGATTCTATCCCTGGGTCAGGAAGATCTCTTGGAGAAAGGATAGGCTTACTCCAGTATTCTTGGGCTTTCCCTGGTGGCTCAGATGGTAAAGAATCTGCCTGCAATGCAGGAGACCATGATTCTATCCCTGGGTCAGGAACATCTTTTGGAGAAGGGATAGGCTTACTCCAGTATTCTTGGGCTTTCCCTGGTGGCTCAGATGGTAAAGAATCTGCCTGCAATGCAGGAGACCTGGGTTTGATCCCTGGGTTGGGAAGATCCCCTGGAGAATAGAACAGCTATTCACACCAGTATTCTTGCTTGGAGAATTCCATGGACAGAGGAGCCTGGCGGGCTACAGTCCATGGGGATGCAGAGTCTGACACGACTGAGCGAATTTCCCTTTCACTTCAGTTTCAGGTTGAAAACAAAATTGTGCGGAAGGTACAGAAATTTCCCATGTGCAGCCTACCCCCATGGAAGCACATCCTTCCCCACTTCAATATCCAGCCAATTTTGAAACTAGACAAGTTAATTTCAGTGACAGAGATGAAAGAGGAATTCAGCTTCAGTCCAAACCCCGTGCTCGTTTCATTCTCACTATGCTGAATGTCAGAACCACCTCCACCAATAAGTCAGTCAAGGCCAGAGAGGTGATGAGGAACTTAATTAGAGTGGACAGCTCTTTGAGATGAGACCAATGAGTACAGCTCCTTATACTATGGAGAGCTTTATTATCAATTGCATTATTATTTGAAGAGAACTTCTGTAATTCTTCTCTCATTGTGTTTGATTTCTATTCTTATTTGTCATTTCTAAAACCTACAATGCATGTGTTTGATATAAGCTATATGGGGAAACCATCTTCTAAGCTAAGAAGACAGTGTCCCTAGAGAATGACTGTAGAGGGCTTTGAATCAGAAAGTGCCTGGATATGCGATCTTAGAAAACTTTCCTGAACTCTCTGGCATCAGATTGCTCAGCTCTGACTTGGGAATAATAATACCCACCATAAAGAGTTGTGTGACTAGAGGTAAGGTAGGAAAGGATTTAACTTATGCTTAAACTGAATTACTATGTTACCAATAACATAGAATATTACAGGTTAGTATAGTATACAAGAGTTAGAAATATAATAAGCATTAACAAAAATAATAAAACAGGTGTGGGATATTTACTGTCAATTTACAACTTCACTCCTAAGGACTGAGTAGAATGATGGTGCTGACATTCAAGGTGGGTGAGAAGAATAGTAAAGAATTCCAGCAAGCAAGAGGTGAAAGGTGACTTGCATTTGGCATTCTAGAGCAAGTGAGCCTGAAAGGCTGGTGTTGGTGATGATATAACTAAACTGGAGGGATTTCAGGTTTTGGTACAAGTCCACATTCTAAAATTCTAAAATCGATAACATTGTAAGTTTATGTCTAATTAATTTGGTGACAAACACTGACATAAGGCTATTTCTAATGTTTATTTTTTATTAGTTTATCTGAATATTCATGCAGATATATCAATATTGTGTTGAATATCTGATTATTGGTGCAGAAATAATAATGTGTTGATGACAAATGCTTCACACACTTCATTGGTTTATTCCAAACATTTAATGGATGTGCCTTTTAAATGAAAAAGAAAAAAAATTTGATTACTAGAAGTCCTGGGAGTTTTAGATAAAAGATTGTAGATAGCAAATGATAAGTCCTAAGTAAGGACAGAGGCAAATTGGAGGTGATATCCTAGAAGGATGGAATTTCTAGAAACTGTTAGAGGCAGATTAGCACTTGGTCAAGAGCGTGGACTCTGGGGTCCTCCAGTGACTGTTCAGTGTGAGGAATTTGCCTGCCAGAGCAGGGGATGCAGTTTCGATCCCTGATCCACGAAGATCCCACAAGCCTAGGAGCCACTGAGCCCGTGTGCCACACTATTGAGCCTGTGCTCTAGACCGTGGGAACTACAACTACTGAGCTCCTGCCGTGCAACTACTGAGGCTCCCGAATCTAAAGCCCGTGTTCCTTAACAACAGAAGACACCTCAATGAGAAACCCTCGAACCACAGGAGAGCAGCCCCACTTGCTACAACTAGAGACAAGCCCACACAGCAGGGAAAACCCAGCAGAGCCTAAAATAAATAAATAAATGAAACTATGTTTTTAAAAAGGCATGGGCTCTGGATCCAGTTGCCTAGGGTTGAATCCAGGCTCTCCCCAACTTTGTAACTGACCGAGGAATCGGTTTTTCAGCTGTGAAACGGGGATAATAATATTCCCTTCAACAGAAGGTTATTATGACAACTACTGGGGTTACTAATTCTAAAGCACATGATATAGTGCTTAACTAGCACATGTTCACACTTAAAATGTTTAAGATCTATATATATTGAGAGTAGTTCTGGAGAGAATGACAGAGTGCCGGGTATTAACATTAAGATGCAAAAAGGAAGAAGGACCCTGTGCCAGTTGAGAGTATTGGAGAGAGGCAAGACTGGTACAATCTGATGACCTTGAGGGTTTGAGGGAAGATGGAGTGTGAATTCTCCGCCACCACGAGGAACATGGAGGATGCCCCCTCATGGCTCTGCTACTGGAAAGCAAAGTCCTCAGGTGACAACCAGGTTCCTAAATGTGCAGAGAACCTACATAAAAGAAAACATGTTTGTAAAGTTATTTCTCAATATTTATTCATTTCAGTGTTGTCTTTTAATCTTAATTCAGTTATATTGAAAAGCCAGTCTGGGAATCAGTGCTAATCTACGGCCAACTCCTCATCAATCAGAGGAAAAGGAGAAAAATAAGAGCAAAGAGATGTGTGTCTCATATTGTTTGTTCAATTTATAGAACTTCCATTTATTTTTAAACGATGTGTTTCCTATAGTATTCATATCAAAATACGGTAAAAAAATTCACCTACAATGCAGGAGACCCAGGTTCAATCTCTGGGTCGGGAAGATCCCCTGGAGAAGAAAATGGCAACCCACTCCAGTATTCTTGCCTGGAGAATTCCATGGACAGAGTAACCTAGCAGGTTACAGTCTATAGGGTCAAAAGAGTCATTCATGACTGAGCAAAAAAAACCCATACTTCTTTTTTATGAAATTTTGCCAAAACATAAAATTGTCCCTGCATCTGCTGCTGCTGTTTGTGAAGTCCTTAGCTGGCAAAGTTATTCTTTGGCAAGCATTTGTGGTTTCCTTGGATTTTTTTCACCAATTTTATTGTTTCTGAAACCCAAGTTTCCAGGAACCATTAGTCTTCTCAATAGCAAAGGTGGTATTTTAGCAGGTAAGCCTTTTAGAGCCTTAAAATAAACCAGGGCATCCTCTTATCAATTCCAAATATTTAAATTAGTAAAATTGCTTCCAATAGACATATATCTCCAATAAATCAACCACATAGAAAAAGCAATATCTAATGTCTGCTATGAAAAGAAAATAGTTGTCTTGCATTTTTCTACATTTTCTTTTTTGCTGCCTTCAAAACTTATTAGAGGAACCTAGGTTATTTGCTACTCTATGTTTGGCCAATTAAGGACAACTAGCCTTGTGCTGAGATGAGATAAAAATTGGAGGCTCTTCCTAAACCCTCTAAAATTCTTGCAGTATCTGACTCTTCCTTTTATGCTCATACATCTTGAGAAAGTGATCTGCCTCAAATCAAGATAAGATTAGACAATAATCATATTTCTCAGAGGCAGTAATCATATTTCTCATTCTATCCTTCTAATACCAAGGACAGAATTTGGAGGCAAATTTTGGTTATCTTGCATTATCCAAAGTTTTCAGTCGCTATTTGCAGATTTTGAAACTCTCAGGCATTCTTAAAAATCCATTCAATAAACTCTCTCCCCAGTGACTGATAGTGTGAGACTTTCCTCATTAAAACAAAACAAGGGAAAGGTGCATTAAAGTTGTGATTTTTCCAGCAAACAAACTCAGAAGCTTGTTAATGGGAGGGGTGAGAGTGAAATGCTTTGTACTCTTGTCTCTTTGGATTAGAGGCTAGATGTAACCAAACACAAAGGAGGGTAGAAGTATTGAACTATGAATCAACAGCAATTGCCATTGATAACACATAATAAGTACACACACATTAATTATATGTAATAATAATATTTAAAGCATTTTTACAAGTGAGTGTGAAACTGAATCACACTTGATTCTTTATAAATCTAGTTATGAACTTGATTCTTTACATAATCTATTTGTGTTTAATGGATATTTCTCAGAAATATATGTTAACCTGTTATGGAATAAATTGAGTGAAATGGAAAATGAGATGTCATTGTATTTTCTCCAACCACAGACTCCCAATGTCCTCTACATATCTTCCTTCCTCAGCTCGCATTAGATCTCAGGGATGTCTAGTCACTGTGTGTGATAATAACTCAGTTTGGATGACTCTAGGTTGAAACACAACCTAAATGTCATGGAATATCCCTGTCTTCCCTGTGCTAGCCAGGTCTGAACTTAAACATTTCATTGTTTTCACAATGGACTGGCTGAACTGGCACATGCCCTCTGAAGATAAGCCCTGTTAACTGATCACAGTGTTTACTTCCTCCTAAAATTCCATTGAAATGCCCCTGAAATATTTCTGAAAGATAAAAATTCACTGGAGCAAACTAATGGAAAAAGCAGGGTAGAGAAAATGCAATCCACACTATATACAATAAAAGTTTACCATTAAGGTGAAAAAATGTTCTTTCTAATAAAGCATGGCAGAAATTCTTAATCCCAGAAAAAGCAAATAAAGAATGAGGACAAGGGAACTTTCCAGGTGATCCCATGGTTAAGAATCCACCTTGCAATGTAGGGGACATGAATTTGATCCCTGGTCAGGAAACTAAGATCCCATGTGCTTCACAGCAGTTAAGCCAGCACACCCTAACTACTGACTCTGTGTGCTCTGGATTCTGTGCACTGCAATTAAAAGACCCCACGAGATGGAACAAAGATCCCGCCTGCCTCAGCTAAGACTGGATGCAGCCAAATAAACAAAAAAAAATTTTTTTAACTGAATGAGGACAAGAAAATCATAAAACAATGCTTGAGACATTTTATTCTGAACTAAAGGGTCTAAACTTGAAATGCAAGTGCCTATCAAGTTTAAAGAAGGAAAATAGAAGAAACACAGGCGCTAAATATGGACAAGTCTAAAGAGAAATTCTCAAAAGTGCCTGGGAACAGAGACCAGAGGGAACAGGGATGAAAACAGGGAACGTTTTCATTGTTTATGAAAACGATGTGAATATCATACTGGGATCAAAATTCTCATCAGTACACTAGGTCCAAGAAGGCAATGGAGTCATGTTTTTTAAGTTATCATAGAATTTATTTTTGAAACCATCATTCTAGTTAAAATTAAAATAATGATTGAAATCCTATAAAGTTCTTTAAAGCTAGTTTGGAATTAAGAACATTCATTCTAGTTACATGTATATATATAGTATGCATTTCTATGTATTATACAATATATCAATATATTATAGCAAATATTTTATTAAACTGAATTATAATTAATATAATATATGCTTATATAATTCAAATATGTAATTTGCATAAGTATAAAACAGAGCTACAAATAGATGGTCATGGATCATTAGAAGCAGGCAAGCCACAAATAAGCAAGCAGAGGTGGGGCAATTCTTAGCAAGAGGAGGTTGTGCCAAGACCTAAGGAAGGAGCAGATGAAAGTGGACCACTGGGCTGTTCCAGCAGGACCCGATCCAGCCAGACATTCCCTGGGTGGTGGCTAGCCCCACTCTGCAAATGCATGAGACTCTGGGTACCTGGCCTTGTTCAGGTCACTTAAACTTCAGCCTGCATTTTAAAAATGATGGTTCAAACCCAAATTCAATCAACAAATAAGAAGAATAAGCAAATTGTGGCCAACCCACACAGTGCAACACTACTCAGTCAGTCACAAAGTCACAAAGAAAAAGGAATTCGATACTGATTCATCCTTTGACATGGCTTATTCTCCAAATTACTAAGCACAGTGAAATAATTCAGACAAAAATAAGTGTATATAATGTATGCTTGCATTTATATAAAATGCTAGAAAGTACAAATTAGTGTAGAGTAACATGAAGTTCATCAGTGGCTACCTGGGGACAGAAGGGGGCTGAGTTTGTAGGGATGAACAAGAAGGACATTACTAAAGACGGGAAGAAACTTTTGGAGTAATAAATAAGTTTAGTCTTGATTTTGGTGATGAATTTGCAGGTGTCTACAAATGTCAAAACTCATCAAATTGTATATTATTCGTATGTGTAATTTATGTCTATTATGCACGTGTGTATTATGAAAATATTAAAACTTGAGTTTCTCTGTTAAAAAGTAAAAGGTAATGGTTCAGAATAGATCATCTCAAAGTTACCTTCAGTTTTAGTGTTTTGTACATTTGTTGCAGAGGGCCAATGATTGGATGGTCAAGAAAATCTGGCTAACGTGATATTCTCGGTCTGGGAATTTTTCTGGCCCTGAATTCACCTGCCAAAGTCTGACAGAGAGGGATGTTCTGTCCAAGGGATGATCCCAAGAACCACAGAATAAGTGTGCATAGCGTCTGCAGTACTATAAGAACTGTGATACATAAGAAATTTATGTGGCCGTGGATGGCAGGTATTCTTTCCTTCCTGAGTTCCCTCAAGGTTACCAGTTCACTCTTCATGGTGGCTGCAATTGCTGATGATCATAACCTCCTCTGTTAACTGATATGGCAGAAAATATTCCATTTCTTGCTTTCAATAACTTGATTTCAGTGGCTGGGCCACATCAGGGGAGGAGGAGTTACTACTTACTTCACTTTCTGACCCCCTGGACATGAACACTGATCCTATTGTTTAACAAATATGCCACCTTGGGCGTAAGACTCATCTCTCTTTGCCTCAGTTCCCTCATTTGTGACCTAGAAGTAATAATAATGTAATAGAGTCATAATATTTCCTCTCACATAGTGATGTTATAAAGACTAAATAGGGCAGGTAAGATGGTCCCAAGCAAAGAATGAGTAGTCTATGACAAAGCATTTTTAAGTTTGCATATCAGAAGCACTCAATAAGTGTTCACTGAAGCAAAGGCGAGTGGACAAGTCCCGCATGAATAGAGTAATTCATAGAAGAGAGAAATGAGGCCTAGAGTGTATTCTTTTATAAAGAAAGTTCAGAAATATTTTAAATAATATTTTAAATATTTTAAAAAATAGAATAATATGTAGTTCTAGGACACAAAGTGGTAAAATTGAATGATTTGTCTAGCATGTGTAAAAGGTTACTAAAAAAGGAAAAACAAGTGTAAACGTATTAAACTATATGTTAGAAGTGCTTATTTGAATCCAGAAGATTTATGGTATTCAACAGATTTTGATTTTAGCTTTTTCATTTTTAAAATGAGGAAGTATGACTGCCTATAGCTTGTGGCATAGGATTAAAGAAAGTTACTACATTGAAAGCACTAAATCAAAATAAATTGATGATTTTCAATGTCAAAGCTGAAGAACTGTGGGTAAACTAAATATTAAGCAGGTAAAAGCACCTTTAAATCATCTTAACCACCAAATGAAGATGAGAGAACTTCAATCAAGTATAGTATAATGTAGTCAGAAATAATTCACTATCTGCTGGGAGCAGGAGCTCTGCCCATGGCAAAGGTCATAAGGAAGGAGGCTGGGCACATGCAAAGGTGGGATCGAGCCTCAGGAGTCCCCCTGGAAATTCTCGAGCATCTACCCCTCCAACCAGAGTCTGCCTACTTTCTGCTTTGTGCTCTCACTTACACCTCTGACTTTACAGGGGGGCTGTCCCCCACTACCTCTCTCTGAAAAAAGAGTTAACTTACAGCTCCAGTTAATAAAGTTCCTGGGTGTGACAGTGTTTCAACCTACAAACTCCTTTGGAAGTCCTCTAGCCTGCCTTAATAGGTTTTTCTGGCCACATGTGATTGTTCAGAGCCTCCCAACTGTGAGAGGCATGAGATGTTCTAAACTGTCTAAATACAGATTCCTTTGAGTAGTTAAAAGATTGATTAGAAATTATATTGGTGAAGGGTTTTTCACTTGTTGGGCCAATGCTTGCTGCTAAGTCTCCATATCCCTTACCTGCTGTGTCCCTGGCAGTGTATTGATTAATATAATGGGTGTAAGTAGTAGCTTTAATGTTTGTAACCTTGGACCCTTAAGTTAATTCCTTTTCTTGTTATAGCCCACCACACCTTTGCCCTGTAGGAATGCAACTTTATCTAATGCTTTTGGAGGGTGGCGCCTGACTTTAGAATGATCACCTTTAGAGAAAAATAAGTTTCTTAAAATGTTAACAGGCCTCCAGGCCAGAAGATGATGCAAATCACCTAAACTTTTGCATATTATAAGTTTGCTGGAAGAAAGCCTGGCTTACTGCATGACTCTACCCCTTCCCCCATTATCCTCTATGCATAACTTAAGGTATAAAACCTACTCTGAAAAATAAAGTGCGGGCCTTGTTCACCGAAGCTTGGTCTCCCCATGTCGTTCTTTCTCTCACCTTCTGGCTGAATTATTCAGCCTCTTTTCTCCACTGAATTTCCTCACTGAGCTATCCTTATTCTATTACTCTTTATATCCTTAATTAACATTTAATTAAGCAATTGTTTCCTGATCCTCGCGGAAGCGGTCCCCGCTTCGAATTCCCTGGATCCACTGGGGCTGGGCCCTGGCAACTATCTCAGGAAAGGTTTATTGATTTAAAGCATATGTCTAATAATAGAAATGATGTTCTAATATATGACTAATTTCTATCAAGCAAGACAGTAGAAAAAATCAGAATATATTGATGTGAATTCACTTCTGCTCAGGAGACATGATGCTCTAATTTTTAAATCTTGATGTCTGATTAAAACGAAAGTTAAAATGTTAGCAACTAAAACTAAAATGTTTAGTTGCTAAATAAAATCTGACTCTTTTTTTTTACTCCATTGGACTGTAACTCACCAGGCTCCTCTGTCCATGGGATTTCCCAGGCAAGACTATTGGAGTGGGTTGCCATTTCCTTCTTCAGGATAACTTCCCAATCCAGGGATCGAACCCACGTCCCCTGCATTGGCAGGCAGATCCTTTACCGCTGAGCCACCAGGGAAAGTTAGAATAGAATCAAGCAATTTATGTAAAAAATTTTTTAATTTACTTTTAAAAACCCAGACGTATAGCATCCTCCAATCTTTGTACCAAAAACAAGGCTTCATTTCTGAAAAGCTGGCTGGCTTTTATCCAATGCGAAAATTTGTGAGTCATGTAAAATGTATTAATCAGCCTCTGTCTGTCATCCTTTTATCCCTTCACTTCAGTGTTCTATTTTTTTAATACATTTTTAATTTGGGCTTTCTTGTGTATCAATGAAAACCCTTAAAAATAATTTCTGGAACAATACAAAAGTGAACAAAATTGTAAGTTAATTTAAGATAAAGTACAATATAAGTGACAATCTTAAAAACTCGTGCATGGTCTAAACATATGTTAACTAGTAAAATTTCTAAATTCAAGTGAAAATTTATGAGCAGAGGACCACCAGGAAGAAGCCCACTCGACAAATGAATGTCATTTATGACATCAATTATCTTCCCATAGACATGTCTGACTCTTTGCGACCCCACGGAGTGTAGACCACCAGGCTTCTCTGTCCATGGAATTCTCCAGGCAAGAATATTGGAGTGGATTGCCATGCCTTTCTCATATATATATATTATATATATATATATATATATATATATATATATATATATATATATAATATCAGTCAATAAATCTGTCTCTGGATTGATTTTACCCGACACTGAGCTCATGCTTCTGACTCATAAATCTGACCACCTGACAATGCAGACTTACTACTTTGCTCTCCTTCAACCAGGACCTCTCTAAGTATTCCACAGATGCATTTACATTGTAATGGAAAATATTACAAAGGAATAAAGAGAAGCTATAACCAGGGATTAAACTATTATTAAATGGTAAAAGAAGATTTTGAATAAAAAATATACTACATCCTTCCCCACATGTTCTCTTACATTTTCTCAAGAATGCTGCAAGGAAGGGATTAATAACTAGAGACTGTACAGTGAAGTTGAGAGACAAGTAGTAGCCCAAGATCAATGGTAAAATGCCACGTTTCTGGCTCCAAGGTCATGCTGTTTCCATAACAACCAGGTTTTTATGTTATATTGACCAAAGAATGATGAAACTGAATTTAAGTCTTTAGATCATATTGGAAGCATAATTTATTCTTTTACTTTACAAGATCTTGCATGTATATGATGAAGTTTTCTACCCAATGGAGTGTTCACGGTGAATCTATATTCAATTCCTCCATCTAAAATGTGGACTTACCCAGAAAATAAATTTACTGTCGAGGAATTCGCTCTCAAGACTTTGCCAGTGACAATGAGTTTGATGGCTTTTCGAAACCAAGGATAAAAGAAAGCATAAATCAAGGGGTTCATAGCTGAGTTATAATAAGCAATCCAAACCAGTATTTCATAAACATATGTGGGAGTGATGAAACCTAGGAAGGCATCAATGATGGAATCCAGGAAGTAAGGCAGCCAGGAGACCAGAAATGCCAGCACTGCGACGCCCAGTGTTCTTGCTGCCTTTCTCTCTCTCTTGGCCACTCTGTCTTGGAAGCTGTCTGAGCATCGCCCAGTCTTGTTGTTCAGACTCTCAATTTTTCTAGCCTGCTGTTTAGCAATGAGGAAAATCTTGAAGTAAACAGTTATCATGACAAGGGTGGGGAGGAAGAATACAAGGAAACTGACAAATACCCAACTCTGATTCACTGCAATTTGACAGCCTCCCACACAGGTGAGAGCACTTACTAGATCCTCCAGTCCAGCTGCATTCGCTCCTGTGCCAAAAAGAGAAAAAGAAAAAATAATAGAAAAGAGCCAAGAGGAGGCAATACACATGCCAGAAACAGACACAGTGAACCTGGTTGGATAGACCAGGGGGTCAGTGACTGCAATGTACCTGTCCAGAGAGATAAAGCACAAGTGGTAGATGGAAGCGTAACAGAATGAGCCTTCAAAACAAGAGTGGAGTTGACAGTAACGCTGCCCAAAGTACCAGCAGCTCTCCACGGACCTCACTGTGCTGAAGGGCATCACAGTCACTCCCACCAAGAAGTCAGCACAGGCCAGAGAAGCAATCAAGAAGTTGATAGGAGAATGCAGCTGCTTGAAGTGGAGAATGGAAATCATCACCAGGAGATTTCCAAACACAGCCAGCACAGCTCCAAAGATGAACACTGTGTACAGGATGAGGCGGGGGCCTGGTGAGTAGGGGGTTTTCACACAGGATCCGTTCAGGTGCTCGTAGCAGAGCTGCACAGCTGCAGCAGAAGGAGACGCACTGCTCATGATTCTCTGATTTGATACCTGGAAACCTGTCACCCTCTGTGGCCCAGGATGTCATTCCTGCTTTTGAAATGTCCTTAAAGAAAAGATAAATACAATGTCAGTAGTTGCCAGTGCATTCTGTCTTTGCTTCCTTATAAGTGCAAATCTTCACTTACATGTTTAGAAAGTGATTCATATCCTCATCTTGTAAAATGATTCACTTCTAAATGAATAAGTGGTTAATTTTCATTGTTACATAAAATGCTGTCTACTTAAATTTTTTAAATACTTCCTGTATCACCTCGTTCTTCATTTCAGAGGAGAGTTTGTCTTCAAGAAACTATTACATGATGCATGTCCAAATGCCACATTTTATTAGCATTATTTTCCTAATTTATCAGAGCAATGATAATGCCCCAAACACTCTCTCCCCTCAGGAACATAGTTCCATAATTTCAATCCCCAAAGCTCTTAAGATTGAATCCCCACAAGTGCCAGGTGTTTAGAAAGAAAGAATTAAATAACAATTATGTTTATGCTAAACTAAGTTTATGTCCTATAATTTCCTGATGTCATTTGATCTTTGCATGAAATATAATAATGCCTAGCCTTTAAAACCTTTGAGCAGAAATGGAAAGTCATATTATTTATTGTTATTAGTTACTGCCTTTTCATTTTTCTTAGAATCATTTGTTTATCATTTCTGTGTTGAATATCACTAGAACTCTTTCAAATAAGTCCTTTTTCTCTTCCAGTATCAGTTTGTGTTAAAGAAAAAAAATAAATATAATCATATATTAAACAGTTGAATGCTTCAGGTTTAACTTTAATAATTCAGATTTAGAAAAGAGGAGGAGTAGAGGACAAAATGTTTGCCTCATGAAACAACCAAGGAAGTGCAAGTACACATAAAACATTGTTCCTGCTAATGTTTTTCTTATAATGGGAACTATATGGAAGATATTTTTTAAAATAAATTGTTGAAAGAACTTTTGGAATGGGAGCATTCCTGTATTATACTCCATATTTTACCACTGACAAATTTCCATTTCCTCTTAATGTTCTAGAATAGATGAGCTTATGTTTCAAAAAAATGTTTTCTGATGAATGACTTCTATGTGGTATACTCAGTTGCTCAGTCATGTTCAACTCTTTGCAATCCCATGGACTGTAGTCTACCAGGCTTCTCTGTCCATGAAATTTTACATGCAATAATACTGGAGCAGATTACTATTTCCTACTCCAGGGGATTTTCCCAACCCAGGGTTCAAACCCATGTCTCTTGCCTATCCTGCATTGGCAGGCAGATTCTTTACCACTGTGCCACCTGGGAAGCCCTCAATGACTTCTGTTGCTAAGTCGCTTCAGTCATGTCCAACTCTGTGCAACCCCACAGGAGCCCACCAGGCTCCCCCGTCCCTGGGATTCTCCAGGCAAGAACACTGGAGTGGGTTGCCATTTCCTTCTCCATAATTTCTACTTATGTTAAAAAATCAGTTTTTTTAATATTGAGGCATAAAATATTTTAATATTGAGGTATAAAATATATTTGAAAAGTTTACATTTTTAGTACGTACAGACTGATGACATGATAAATGTATCCACTCATGTATTCACAACCAAGAAAGGAAGCAATACTCTGTATTTCTCCTCGGGCCCTTTTATACTTAATCTCCCCCCACATATCCCTTCTCCTATCCTGGGGAACCACTGATCTCCCTTCTATGGCTAGGGATTACTTTCTGAGGCCTAAAAATCTTGTGTCAAAAAGGTCACACAGTTGGTCTTCTTCTCTGTCGGGCTTATTTTACTCAGCTCAGTGTCTGTGAGTTTCACCCATGTCTGAGAACATTTGCAGCTCATTCCTCCTTTTTGCTAAATGGAATTCCATTGTCTGAATTCAATTGTCTTCCAGTTATTTTATCCATATACCAGTTGACAAACATTTAGACTGTTCATCTTGGGACTGTCATATTGGGAAGTGTATGTTTAACTCTGCAAGGAAGTACACATTTTCTAAGGTAGCTGGACCATTTTATGCTCTCACCAGCAAGCTATGAAGTGTTTCAGTTTGCTTCAAATCTTTCTTTCCTCCTGGTAGATTGCCTATCACCTTATAGGATTTTTAAATAAATTAGAGCTTATCCATTCTATTTATTTTACTTCTCTTAACTCTATGTGAGAGGCTAACATGTGGACAAGTAATGACAACTCAATGTGGTGATGGTTCCGATAAACAGAGTGCAGTGGAGGTCACCACAATGAAATAAGGGAATTGTATTCACAGGTAATTTTACCAAGAAGGTAACTTTAAATATAGGCCGAGAGGATCCAGGAGATATTTAAGGTAAAAACAGATAGGGGTTTCCCAGGCCGAGAGGGCAGTGTGTTTTGAGGTTCCGAGATGGGGGCTGGACACATTCCCAAGGCTGAGAGCGGCTGTAGCGCAGGCGCAGTGTGGGGAGCGGCATGAGGTCAAGGAGACCTGTGCACAACCTGACCCCCAACCCCCCTCATTTTGCCAAGCTGTTTGGATTTCTGCAGAGGTGAAGGGTTAGGAAGGGAGAGGACATGAAATACCCATGGTGACAGATACAAATCTTCGCTTCACCTGCTCAGGGATGGTACATAGGATTTATATTTTTCTGTAATACTCTTAAATCTATTTAGCCTCACACTGCACCAGGTACAAGGGAAAAAATCTCAATAAATATAGGAATTCTGCTCCTTTATCCCCAGAGTGGCATCCATGTTCAGAAAGCTCAATCTCACAGTATCTGTGGGTGTTTTTTGAGGTCTGTCTACTGAGGAATGCGTTTTCCTACCTCTAAGGAGCTGACTTGGCAGCACCTTCGCCTTCCCTGAGGGGTAGGGCTCCTAACAGCCAGGCTGGGAGGTTATGTCGTCTCTCAAAAGCATGTGCATCTACTCAACACATCTACTGTGCATATTTATCACTTTTCAAAAATGACCTAAAGAGTAGAAATAAAGCACAAGTGGAACATGGAAACATAACTCTTGGTAGCTTCCATCGCTCTTGAGTACAGCACATAATTAATATAGAGAAGAAGAGTCAGAGCATTAAAGATCTACTGAAAGAAACCATTAAAAATACTTTAAAAATATTAAGATATAAATCCTGAGATACTTAAATCTCTTTAAGATGTAGTTTCTAAAATATACCAATGTACCTACAATTTAGTTTCATTAGATAAGACAAAAATATACCAAAGATATATGCTCAAATGCTAGTCCACCAAAATAAAACAGCCAAGCACACAGATAAAACTAACTTCAATGCTTAGATAAAAATAGAGATGTGCATTGTTAACATCAATTTTAATATATTTATTTTATCACAAACATTAACATTTTAAAGATAAATTACAAAGTAAATCCCCCCATAACAGACACGGTCTATTATACACAAAGGTACATTTTGTAAAAGTGTAATATGGGGAATTATTATATGTTGCTTTATAATTTAGGTCAGATGTTTTGCTTTTGTTTTCTTTTGATTTTAGTCAAAGAAGTATATTGAGGTTTTCTTTCCTTGTCAGTTGCTATTTTTAATGGTCAGTTGTGCTTTTTAATGGTTTCATAACATCTCACTTCAAAGGTAGAGCATAATTCATTTAATTTACACCATATGAATCCTAGTTTATTGTAATTAGTAACTGAGAGATATACAATGAATGTCCTTGTCACGTTTCCTTCCTTGCCTGACTCTCTTCATATGCTTGCTTGCCAGAAACAGAACTACAGAGTCATGTGACATGTGTGAGTTGAAATTTTACATAAATATCTTAATTCCCCTCTAAAAGAAAATGCTAAATTATGTTTTTCCTACTTTATGAAAGTGCTCAACTTTCAGCCGAGTACTCAACTTCTCATACTCTAATTAATCTAATATTAATGATCCAGTGTTTTCAAATATGAGATACAAAACTGTATAAGATTTTAATTAATTTTAAAATTACATGTACATTTGACATTTAATGTATTTATTAACCATACCTCTGTAAAATTTCGTATTTATGTTTAGTGGGACATTCATCTCCATCTTAATGTTTGTAAATTCTTTTTATATTTTTAAATCTACTAATTCTTCATCTTGTTTGCTGCCAATAGCTTTTCCAAGTTTGTGTGTTTTTCTTTAACATGTCTTTCTTTCACTTTGAAGTTGAAAAATTTAAATTTAGTGCATGAATCTATATTCTGTCATGATTCCACCAATAAATTATAAAAACTATGTTTTCTTCTAGTTTTTAATATCTCAGATAAATCAGTTTTGATTTTGTAAAATACATGAAGCAAGATCGTTAAGAGTTTTTCAAAAAGTTTTATACCACATTAACATTTTTAAATTATCCATTTTTCAATAGCATAAATAATAGTGTTATTTTAATCATGAATAGCTATAAACTCCAAATAGTATGTATTGGGGGAAAAATAAAAGATAATTGCCCTCCATCATGAGCTGGAAGGTAAAAGCAACAAACTTCATGAAATGGGAAAATTGTTACATAACAGAAACTACTATTGCAGTACAAATATTGCTCATGGTTATTCCTACCTTTACAAAATATCTCCTAAAATATAAAATATGAATCTCATCCTGGGTCTTAAGCTGATGGATATGGCTCAGAGATCTTTAGGAGCTCCAGAAAGACTGGACCCCAAGAATCAATTTGCTAAAACTAAAAGCAAACTAAACCGAGTCCTGGGGTTGCAAAGAGTCAGACACGACTGAGCGACTGAACTGAACTGAAACTGAGTTCACAGAAAGACATTAACAGAGAACTTGGAAGAAACATTTGAAAATGAAGAAGAAAAAGCTAAGCTTGGTAGGAAAGGTAAAAGAATAACAGGAACTTGAAAGAGAAAAGTAACAACTGACAGAGCAGGACAGTGTAAAGATGTGAGGAAATTAGAAATTATGACCACCATGTCAACCACTAGTAAGTAATATGTTTTTATCAAATGCTCAGAGGATGTTCACTTCTCAAAAAATAACAGTGTAAAACTGATGCTGCTGAAATTGAGGTACTGTTTTTCCTCCCCAGTTGAGTGGATCATTTTCAAGCACTATATTTCATATAACAATTATTCAGAAATTTTCAATATATCACTAGATCACTGTTAAATTTTTCAAATCATCAATATAAAATTTGTTTTAGAATTTAGTTTTGATTGATGAAATGTCCTTTAATATTTCCAGTTTAATAAGTCCTATTACTTTTTTAAACCAAAGTAAAATGAGGCATAAATCACAGGATTTAGAGCTAGTTCCTCATGCAAAGAGTTGACTCATTGGAAAAGACTCTGATGCTGGGAGGGAGTGGGGGCAGGAGGAGAAGGGGACAGAGGATGAGATGGCTGGATGGCATCACTGACTGGGTGGACGTGAGTCTGAGTGAACTCCAGGAGTTGGTGATGGACAGGGAGGCCTGGTGTGCTGCGATTCATGGGATCACAAAGAGTCGGACACGACTGAGCGACTGATCTGATCTGATCTGATAGTAACTGAAGAAGCAAAATATCTCATAAGCATATTAAATGCTATAAAACTCAAAGAAGAATCAATGAATAAATTGATTACACTGAAAAATCATGAGACCAAAAATGCTAAACTGTGATGTCCAGGGTTTTAGCTGCTTTTCTCTGTGTCTTAGCCATTCTGTTTTTGCAATTCTCTGGTAACAATTTTACTTTCTAGTAATGTTTAAATCTTTTTAATCTGTTTTCTAATCACAAGAAGAGTATTTCTGTACTGAAGAATCTTAACAAAGCCAGGTGTGAAAAACAATAGAAATCCTACTGATATGCAGAACTGATTTAAACAAGTTGACAATCACTTATCAAGCAGAGGGCAGTTACTTATCCCTCCATCCTATCATCTTGGGCATCTGTGTACAATTTGGCACCACTGTAGGCCAGAGACAGGATGCAGAAGATGCTGGAGTCAATTTCTCAGACAGACAGCAGTGCAGACCTTAAGCATAATAGATTTAACTGAAACCCAAAAGTTTCCTGGGAATATGAGCAAAGCAGAAAAGGGGGGGAAAAAAGGCAACAACCTTGAGAAAGTTAATCACAGAGAAATTTCTGAGGAGTTGGAAATAAGTAGACCACTTTGTAAGAGAAACACAAAGGAAATCAGAGACAACTGAAATGTTTACAGGATACAAAAGGAATGGTTAATGGAATAAAAATGTGTGTGGCGGGGGAGTGGACTGTCTGCAGAGAATGGGCTACGGCCAGTTCTGCAGTAGTTAACAAATAAGGGAGTTAACATTTATCAGTCACGTAAATATTTTTGGAGAAGCAAAGGGAAGTGCACATCCTAACACGACTGAAATACAAGGGCTCATCCAGTTAAACTGAAAAATCCATTTGTTTTCTTTCATGAAAAATCTTACTTGATTTTCTAAAACTCATTTCATTTGGAAAGTGTAAAGATATCTTCCACCTCCTCAACCTAATGGCTTACATTTGTTCAGAGGACAAATTCATGCTCCCAGAACTATCCTTGAAAACCCGACCACTCACAATGACTTTGATGGCTTTCTTAAACCAAGGGTAAAATAAAGCATAGATCAAGGGGTTCATGGCTGAGTTGTAATAAGCACACCAACAGCAAGTCTCATAAATATAGGCTGGGGTTATGAAGCCCCTAAAGGCATCAATTAATGAGTTAATACTGTATGGTAACCATGAAATCATGAATGCTATGACCGTGATACCCAGGGTTTTAGCTGCTTTTCTCTCTCTCTTGGCTTCTCTGGATTTGTAACTGTCTGATGATGACTCTGTTTTGCTACCAGTATTTTCAATCTTTTTAGCCTGTTGTCTGGCCACAAGAAAAATATTACTGTAGAGAATGATCATGACAAGGGTAGGTATAAAGAAGGACAGAAAACCTATCAATACCCAGTTTTGATTTACAACGCTCTGGCAACCTCCTGCACAGTTGAGGGCACTAGACAGTTCCTCTAGCCCATTCTCATTGGCACCCGTGTAGAACACGGCGCCACTGTAAGTAAGGGGCAGGATCCAGGAGATGCTGATGCATATGCATGACACAGACATCGTGAACTTGGTGTGATAGACCAGAGGGTCAGTAACAGCAATGTACCTGTCGATGGAGATGAAGGACAGGTGGAAGAGAGAACAGTAACAAAATGCTACGTCAAAGCATGTGTGAAAAGTGCAGAAAGTTCGCCCGAAGTACCAGCAGCTCTCCACAGACCTGACCATGCTGAAGGGCATCACAGTCACTCCCACCAGAAAGTCTGCACAGGCCAGAGAGGCGATGAGACAATTGGTTGGTGAGTGCAGCTGCTTGAAATGAAGGATGGCAGTCATCACCAGGAGGTTTCCAAACATGGCCAGGACAGGCCCAAAGCCATACACCATGTACAGAATCACGCGGAATGCAGGTGAGTAGGGGCTTTTCACACAGGATCCGTTCAGGTGCTCATAGCAGAGCTGCACAGCTGCAGTGGGGGACGAGTTGCTGCTCATGATCTGTCCTTTACACTCAAAGAATTCTGTCCTTGATTTTCATAATGAACATAGGATTCTGATTTTCAATACACCTAGAGGAAAAACATACATCCACTAGGATATCTGAGGAAATTATCAGATATTATTACAATTTTTTTTAAATTTTCCTTATTTTATAAATCACAAATGTGTTTAATAACAAAGCACAAAAATTACACTGAACAATAACATTGGGATTAATTTCAACTAATGCTTCATTCCCTGAATTTGATAAAATTTTCTTTTAGTCATAAATATTTTTCTATTTTTTTACCTCCACAGTTCCTCTCTGCAACAGGCAGTGATATGGGAAGTAATTTCAGAGTGAAAGAATCATCTCCTACCAGGTTTATCTGCATTACTGCCTAAAGCACACACTCCTTCCTGATATATAAAAGCTATCTATAAGAGATCCCTAGATGGAATCCCTGTAGTGCAAGGTGTGAACTTGGAAGATTATTTTCAAGAGTGATTATTAAGACAGTTATCCTCCAGAAGAGTTCCTCACATTAAGTTATCCATTATGTTTCTTTGGCCAAAGACTTCTTATATCCTTAGACTTGAACCAATTCTTAGTCTTGTTGTGGCCACTTTACTGGATTTTAGCTAAAAAGATATAACTGGGTACACACAGTGAGAGCAGATACTTGGCTTTTGTCCTCCAGTCAAGAATCATTTTTGTATCTTCAGCGGGCACCAACAAACAGACAAGGGAACACACACCATGAGCAGCTAGTAAGGGATGAATTACGTTACAGGAAAGCATTGAACACACCACGATACTTAGGCACACCCACAACTGTGAGCTTCTGCAAAAGTCAGTGCTGACTGAGAAAAGATCGCTCTCTTCTCGGGATGTTGTCACTGGAAGCAGATTGCAACGTCTCTCCATTCGCCTGAGAAACGGGTGTAATCCCTCTGAATACTGCTGCTGTGAGATCCTCACAGATAGAAGACCTCACATTCCCCTCTGTAGTGCGTTCAGTCCTGCCCCCCACAAATGATACATTCGTGTTCTAACCCCCCAAATCAGATACTCTTTGGAAAAGATGTCTTCACAGGCTTGGTAACACATAGTAAGTACATTAATTATTTGCAAGTTTTAAGCATTTTTGCAAGTCAGTGTAAAACTGAGTCAGTTATGAACTTGATTCTTTACATACTTTATTTCTGTTTAATAGTTATTTCTTAATATATGTTAACCTCTTATGGAATAATTTGTGTAAAATGTCAAATGATACAACATTGTATTTTCTCCAACCACAGACTCCAGGTGTCCTCTGCAAATCTTCCTTCCTTATCCCTCATTAGATCTCAGGCACACCCCAGAGCTTTCTAGTCACTCTCTGTGTTAATAATTTAGTTTGGACAACTCCAATTTGAAACTACAGTCTAAATGTAAAAACAGTATCCCTATCTTCCCTGTGCCCAGGCTAGCCAGGTCTGAACTTAAGCATTTCATCATTTTCACAAGGGAATGCTTGAATTGGTACATACCATCTGAAGATAAACCCCGTTAACTAATCACAGAGTTCATTTCCTCCTAAAAGCCCATTGAGATGCCTTTAAAAACCCATTGAGATGCCCTTAAAAGTATTTCTGAAAGAGAAAAATCAGATGGAGCAAACTAATGGAAAAACCAGGGTAGAGAAATACACTCAACGATATACACAATAAAGTTTACCAGGAAGGTGAAAGAAATGTTTTTTCTAGTAGATCCTTAAAGAAATTCTTAATCCCAGAAAAAGCAACTAAAGAATGAGGACAAGAAAATAATAAAAACAATGCTATAAAAACTTTCTTTTCAGCTAAAGGGTCTAAATTTCAAGTTCCTACGAAGTGCAAAGAGGAAAAATGATACAAATGCAGATGCTAACTACAGACAAATACAAAGAGAAACTTAAAAGTTCCTAGGAACAGAGGCCAGAGGGTACCAGCTTATGAAAAAGACATGAATATCATATCATGATCAAGCTTCTCATCAGTACCCTAGGTCCAAGAAGGCAATGGAGTCGTGCTTTCAAAGTTGTCAATTTATTTTTGGAAACATAACTCTACTTAAAGTCAAAATTTTAACTGAAATCTTATAAAATTCTTTAAATGCATATGGAACTAAGAAGAAATATATAATGCATAATTGCATACATATAGCATATATCTATATATCATACAATATATCAATGTATTATACCAAATTTTTATTCTACTGAATTATAATTAATATAATAAAGTACATGCTTATATCATGTAAATAATATATAATATTTGCATTAGTGTAAAATAGAGAAGAAATAGATGATTGTGGATCATTAAAAGCAGGCAAGCCACATATAATGGAGCAGAAGTGAAGCAATTCTTAGAAAGGAGACCTTCTGTAGGACCAGAGGAGGGGCAGATGAAGGTGGACCATCAGGCTGTCCCAGCAGGACCAGATGCAGCCAGACACCCTCTGGAGAGTGGTCGGCCCCACTCTGTGAATTCATGACTCTGGCTGTAGGACCTTGTTCAAGTTACTTAAGCTAAGGCCTGCAGCGGAAAACAGATGATTCAAACTCAACCTCAATCAACAAAAAAAGGAGAAACAAATGTGGTCAATTCACACAGTGAAGTGCTACTCAATCAAAAAGAAAAAGAATCAAATGTTCATTCATGCTTTGACATGGCTTATCCTCTATATTATTCATCAGAGTGAAATAATTCAAAGAAAAATGAGCACATAATATAATGTATGGTTGCATTTATATAAAATGCTAGGAAGTACATTCTATAAAATTCTAGGAAGTCCCACTTGATGGACATGAGTTTGAGCAAGCTCCGGAAGTTAATGATGGACAGGGAGGCCTGGCTTGCTGCAGTCTATGGGGTGGCAAAGAGTCGAACATGACTGAGCAACTGAACTGACTGATGAAGTGCAAATTAGTATAGAGTGACATAAAGCTGATCAGTGGCTGCCTGGGGATGAAAGAGGGTTGAGTGTGTAGGGATGAGCAGGAAGAACATTACAAAGGACATGATTAAAATCTGGGAAGTGATATATAACAAAGCTAGTGGAGGTGATAGAATTCCAGTTGAGCTATTTCAAATCCTGAAAGATGATGCTGTGAAAGTGATGCACTCAATATGCCAGCAAATTTGGAAAACTCAGCAGTGGCCACAGGACTGGAAAAGGTCAGTTTTCATTCCAATCCCAAAGAAAGGCAAGGCCAAAGAATGCTCAAACTACCACACAATTGCACTCACCTCACATGCTAGCAAAGTAATACTCAAAATTCTCCAAGCCAGGCTTCAACAGTACATGAACCATGAACTTCCAGATGTTCAAGCTCAATTTAGAAAAGGCAGAGGAATCAGAGATCCAATTGCCAACATCTGTTGGATCATAGAAAAAAGCAAGCGAGTTCCTACGTCTGCTTTATGGTCTATGCCAAAGCCTTGACTGTGTGGATCACAACAAACTGTAGAAAATTCTTCAAGAAATGGGAATACCAGACCACCTTACCTGCATCCAGGGAAATCTGTATGCAGGTCAAGAAGCAAAAGTTAGAACTGGACATGGAACAATGGACTGGTTCCAAATTGGGAAAGGAGTACGTCAAGGCTCTATACTGTCACCCTGCTTATTTAACATATATGCAGATTACATCATGCGAAATGTCAGGCTAGATGAAGCACAAGCTAGAATCAAGATTGATGGGAGAAATTTCAATACTCAAATATGCAGATGACACCACCCTTATGGCAGAAAGCAAAGAACTAAAGAGTCTCTTCACGAAATAAAACAAGAGAGTGAAAAAATTGTCTTAAAACTCGACATGCAGAAAACTAAGATCATGGCATCCAGTCCCATTACTTCGTGGCAAATAGATGGGTAAACAATGGAAACAGTGAGATACTTTATTTTTTAGCTCCAAAATCACTGCAGATGGTGACGCAGCCATGAAATTAAAAGATGCTTGCTACTTGGAAGAAAAGCTATGACAAACCTAGATAGCATATTGAAATGCAGAGACATTACTTTGTCAGTAAAGGTCTATCTAGTCAAAGCTATGGTTTTTCCAGTAGTCAGGTATGGAAGTGAGGGTTGGACTATAAAGAAAACCGAGTGCCAAAGAATGCTTTTGAACTGTGGTGTTGGAGAAGACTCTTGAAAGTCTCTTGGACTGCAAGCAGATCAAATCAGTCAATCCAAAAGGAAATCAGTCCTGAATATTCATTGGAAGGACTGATGCTGAAGCTGAAACTCCAATACTTTGGCCACCTGATGCGAAGAACTGACTCATTGGAAAAGACCCTGATACTGGGAAAGATTGAAGGCAGGAGGACAAGGGGATAACAGAGGATGAGATGGTTGGATGGCATCACCGACTCGATGGGAATGAGTTTGCACAAGCTCCAGCAGTTGGTGAAGGACAGCAAAGCCTGGCATGCTGCAGTCCGTGGGGTTGCAAAGAGTTAGACATGACTGAGTGAATGAACTGAACTGAACTGATATATGTTCAGTCTTGATTTTTATAATAACTTTACAGGTGTCTACAAATGTCAAAATTCATCAAATTATAGAAGTGTGAATAGATTATATCTGTTATGCATGTCTATTATGAAAGTATTAAAATTAGAGTCTCTAAAAATAAAAAGGGATGGTTCAGAATAGATCATCTCAAAGTTGCCTTCAGTTTTAGCATTTTATACATTTATCACAGTGGGCTAATGATTGGAAGGTCAAGAAAATATGGCTAATGTGATATGCCTGATTTGGAAATGTTTCTGACCCTGAACTTACCTACAAATGTCTGACAAAGAGGAATGTTCCTTCCAAGGAATGATCCCAAGAACTACAAAATAAGTGTCTGTAGTGTCTGCAATTTTGGTATTACTATAAACACTATGATGCATAAAGAATTATTTATCTAATGTATGTGAAAAGATCTTAATGACCCAGATAACCACAATGGTCTGATCACTCACCTACACCCAGACATCCTGCAGTGTGAAGTCAAGTGGAATTTAAGAAGCATCACTATGAATAAAGTTAGTAGAGGTGATGGAATTCCAGCTGAGCTATTTCAAATTCTAAAAGATAAAGCTGTTAAGTGCTGCACTTAATATGTCAGCAAATTTGGAACACTCAACGGTGGCCACAGGACTGGAAAAAATTAGTTTTCATTCCAATTCCAGAGAAAGGCAATGCCAAAGAATGTTCAAACTTCCGCACAATTGCTACTCATTTCATATGCTAGCAAGGTAATGCTCAAAATCCTTCAAGCTAAGTTTTGACAGTATGTGAACCGAAAACTTCCAGATGTTCAAGCTGGATTTAGAAAAGGCAGAGGAACCAGAGATCAAACTGCCAACATTCACTGGATCACAGAAAAAGCAAGAAAATTCCAGAAAAGCATCTATGTCTCCTTCATTCACTACACTAAAACCTTTGACTATGTGTATCACAACAAACTGTGGAAAATTTTTAAAAACATGGGAATACCAGACCACCTTACCTGCCCCCTGAGAAATCTGTATACAGGTCAAGAAGCACCAGTTAGAACTGGACATGGAACAAGAGACAGATTCCAAATCGGGAAAGGAGTACATCAAGGCTGTATATTGTCACTCTGCTTATTTAATGTATTCTCAGGAATATATCCTGAGAAATGCTGGGCTGGATAAAGATTGGAGCTGGAAATCAAGCTGGAATCAAGATTGCTACGAGAAATATCAATAATCTCAGCTATGCAGATGATACCACCCTTATGGCAGAAAGAGAAGAAGAACTAAAGAGCCTCTTGATGAAAGTGAAAAAGGAGAGTGAAAAAGTTGGCTTAAATCTCAATATTCAAAAAACTAAGATCACAGCATCCAGTCCCATCACTTCATGACAAATAGATGGGTAAACAATGGAAACATTGAGAGTCTTTTCTGGGCTCCAAAATCACTGCAGATGGTGACTGCAGCTATGAAATTAAAAGATACATTCTCCTTGGAAGGAAAGCTATGACCAACCTAGACAGTTTTTAAAAGCAGAGATATTACTTTGCCAACAAAGGTCCGTCTAGTCAAAGCTATGGTTTTTCCAGTAGTCATGTGTGGATGTGAGAGTTGGACTATAAAGAAAGCTGAGCACCGAAGAATTGATGCTTTTGAACTGTGGTGTTGGAGAAGACTCTTGAGAGTCCCTTGGACTGCAAGGAGATCCAACCAGTCAATTCTAAAGGAAATCAGTCCTGATTATTTGTTGGAAGGACTGATGCTGAAGCTGAAGCTGAAGCTCCAATACTTTCACCACCTGATATATAGAGCTGATTCATTAGAAAAGACCCTGATGCTGGGAAAGATTGAAGGCAGAATTGAAGGGGATGACAGAGGCTGAGATGGTTGGATAGCATCACCGACTCAATGGACATAAGTTTGAGCAAGCTCCAGGAGATGGTGAAGGAGAGGGAAGCCTGGTGTGCTGCAGTCCATGGGGTCACAAAGAGTCAGACACAACCGAGAGACTGAACAAAATGTGTATTCTTATATAATCTATGAGAAATAGGATATGTCCTGTCATATCAGTAAACAAGACTGTTACAGTCATCAGCAACTAGTCTTCCAACATAAGCCTCTGAGTCCTGATGAAAGTCAGAAAAGAATACCTACCATCTAATAACCATCACACTGTACCACTCCCTGCAGTGAGACCTGAGAATACTCAGAATGTTAAAATACAGGATACTGACCCCAGGTAGCTGAGGTACATATCAAAGGAATGGTTTCAGTGAGCCCAGACTCTTACTTCTTCCCATATATAGAAGAGCACTAAATTTCTTAACTTGACACATCTGGTTTCTTTAATTAACAGTAATTTTTTGATATTCCCAACTACCCAGCCTTTGTTGCAAAACTCCTATATATCTAGTTCCTCCCCTTGCCTCCTCGGAGCAGTTCTTCAAACTCTCTGAAATGCCATCTCCTGGTCTGCAGTTCTTGTTTTGCTCTAAATGAAACTTAACTCTCAGCTTTCATGCAGTGCAAATTTTTTTCCAATGTCTATGAAATATTTCTATATTTAAAGAAAACATGCATTTATTTATTCAGCAAATAGGTGTTGAGTTTCCCCTATATTCCAAGCAAAGTGGAAGGTTCATCTTGAAGCTACTCATATAAACAAGTAGGTCCTTTTCTTCTGGGGCATGCACTGTGGGGGAGAGATGTGCTTAGTTGATCAATCATGTCCAATTCTTTGCAACCCTATGGACTGTAGCCCACCAGGCTCCTCTGTCCATGGGGATTCCCCAGGCAAAATACTAGAGTGGGTTGCCATGCCCTCCTCCAGCAGATCTTCCCAACCGAGGGATCAAACCCAAGTCTCCCGCATTGCAGACGCATTGTGGGCCACAGTGCAGGAGGAGAGACAGGACACTATAAATGTATATATATGTATAAATATAATATAAATATGTCCAACATATGATCAGAAAGCTGAAAGTAGTGTGATGGACAAATGAACAAAGTGGTTCCTAAGAAGGTAGGAGCTATTTAGACATGTATTCAATTGCTACTGTTTTAATTTCTCATTCACGAAATAAATGAAGACAAACTACAACATATTGTTAATACATGATATATTCAAGGAGCATATAAGGTGCAAATATAATCATTCGCTATCATAATAATATACTATATCCATGAAAAAAAGTTAAATGCAATTTGGAAACCCAAACCACAAAGATGGCATGAAGTGTTTTGAATGTAAAAGACTTGCTATGGGGAAGAGGCTCAAAGGAACCGAAAAATCGGTAATAGAAAAAACAAGAGCCTGTATTTGCTTGATGTACAGACCAATCCTGCTGTAGAAATTAAGATGTAATTTATTTAAATGAACCTCCCTTCACCCTCAGGGGGAAAACTTTGTAAAATACATAACGAAGAATTGTAGGTTAAAATGATACACCACTAAATCAATTACCCCCACCAATGTATTGGTATCCCCAAAGAATTGTGTTTAGTCTGTTCTCTGTGATGACTGATCTTTTTCCTTTAAAACAATTGGTACAAAGCCTTGTGTTCATATTACTCTCAATAACTTGACTGCAGTGCCTGGGCCACAACAGAGGAGAAAGAATTATTGGTTACTTTACTTATTCTCTGATTCTTTGCATGTGAGTATCAGCTCTATTGTTTAACAAATACACCACCTTCGGAATGAAACTCACCTCATTATGCCCCTTGTCCCTCATTTATGACCCAGAAGTAATAATAACATAGCAATAGTACTCTCTCCCACATAGTATTGTGAAGACTAAGTAGGGCAGGTAAGTCAGTCCCAAGCACAGAATGAGTGGCCTACAACTCAAAGCATTCTTAGGTTTGCATATCAGAAGCACTCAATAAATGTTCATTGAAACAAAGGCCAATGGATTAGTTCCCACACAACCAGGGTAATTCATAGTAGAGAAAAATGAGAGCAGGAGCTTAATTTTTTTTTAGAGTTATAAAAACAGAAGAAATGTAGATCTAGAAAAGTTGAAAAATTAATGATTTGTCTAGTACATGTCAAGCTCTACTAAAAAAAGACAAGTGAAAATGTATTGAACAAGATGTTAGAAGTGCTTGTTTGAATCTGGAAGCTTTATGATGTTCAGCAGAGTTTGTAAACACTTTAATTTTAGCTTTCTTATATGTAAAATGAGGAAATATGATTTCTCTATAGCTGTGAACAGAATTAAAATTACTGCACTGAAAACACTAAATGAAAATAACCTGATAAATTCCAGTTCAGAACTGAAGAATTGTGGCTAAACTAAGCAGTCTAGAGTGCCTTTAAATCATGTCTATCATCTTTAATCATCAGATCGAGAGTTTCACACAAGTAGAATATAATCAGAAATAATTCATTGTCTCAGGAAAAGTTTACCAATTTGAAGCATTTGTTTAATAATAGAAATGATGTGCTAATATAAGACTGATTTACAGCAAGCAAGAAATTACAGAAAAATAACAAGAATATATTGATGTGTGTTTATTCCTGCTACAAAGATGTGACACTGATTTTTAAATCTTGACGTCTGGTGACAACAAACTAAAGTTAGAATAGAATTAAGCAATTTATTTTAAAATTTAAAAAATTTGTTTTAAAAAAAGATATACAACATCCTCCAATCTTAGTACCAAGAATGAGTCTGCATGTCTGAAAAGCTGGCTAAGTTGTCTCCAATGTGAGTTGCTTAACTTATTCAGTTTAAATCTGTGGATTCCACAGAATGCATTTATCGGCCTCTGTCTGCCATCCTTTACACTCTTCACTTCAGTTTTCTATTCTTTTGGACACATTTTTAATTTGGGCTTTCATTTGAATCCTTGAAAACTCTTCTAAATAATTTTTGGAATAATGCAAAAGTGAGGAAATAGTAAGTTAATTTAAGATAAAGTACAATAATGAGTGACAACCTTAGAAACCAATGCATGCAATAAACATAAGTTAACTGGTAAAATTTCTGAACACAGCTGAAATGTTACAAGCAGATAATCACCAAGAAGAAGCTCATTCAACAAATGAAAGTTATTTATGGCACCAATTACCTTTCCCATAGTAAATAATTCAACTGATAGGGTAGTAAAGAATCTGTCTCTGGATTGATTTTACCTGACACTGATCATCATATCCCTGACTCAGAAATCTGAAAACCTGACAGTGCAGATTCAATACTTTGCCCTCCCTAGACCAGGACCTCTGGATCTTCCAGCTCCTTTGCATTTTAATAGAAAAATATTACAAAGGAATAAAGAAAACTCTTAACCAGGGATTGAACTCTCATAAAGTAATAAAAGGGAGGATTTAGAATAACAAAAATATTCGGTATGTATTTTTTAAGGATGCTACAAAGGGGAGATTATTAACTAGAGAAACACAGTGAAGTTCAGAGAGAAGTAGCAGCCCCAGATCGGTATTAAGCGTTTCTGGCTCCAAGGTCATGCTGTTTCCATAACAACCAGGTTTTTATATTATATTGATTAAACAATGATGAAACTGAATTTAAGTGTTTAGGTCATATTGGAAGCATTTTGCATTAGAAGATCTTGCACATATATGATTAAATTTTCTACCCAATGGTGTGTTCACTGTGAATCTATTTTCAATTCCTCCATCTTAAAAGTGAACTTACCCAGAAAATAAATTTACTGTCGAGGAATTCGCTCTCAAGACTTTGCCAGTGACAATGAGTTTGATGGCTTTTCGAAACCAAGGATAAAAGAAAGCATAAATCAAGGGGTTCATAGCTGAGTTATAATAAGCAATCCAAACCAGTATTTCATAAACATATGTGGGAGTGATGAAACCTAGGAAGGCATCACTGATGGCATCCAGGAAGTAAGGCAGCCAGGAGACCAGAAACGCCAGCACTGCGACGCCCAGTGTTCTCGCTGCCTTTCTCTCCCTCTTGGCCACTCTGTCTTGGTAGCTTTCTGAGCATCTCCCAGTCTTAATGTTCAGACTCTCAATTTTTCTAGCCTGTTGTTCAGCAATGAGGAAAATCTTGGAGTAAAGAACTATCATCACAAGGGTGGGGATGAAAAATAATAGAAAATTCACCAATACCCAACTTTGATTCATTGCAATTTGACAGCCTCCCACACAGGTGAGAGCACTTACTAGATCCTCCAGTCCAACTGCATTTGCTCCTGTGCCAAAAAGAGAAAAAGAATAAATAATCGAAAAGAGCCAGGAGAAGGCAATACACATGCCAGAAACAGACACAGTGAACCTGATTGGATAGACCAGGGGGTCAGAGACGGCAATGTACCTGTCCAGAGAGATAAAGCACAAGTGGTAGATGGAAGCTAGACAGAATGACACATCAAAACAGGAATGAAATTGACAGTAACTCTCCCCAAAATACCAGCAGCTCTCCACAGACCTCACTATGCTGAAGGGCATCACAGTCACTCCCACCATGAAGTCCGCACAAGCCAGGGAAGCAATCAAAAAATTGGTTGGCGAATGCAGCTGCTTGAAGTGGAGAATGGAAATCATTACCAAGAGATTTCCAAATACAGCCAGCACAGCTCCAAAACCAAACACTGTGTACAGGATCAGGCGGGGACCTAGTGAGTAGGGGGTTTTCACACAGGATCCGTTCAGGCGCTCGTAGCAGAGCTGCACAGCTGCAACGCTGGGTGAGCTGCTGTTCATGATGCTGCTGTCAGTAGCTTGTAAACATTTGGAGAAGTTCTGTCCCTTTTCAGTCACACAAAATGGAGAAGTTTTCTATTTCCTGTGGGAGAAAAAACATCTCGTTGCACTGATTACCTTTGTTAGTTACCAAACATTATCCCCATCACCTGTCATATATCCATATCAATCTGTGAATGTATGAAATAACAATATATTCCATTCAAATGTCCATATATCTTAGCTATTATTTTTCTTATAATTTAGAATGTAATTTAAAACAATATTCTAAATCAAATAAGAATTTAACAGAAAATAAATATTTCAAATATTCTTTGCCACAAAAGATTTCTTGCTTTACAATTTATCGACAATCGTTTATTACCTGATCTATATGTGGGGAATATTCCTCTTTGCCAAAGGTAGTAAATGTGTATGATTTGTTACTCATTGGTTACCTTTTACTACCCAACCACCCTCCCCACACTGACTAAAAAGTTAATGACAAAACCCCCCAGGAAGCACAGCCAAATCCCATGTCCAAAATTATCCACAGTGGAGTCCCTATACTGCAAGGTGTGAAGAAGAAGTAAAAACTTGCACTTAATAATCTCTGGTTAAAATGTATTGTTTCACGCATAGATACAAGAAAAACAAAAGAACACTCTCACTCAAAAACAAAGGTGCAAACTAAACAAACTGAAGTCAAATACATATTAAAAGATGATACATCTTGATTAGAGTGTATGCAAAGAATGGAAGTTTGCTTTAACAATTCTATAATTCACCATTTTAATAGATTAGAATTCTATGACCATCCAATGAAATGCAAAAATGCATTTGATAAATTTTAACTTTTATTCACAGCTAAAAGAAAAAATTCTTAGCTAACTAAAAATACAAGAGATCTTTTGTATCTGAAGAGGTCTGTACTAAAAGGATCTATCACATATGATATACCCAGCAGTGGAATTTGAGAGAATTTTCTTTAATATGAGTCAAAAAGCAAAGATGCTTCAGTGGGATAAGATTTATAGGGTATAAGTCCTTGCAAGACATCCATGAATTCACCTGCATTCCATTCATTCATGTAGGCAGCATTTATATATGTTTATTTAGAATTTATTTGGGTCAAGAATCTAAAAATAGGAGGGTACACAAGAAACATCCCCTGCCCTTTAAGGGTGTTTTCATGTAATATGAGAGACAGACAGAAAATAGCAAGAATAATGTGCTTCAAGCTAAAATTAACACATATGAAAGATGTAAAGTGATGAGAAAAAGAACAAAGCTGGAAGTATCATGTTCCTTGACTTCAAATGATACTACGAAGCTAAAGTGACACAAAAACAGATACACAGATCGATGGCCTCTGAATAGAGAGCCCCAAGATAAACTCACGCTTATGGTCAGCTCATCTGTGACAGAACAGGCAATCTGTGACACAAATGGGGAAAGGACAGTCTCTTCAGTAAGTGGTGTTGGGAAAACTTTCACTTCTCAGAGAAGTGGATTCTTCAGCTATGCTTGTACACATGGGGCCATGGGACACTTGGGGATTTCTAGGACCTGTCATGACTGCATGCTACTCTCAGCAGCTCAGGAATCTTTTACTGTCCCTGTGCTGTGGCAGAGTGGTGAGATGATCTGTCAGGCTACGTCTGTAGACAGCCTAGGTGACCATTTCCGCCCCATGGTCTCCATTCTTATTGACTTCTGTCCAGAAAATGGAGAATGAGCTCCCCCTACGCTTGGATCTTCTCCCTTCAAACATACTTGACCCTATTAGTTTTCTGTCACTGCTACAAGAAATCACCACAAACTTGGTAGCCTGAAACAACAGAAAGGTACTCCCTGATAGTTCTAGAGGCCAAAATCATAGAATCCCAAATCAAGGTGTTACCAGGACCACGCTTCTTCTGGAGGGTCTAGGAAAGAATCCATCCCCAGCCTCCTTTAGTTTCTGCTGACTTCCAGCAGTCTTTGGCTTGTGGCCTCATCACTCTAATCTCTGCTCCTGTTATCACATCACCTTTTTCTCTCTGTGGGTAATCTCCTAGTGCCTCTTCCTTATATGAACATGCAGGGTGATGCCTTTAGTAATCACTCAAATAATCCAGGATAATTTTTCCATCTAAAGGTTCTTAATCACATCTTCAAGAGCTTTCTTTTTTCAAATAAGATTAGCATTGATGGGTTCTAGGGTTTAGGGTGTGGGTCTCCATATAGGCCTTCTATAACCAATTACATGAGCTTATCATTTATTATCACTCTCAACTCAGACCATATTCAGAGAGATGGGTTACCCTTCCCAATAGACCTTCACTATTTTCTTACTAATTTTTGGTCTCCAATTATCCTTCCTACTCTTATTCCTGGATGCAAGGAAGTTTTGCTATTGTCCAGAACTACCTCAAATCTATTGAACATCATTTCCTCCTGTCCCAACAGACTCTGGCCTTGCAAGTCTGAAATGTTAGGAAATTACTCCTACTTATTCCTCATTTCAACCAAAGCAATCAAAATAGAATAGATGTTCTAAAGAGGTATTTCAAGTTTCTCTTATTCACAACTTGATTTTTTATTATACGGAAATTTTAAATTTTGAAACATGATGTTAAGAGAAAAATAGGAAGAAGAAAATGAGCATTGAAAATAATAGGGAGGTGAGCATGAAGGGTGAAAATATCAAAAAACATATTCACCAGAAGACTGGGAAATGGAAAAGTAAAAAATCTTACCAGTAAGGAAAGATGACCAACGTGCTTTTGGAAACACATTTCTAGGAGATGGTTGAAGAAACTCACTTTAAACAATGTTTGTTTCATTGAATTTGAGGAACAGCTTTTCCCAAATCTGAAATTATACCCAACACTATATTCTATGCCATTAAAAATGGAAATTTTTAAAATTAATTTTTATTTTATTTTATTTTTAAACTTTACATAATTCTATTAGTTTTCCCAAACATCAAAATGAATCCGCCACAGGTATACATGTGTTCCCCATCCTGAACCCTCCTCCCTCCCCATACCATCCCTCTGGGTCTTCCCAGTGCACCAGCCCCAAGCATCCAGTATCATGCATCGAACCTGGACTGGCATCCCTTATTTTAATTTCTTATCCAGAAAACAAATTTACATTGATAAATTTTTAATCTTGACCAGTTATATTAAGTTTTAATTCTCCCTTAAACCAAGGGTAAAGAAAGAAATTTAAAGCTGAATTTTTAAAATCCAATCCAATAAGTTTATTGTAAATTTGAATGATTATTGTGTATATATTTAATATGATTGTTGATGTGTTTGGGTTTAAATGGATTGTATTACCTTTTTTCTAATCATCAAATTTTTTTCTTTTTTCTTTTAACCCTTCTTGACTTATTTTAATTAATTTTTATTATTATTCAATCATTCCCTGCTAAGAAATTATAAATAACTTTTATCATTCTGTTGGCAGGTACCCAAGAGTTTCAATATGTATTGTTGATTAATTAAATTCTTCCATAAATTGATAATTTTATGAATTCCAAGCAGTGCAAAAAATTGCCAGGAATCACAGGTAAATATTTAAACTTATTATCTCCCCCACCTCTTTTGATAACTGTTGTCATTTATTTTATTTAAATAATTTAATTTAAATTTAATTAAATCACAAAAGATTTAATTTAAATCCCCAAAGACAAATTTATTTTAGTTTAGCATGTATTAAGTTTTCTCTTTTTATACTTTGTTATATTCTTCATTATTTGCTACCTTTCAGTGTTTCCTCTGGATTTGGTTTTCTTCTCCATGGAGAACTTGCTTCAGTTTCTTTGTGTGTGATGGTGTGCTGGCAATGAACACTCATTTTTTTTCAACTAAAAACTATTTTTATTTTCTGTTGCCTTCAGCTTTGAAAGGTGTGTCTGATACTACCTCCAGAATTCAAAGTTGTTAGTTATTTTATACGATGTGAGCTGGAAGCAGACTTCTTTCTTATAGAATTTTTTTTTTTTTTGGCTGTGTCGCTCCCCGTGAAAGATTTTCCCCTCTCAAGGATCAGACCCATGCTCCCTGCAGTGGAAACTCAGAACTTAAACCACTGGACTGCCAGTGAAGCCCTTGTGTAGGATTTTTAAAAAACATAACAGAAAAGTTTTCTCGGGGGATATGTATGGTATAATTCAAAGTCACGGAGTGCTTTTCCACCTCAAGTAAATTAAACACTTGTGGGAAATATATGTTTATAATCTCTATTTGTATGGCAGGTGAAGGCATTTGGTGTCCAGAACTTGTTTCTCAATAATATCAAGGCAGACAAAGTTTTTTTAGTCATATCATCTGCAAACGATGATACACCCATTTTTAATTTTTGAATTTCCATGCCTATTTATATAGCTTGTTTAATTGTATTAACTAGTACTTATAAAATAGCATTTATAAAATGTGATAACATTGGAAGTCTTTGTCTTTATCTGAACCTTAAAAAGAGTGCTTCTAAAATTTTACCTCTGAGTATATGTTGAATTTCAGTGATAGATATATTTTTACCATGTTAACATGTATGTATTGAATTTCAGTGATATATTTTTACCATGTTAACATGGAAACAATGAGCGATCAAAACTTTGCATAGAACTTAGGGAAGATCCAGGAACTTCATTCAAATGCTCTGTATTAATATGGCCTGAGTTTTTGTTCTTTCTCTCTTGAGTATAATAGACAATATAATAGATTCATCCCTATCTACTGATGAATTTTTCTGGAGTCATGTTGCCAACTCTAATTCAGTCATCTAACCAAGGAGGTTCTAATGTGCTGTCAATACCATCAAGGCATTGTAAGTTTTTATTAGAAAACCATGATAGGCATATCTGGGATAGTCATATTGAGAAAAGACTATCATGAAATTTATGACAGAATCTGCTCTCTTATTTTCTTTTGCTGTATTCCACATACTCACTTCATGTTCAAGTGAATTTCATATTTAGAATTACATTGAGATTTTGGTGTCATTTGTAACAATATAATATTTTGCTTACCCATAGGATAAACTTTAAAAAGTTTAATTTTCCTTTGGCCTTGTCATATACATTATCTATAATTTAATTTAGTAACAGTGCAATTCTCTGTGACATTTATTGAATGGAACTATCAGTTCAGTTCAGTCGCTTAGTCATGTCCTACTCTGCAACCCCATGAACTGCAGCATGCCAGGCCTCCCTGTCCATCATCAACTCCCGGAGTCCATCCAAACCCATGTCCATTGAGTCGGTGATGCCATCCAACCATCTCATCTTCTGTTGTCCCCTTCTTCTCTGAACTATAATACAATCCAACTCTTTCACTTAATTTTTTCTATTGTCCTCTATACTCTAAAAATAGAGAACATTATGTCTTTTCTTAAAAATTTGCTACAGCTAATCTAATTTATTCAGGATAGGAAGTGATAGCATGAAAATGTATTTATTGTTACCAGGCCACTCATCTATTCTTTGTAGATTGTCTTTCTCTTTTCCCAAGCCCAGTCTTCCACTTAAGGAAATTAATCCCACAATCCAAAATAGCTTTCACACTCCAATCTGCCTATACAAGTTGAAACATGCTTGAAGACACCTCAAAAGTTCTTTCTACTCAAAAATAAGGTCTCTTTAACAATATTTTAAGTCCTCATTAATAATTTCTAACAAATTAAAGCCTTGGGACCATATGTGGGTGAGAAGACAATGTTATAGGAAAGACCAATACCGAGTGCCAGTCTGGTAATGGCAACTAGTCCTCTGCTTACAGGATTTAACATCTATGGTACTCTTCTAAGCCTCAAAAATATAATTGAAAATGCATTGTCCATATTACCTACAAAAAATGTTTCCCTTGAGGAAAATACTAGACTTTAATCCTTAGCCATCCTTGACACAGGTATTTGCATATAATTAATGTCAGTATTTGTTTGATAACAATGAAAAGACTCGGTGAAAACCAATGAGAAAAATTACTTCAACCATTTTAACTGAAATGACAGCACAGAACAATCCAAAAGAAAAAGGCTTACATACCAGTACTTTGTTACAACTTAGTTTCATTATACAAAATATTCCAGAAATGCATTCCAAAAACTCTTATTGAATCAATAATGTAAAATATTCCAGAGATCAACATGTAAACTTACAGCACACACTGTTTGTACTCTCACTAATGTAAAAATTTTTGTAAAAAGCATAAAATTCTTGACCCTAAAATATCCCAGAGAAGTAAATACAGACTACATTTATGTGAGAAAACTGCTGAGAATAAATGGGGATGTGAATTACACTTTACCTTCAAGTGAGAAAAATTGGTGCATAAATTGTCACTATTAGTGATAATTGCTTTCACACACAGAGTTTACATTAGCTAATGATGGTGATTGCAGCCATGAAATTAAAAGATGCTTACTCCTTGGAAGGAAAGTTATGACTAGATAGCATATTCCAAAGCAGAGACATTACTTTGCCAACAAAGGTCCATCTAGTCAAGGCTATGGTTTTTCCAGTGGTCATGTATGGATGTGAGAGTTGGACTGTGAAGAAAGCTGAGCACAGAATTGATGCTTTTGAACTGTGGTGTTGGAGAAGACTCTTGTGTCTGCAAGGAGTTCCAACCAGTCCATTCTAAAGAAGATCAGTCTTGGGTGTTCATTGGAAGGACTGATGCTGAAGCTGAAACTCCAATACTTTGGCCACCGCAAGCAAAGAGTTGACTCATTGGAAGAGACCTTGATGCTGGGAGGGATTGGGAGCAGGAGGAGAAGGGGATGACAGAGGATGATTTGGCTGGATGGCATCACCAACTCGATGGACATGAGTTTGAGTGAACTCTGGGAGTTGGTGATGGACCGGGAGGCCTGACGTGCTGCAATTCATGGGGTCCCAAAGAGTCGGACACGACTGAGCAACTGAACTGAACTGAATGATCATTATGCCATTCTTTTTGTGGTACAATTTTTCCACAATTTTCTAGTTCTGCGTAATGTCTGTAACTTATATCTGATTCCAAAGCAGAATTACTGCTTCCACAATACTGCAAGTGAACATTCCAAGATTCTGCCCAGCCATTAAGCAGGAGAGGCTTACCTGCTGCTCCAAAAGCTCCAGGAAGGTACAGAGGAGATAGAGGTACAGACACTTGTGTGTGTGTGTTAAGTCCCTTCAGTTGTGTCCCACTCTTTGATACCCTAAGAATTGTAGCCCACCTGAGGGGCTCCGCTGTCCATGGGATTTTCCAGCATGAATACTGGAGTGAGTTGCCATGCCCTTCTCCAGGGGATCTTCCAAACCAAGGAACTGAACCTGCGTCTTACATCTCCTGCGCTGGCAGGTGGGTTCTTTATCACTAGCGCCATCTAGGAAGCCTTATGTAATGTTATTGAGCCTGGGCTGTCTGATACGGGCTGAATCAGGTCCCCTCACCCCTAATTCATATGTTGAAGTCCTAATTCCCAGTATTAAGCAGTATAACTGTATTTGGAGACAAGATCTTTGAAAAGGTAATTAAATTAAAATAAGTTCTTAAGGATGAGCCCTAATCCAACATGACTGGTATTCTTAGAAAAGGAGATTAGGACGCAGACTCTCATGTAGCAAGGACCATGAGAGAACACAGAGAGAAGACAGCCATCTGCAATCCAAGGAGAGGAGTCCTCATAAGAAACAAACTGCTGACACATTGATCTTGGAATTCTAACCTCTAAAACTAGGAGAAAATAATTTCTGTTGATTAAACCACTCATCTGTTGATACTTTGTCATGACAACCCTAGTAACATAATATAATGTTGCAAAAGACTGAGAAAAAAGAACCATTGAAAGCTATATGAAAGTTGAGCATAAATGAGAAAATTATTACAGATTTGACAATGAAATATGAGATTCAGGATTCAATGAAATGGAAAGAGACAAGTGCATGTAGTAAGAGCATGTGCAGAGTGTTGAGACAGGTGACACAGGTAAAGCACTTTATCATTTATTATTTAGTGCAACAAATATTTCTACAATGTAAATATAATTACATCTTATGATTAAAACACCTGCCTGTAACTTTGTTCCTGGCTAACTTGAAAAAAAATAAATATTTCCCCAATTTTGAAAGGCTTTATTCATTTTTTATGTGTAATTTCATCATAAATTCATAATTTTAAAAATAGTCCTAAATTTTCAACTTAGTGCTCTCATTCATTCTGAAAATAAACTAATGGTTGATGAACTATCATTAAAAAGTCCCCCAGTTAAAATGACTTTCATGGCTTTCCTAAACCAAGGGTAAAATAAAGCATAAATCAAAGGGTTCATGGCTGAATTATAATAGGCACCCCAACAGCAAATCTCATAAATATAGGCCGGGGTTATGAAACCCATAAAGGCATCAATTAATATATCAATTGTATATGGTAACCATGAAATCATAAATGCTACTACTGTGACCCCCAGGGTTTTAGCTGCTTTTCTCTCTCTCTTGGCCACTCTGAATTTGTAGCTCTCTGATTCTGCTGTGCTGCCAGTATTTTCAATTTTTAGAGCTTGTTGTTTAGCTACAATAAAAATCTTACCATAAAGAATTACCATAATGAGGGAAGGTATAAAAAATATCAGAACACTTATCAAAACCCATTCTTGATTTACAACAATTCGACAACCGCCTATACAGTTGAGAGCACTTACTAATTCCTCCATCCCATCGTCACTGACACCTGTGTAGAACACAGCTCCGCTGTACACAATGGGCAGGATCCAGGAGATGCTGATGCATACTCCTGACACAGACACCGTGAACTTGGTGGGATAGACCAGGGGGTCAGTAACAGCAACGTACCTGTCGATGGAGATGAAGCACAAGTGGAAGAGAGAAGAGTAACAAAATGCCACATCACAGGAACTGTGAAGGGCACAAAATCGGGCTCCAAAGTACCAGCAGCTCTCCACGGACCTGACCATGCTGAAGGGCATCACGGTCACTCCCACCAGAAAGTCCGCGCAGGCCAGAGAGGCGATCAAGAAATTGGCTGGCGAATGCAGCTGCTTGAAGTGAAGAACTGACATCATCACCAAGAAGTTTCCAAAGATAGCCAATAAAGACCCAAAGCCAAACCCTGTGTACAGAATCACCCGAGATGCAGGTGAGTAGGAAGATTTAATACAAGATCTGTTCACATTCCCATAGCAGAACTGCAGGGTATCAGGTTGGGAAAGATTGCTGGTCATGGTTCTGCAGTTGGATGCTTGCTTTTTTTCTGCCCTTTGGAAAAAATGGTTCAATTCTGAAAATTAAATAAATAAAATAAAACTGCATACTTGAATAATGCTTTTAAAACTTCCTCATATTACATCTATTTTCCATTTTGTTATGTAAAGAAATTAAAAGAATTTTTAAAATTCTGAAATTTATTCCTTCTGTGTTTATATAATTATTTCTCTGTATCTAGATCTCATAGGTAGTTAACTTTAAGCAAATCTACCATGGTTATTCAGAAATCACATTATCTGAATAATTGAAGAAATTTAATTTAAATGCCTGGCCATTTACACCTGTGAAATTCTTCCTTGCAAAGGATAATCACATGCAACAATGGCACATTTAAAAAGTCACCTCTCAATGGACCTCAGCCTTCATGTTGTCTGAAAAGGTAACACCTAGGGTGCTTTAGAAAGCCAGCCAATAAACTTTGCCCATTATAAATTCCTCACAAGCAATCCCTGTAGTGTAAGGTGTGACTGATGAAAAGAAACTTACTTTTGTTGATTATAATTAAAAAGTTTTTTGGCAAAACATATTACTCTGTGCCCTTTTACTTTATCAAAACACCATTTTCACATCCAAGAAATCTATTTTAAATCAACTGTTCCAAAATAGCCTCATTCTGTATTTGGCAATAATGTTACCTATTGCCTATTTATAAGACTGGCTGCACAATTTGCAGGATCTGGGACAAAATAACAATCTGGAGATATTTGTTCAAAAATATGAAAAATAGTGCCCTCACATTGACAAGTTTTTCCCATTCTCTGCAGTTTCTCTCAACTTGCCGAGATATTTGATTTTTGCTGTGGAATGCCTCACTCTCTTGGACATGGAGATATTAGCAGGTCAAGTGCAGGTCCTCATAGGTGCCTGGAGACCCTGTTCTGCAACTCAGTGGCCCACCAACTGCCAGGCTCCCCCCCCCACCACCACTGAAACAATAGTCCAGGCTCTGTTTGGGGTGAGGAAGCTGAACCAGGCATCTACCCTTCTCCTGGGCCTGCTGCCTCAACCAAAGACAGACAGACAACCCCCTGGGACTGCAGCCTCCACATCAGGACCCACACAGTGCATGAATTGGGGTAGGTGAGGGGCTTGGCCCACTGAGTCTCTACTGGAACGTGCTGTGGCCCTACCAACCTGAGATGGGATGACACTTGCCATGCATGCCTACAGTGAGACTGCTGGAGTGCGCACCTGACCACAGCCTTCCCAATGTCACATCCAGTCCTCGCACAGGGTGGAAAAGGAATGGCGGTGGTAGTAGGTCAGAGTAAGGAAGGAGACACTGGACTGGGCCCAAAGAGCCAGGGGGTGAGGAGCAGGTGGATGAAAACCCCTCCCAGGGAGAAAGGGATATAATGGGAGACAATCACAGGTAATGTGATTCCAGGTTCCAAGACCCCGCACATGCTCCATGGTCCCTTCCAACTTCACATACAAAATACAATTCAAAGATAAAATTATTACAAATTCCAAAACTGCAGCAACAGACCTCAAAACCCGATAGCAGGGTTCAGTGCTGCTGGACTAGTGGCAACCCATGGAAGGGCCCTGTCTGATTTGCTTCTGAAACTAAATTATCTCTTTGTAACAGCAACTAAATGAAGCAAAGAATGTCAAGCGGAGGCAACTGCCAAACTATCTGATGGGACAATTGGGAGCTGAGGGCCAGGCAGTTCTGATGGTAATATACTATCTGGACATAGAATTTTGCCCTTCGAGTATGAACAGGAAATCAGAGAATTACAGAGGCAGACTAAAGACTGTAAAGTGTTAATCACTCAGTCTTGTCCAACTTTTTGGGACCCCATGGACTGTAGCCCACCAGGCTCCGCTGTCCATGGAATTCTCCAGGCAAAAATACTGGAGTGGCTGTGGTACTGTATTAATGTACTTTTCAAGATACTATATTGTAAGATTAAAAATGTTTTCTTTATTTTTTGTGCTTGTGTGTGTTTGCCTTTTATGTATTATTTCTGTGGAAAGTATTATAAACCTATTACATTACAGTACTATATAACCAATTATATTAGTTGGGTACCTAGGCTAACTTCATTGGACTTAAACAAATTGGACTTACGAATATGCTCTTAGAACAGAACTTGTTTCTATGTAGGAGATTTATTGTAATTGTATCCCTCATCTAAAATAAAAAGGAAAAATGATGTGTTTGTCTACAGAAAGAAAAAAAAGAATACTTGATGGGTAACCATTCCCTTTTCTAGGGGATCTTCCTGACCCAGGAATTGAACCCCAGTCTCTTGCATTCCAGGCAGATTCTTTACCACCTGAGTGGTACCATTCTGAGTACCATTCTGAGCCACCCCATTAAAGAATTTCAAGTCTGAGGAGAAAAGTTACCTTTGATCCTTTAAAACAAATAGGAAGCAACCCTATAAAACAAGTAAGTGATGAAGAATTTTTTCCTTTACATTATGTTTAATACTTAAAAATTAAAGTATAATCTGCCATTAAGGATAAAAATAGTGAAAATAGCTTGATATGAAAATGAAACAGATATTAAAGATATTCATGAAAACAACTACTCAGTTAATGGTCAACCAAATTCTTCTGGGTAGTGCTACCTTTTCTTCACTCTCAATTCTCAAACCTAACTTGTTTTCACCCCACTTTATTTAGTAAACTTGCCTCCCTATTTTCTGACAATATAACATATAGAATTTAAAGACTGAGAGGATGTAAAGATTTGGGGTGCATAATGGAAGCAGGAATCAAGGATGATTCCCAGGTGTTTAGCTTGCCATAAAGAAAGATACAGTATGTAGGACAAAAGGTACATTTAAGGGGATGATGATGGATTAAGTTGAGATTGGGTAGAAGAACATAAAACTGAGGTTCTTCACTGAGTAGGTTAGCCTGCATACTTTTAGCTCAGGAAGAAAATTATGCCTGATATGATCATGTGGGATTCCTCAGCATACTGGTGTTTTTATGGGCATAGGGGTATATGTGATAGCCTGCTATACAACCTGCCATAAAGCTTAGGATATATCTGATACTCAGTAAGCATACAAAAAAGATCTCACAACCCAGATAATCATGATGGTGTGATATTTCACCTATAGCCTGACATCCTGGAATGCAAAGTCAAGTGGGCTTTATAAAGCATCACTATGAACAAATCTAGTGGCGGTGGTGGAATTCCAGTTGAGCTACTTCAAATCCTATAAGATGATGCTGTTCAAGTGCTGCACTCAATACACCAGCAAATTTGGAAAACTCAGCAGTGGCCACAGGACTGGAAAAAGTCACTTTTCATTCCAGTCCCAAAGAAAAGCAATGCCGAAGAATGCTCAAACTATCACATAGATTGCACTCATCTCACACACTAGTAAACTAATGCTCAAAATTCTCCAAGCCAAATTTCAACAGTACATGAACCAAACTTCCAGATGTTCAAGCTGGTTTTAGAAAAGGCAGAGGAACCAGACATAAAATTGCCAACATCTGTTGGAAATCATCGAAAAAGCAAGAGAGTTCCAGAAAAACATCTAGTTCTTCTTTATTGACTACACCAAAGCCTTTGACTATGGGGATCAAAACAAACTGTGGAAAATTCTTCGAGAGATGGGAATACCAGATCACCTGACCTGCCTAATGAGAAATCTGTATGCAGGTCAACAAGCAACAGTTAGAACTGGGCATGGAACAGCAGACTGGTTCCAAATTGGGAAAGGAGTACATCAAGGCTGTATATTGTCACCCTGCTTATTTAAATTATATGCAGAGTTCAGTTCAGTTCAGTCACTCAGTCTTGTCTGACTCTTTGCGACCTTATGAATCACACCACGCCAGGCCTCCCTTTTCATCACCAACTCCCGGAGTTGACTCAAACTCACGTCCATCAAGTCGGTGATGTCATCCAGCCATCTCATCCTCTGTCGTCCCCTTCTCCTCCTGCCCCCAATCCCTCCCAGCATCAGAGTCTTTTCCAATGAGTCAACTCTTTGCATGAGGTGGCCAAAGTACTGGTGTTTCAGCTTTAGCATCATTCCTTCCAAAGAAATCCCAGGGCTGATCTCCTTCAGAATGGACTGGTTGGATCTCCTTGCAGTCCAAGGGACTCTCAAGAGTCTTCTTCAACACCACAGTTCAAAAGCATCAATTCTTCGGTGCTCAGCTTTCTTCACAGTCCAAGTCTCACATCCATACAGGACCACAGGAAACACCATAGCCTTGACTAGACGAACCTTTGTTGGCAAAGTAATGTCTTTGCTTTTGAATATGCTATCTAGGTTGGTCATAATTTTCCTTCCAGGGAGTAAGCGTCTTTAATTTCATGGCTGCAGTCACCATCTGCAGTGATTTTGGAGCTCAAAAAAATAAAGTCTGACACTGTTTCCACTGTTTCCCCATCTACTTCCCATGAAGTGATGGGACCAGATGCCATGATCTTAGTTTTCTAAATGTTGAGTTTTAAGCCAACTTTTTCACTCTCCTCTTTCACCTTCATTAAGATGCATTTTAGTTCCTCTTCACTTTCTGCCATAAAGGTGGTGTCATCTGCATATCTGAGATTATTGATATTTCTCCTGGCAATCTTGATTCCAGCTTGTGTTTCTTCCATCCCAGCGTTTCTCATGATGTACTCTGCATATAAGTTAAATAAGCAGGGTGACAATATACAGCCTTGACGTACTCCTTTTCCTATTTGGAACTAGTCTGTTGTTCCATGTCCAGTTCTAACTGTTGCTTCCTGACCTGCATATAGGTTTCTCAAGAGGCAGGTCAGGTGGTCTGGAATTCCCATCTCTTTCAGAATTTTCCACAGTTCATTGTGATCCACAGAGTCAAAGGCTTTGGCATAGTCAATAAAGCAGAAACAGATGTTTTTCTGGTACTCTTTTGCAGAGGAACCAGAGATCAAATTGCCAACATATGTAGAGTACATCATGAGAAATGCTAGGCTGGCTGAAGCACAAGCCAGAATCAAGATTGCTGGGAGAAATATCAACAACCTCAGATGTGCAGATGACACTACTCTTACCAGAAAATGAAGAACTAAAGAACCTCTTGATAAAAGTGAAAGAGGAGAGTGAAAAAGTTGGCTTAAAGCTCAACATTCAGAAAACGAAGATCATGGCATCTGGTCCCATCACTTCATGGCAAACAGATGGGGAAATAGTGGGAAAAGTGGCAGACTTTGTTTTGAGAGGCTCCAAAATGACTGCAGATGGTGCCTGCAACCATGAAATTAAGACGCTTGCTCCTTGGAAGAAATTATGACCAACCTAGACAGCATATTAAAAAGCAGAGACATTACTTTGCCAACAAAGGTCCATCTAGTCAAAGCTATGGTTTTTCCATTAGTCATGTATGGATGTGAGAGTTGGACTATAAAGAAAGTTGAACGCCAAAGAATTGATGCTTTTGAACTGTGGTGTTGGAAAAGACTCTTGAGAGTCCCTTGGACTGCAAGGAGATCCAACCAGTCCATCCTAAAGGAAATCAGTCCTCAATCTTCATTGGAAGGACTGATGCTGAAGTTTAAACTCCAATACTTTGGCCACATGGTGCAAAGAACTGATTCACTGGAAATGACCCTGATGCTGGGAGGGATTGGGGGCAGGAGGAGAAGGGGACGACAGGGGATGAGATGGCTGGATGGCATCACCAACTCGATGGATATGAGTTTGAGTGAACTCTGGGAGTTGGTGATGGACAGGGAGTCCTGGCCTGCTGCACTCCAAGGGGTCACAAAGTGTCAGACACAACCAAGCCACAGAATTGAACTCAACTTACCTCAGCTGAAGTTGAACGGTTCTATGAAGACCTACAAGACCTTTTAGAACTAACACCCAAAAAAGATGTCCTTTTCATTATAAGGGACTGGAATGCAAAAGTAGGAAGTCAAGAAACACCTGGAGTAACAGGCAAATTTGGCCTTGGAATACGGAATGAAGCAGGGCAAAGACTAATAGAGTTTTGCCAAGAAAATGCACTGGTCATAACAAACACCCTCTTCCAACAACACAAGAGAAGACTCTATACATGGACATCACCAGATGGTCAACACTGAGATCAGATTGATTATATTCTTTGCAGCCAAAGATGGAGAAGCTCTACACAGTCAGCAAAAACAAGACCAGGAGCTGACTGTGGCTCAGACCATGAACTCCTTATTACCAAATTCAGACTTAAATTGAAGAAAGTAGGGAAAACCACTAGATCATTCAGGTATGACCTAAATCAAATCCCTTATGATTATACAGTGGAAGTGAGAAATAGATTTAAGGGCCTAGATCTGATAGATACAGTGCCTGATGAATTATGGAATGAGGTTCGTGACATTGTATAGGAGACAGGGATCAAGACCATCCCCATAGAAAAGAAATGCAAAAAAGCAAAATGGCTGTCTGGGGAGGCCTTACAAATAGCTGTGAAAAGAAGAGACGCAAAAAGCAAAAGAAAAAAGGAAAGATATAAGCATCTGAATGCAGAGTTCCAAAGAATAGCAAGAAGAGATAAGAAAGCCTTCTTCAGCGATCAATGCAAAGAAATAGAGGAAAACAATAGAATGGGAAAGACTAGAGATCTCCTCAAGAAAATCAAAGATACCAAAGGAACATTTCATGCAAAGATGGGCTCGATAAAGGACAGAAATGGTATGGACCGAACAGAAGCAGAAGATATTAAGAAGAGATGGCAAGAATACACAGAAGAACTGTACAAAAAAGATCTTCACGACCCAGATAATCACGATGGTGTGATCACTGACCTAGAGCCAGACATCCTGGAATGTGAAGTCAAGTGGGCCTTAGAAAGCATCACTATGAACAAAGCTAGTGGAGGTGATAGAATTCCAGTTGAGCTATTCCAGATCCTGAAAGATGATGCTGTGAAAGTGCTGCACTCAATATGCCAGCAAATGTGGAAAACTCAGCAGTGGCCACAGGACTGAAAAAGGTCAGTTTTCATTCCAATCCCAAAGAAAGGCAATGCCAAAGAATGCTCAAACTACCACACAATTGCTCTCATCTCACACGCTAGTAAAGCAATGCTTAAAATTCTCCAAGCCAGTCTTCAGCAATATGTGAACCGTGAACTTCCTGATGTTCAAGCTGGTTTTAGAAAAGGAAGAGGAACCAGAGATCAAATTGCCAACATCCACTGGATCATGGAAAAAGCAAGAGAGTTCCAGAAAAAACATCTATTTCTGCTTTATTGACTATGCCAAAGTCTTTGACTGTGTGGATCACAATAAACTGTGGAAAATTCTGAAAGAGATGGGAATACCAGACCACCTGATCTGCCTCTTGAGAAATCTGTATGCAGGTCAGGAAGCAACAGTTAGAGCTGGACATGGCACAACAGACTGGTTCCAAATAGGCAAAGGAGTACGTCAAGGCTGCATATTGTCACCCTGTTTATTTAACTTCTATGCAGAGTACATCATGAGAAACTCTGGGCTGGAAGAAGCACAAGCTGGAATCAAGATTGCCAGGAGAAATATCAGTAACATCAGATATGCAGATGACACCACCCTTATGGCAGAAAGTGAAGAGGAACTCAAAAGCCTCTTGATGAAAGTGAAAGTGGAGAGTGAAAAAGTTGGCTTAAAGCTCAACATTCAGAAAATGAAGATCATGGCATCCGGTCCCATCACTTCATGGGAAATAGATGGGGAAACAGTGGAAACAGTTCAGACTTTATTTTTTTGAGCTCCAAAATCACTGCAGATGGTGACTGCAGCCATGAAATTAAAGACGCTTACTCCCTGGAAGGAAAATTATGACCAACCTAGATAGCATATTCAAAAGCAAAGACATTACTTTGCCAACAAAGGTTCGTCTAGTCAAGGCTATGGTGTTTCCTGTGGTCCTGTATGGATGTGAGACTTGGACTGTGAAGAAAGCTGAGCACCGAAGAATTGATGCTTTTGAACTGTGGTGTTGAAGAAGACTCTTGAGAGTCCCTTGGACTGCAAGGAGATCCAACCAGTCCATTCTGAAGGAGATCAGCCCTGGGATTTCTTTGGAAGGAATGATGCTAAAGCTGAAACACCAGTACTTTGGCCACCTCATGCAAAGAGTTGACTCATTGGAAAAGACTCTGATGCTGGGAGGGATTAGGGGCAAGAGGAGAAGGGGACGACAGAGGATGAGATGGCTGGATGGCATCACTGACTCGATGGACGTGAGTCTCAGTGAACTCTTGGAGTTGGTGATGGCATGCTGCGATTCATGGGTCTCAAAGAGTCGGACACGACTGAGTGACTGATCTGATCCAATCTACCTCTGCTATAAGAAGTAAGTTCTTCCTCTGCTCCTTTGAGACACAAATCATTTTAATAGCCTCTTGCCTATTTTACCACCCACAACTGTCTTTCTTAAGTACCTGACAACCATCCCTTGAAATGTTAGCATCAATTCCCCATTTCCCATTTCAGTTCACTTCAGTTCAGTTGCTCAGTCCTGATTGACTCTTTGCAACCCCATGGACTGCAGCACTTGCAACCACATGGACTGCAGCACACCAGGCCTCCCTGTCCATCACCAACTCCTGGAGTTGACTCAAACTCATGTCCATTGAGTCAGTGATGCCATTCAACCATCTCATCCTCTGTCGTCCCCTTCTCCTCCTGCCTTCAATCTTTCCCAGCATCAGGGTCTTTTCCAACGAGTCAGTTCTTCACATCAGGTGGCCAAAGTTTTGGTGCTTCAGCTTCAGCACCAGTCCTTTCAATGAACATTCAGAAAAAAAAAAAGAACATTCAGGACTGATTTCTTTTAGGATTTCTTTTAGAACTCTTTTAGGATTGATTTCTTGCAGTTCAAGTGACTCTCAAGAGTCTTCTCCAACATCACAGTTCATGTTGAGGTTTGACAGAAAACAGCAAAATTCTGTAAAGCAATTATCCTTCAATAAAAGATAAATTAATTTTTTTTTTAAAAAAAGCATCAATTTTTCGACACTCGGCTTTCTTTATGGTCCAACTCTCGCATCCGTACATGACTACTGGAAAAACTAATACTTGGGCCAGGTGGGCAATAATATTTAGCCCGCAGACTCAGGCTACTATGTGGATAGAAAAAAAAACCTGGACAGCAGGTTCATTATAAGACTTGCTCAACATTGATTTTTGCATCAAAATGGAGAAGGAACTCTTCTCAATAAGAGGACCTTTAATTTGGACAAATTGAGGGACACCAGGAAGTTTTCCCAACTGAATAAATCTTCCCTTCTTGAAATGTCACTCTTAGCACTTTATCCTTTTTACAAAGTACTTGTTGTCTCTGGATGCCCCCTAAAATTTCTTTTGTGCCTTCAACCACTGCCACCTCAAAGGGGAAGCTGTGTGAGAATGGTATGTTTCATTGTTCATGCTTTCATTCAGTCAGTAGTTATTGTTTAGAAGCTCATAGGAAGGAGATGGGGTTCCTAGGAGATGGTAGGAAGTAAAGACAGGGCAAATGGGAGACTCTAAAGTAGATTTTACCTGCCTCATAAATTTAACAAAGATGAGTGATAGCAGAAACCTTATCTATTCTTCTCTTTAAAATTGTCTATTCTGCTTAGCTTTGTATTGTCCTTAGAACCTGATGAAAGATCACCCTTTGCCATTAGATATAATTGAGTACATACCTTGAAACTGTTGTGTCTGTGGACAGAATAAAATATAAATGTCAGTTGCTATGTAATACCTGGGAATATAGTCTACACTTTTTATTTCTGAGAAATGCTATTGGTTTTTTGAAATTTATTATAAGCCATTATGTTATTTCCCATCACTGTGTACAATAGCCAAGAAGTCTTTTTGGTTAAAATGCTTGATTGTATGACTTTAGCTAATCAATCTTATAAAGGCATGTTCTGAAAGTGTCTCAAATGAAACATCCTAATAAAATTATTTCCACTGATAAAATTTATAAAATTGAAACAAGCAATTCCAATGCAATAGTAGTTTGTTTACTGGCTCTTTGATCTCCAACACCTACAGATTTGTTTAAATCATCTTAATTTTTACACAAGACCTCAATGAGAACACCTATTATCATTTTCATTTTATAGGTAAGCAACTAAGATATACAAAAGGGTAGTGACTTAACCAAGGTTGAAGCTAGGAAATGGTAGGGATGGGTTTCAAACCAGGGAACCTGGCTTTAAAATCTCACTCTGGACTCTGTAGTATATGTAGATTTTACAGATAAAAGAAGGCACATGTTTCTAAAAACTACTAGACATTCATAATCCAGATAATATATCTCTGAGCTATCACCCCATGAATGTCCATTTCCACTCTGTATTATGGAAGTTTATGTGTTCTAGCATTTTTCTCATTAAATATAAAATTTGGGGATTAGACAAACATTATCAATAGCCAAATCTGGATTTTTCCTAAATATTGATTACTAACAATCTTCCACTTTAGAAAACCAAATTTAAAAGGAGACAGATATTTTTAATTTATTTTTTTATTGAAGGATAATTGCTTTACAGAATTTTGTTTTCTGTCAAACCTCAACATGAATCAGCCATAGGTATACCCTTTTGAACCTCCCTCCCTTCTCCAGCCCCATCCCACCCTTCTAGATTGAAACAGAGCCCCTGTTTAAGTTTCCTGAGCCATACAGCAATTTCCCATTGGTTATATATTTTGCATATGGTAATGTAAGTTTCCATGTTACTCTTTCCATACATCTTACCTCTCATCCCGTCTCCCCATGTCCATAAGTTTATTCTCTATGTCTGTTTCAAAAGGAGGCAGATTTTTAATGCAAAAAAGCAATACACAATTATTTGATGGATGAAAATAAAGTCATTATTTGCTTAAAAATAGCCTTGAAAGTGAAAAGTGAAAGTGAAGTCGCTCAGTCGTGTCCAGCTCTTTGAGACCCTGTGGACTGTAGCCTATCAGGCTCCTCCATCCATGGGATTCTCCAAGCAAGAATACTGGAGTGGGTTGCCATTTCCTTCTCTAGGAGATCTTCCCAACCCAAGGATTGAACCCGGGTTTCCCGCATTGTAGGCAGATGCTTTACCATCTAAGCCACCAAGGAAGTCCCCAAAATAGCCTTAGGTGCATACAAAGAGCAAGGAACTGTACTAGGTATTGAAATAAGGTGCAAAAATAACAAGTAAAAAGTACAGTGCTATTTAGTATTATTGGTAAATATCAGATTACTTGATATACAAAGTATAATAAATCTGTCTAAAGCCTGAAAATATCTAAAAATTATTGCTAAGGTTCTGTGATAAACTTAAGTTTAAAATATAGTAATCAAAATAAATTTCTTGCATGTCAAAGGACAGTTGTCTTTAAAACTCACTTTTGACTTTTTAATTACTATGACTAGTGTGTTTCTGCTTTTTTTCAAGGGCGGATGTAATACTGAAGAGTCATTCTTCAAGACTGATACTTAAATAGGTTGGAATGTGTCAAAAATTGAAAAAAAAATAAATGAAGAGCATTAGAGCTGAAGAAAAATAAACAGCAGCTTCAAAGGTTGTAAACATGGGGATCTGTGACGTTCAGGTAAGCATCAATTACATCAGTAACAAAAGAAGAAATGTTGTTACAGTAGTGACCAATGAGAGACACTGCCAGTTCTGCAAGAGAACCTATATATTAATGATGGTCTTTTTTGTCTTTGAAATGTGTTATTGATGGATTATTCACAGCCTTGATGCCAACTGATAAATTTGCTCTAATTCCAACCAACACTGAGGCAAATGACAGCAATTGTTCTATAACGTTTTTTAAAATTTATTTATTTTAATTGGAGGCTAATTACTTTACAATATTGTAGTGGTTTTTTGTTCTATAACTTTCTATTTTTGAACACTCCGTTTCAATATTTTTTTAATATACAATTTTTTAAAAGTAGCGCTTTACTTTTAGTATCAACCCATTAAGAAAAATACATGTTGGACAAAATTATGAATTCAATAATGCTTTTACATAAATGCACATTTTATTAATAAAAATAAACATGCACTTTAATAATAGTACATATATGTGAGAGACATAGTATTTATGAAATCTACAACCTGAGGCCTAAGTGGATTAATTACATCTTTGCAATAAGTGCCTACTTCCATCTTCAGGGTGTCTTGTTCCAAATACATCCAAGGCTCTGCAGCAATTTTGTATGCAGCTAGCCAAGAAGTTAATCTATTACTTGTATAAATAAATTAGATGTAGAAGAAAGGAGTGGTGCTGAGGTCATCACTGAGATAGTTTTGTGGTATATAACCAAGTGTTGTGTTTTTTTCAATCAAAATACTTATATGAAGAACTTCTAGGACAGTAGAAAAATAAACAATAAAGACTACATTTGAAGTGTATTCTTCATTCATAAATGTGAATAAGAGCTTAAAAACATCACTGGACAGTATTTATTTCTGCAATCAGTTCATCCAATGATTACACTCTACAAAGTGCAAATGAATACAACAGTATATTTATATATATTATTTAAGTCCCCCAGATTGTTTTCCTTATTATATATGAGTGTCACTGTCAGTTTACACTTGCAATTAACACACATTTCTATGAAGACAACATTATTGATTCACTATTGAAGGGACACAGCTTTGAGCTCTTCTCTGGAGAGAGTGAGAGGGACCTTAATTATGATCATTTGAAAGGTGACCAGTAGACCTGTTTGGTGATGTCATGTCTGAACCACATAGGTGTTCTGCCATGAAGACTCTGTATTCCCTTCATCCTCTTTTATCTTTATTTTTTTTTCTCCTAAATACTGTCAGCTCTATTTGAAAGGTATTAATGCATAAATGTGAACCAGCTTAACCTTTGTATTTCACAAAGTTTTTTTTTTATAAAACATATAACATACAAAGTTTATGTAACTAATTATCTCTTCTTTTCATCTCATAAAACAAGTTTGTTATAGGATAGTCTGTGAAAATGAGTTATCTAAATAAAAATTTAAGGCTGTGATTCAAAGATTTAAGAAGGCAAATCACCCTGTTCTTGGTTTTTTCACATTTTTCTCCATCTTAAACACTTGACATACATGTTTAATTAAAATGAATTAAAATTCATGTGAATAAGAAATGTTATCAGAGAAAACTAAAGATCTTCCTAGAGTCTATATTACCAACTTGGGTACTTGCTATTTTGAAATAGTCCTTGTTTATATTTGGGTAATTCAGCTGTTATTATAATTCAGGTAATGTATATCTCCAAATACAGTCTCTAATACAAAGAATGAACTCAAAAGTGGAACAGAATGTTCATTTGAATTAGCATTTGGTGGCTCAAACAGTAAAGAATCTGCCTGCAATGTGGGAGACCTGGGTTCAGTCCCCGGGTTGGGAAGATCCCCTGGAGAAGGGCATGGCGACCCACTCCAATATTCTTGCCTGGAGAATCCCCTCAGACAGAGGAGCCTGGCCAGCCATAGGGTAGCAAAGAGTCAGACATGACTGAGTGACTAAGTACATCACATCTTATCCAGATTGTTAAAAAAGCAGTACCATCTTTTTGTCTACATGCTCATTTGACTGTAATAAATTATGTTCTCCAATAGTAAAATGTTCTGTAATCATGTAATTACTGTACATGTTTTCTGTGAACCCAGTGTCCATAAAATGGAGAGAAAGTATGACCAGGATTTAGAAGACACAAAAATTCAGTCTTTAATTCACTAGAAAATTTCCATTGCACCTCTTGCTTTTTCCTTTTTTCTAAAGTCCTTTTTAGATTAACAAGTTTCAAGAGTTTGTAATCTTACATTAACTTTCAAATAAAATATACTTTAAAGAAGATTTTTTTGTTCCCCAAAATTTAACTTCAAGTTAGGTAGGATTTTTTTCAGCATCTGTATATTTTGGACAACTTAACATTGGTAACAAGTATAAAAGAATCTACAAAATTCAAATTATTTGAAGAAACAATGAGAAATTTCAGAGGAAAAAGTAGAGAACCAGAAAAGCATAAAAGAATATGAAATGAGAGACAACATTACTCATTTAACACTAAATTCTAAAATAAATGCCAAAATTCTACAAATGAACACAACAAAATTTTGGAACAACTAACTTTTAAACATTAATATCCTCCTGGTTGGCAAATGATTACACTTGCCTCTCTAGATCCAAGCACTCAATTTTGCCCTTGACCTTACTTCTATGTTAGTTTTTAAGTTCCTTAAGCAATCTTGCTAATCTATGTCTGCTTCCTCAGAAAATAAATTAATTGTGGATGAATCTACTCTTAAGACTTGGCCGCTTATGATAAGCTTTACTGCCTTCCGAAACCATGGATAAAAGAAAGCATAAATCAAGGGATTCATAGCTGAATTATAATAAACACACCACACTAAAATCTCATAAACATAAGGAGGAGTTATAAAATTCATATAAGCATCGATCACAGCATCAATAACGTATGGAAGCCAAGAGACCAGAAAAGCTGCCACGGCAATACCCAGTGTTTTAGCGGCTTTTCTCTCTCTCTTTGCTACTCTTTCCTTGTAACTCTCTGAGGAGCACTGAGCTTGGCTGGCTGTACTTTCTATCTTTCTGGCCTGATATTTAGCCACCAAAAATATCTTACCATATATAAACACCATGACAACAGTGGGTATAAAGAATAGGAGAAAACAGAGTAGAACCCAGTTTTGATTCAATGGAGCCTGGCAGCCTCCTACACAGGTGAGAGCAACTACGAGGTCCTCAATCCCTTCCTCATTGGCCCCCGTGTAAAAGATAGAAAAACTGTATGTGACAGAAAAGAACCAAGAGAGAACAATGCATATTCCTGAAACAGAGACCGTAAACTTGGTAGGATAGGCCAGAGGGTCAGTAACAGCAATATATCTATCAATCGAGATACAGCATAAATGAAATAAAGAAGCAAAACAGAAGGAAGTATCGAAACAAGTATGAAATTTACAGTAGCTGTCCCCAAAGTACCAGCAGCTCTCCACGGACCTCACTGTGCTGAAGGGCATCACAGTCACTCCCACCAAGAAGTCTGCACAGGCCAGAGATGCGATCAGAAAGTTAGTGGGAGTGTGCAGCTGTTTGAAGTGAAGAATAACAATAATGACCAGTAAGTTTCCAAACACGGCCAGCACAGCCCCCAAACCGAGGACTGCATATAGAATTGCCCGAGGACCTGGTGTGTAAGGGGTCTTAACACAGGACCCGTTGATGTTCTGGTAGCAGAATTCCACAGCTTCAGCTTGGGAGAAATTGTTCACCATTGCCTTCTTCTTTGAAAGAGTTTAGGGTTCTCCAATTCCCTATTTCAGCAATTTAAAACAAGAAAGAGATGGCAATTTTAAAAGCTTCTGGAAGAAAAATTTCTGGCTAAAATAAATGAAAGTTAGTAACTTTTCTCCCATCTGGGGGAGAATATGAACTCTAACCTCTTGGTCTTTTCAAAAACTATTCCCAAGTTTTTGATATATTTAGATTGGGAATTTGTTGCAGAGAGTCATTAAAATACAGTCAGCATTCTTAGTCCAATGATACATTTTATATAATGTAATTAGCTAATAGTTAGAAAGTCCCTTTTTTGTGTGTTACTTTACCTTCTGAAATCTTGCCTGTAACCTGAGCTGAGAACTAATTAGGCTACCAAAAGCTGAATTTTATCTACTAAGTCATCTCCCCTGAGTAGTCCACCAGTAATGATAAACTGTACTTCATTTTTTCAAGAAGGAAGAAGTAAATTACATCTCCTTCAAATTATAGCCTCAAAAATCCCTATAGTATAGAGTGTAAAGACTAAGGAAATATTTACTCATAATAACTTGCTAAACTTTATTTGGAGAGTGTATTTCCTCCACTGCTTATATTTTCAGAGTTTGTGGGGTTTTTTGGGTTTTTTGTTTTTTTGTATTCCTCCGTGGTTTGGACTGCTTGAAATGATTTGCAGAACTATTCTTCCCAAATTGATACTAATATATAATCAGTGTATAAGTATTTTTCTAGCTAACAACCAATTTTCAGTTCAGTTCAGTTCAGTCGCTCAGTCGTGTCTGACTCTTTGGGACCCTATGAAGTGCAGCACACCAGGCCTCCCTATCCATCACCAACTTCCGGAGTCCACCCAAACCCATGTCCATCAAGTTGGTGATGCCATCCAACCATCTCATCCTCTGTCGTCCCCTTCTCCTCCTGCCCTCAATCCCTCCCAGCATCAGTGTCTTTTCAAATGCGTCAGCTCTTCATATCAGGTGGCCAAAATATTGGAGTTTCAGCTTCAGCATCAGTCCTTCCAATGAACAGCCAGGACTGATCTTCTTTAGAATGGACTGGTTGGATCTCCTTGGAGTCCAAGGGACTCTTAAGAGTCTTCTCCAACACCACAGTTCAAAAGCATCAATTCTTCTGCCCTCAGCTTTCTTTATAGTCCAACTCTTAAATCCATACATGACCACTGGAAAAACCATAGCCTTGACTAGACAGACCTTTGTTGGCAAAGTAATGTCTCTGCTTTTTAATAGGCTGTCTACGTTGCTCATAACTTTCCTTCCAAGAAATAAGCGTCTTTTAATTTCATGGCTGCATTCACCATCTGCAGTGATTTGGGAGCCCCCAAAAATAAAGTCAGCCACTGTTTCCACTGTTTTCCCATCTATTTGCTATGAACTGATGGGACCGGATGCCATGATCTTAGTTTTCTGAATGTTGAGCTTTAAGCCAACTTTTTCACTCTCCTCTTTCACTTTCATCAAAAGGCTCTTTAGTTACTCCTCACTTTCTGCCGTAAGGGTGGTGTCATCTGCATATCTGAGGTTATTGATATTTCTCCCAGCAATCTTGATTTCAGCTTGTGCTTCCTCCAGCCCAGCATTTCTCATGATGTGCTCTGCATATAAGTTAAATAAGCAAAGTGACAATATACAGCCTTGACGCACTCCTTTCCTGATTTGGAACCAGTCTGTTGTTCCATGTCTAGTTCTAACTGTTGCTACCTAACCTGCATACATATTTCTCAAGAGGCAGGTCGGGTGGTCTGGTATGCCCATCTCTTTCAGTCTAAAATCAGTAAGATTGATTAAAATAAGCAATAACTCACCTAGCCCTTCACCTTTCATCCTTAAAAAAACAGAGGCCTATGTAACGCCTGGAATGGTCTGGGCTAGGGTGGGGAGGTGGTTAGATTAGCTACCTCTCTAGTGGGAATGGATTCATTCAAAGGCATCCAAAATTCAAGGAGATACAAAGTTTGTTTCTCCCAGTGTTTGTTTTTATTTGATTGTTTCTATACTAAAGAATACAGTCTTCAGACACTTTACAGAAGTCACCAAACAATTTAGTTCAGTTCATTCTCTCAATCATGCCCAACACTTTCCAACCCCGTGGACTGCAGCATGCCAAGCTTCCCTGTCCATCACCAACTCCCAGAGCTTGCTCAAACTCATATCCATTGAGTTGGTGATGCCATCCAGCCATCTCATCCTTTGTCGTCCCCTACTCCTCCTGCCTTCAATCCTTCCCAGAATCAGGGTCTTTTCCAATGAATCAGTTCTTTGCATCAGGTGGCCAAAGTTTTGGTGCTTCAGCTTCAGCATCAGTCCTTCCAATGAAGATTCAGGACTGATTTTCTTTAGGATGGACTGGTTGGATCTCCTTGCAGTCCAAGGGACTCTCAAGAGTCTTCTCCAACACCACAGTTCAAAAGCATCAATTCTTCGGCGCTCAGCCTTCTTTATGGTCCAACTCTCACATCCATACATGACTACTGGAAAAACCATAGCCTTAACTAGATGGATATTTGTCCATAATGTCTCTGCTTTTTTAATATGCTATCTAGGTTGGTCATAGTTTTATTCCAAGGAGCAAGCGTCTTTTAATTTCATAGCTGCAGTCATCATCTGCAGTGATTTAGGAGCCCAAGAAAATACAGTCTGTCCCTGCTTGCATTGTCTCCCCATCTATATGCCATGATTGATGGGACCAGATGCCATGATCTTCATTTTTTGAATGTTGAGTTTAAACCAGTTTTTCACTCTCCTCTTTCACTCTCATCAAGGCTCTTTAGTTCCTCTTTGCTTTCTGCCATAAGGATGGTGTCATCTGCGTATCTGAGGTTATTGACATTTCTCCCAGCAGTCTTGATTCCAGCTCATGCTTCATCCAGTCCAGCATTTTGCAGGATGTACTCTGGATATAAGTTAAATAAGCAGGGTGACAATATACAGCCTTGATGTACTCATTTCTCAATTTGGAACCAGTCCGTTGTTCCATGTCTGGTTCTAACTGTTACTTCTTGACCTACATGCAGATTTCTCATGAGGCAGGTCAGGTGGTCTGGCATTCCCATCTCTTAAAGAATTTTCCACAGTTTGTTGTGATCCACACAGACAAACGCTTCAGCATACTCAATGAAGTAGAAGTAGATGTTTTTCTTGAATTCTGTTTCTTTTTCTATTATCCAATGGATGTTGGCAATTTGATCTCTGGTTCCTCCACCTTTTAGAAATCCAGCTTGAATATCTGGAAGTTCATGGGTTGAGTTCAACAGTTCACGAACTGTTGAAGCCTAGCTTGGAGAATTTGGGGCATTACTTTGCTAGAGTGTGAGATGAGTGCAATTGTGCAGTAGTTTGAGAATTCTTTAACATTGCCTTTTTTTGGGATTGGAATGAAAACTGACCTTTTCCAGTCCTGTGGCCACTGCTGAGTTTTCCAAATTTGCTGGCCTATTGAGTGCAGCACTTGCACAGCATCATCTTTTAGGATTTGAAATAGCTCAGCTGGAATTCCATCACCTCTGCTACCCTTGTTCATAGTGATGCTTCCTAAGGCCCACTTTACCTCACACTCCAGGATGTCTAGGTGAGTGATAACACCGTCATGGTTATCTGGGTTATGAAGATCTTTTTTGTATAGTTCTTCTGTGTGTTCTTGCCATCTCTTTTTAATATCTTCTGCTTCTGTTAGGTCCATACCGTTTCTGTCCTTTATTGTGCCCATCTTTGCATGAAATGTTCCCTTGGTATCTCTAATATTCTTGAAGAGATCTCTAGTCTTTCCCATTCTATTGTTTTCCTCTATTTCTTTGCATTGATCACTTTAGAAGGCTTTCTTATCTTTCCTTGCTATTCTTTGGAACTTTGCATTCAGATGGATATATCTTTCCTTTTCCCCTTTGCCTTTCGCTTCTCTTCTTTTCTCAACTATTTGTAAGGCCTCTTCAGACAACCATTTTGCCTTTTTTTCCTTTCTTCTTCTTAGGGATGGTTTTGATCACCGTGTCCTGTACAGTGTTATGAACCTCCATCCATAGTTCGTGAAGCACTCTATCAGATCTAATCCTTTGAATCTATTTATCACTTCCACTGTATAATCATAAGGTATTAGATTTATGTCATACCTGAATGGCATAGTGGTTTTCCCTACTTTCTTCAATTTCAGTCTGAATTTGGCAATAAGGAGTTCATGATCTGAGCCACAGTCAGTTCCTGGTCTTGCTTTTGCTGACTGTATAGAGCTTCTCCATCTTCAGCTGTAAAGGATATAATCAATCTGATTTCGGTATTGACCATCTGGTGATGTCCATGTGTAGAGTCATCTCTTATGTTGTTGAAAGAGGGTGTTTGCTATGACCAGTGCATTCTCCTGAAAAAAACTCTATTATCCTTTGCTGTGCTTCATTTTGTACTCCAAGGCCAAACTTGCCTGTTACTCCAAGTATCTCTTGACTTCCTACTTTTGCATTCTAGTCGCCTATGATGAAAAGGACATCTTTTCTTTTTTTTTTTTTTTTGGGGGGGGGGTTAGTTCTAGAAGGTCTTGTAGGTCTTCATAGAGCCATTCAACTTCAGCTTCTTCTGCATTCATGGTTGGGACATAGACTTTAATTATTACCTTGAGAACCCCATGAAGAGCACCAAACAATAGTATTTTTAACTTCATTTAACCATGAAAAGTTACAACCTTGAACCTGAATCTTAATTGAAGTAGAGACAATCTTGCTTACTTACTTTATTGCCATCATACCATCGGCTTTCCAGGTGGCTCAGTGGTAAAGAATCTGCCTGCCAGTGCAGGAGACACAGGAGATGTGGGTTCAATCCCTGGGTGTGGAAGACTCCCTCGAGAAGGAAATGGCAACCCACTCCAGTATTCTTCCCTGGAAAACTCCATGGACAGAGGAGCCTGGCATGATACAGTTCATGGGACCACAAAGAGTTGGACTGAGCAAATGAGCACCCACAGCACACGTATCTCATACCATAGATTTGGCCTCTGTTGAAAGTGCAGGCTCTTAAAAAAAGCTGGGTGAACACACGTGTATATATGTGTATCTTTTATCTACATGTCTATACTCTGTAGTTAATAAGCTTTGCTAATCTGTGAGTTATAAATGTATGTGTGTGGTATGTGTGTATATATGTCTGTGGCATTTTCGGGCCTTACTAGTCCATGAGTTTTAAATCAATTCATTTTTACTTTTATTTCTCAAGTTTATACTTATTTAAGCTCTGGCTTACTGGCATAAATCTAAGTCTCCTCCTTAGAACAGATCTCATAGTTACTCCTCGAATTCCCAAGGTAGGCGCATGCATGTACTCATAAGCCAGTTTACCCAATAAAATGACCATTTCACACTTCCATGTTTCCGTCTTCTGCAACATAATCGAGAAATCGTTTATTTAAGTATAAATTATGATGCTTGAAATCTAAATCCCTGAAATAGTAAAAGTATAAGGGATTGAGGCATCTTAACTCATTATTTCTTGGCAGGTCTTTCTTACTGATCTATTTCAAGGGTAATAATGTCTCCCGTCTTTGACCCTTTCATTTTTCCCTGTACTCTGCTGCCCCTTAGTGGTCACACTAGGCAATACTGGGCTGACCAAACAATTTAAGTTAAAGCCCAGAAAGTAAGTGTGTGTTCAAAAACGTCACCACCCAACCCCCTCCCCAAAATAAGCTCCACACCAAACACTTTGAAAAGAGTCTCTGTGGTGACTCAGATGGTAAAGAATGCACCTGCAGTGCAGAGACCCGGATTTGATCCCTGGGTTGGGAAGATCCCCTGGAGAAGGGAATGGCAACCCACCCCAGTATTCTTGCCTGGAGAATTCCAGGGACAGAGGAACCTGGCTGACTGCAATCCATGGTGCTGCAAAGAATCAGACACCAAATAGCAACTGAACGACAAACACTTTGAAAGCTTGACAGCTAGAGACTACCCACTTTCTCCCTTCCAAGCTACTTCTCCATACAAACAAGTCAAAGAAAGATTTTTAAACTTGTCTTCATGTTCAAAATCACATGTGGTGCTTAAGATTTCAGGCCTTGCACCCAGAAGTTCTAGGACTGTGGTGAAGTGTGCTTTTTTAAGTCATGCACCACAAATGATTCCGGCATCCCACAGAACATTTGTTGAGAAACACTGCCCCAGGGGAAGTAGCCCTAGTAGAAAGGAAAATGCTCTCAACTCAATCAGAAAAATCAGGTCCATTCTTTCCAGTCATACTTGCTAAGCACTTTCTAGAGCCAGGCATCCATGTTTGGTGCTAAGAATGCAGATAAAAGTCACAACCCCTAACCTGCTCATGGTCTGGTTTGGGAGAGGCCAAGTAAACAATTACAGAGCTCTGAGATAAGAACTCAGGAGAGAGGGAGGAGGAACATTCCGGGGAACAAGGAGAGGGTGAAGGAAGGTCCCTGGGAGAGCCAGGCTGATGTTTTTATTGTAGAATGTTCTCCCGTCAGAGACTCTGAAGTGAGTAAGGACAGATTGTATTCAACTTCCTAATTTCTCTCACCCTGAACCCATCTTCAAACTCTCTGAGTTTCAGTTTGTTATAAGCGAAAGACAGATTATACACATGTCGCTTTACACATGTGGTTTTGCATACATGTTTAGCTGTTTCTGGCACTTTTCACTTTTACCTGACAGTGTGCTTACAGTTTACACTAGTAAGGGTGTTTCTGATAAGTACAGTGACCCCAAGACGTTATTCACTGTCTCCAAATACCTCCCACCCAGTGTTCTACGATCCTATTTAGGTATGTGATCCAGATGCCTTAGGAAGAACAGTTGGCTATTCTTTCAACTAAACCAAGGTCCTGTTTTGTCATTAAGTTGTGTCCTACTCTTTTGCGACCCTGTGGACTGTAGCCCACCAGGCTCCTCTGTCCATGGGGTTTCCAGGGCAAGAATACTGGAGTGAGTTGTCATTTCCTTCTCCAGGGGATCTTCCTGATCCAGGGATTGAATCTGCACCTCTTGCATGTATCTTGTGCATTGCAGGCAGGTTCTTTATGACTGAGCCACCAGGGAAGCCCAAGGTCCTAATGGCTCATTGTATTTCATTATTAATTCATAATAATCTATCAAATGGAAATCTATAATGCATTTTTGTTTAATCTGATCATTGATCATGGCACTTCAGTGAATCCCAAGAAAGGTCCAAATGGAAAATAAAATGAGATAACGTGAGATGAGGGGAGATGAGATGAACAGAGAGCAAAAGGCAAATTGTAGATAAACAAAGGAAAAGATGAAGCAAACAGAGAGAGAAGTGATTCCCCGTCCCCACTGCACATTTCAGTATCTCTTCCTCTTTCACATCCCAGCATCACAAAAAGCCCCTCCTCCCCAGGTCTTTCCTGAAGCAAGGTCAACATCTATGCACACTGCTTTAACCCTGGCCGTGACTCCTACAGTAGCAAAAACTAACACGTACAGAGTACACACCCTGTGCTAGGTGCTCTCACAAATGTTTTACATTGTTAATTCATTTAATCATTAAAACAACTGTATGAGGTAATATGATTTCTACTTGACATGTGAAAATAGAAGTACACAAACTTTGAGTAACTTATGCAAATTTAGGGAAAATAGGTGGCAAAACTAGAATTTCAACAAACCTGTGTCTTTGTCTTTAACTCTTTCTGTAACTATCTGAAGACAGCTTTTTAGTCCCTTTCTCTACTTCTTTAATTCAGTGGCTTATGAAAAAATGAGGCATCAAAATTAAATCGATGACTTCAACAAGGAAAAAAGAACTTGGAGGGGAAATGTTTTAGAAAGTTTTGAGAATACCCATTGAAGGTCATAACTAGGAATATTCAAAGCCACGGCTCAGCTGGATTATTTCCTAAACTGTAAACTAACTGAGTAACTGTTATAAGAATTTCTTCAATGTTTTTAACGTGTACACTTTTTCTTTAGCAGTCTTTAATAATCTTCCATTCTAATTAACATGAGATTTTTTAAATTGAGATATAATTGGTATAATGGTATAACTGACATATACCATTTTATTAGTTTTAAGTGTGCAACATAATGATTTGATATAAGTAGTATAAGTATGTAGTACCTCACATACTGTGAGAATGTAAATAAGCTCTATTGGTTGCTAAATAAACTAGAATAAGTTTAGTTAGCAACCATCACCACACTTATTGAATAGCTACAATTATTTTACTGTGATGGGAACTTGTAAGATCTGTTCTCTTAGGAACTTCCAAATATACATTACACTATTTTTAATTATAGTCACCATATTGTACATTACATTTCTAGGACTTTATTTTATAGTTGGAAGTTTGTACCATTTGACAGGTAAAAAAACTGAGGCACAGAGAAGGTAAGTGAGTTGCCCAAGATTTCACATATGTGAGTGCTAGAGCTGGGGTTTGAACCCAGGCAGCCTGATTCCAAAGAGCATACTCTTAATCACCACATGATGGTCTGCCTTTCCATTGTCTTTATTAAAGCTACACTGTTGTCTGTGTGCAAATATCCTTAGGGAATTCCATTGACAGATATTTATTTTGTTCCCAAATGCTTGACACTCAAAATCATATTGTGATATGTCATTTCAGCACACTTGTCCAGGCATTTCCTCAGTATAGATTTCTAAAGGTGTTGTTGATGGGCTGAAGAGCTAGTACATTGCATTTAAAAGTTTGCAGAAAGGCTGTGTCAATGTATAGAGCTGCGGCACGGTAAGAGAGTGTCCGTTTCCCCATATAGCCACCTGTTAGCACTATGTAGTATCATTCCTATATGCCCAGTCTCTCATGTGTGACAGTGTTGAGCCCTTTTTTACACAGATAAGACTCATAGATGCCCTTCTTGTTTACGTATGACAAGATGGGACAAACTAGATCAAATTCCCATTCTTAGCCTCATAAATGATTGACTAAACTTCTTTTCTCTACAAATCAATCAGAACAAAATGCTTGTTTTGTTCAAACATCAGTTAAGATTCCATCTTTCTCCCAGGTGCCTGAACTTTGGTCTATCCTCAGCCTTCCAACAAATGGCCAGCCCCTCCCTACAAATGGCCAGCCCCTCCCTAACAGCCTCTCCTGAGAAAGGACTGGCCTCAGAAGAAAACACTTTCTAATCTTGTCAGTCCCTTTCATTCCAAGTCATAACAGCTTTCTTCTTAGCCTGGTTTCCTCCTCTCTAGTAAAGAGACGGCCTATTACCTAACTCCCGAGACTTTAGAGATCTTGTGATCTAAAGGCTCTCCTCACTGCAACAGCTCCTTTCTCTCCACTGCAATAACTTTCAAGGAAATTCCCTTTTCACTAAGTCCAGATTTGTTTTTTAACAGGTCAAAACAACAACCACAAAACAGCTTGCTTTATTTTGCTTTTCCTTTTGTACTTCTATTGGCTTTTCAACTATGATTATTGGCTATTTTGATTTCTTCTCCTGCAGTTTAAAAACTTTTCCAGATATGCCCAGTCCCAAGTAATTTCAGCCATTTGTTTCCAGGAGATCCAACCACCAGGAACAGTCCAACACAGCTGTGTCTCTCTGCCTCCCAACCATGACTCTAGGTTTCTGCAGAGCTTCTAGTCTCTACATGCAAAGTTACCTAAATTTTGGTTTGCTGACATAGCTTCCTGGGCAGGAATGTCTCTATCTTGGACTTAGGAATGCATCTCAACACTGCTAAGAGACTGGACCTCAATTATTCCCACCATAAAAAGAAATGGTGATCACATGACGTGATGGAGGTCTCAGCTAAAGTCACAATGGCAATCATAGTGCCATACACAAATGTATCAAGTCAACATGTTGTACACCTTAAACTTACACATTATGTGTCAAACATAATTCAATTATCAAAAAGCTTTAGTATATAAAATTTTGCCTTAGGCTCTCCTTTTTGGGAAGCTTGGACTAAGGCTCTTCTGTGAGTTTTCTATTCTGAGCTTTTGCTGCTTTTTCTAGTGTGATGTCTTAGGTTGGTGTCTCTAGATGCAGAAACTGAACTGGGGTACAAGAGAAGGTGAGAAGAAAGTGTAGACGAGAAAGGGAATAAGTAAAGGAGGATGAGCCAGGGGAAAAGCTAGGAATGTGGTCTCGGCTAGAGACTAGCTTCAGTCCATCCCATAGGAGCACAGGTTGCACCAGAGAATCAGTTCTACCACAACTCCAGAAGTTCAGTTCAGTCAATCATTGACTGAGTCTATGGGATCAGGGCATGCGAGCTTCTGAACGGAACAGCTCATCTTGAGTCAAGGGTAACTCTCCAGAGAAGGCAGTTGTTATTTGTTCTAAACCAATACAACCACTGTGGTTTGGTTCCAATAGCAGTTAAAGGGAATTTGACTGGAGAATCAATAGCCTCCTCTATATGAGATTTGTCTTTCTTATAAGTAATGAGCCTGTGAACCATTTATGCTAGAATTTGCACATATGTTCTGTCCATTTGTCATTCTCTTTAATTGTGTTCATGATTTTAATAAAGAACTTATACATTTTTCTGTGAAGATAATCAGCACCCTAAAATAGTGACTACTTTGGTGTAAAGAATATTTTAAGCTGAAAGCATTTGAGATTCAACAGATGCAAAGAAAGAAGAAGAAAAAGAAAGCTTTCTCAAAGCTTCTCTTATCTGTTTAAAAGTAGTAAATTCTGGGAAATTAGGCTGCTGTAAAATTCCTCTTCAGGGCACATCTATTCCAAGAATGGGGAACTCAACTATGTGCATGCATGCTGTGTGTGCTGAGTCACTTCAGTAGTGTCCCACTCTGTGCAACCTTATGGACCATATTGTTATTGTTTAATCGTTAAGTCGTGTCCGAGTCTTCTGTGACCCCATGGACTGTAGCCTGCCAGTCCTCTGCCATGGGATTTCCCAAGCAAAAATACTGGAGTTGCCATATGATTCTCCAGGGGATCTTCCCAACCCAGGGATTGAACCCACATCTCTCTTATCTCCTGCATTGACAGGTGAGTTCTTTTCCCACTGAGCCAATTGGGAAGCTTTATGGGCTGTAAACCTACTCCAAGTCCCTTCCTCAAAGGAGTTTTAGTTTTAGGACCATTTATGCCTATGTAGTACTCTTGCCTGGAAAATCCCATGGACAGAGGAGCCTGGTAGGCTGCCGTCCATGGGATCGCAAAGAGTCGGACACGACTGAGCAACTTCCCTTTCACTTTTCACTTTCATGCATTGGAGAAGGAAATGACAACCCACTCCAGTGTTCTTGCCTGGAGAATCCCAGGGATGGGGGAGCCTGGTGGGCTGCCGTCTATGGGGTCGCACAGAGTTGGACACGACTGAAGCAACTTAGCAGCAGCAGCAGCACCATGCCTATGTAGGGGCTTTCCTTGTGGCTCAGAGGTTAAAGTGTATGCCTACAATGAGGGAGACCCGGGTTCCATCCCTGGTCGGGAAGATGTCCTGGAGAAGGAAATGGCAACCCACTCCAGTATTCTTGCTTGGAGAATCCCATGGAGGGAGGAGCCTGGTAGGCTACAGTTCACGGGGTTGCAAAGTGTCAGAGACGACTGAGCTACTTCACTTTCACTTTCATGCCTATGTAGACAAATATTAACCCAAACTTTTCTACCGCCAGTCTATTCTCCTAAAAACCTATTTGTCTTTCCTAAAGAAACCTGGGAAAGGTCAGTTTTCATTCCAATCCCAAAGAAAGGCAATGCCAAAGAATGCTCAAACTACTGCACAATTGCACTCATCTTACTCGCTAGTAAAGTAATGCTCAAAATTCTCCAAGCCAGGCTTCAGCAGTACGTGAACCGTGAACTTCCAGATGTTCAAGCTGGTTTTAGAAAAGTTAGAGGAACCAGAGATCCAATTGCCAACATCTGCTGGATCATCAAAAAAGCAAGAGTTCCAGGAAAACATCTATTTCTGCTTTATTGACTATGCCAAAGCCTTTGACTATGTGGATCACAATAAACTGTGGAAAATTGTGAAAGAGATGGGAATGCCAGAGTACCTGACCTGCCTCTTGAGAAACCTATATGCAGGTCAGGAAGCAACAGTTAGAGCTGGACATGGAACAACAGACTGGTTCCAAATAGGAAAAGGAGTACGTCAAGGCTGTATATTGTCACCCCCCTTATTTAACTTCTATGCAGAGTACATCATGAGAAACGCTGGCCTGGAAGAAGCACAAGCTGGAATCAAGACTGCCGGGAAAAATATCAAAAACCTCAGATATGCAGATGACACCACCCTCATGGCAGAAAGTGAAGAGGAACTGAAAAGCCTCTTGATCAAAGTGAAAGAGGAGAGTGAAAACGTTGGCTTAAAGCTCAACGTTCCAAAAACGAAGATCATGGCATCCGGTCCCATCACTTCATGGGAAATAGATGGGGAAATAGTGGAAACAGTGTCAGACTTTATTTTGGGGGACTCCAAAATCACTGCAGATGGTGACTGCAGGCATGAAATTAAAAGACGCTCCTTGGAAGGAAAGTAATGACCATCCTAGATAGCATATTAAAAAGCAGAGACATTACTTTGTCAACAAAGGTCCATCTAGTCAAGGCTATGGGTTTTCCAGTGGTCATGTATGGATGAGAGTTAGAGTATAAAGAAAGCTGAGTGCCAAAGAACTGATGCTTTTGAACTGTGGTGTTGGAGAAGACTTTTGAGAGTCCCTTGGACTGCCAGGAGATCCAACCAGTCCATCCTAAAGGAGATCAGTCCTAGGTGTTCATTGGAAGGACTCATGCTGAGGCTGAAACTCCAATACTTTGGCCACCTCATGCGAAGAGTTGACTTATTGGAAAAGACCCTGATGCTGGGAGGGATTGGGGGAAGGAGGAGGAGGGGACGACCAAGAATGAAATGGCTGGATGGCATCACCAACTCTATAGACATGAGTTTGGGTAAACTCCGGAAGTTGGTGATGGACAGGGAGGCCTGGTGTGCTGTGATTTATGGGGTCGCAAAGAGTCGGACACGACTGAGCGTCGGAACTAAACTGAACTGAAAAAAACCTATTTGTTTTTCTAAGAAGTTTTTTCTCCTCCTTACCTTTCCCCTGTGGAGTTAAGCATATAAACCTTTGTTTCTATCTTTGTTTGTTAACATGTAACAAACCAGTGACTTCCTCTGTTTGCCCCAATATTCATGCAAACTAAACCTTTTGTCCTGTTTATCAGTCTTCTGTTAATTTAATTCACAAGGCCCAGCTGCTGAACCTAAAGTTTTAGTCTCTCAGTCCTGCCCAACTCTTTGGGATCGCATGGATTGTAGCCCACCAGGCTCCTCTGTCCATGGGATTCTCCAGGCAAGAATACTGGAGTGGGTAGCCATTCTCTTCTCCAGGGGATCTTCCTGACCCAGGTATTGAACCCCGGTCTCCTGCATTGTAGGCAGATTCTTTATCAACTGAGCCACCAGGAAAGCCAAGAGAGTAAAGAGAAAGTTTTTTCTCTACTGCTACATGTGTCATAAATACAAATCATCCCATTCTGCTTTCCTTGCCTTTTTCACCCCAAGATAAAAGCAGTCATTAAGGTATATGGAATATAACATAAACCATAAACTTAGATCTACTCAAAGAAATGAAGAGATTCAGGAATGGAATATATGAAGGCAAAATAAATGTTTTTTCATTTTAAATTGCTCTAAAATATGGATGACCATATTAAAACCGTAAAATACATTCTGTTTTTATAGCATATGTAAAAGTGAAATGTGTAACAATAACAGCACAAGGAAAGAGAGGGAGGATTTAGGAAGACACTACTATAATGTCCTTGGAAATATTACTCGAAGGTAGGCTCAGAATAATTTTTTTCTCTTTCTTTTTTATTTTTTAAATTATGACAGTATGATAACACATTTACAGGAGATGTGGAAAATACAGAAGAAAGTTACATATAGTTTCACTATATATTATAATTTTTTAAGTAGTTAAATTAATATTTTTAGTTGGAGTTTCAATATCAAACCCTCAAAAATTAATAGAATGAATAGACAGAAAAGTAGAAGGATAGTAGTAGACCTGAAAAGCACTACAAACCAATTCAATATAAATAAGATTTATACAATTTTCACACAAAAGTAGGATATAAATTCTATTCAATTTCCCATAGACTATAATCTAGGAGACACGGGAACATATCCAGGGACATAAAATAAGGTGCAAAAATTTCATGGTCTAAAGGTATTGAAATCATACAGAGTCTGTTCTCTTATCACTGTGGAATTATGTTAGAAATCAACATAAAAAGATATCTGAAAATAACCCACATATTTTCAAGTACAATGTGACATTTACCAAGGTTCAAATTAATTTTAAAAATGGGACAAAATATTTCTAAGAGAAATATATGTCAATAAAGGAAATAAAATTATTAAAAATTCTTAAACCCAGGGAAGAAAGAAAAAGGTGAACATAAAAAGAATATAAGGAACAAATAAGCATTTAACAGGATGGTAGACTTTAATTAAAAGATATCATAGATTTAATTCAAACATACTTTAAATATTAATGATCCATACATGTTGGTTAAGATTAAGAGGACTTTGAAATAAAAAATACATTTATAACAGCATCCAAATGAATGAATACATTACATATGACTTACAAAATATGTTCAGGATTTGTATACTGATAAAAGAAAAGCTATATAAATATAAAGATATACTGTGTTCATAAACTGAAAGTTTCAGTTTTGTTACGGTGTTAATTCTCTTTAACTGAGAAAGCTTCCCTGGTGACTCAGATGGTAAAGAATCTGCTTGCAATGCAGAAAACCCAGGTTCGATCCCTGGGTCAGGAATATCTATCTCCTGAAGTAGGAGATGGCAACTGACTCCAGTATTCTTGCCTGGAGAATCCTGCAGACAGAAGAGCCTGGCAGGCTACAGTCCACGGAATTGCAAAGAGCTGAACACGACTGAGCAACTAATTCTTTACTTTCACTTTCCTGTTCAACTGACTTTTGACAAGAGTGAGGTCTACTTAAGATTCACAACATGAGAGTTGCGAATTGAGTTTTAAATGGGGCAAAATGAGGACTGCTGACCGGGAGACAGCACCTCAGATAACTCTGAGAGACTGCTCCAAAGAGGCAGTAGGGGAGGACAGTGTGTATATGATTTTGTTGAAAGGAGAGTACATGCAATCAGGCACATATTTTTCCAGAAGGCTTTTGCTAGTCTTATGACGCTTTCTGCTAGTCATGAGAAACAGTTATCACCATGAAGGGTTTTAATGCTTTTCTAGATATGAGGAGCTACAAGAATTGGGCTCATAAAATCACCTCCTGAGAACATCTATCTGAAAATCTGTCCTGCCAGTTTTTCCCAAAGCACAGAATGCTTCATTTCTCCACTACCCTAAACTCCTTTCAGATGGATGTTGAAGGTCAGCAGCTATAGCAGGACATGATTTAAAGTAGAGGCAAGTACCCATAGCACATGCCAATTTCTACCTGAGAGCGCAAAGGCAACTCAATGGAGAAAAAAGTCTTTTCTACAACTGATCCTGAAACAAGTAGACATCCATATTTAAAAAAAAAGAAACCAAAACTTTGATATACACCTCATACAAAAATAAAAATTAATATGTATTGTAGATCTAAACATAAAAGGTAAAACTATAAAACTTTAAGAAAACAATTTAGAAGAAAATCTGTGTAATTCTGGATTTGGTAATGAAAAGATTCAACAACAATAGCATGATTTATAGAAAGAAAAATTTGGCAAATTGGATGTCATAGAAAATAAAATTTTTTGCTCTGTGAAAGACACTGAAAAGAAAATAAAAAAGACAAGCTAAAAAAATAGGAGGAATATTTGCAAATGACACATTTGTTACAGCCCCAGAAAATATAAAGAACTCTTAAAACCCTACAATAGGGAGACAATCTAACAAAAAAAATGGGCAAACAATTTGAACAGATACGTCAGTAAAGAAGACATATGGATTTTAAATAAGCATATAAAAATGTTCAATATCATTAAGAAAATGAAATTAAAGCCACAGTGAGATGCCACTACACAGCTCTTGGTTTGGTGGTTTAGTCGCTAAGTCATGTCTAACTCTTGTGATCCATGGGCTGTAGCTTGCCAGACTCTTTCCATGGGATTTCCCAGGCAAGAGTACTTGGAGTGGGTTGCCATTTCCTTCTCCAGGGGATCTTCTTGACCTAGGGAGCAAACCTGTATTTCCTGTATTGCAGGCAGATTCTTCACTGCTGAGCAACCAGGGAAGCCTATACATCTATTATAATAGACAAAATTAAAAAAGAAAATCTAACAATATCAAAGGTTGACAAGGAATTAGAGCAAAAGAAATTCTCATTCATTGCTGGTGGGAATGCAAAATTATATGATCAATTTAGAAAACAATTCGGCAGTTTCTTATAAAATTAAACATATACAACCCAACAATTCCACTTCTAGATATTTACCTAAGTGAATTGAAAATGAGTACTTTTATCTAAACCTGCACACATATATAAGTTTTATTTGTAATTGCCCCAAATTGGAAACAACCAATAGGTGACAGAATAGTATTACATAATGACAATGGAATGCTACTTAGCCATAGAAAAGACCAAACTATTGATTCATACAATAGTGTGCGTGTATCTTAAAGGCATGCTGCTAAATGCCAAAAGGCAGACCCCTTCTATGATTCCTTCTCCCAACCTTACACAATCCCTCACCCCTGCCCATTCCATGCACTTTTATTTCTAAGAAGTACATTTGAGGGCATGTGGCAATCATGGTGATGACATGAAGCCTGAAGTAATGTTTTCAGATTTGTGCTTCAAATATTCAGTGCTGGCTTTGAGAATAATGACACTGAGTGGAGGGGAGGTACAGATGCCAGTGGATTGGGACACAGACCATGAGAGACAGAGATAAGAGGCCACATATTGACAATATTTAGGAGGTAAAATTAGAAATGAACATACCACTTGTCATGCTGTCAGCTGTAATTGTCCATGTAAGATTTCTGTGGGATGTCTATTAGCTCTACGTGTAAAAGTGAGAGCAAAATCTGCTCTGTGCTTGGCATTTAACTAGGCACAGGGTGGTCTTAGAAAACAAAGAGACTACAAAGGAAGGTGAGGGGTGCCTAAAAACAAGGCACAATGAAACAAACTTGTTTATGAGATATTAATTTCAGCTGCCTCTTAATCTAGGACAGATTTCTTAAAACAGCTGTGGTTTTCCCACTAATAATCAAAACCAAACTTTCACAAAAACTCTTGTACCTCTCACTTATCAATAAATTCCTTATCTTGCTGTATTTTTCTTTTTGTGTCTTTTATTTCTCTAGCTGTCCCACAAAATCATATGGTAGTCCTTTAAAAAAATTTTAGCTCAGGGACTGCCATGTGAATGGGCAATTATCTCCTTCTGTTCACTAGAACCACTATTCTAAACACTGGAGATACACCAGTGAAGAGTTCGCTAGCCTACATGGCAAAGGCCATTTAGGTAGTATTTATAATAAGGACACTAGCATGCAGATAGCAATTCCCACTCAAAAACTTATTTCTGATTGCCCTTCAAAATCTTTCCAAGAAGATCCAAATCCCCAAACTTGCTAGACCTGAAAAATCCAGGTCACAAGCCTTCAAACACAGGTTCAGTTCAGTTCAGTCACTCAGTCGTGTCCGACTCTTTGCGACCTCATGAAACACAGCACACCAGGCCCCTCTGTTCATCACCAACCCCCGGAATTCACTCAAACTCATGTCCACCAAGTCGGTGATGCCATCCAGCCATCTCATCCTTTTTCGTTCCCTTCTCCTCCTGCCCCTAATCCTTCCCGGCATCAGGGTCTTTTCCAATGAGTCAACTCTTCACATGAGGCAGCCAAAATATTGGAGTTTCAGCTTCAACATCAGTCCTTCCAATGAACACCCACGACTGATCTCCTTTAGGATGGACTGGTTGGATCTCCTTGCAATCCAAGGGACCCTCAAGAGTCTTCTCCAACACCACAGTTCAAAAGCATCCATTCTTCGGAGTTCAGCTTTCTTCACAGTCCAACTCTCACATCCATACATGACCAATGGAAAACCCATAGCCTTGACTAGATGGACCTTTGTTGGCAAAGTAATATCTCTGCTTTTAAATATGCTATCTAGGTTGGTCATAACTTTCCTTCCAAGGAGTAAGTGTCTTTTAATTTCATGGCTGCAATCATCATCTGCAGTGATTTTGGAGCCCCAAAAAATCAAGTCTGACACTGTTTCCACTGTTTCCCCATCTATTTTCCATGAAGTGATGGAACCAGATGCCATGATCTTCGTTTTCTGAATGTTGAGCTTTAAGCCAACTTTTTCACTCTCCTCTTTCACCTTCATCAAGAGGCTTTTTAATTCCTCTTCACTTTCAGCCATAAGGGTGGTGTCATCTGCATATCTGACGTTATTGATATTTCTCCCAGCAGTCTTGATTCCAGCTTGTGCTTCTTCCAGTCCAGCGTTTCTCATGATGTACTCTGCAAAGAAGTTAAATAAGCGGGGTGACAAGATATAGCCTTGACATACTCCTTTTCTTATTTGGAAACAGTCTGTTCCATATCCAGTTCTAACTGTTGCTTCCTGACCTGCATATAGGTTTCTCAAGAGGCAGGTCAGGTCATCTGGTATTCCTATATCTTTCAGAATTTTCCACAGTTTATTGTGATCCACAGAGTCAAAGGCTTTGGCATAGTCAAGCAGAAATAGATGCTTTTCTGGAACTCTCTTGCTTTTTCCATGATCCAGCAGATGTTGGCAATTTGATCTCTGGTTCCTCTGCCTTTTCTAAAACCAGCTTGAACATCTGGAAGTTCACAGTTCACGTACTGCTGAAGCCTGGCTTGGAGAATTTTGAGCCTTACTTTACTAGCGTGTGACATGAGTACAATTGTGTGGTAGTTTGAGCATTCTTTGGCATTGCCTTTCTTTGGGATTGGAATGAAAACTGACCTTTTCCAGTCCTGTGGCCACTGCTGAGTTTTCCAAATTTGCTGGCATATTGAGTGCAGCACTTTCACAGCATCATCTTTCAGGATTTGAAATAGCTCAACTGGCATTCCATCACCTCCACTAGCTTTGTTCATAGAGATGTTTCCTAAGGCCCACTTGATTTCACATTCCAGGATATCTGGCTCTAGGTGAGTGATCACACCATCATGATTATCTGGGTCATGAAGCTCTTTTTTGTACAGTTATCCTGTGTATTCTTGCCACCTCTTCTTAATATCTTCTGCTTCTGTTATGTCCATACCATTTCTGTCCTTTATTGAGCCCATCTTTGCATGAAATGTTCCCTTGGTATCTCTAATTTTCTTGAAGAGATCTCTAGTCTTTCCCATTCTGTTGTTTTCCTCTATTTCTTTGTGCTGATCACTGAGGAAGGCTTTCTTATCTCTCCTTGCTATTCTTTGGAACTCTGCATTCAAATGGGTATATCTTTCCTTTTCTACTTTGCTTTTCACTTCTCTTCTTTTCACAGCTATTTGTAAGGCCACCTCAGACAGCCATTTTGTTTTTTTGCATTTCCTTTTCTTGGGAATGGTGTTGATCCCTGTCTCCTGTACAATGTTACAAACCTCCATCCATAGTTGATCAGGCACTGTCGATCAGATCTATTCCCTTAAATCTATTTCTCACTTCCACTGTATAATCATATGGGATTTGAATTAGGTCATATCTTAATGGTCTAGTGATTTTCCCTGCTGCTGCTGCTCAGCCGCTTCAGTTATGTCCAACTCTTAGTGACCTCAGACTCCTCTGTCCATGGGATGTTCCAGGCAAGAGTACTGGAGTGGAATGCCATTGCTTTCTCTGGAGGAGGGGCAGCCATGAGGAGATACCCCTCGTCCAAGGTAAGGAACAGTGGCTGCGCTTTGCTGGAGCAGCCATGAAGAGATACCCCACATCCAAGGTAAGAGAAAACCAAGTAAGATGGTAGGTGTTGCGAGAGGGCAACAGAGGGCAGACACACTGAAACCATAATCACAGAAAACTAGCCAATCTGATCACACAGACCACAGCCTTGTCTAACTCAATGAAAGCAAGCCATGTCCTGTGGGGCCACCCAGGACGGGCGGGTCATGGTGGAGAGGTCTGACAGAATGTGTTCCACTGGAGAAGGGAATGGCGAACCACTTCAGTATTCTTGCCTTGAGAACCCCATGAACAGTATGAAAAGGTAAAATGATAGGATACTGAAAGAGGAACTCCCCGGGTTCATAGGGGCCCAATATGCTACTGGAGATCAGTGGAGAAATAACTCCAGAAAGAAAGAAGGGATGGAGCCAAAGCAAAAACAATACCCAGCTGTGGATGTGACTGGTAATAGAAGCAAGGTCCGATGCTGTAAAGAGCAATATTGCATAGGAACCCGGAATGTCAGGTCCATGGATCAAAGCAAATTGGAAGTGGTCAAACAGGAGATGGCAAGAGCGAATGTCGACATTCTAGGAATCAACAAACTAAAATGGACTGGAATGGGTGAATTTAACTCAGATGACCATTATATCTACTACTGCAGGCAGGAATCCCTTAGAAGAAATGGAGTAGCCATCATGGTAAACAAATGAGTCCAAAATGCAGTACTTGGATGCAATCTCAAAAATGACAGAATGATCTCTGTTCATTTCCAAGGCAAACCATTCAATATCACGGTAATCCAAGACTATGCCCCAACCAGTAACACTGAGGAAGCTGAAGTTGAATGGTTCTTTGACTTTTCACTTTCATGCATTGGAGGAGGAAATGGCAACCCACTCCAGTGTTCTTGCCTGGAGAATCCCAGGGACAGAGGAGCCTGGTGGGCTGCCGTCTATGGGGTTGCACAGAGTCGGACACGGCTGAAGTGACTTAGCAGCAACAGCAGCATGAAGACCTACAAGACGTTTCAGAACAAACACCCCAAAAAGATGTCCTTTTCATTATAGGGGACTGGAATGCAAAAGTAAAAAGTCAAGAAACACCTGGAGTAACAGGCAAATTTGGCCTTGGAGTACAGAATGAAGCAGGGCAAAGGCTAATAGAGTTTTGCCAAGAGAACACACTGCTCATAGCAAACACCCTCTTCCAACAACACAAGAGAAGACTCTATACATGGACATCACCAGATGGTCAACACCGAAATCAAATTGATTATATTCTTTGCAGCCAAAGATGGAGAAGCTCTATACAGTCAGCAAAAACAAGACCAGGAGCTGACTGTGGCTCAGACCATGAACTCCTTATTGCTAAATTCAGACTTAAATTGAAGAAAGTAGGGAAACCGCTAGACCATTCAGGTATGACCTAAATCAAGTTCCTTATGATTATACAGTGGAAGTGAGAAATAGATTTAAGGATATAGATCTGATAGACAGAGTGCCTGATAAACTATGGACGGAGGTTCGTGACATTGTACAGGAGACAGGAATCAAGACCATCCCCATGGAAAAGAAATGCAAAAAAGCAAAATGGCTGTCTGAGGAGGCCTTACAAATAGCTGTGAAAAGAAGAGAAGTGAAAAGCAAAGGAGAAAAATAAAGATATAAGCATCTGAATGCAGAGTTCCAAAGAATAGCAAGGAGAGATAAAGCCTTCCTCAGCAATCAATGCAAAGAAATAGAGGAAAACAACAGAATGGGAAAAACTGGAGATCTCTTCAAGAAAACTAGAGATACCAAGGGAACATTTCATGCAAAGATGGGCTCAATAAAGGACAGAAGTGGTATGGACATAACAGAAGCAGAAGATATTAAGAAGAGGTGGCAAGAATACACAGGATAACTGTACAAAAAAGAGCTTCATGACCCAGATAATCATGATGGTGTGATCACTCACCTAGAGCCAGATATCCTGGAATGTGAAGAGAAGTGGGCCTTAGAAAGCATCACTGCGAACAAGCTAGTGGAGGTGATGGAATGCCAGTTGAGCTATTTCAAATCCTGAAAGATGATGCTGTGAAAGTGCTGCACTCAATATGCCAGCAAATTTGGAAAACTCAGCAGTGGCCACAGGACTGGAAAAGGTCAGTTTTCATTCCAATCCCAAAGAAAGGCAATGCCAAAGAATGCTCAAACTACCACACAATTGTACTCATGTCACACGCTAGTAAAGTAAGGCTCAAAATTCTCCAAGCCAGGCTTCAGCAGTACGTGAACTGTGAACTTCCAGATGTTCAAGCTGGTTTTAGAAAAGGCAGAGGAACCAGAGATCAAATTGCCAACATCTGCTGGATCATCAAAAAACAAGAGAGTTCCAGAAAACATCCATTTCTGCTTTATTGACTATGCCAAAGCCTTTGACTCTGTGGATCACAATAAACTGTGGAAAATTCTTCAAAAGATGGGAATACCAGACCACCTCACCTGCCTCTTGAGAAACCTGTATGCAGGTCAGGAAGCAACAGTTAGAACTAGACATGGAACAACAGACTATTTCCAAATAGGAAAAGGAGTATGTCAGGGCTGTATATTGTCACCCCCCTTATTTAACTTATATTCAGAGTACATCATGAGAAACGCTAGGCTGGAAGAAGCACAAGCTGGAATCAAGACTGCTGAGAGAAATATCAATAACCTCAGATATGCAGATGACACCACCCTTATGGCTGAAAGTGAAGAGGAATTAAAAAGCCTCTTGATGAAGGTGAAAGAGGAGAGTGAAAAAGTTGGCTTAAAGCTCAACATTCAGAAAACAAAGATCATGGCATCTGGTTCCATCACTTCATGGGAAATAGATGGGGAAACAGTGGAAACAGTGTCAGACTTGATTTTTGGGGGCTCCAAAATCACTGCAGATGATGATTGCAGCCATGAAATTAAAAGACACTTACTCCTTGGAAGGAAAGTTATGACTAACCTAGATAGCATATTCAAAAGCAGGGATATTACTTTGCCAACAAAGGTCCATCTAGTCAAGGCTATGGGTTTTCCATTGGTCATGTATGGATGTGAGAGTTGGACTGTGAAGAAAGCTGAACTCCGAAGAATTGATGCTTTTGAACTGTGGTGTTGGAGAAGACTCTTGAGAGTTCCCTGGATTGCAAGGAGATCCAACCAGTCCATTCTAAAGGAGATCAGGCCTGGGATTTCTTTGGAAGGACTGATGCTAAAGCTGAAACTCCAATATTTTGGCCGCCTCATGTGAAGAGTTGACTCATTGGAAAAGACCCTGTTGCTGGGAAGGATTAGGGGCAGGAGGAGAAGGGAACGAAAAAGGATGAGATGGCTGGATGGCATCACCGACTCGATGGACAAGAGCTTGAGTGAACTCTGGGTGTTGGTGATGGACAGGGAGGCCTGGCATGCTCGATTCATGGGGTCGCAAAGAGTTGGAAACAATTGAGCTACTGAACTGAACTGAACTGAACTTCAATATAAGTCTGTTTTGGCAATAAGAAATTCATGACCTACGCCACAGTCAGCTCCCAGACTTTTTGCTGACTGTATAGAGCTTCTCTATCTTTGGCTGTAAAGAACAAAATCAATCTGATTTTGGTGTTGATCATCTGGTGATGTCCATATGTAGAGTCCTCTCTTGTGTTGTTGGAAGAGGGTGTTTGCTATGACCAGTGCATTCTCTTGGCAAAACTCTATTAGGTAGGTGGATTCTTTACCACTGTGCCATCTGGGAAGCTCCTCTCACTATTTCTCTTTATTTTCCCCCATTCTGCAAAGTCGTCTTCATACGATGGAATTAACAGCACATCACCCCTTTGCTTTCATACTTTAACTCCTATTAGGTATTCATGTAACATGATATGCAGGTTTTCATTATGTAAATTCCATTTGACTTTCTAGTCTCATGCCCCTCCATTCCACCCACTTTGCTTTATCTAATTAAAGTCATAAGAGATCCATGAGAGTTTACACTTGCCTGTGATTTTATGTTTTATGTGTTCTTCCTTTTGAGTGTAATGTCCTTTCCCATCTTGTCTCTCCAGTAAACTCTTACACATTTTTCAAGATTCTAGTAACTCTTCCTTTTTTGGAATGATCCCTGTCCCCATAAGTGATCCTCATCTCTGGGCTCCCTCGGCGCTGTGTACAAATCTTTATCACAGCATCTCTTGCAGTGTTCTGGGAAAGATCTCACTCCTTGAGGGAAAATACTGTATCCTCCTCATTTTGAGATTTGCAGTGCCTCACAAGCACCTAGCACAGGGCAGAGCATCAGTGAGTATTTGCTGAATGAAATAAAGGAAGAAATCAAGATGCTGAATTAGGTTACCTGGACCTGTGCTTCTCATAATTATTTGTGTAATTTTGATGATGCTTCTTTGGGTTTCATATTTTTTTCATCTGTCAAATGGGGAAATAGAGCTAGCTTTTTCTGTTAGGCTTTCTCCAGCTTTAATACTCGATGGCTGAAATTATCATCTATTACAAAGACTGAAATACATATTTTATTTGATTACAGAATGTTTTATAAAAAGGTTAAGAATATTGGGAAAAAAATTTCGCAAAAAATCAGAATTTCCACTATATTTCAACAAAGCTGATAATTTGATTATATTGGGCCAATATTCCTAAAAGTCTACAATCGGCTTTAGCTGAATCATGCTGCCCCTTTAGATGCGGGTGTGTGTGTTTTGTCTGACAATCCTGCCCATCTTTTTCTAACAGAGTGAAAGTATAAGTTGCTGCCTATTGTCACACTTATACCACAGTATTCTTCAGGAAAAATGAGAACTAGAAAATATTTCTTGGGGACTTTCCTGGTGGTCCAGTGGTTGAGAATCTGCCTTTCATTGCAGGGGATGTGGGCTTGATCTCTGCTCAGGGAACTAGGATCCCACATGCATGGGGCAACGAGAGAAAGCCTGAGTGCTGCCACAAAGATGCAGCATAACCAAAAATTTTTTTAAAAAATAAAATATTTCTTGTTCCCATTTCTCTGTTTAAAGGAGGAAAATGAAAAATAAATGGAGAGCCTCTTATATTTCTTATCCTTGGGTGACCTCTCACTTAAGTACATTTGTATGCATAACTACAAACAACCTAAAATTTGCTCCTAAAGTGAAAGTGAAAGTATTAGTCCCTCAGTCATGTCCAGCTCCCTGTATTCCATAGACTGTAGCCTGCCAGGCTCCTCTGTCCTTGGAATTCTCAAGACCAAAATACGGGAGTAGGTTGCCGTTTCCTTCTCCAAAAATTTGTTTGGGTGGTACCAATTCAAAGAATTCTGGCTTTAGATTTCTTTTCCACTTTAGTTTATCTGGATTTTGATGTCCTGATGATCCTTTCAGAAAACACTGTTGCCTTAATAAAGACAAATATGTGCTTTGTGCTCAGTTGTGTCCAACTTTTTGTAGCCCCATGGACTGTAGCCCGCCCTGCTCCTCTGTTCATGGAATCTTCCAGGCAAGAATACTGGAGTGGGTTGCCACTTTCTGTTCCAGGGGATCTTCCCAACCCAGGGATCAAACTTGCGTCTCTTGGGTCTCCTACATTGGCAGGCAGATTCTTTACTACTACAGCGCCTGAGAAGCCCCAATAAAGACCTCATTAATTAATTTGGTATTTCTTTCACCTGAAGCAACTGATGCTTTTTATCTAACGATTACTTTATATTTGAATATTTATCATAAGAACATTCTCTGTTCACTTCAAATCCTGGGAAAACTACATCCTGCCTTTCAAGGATGCTATGAAAACTTGTCTAAGAGAGCACAAGGAAATTACTCTTCGTTTATTCCTTCATTGTTCCTGTTAGAACTGCAAGAACTGCATATTTATACGTTTGCATTTTTTTAATGGACCTGAGAATACGGTCTACTGTAGAGTTAAGTGTTGGGAAACAAGGTAAGGCATGAGTTGATGATACGGCCTGAAGTCTAGGGAGGCCGAAATCACCAGATAAAGAAAACAGCAGCTCTCCATTCCCTCTTTTTGTTTTTTACAAGCAAACTAGGACGTTCGCCATCCGCACTTTAGACCTCAAAGAACACCTCCTGTGTACTGTGTAATTTTGCAGAAACCCCTATTCCTTAGCTTAGAACCAGAGTGGGCGGGGAAGGCCTCTGTCACTCAACTCCACTGGCCAATGAGAGGGGAGAAAGCCCCGCCTCCTTCCCTGGGTGGTATTGTGGGCATGCGCAATGGGCGTTCCAGCGCCACCACCCATCAGCTGAGAATCGTAGCTGGGGGCTCAGGGGCCCTTGGGTCCCCGCGGCCAAAGAAGGAGAAGGAAGCCGAGGAGGTCGGGGTAAGAGGAGGCTCGGGAGGGGGTGTCTCTGGCGGGGCGCCCCGAAAGCGCGTGTCCCCGTGGCTGCCGCGCCACCTTGTTTTTTTGTGCGCGTTGTCAGGTGGCCGCCGCCCCTGCGCTTTGCGGCAGGCTCTCGGGAGTCGGAGGGCCGGCGCTAACCCTGTCCCGAGATCGCGCTGCTCCCCACGCCCCACCGGCTGGCGCGGGTGCGCCGCCCGATCAGGCGGGTCCCGTCGGCCCTGCCAGCCCGGCCCGCCCAGCGCTGGCTGCGCTCTAGCCTCGCCTCCGCCCCCGGCCGCCCCGGCCGCCCCGGCCGCGCTCGCTCAGGCGCACCGGCGGGCTGCACGCTCCGGGCGGGGCTGGTGCCGTAGCCGCTCCGGCCCAGCTCTGGAATTCTGCTTCTGCCTCGGGCTGGACACCAGTCGACCTCTTCCTCTTTTTAACGCACGAATTTAGAAAACGCGCTTTAAAGTTCTCCTCTCGAATACAGGACAACTGAAGACATATATTTCTGTAGTAAAGGAGCCGTCTGTTTATTCGAAGGCTCATCGTGGTTGGTTTTCGGTTTGGCAAGGAGTTTGACATGCAGCCTTTCTTTGATCTTTTCAGTGCAGGAAAGTGTTAGTCGCTCTTTCGTGTCCGACTCTTGTGCGACCCCACGAACTCTAGCCCGTCAGGCTCTTCTGTCCGTGGAATTTTCCAGGCAGGAATACTGAAGTGGGTTGCCATTCCCTTCTCCAGGGGATCTGCCCGACCCAGTGATCGAACCCACGTTTCCTGCATTGTAGGCAGATTCTTTACCATCTGAGTACCTGCCCTTAATTGGCTTGCAGAAAGCCCTTTGCAGGTACAGAAAATATACCAGGATGCCTCCCTACCCCGCCCCTCTTGTTTTTTAGGTTGTTACTTTCCTTAAATTCAGACAAAAAGAAAAAAATGCCCTTCCAGTCAAATGCTGTGTATTTTTTTCCCTCTCAAGTTTCTTACATTTGCTTGGCTCTTGTAGACATATGCTAAATTTTGTTTAATTCAGATCAACATATTCTGACCATAATTATATATCATTAAAGCTTGCACAGCATCTGGAAGAAAAGAAAATGGTTATGAAATGCTGTGCTGTTCAGTGATATTGGAGTGAACGTTTCTTCAGGAGTTGTCCTGATCACCGCCCCCACCCGCCCAGGGCAGACTTATAGCAGTGTTAAACTGTGTGTTGTGATGTGGACAGGCCTCTGCTTTGCAGGCTGCTTTGAGAAGTTTGTCCCAGACTTTTGACTGGTTAAGAATTATGCTTTAGTTCAGATTTTCTGAAGAAGTTAACATGATACCATGTTAACTCAGTAACATCTACATTTTTCTTCAGATATCTTACTTCTGCTGTTCCTGATCTCAAAATCAGTCTGAATTTTGATTATGATCTCAAAGTTTAGCCAGGGACTGCTGGTTAAAAAATAAATCATATAGAACACCTGCAGTAAATCTGAGTAAAGTTTGCTGTAATTCCATTTAATTTGAAAGCTTAGTGCATGAAAGAGTGAAAAAGAATTCTTGGTATTGTGGACCAAACCGAGTTGTATGATAATTTAACGGATGGAGGAGCTGAGCTAACAAATGCAGTTCATGCAGCTTATGTTAACAGTGCTCATGCTTGTAGTAGAGTGATGACCCTCACATCTGTGGAACATCTCCTGTGGCCCCAGCACTTGTGAATTCCACAAGAATGGCAGACTTGCCTCTTTCATCTCTATATTCCAGAGGTAGGAATAGACAATAAATGATGTACTGACTAGATAATTTTAAATGATGATTAGCACTGTGATGCAGTAGGTTAAATCAGCAGAGTGGCAGAATGGTGACTTCGCACTTCAGATCACAGTAACTGTAGAATACTTCTCCAGCCATGTGACGCGACTTTCCGGGAGAAAAAGAGCAAGTCACCAAGGGAGGAGGTGGGGGTCATGGGATGAGCCCTCCAGGGAGAGGAAATAACATGGAGCAGTGGCCCAAGTCAGCGATAAGTCTGGGACATCCTGGATCTGAAAGAAAGCCTTCGTGTTCACTGTCTTAGCAGTGGTTATATTAACCCTCAGACTGGGTGTGTGTTCTTAGGAAATAGGTACATTTGTTTTACAAATATTTATTAAGTACTTATTATATATACAGATACTGAAAGTGGGCAGTCTATGCAATAGACCAAAAAAAAGAAAAAAAAAAGGCCACCAAAAACAAACAAAATAAACCTGACCTTCTGGGAGCTTATTTTTGGAGCACAGGTTGGAGGGAAGTACTGCTGATGCTCACCATTAAGAAAGTGAAAGTGACTATAAACTATTTCTATTGCTTTATCCACACTGAATTTACAGAGCATGACCTTTATGTTAATGGGAATTTTAAGGATTCTGCACTGTGTCCATTAGTAATGAGGAATAATGTTTGATGCTCAAGATTCCTTTAAAAAATCCCCTTTGTTCTTTTATTTGTGCTCTTTAGAAACAGTCTTAAGATTCTCAGTACAAATATTGCACTTTGATCCTCTCTTCCCATCTTTGCCTTGGTAATGTTAATATATCCTCATACAATGCTAATTTTTGAGATGTTTGGTAACACCGTTCAACAGAACTTTGCTGAAATGGAAATGTTCCATCCGTGAGCTGTCCAAGCCAGTGGCCACACATGTGCGAACACTTGGTGGTGCAAGTTTAGATAATGAGGTATAGTTATTCTGAGCCATAAAACTAGGAATTCTGAATGGCCTTTCAGAAGTATACAGCGTGAGTGCTTTGGTGCATTTTAGCTCTGGGCTACGTGCTGGATGGAGAGTGAACATGCAAAGCAGACATCAGAATAACTTGGTTGATGTAGCCTGTGTGCAAAGATCATACACTTTTAAATCAGTTTATAGTTACCTGTGTATATGTTTCTATGTATTTTATAATATAGTTGGTTGTTTGGATCATTTATTTCTCATAGCTCATCATCAGGAGAGCCAATCACTGTTGTCTTTTAGATATCACTATGAGCTTTGGCCACCTCATGCGAAGAGTTGACTCATTGGAAAAGACTCTGATGCTAGGAGGGGTTGGGGGCAGGAGGAGAAGGGGACGACAGAGGATGAGATGGCTGGATGGCATCACTGACTCGATGGATGTGAGTCTCAGTGAACTCCGGGAGTTGGTGATGGACAGGGAGGCCTGGCGTGCTGCGATTCATGGGATCGCAAAGAGTCGGACACGACTGAGCAACTGAACTGAACTGAACTGAACTGATAAGCAGATGAGCAGAATAAGAGAAGATAAGGAAGCTATGCAGCTGTGTTACCTTGATTCATCATGAAGTCACCCCAGGCCTATTTCCCCATCTTCCTTGAGTTTAGCCAGATTTCATACAGGGTCTGCAGAAAAGTGGTAAATTTGGTGCTTCTGAATTGAGTGGGCTCACCTGTCCTTAATTGTGTTGTACAGGGCAGCAACAACATGGTTTTGTGTTTTAAAAATATAGTAGGCTTTAAGATTTAGTTTCAAATTTTAATTCTTTTCTTACATTAAGTGTGTCGCTTATTCTCATTATGCCTCAGTTTCTTCGTGTAAAAAATCATAATTATTGTTGTACCTATCTCCGTAGACTTGGTGGAAGAATCATCTGAGAAAATAAACGTGGAAGTCCTAAACACAATGCTTAGAAAATAATGTTAGCGATAATCTTGTTGAGTTTTTCTTTCCCTTCCATCGATCACAGTTTCTTTTCATTCTTAGCTCAGCACTGAGCCAAGAGACTCACCACTGCACCCTTCCTCTAAGGAAATGCCAACCAGTCCAACAGTGGCAGCCCTTTTGGATGAATGATGCTTAGTTGTCTGACCAGCAGAACTTCCTCAAATGTAGGTGCTTGAGTAAAGGGATGAGGAACACTGGTAGTTTGTAGCTATTTGGTTGATTCTCTGAAGAGCAGAAAAGGAGACCATAAAAGAAAACAGTGGGAAGGCTTATCCTAGGCTTGTTGAGTCTTGAGGGTTAAGGTTAATGCTACAATATGAAGTGGCAGTCCATGGGACTCAGTGATCATACTCCCCACTCTGGGGGAGAAAGCGGGCCTCAGCTAATCCTGTGGTCAGATGGTCCTAAGGCAGGGAAGGTGGTTATGATCTGTTGATGTTGCTCCTGCAGCTGCAAGAGCGGAGCGTTCTTTCTTCTGTGTAGAGTAGGAAAGCTCTTGGTCCCTGAATGTGCATTATCTCATTTGGATCCTGGCCACAGGCCCAAATGTTAAGTGTCTTCCTCAAAGTAGAGACTTCCCATTTTTGCCAGTTCCACTGGCAGCTGAAAGGCAGTTAGTGAGTTCCTGCAGCTTCAAAGACATAGAGACACTACAGAGAGTGAAGAGTGTGACTTGGAGACGTGGATGTGAGACTCATTTGTTTGTGTGTAGACGGAAGAGCACCCCCAAGAGAGTACATAAAGAAGAAAGAGGAACATGTTCTCATCAAGTGTGTTTGTGTAGGCCGTGAGCCTAGGTGATAGAGGGAAAGGAGAAAGAAAGATATCAGTGAGCCGGGAGGACGTTGCCCCTGTCTGTACAGTAAAATATTATTTGGCAGTGAACAGGAAGGGAGAAGGCAATGGTAACCCACTCCAATGTTCTTGGCTGGAGAATCCCAGGGACAGGGGAGCCTGGTGGGCTGCAGTCTATGGGGTAGCACAGAATCCGACACAACTGAAGCAATTTAGCAGCAGCAGCAGCAGTGAACAGGAGGGAAGAATCGATACATGCTGCAACATGAATGGGCCTTGAAAACATGCTGAGAAAAAGAAATCAGTCACAAAAAGAACACATTGTATGTTTCCTTTAATATGAAATGTACATAACTGGCAAGCCTGTAAAGACATAAAATAGATGAGTGGGGGCCTGCAGCTTAGGAGCTTGTTCAGAAATGGGGAGTCACTGCTAATGGGTATCAGCTTTATTTGAGGGGTAAGGAAATGTTCTAGCAGTGATGTCGTGGTTGCACAACTTTTTATTATGAATGTTTAAAGACACCATTGGATAGTGCACTTTAAATGGGTGAGTGTATGCTGTGTGAATTGTATCTAAGTAAAGCTGTTGTGCTCAGTTTCATCCAGCTCTTTGGACTGCAGTCCACCAGGCTCCTCTGTTCATCGCATTCAGGCAAGAATACTGGAGAGGGTTACCATTTCCTTCTTCAGGTAATCTTCCTGACCCAGGGATTAAACCCACATTTCCTGTGTCTCTTGCATTGGCAGGCAGAATCTTTACCCACTGAACCATCAGGAAGTCCTTTTCAACCCCCAAGCTCTTATTGGGGGAAAAAGATGCAAAATTTAAAGATCTAGTTGGTGTTTTGTAGACAGCTTGGGGTAGTGTTGATCTCGCTGAATCCCAGGTCCAGTGTAGGTTGGGTCCTAAGCTCTTCAGGTGGCTGCAAGCCCAAGTACAAGGCTACCTGGGAGTAATCTTATTCCTGCTGCCCTGCTGCAGTGGTTCTACTGTTTGAGTAGAAGTTTGATTTACCCTTTTATGAAATTGGTTTTGGGTCTCTTTCAATTACTTAGTGAAGTCCAAAGGGCTCAGAATAGATGAACTGGACCTGTCAATCAGGGAGAGAGAATGGAGAGCATCTAAAACCTCCCAGGGATTCAAGGGTGGCCTCGACACAGCAGAGCACAAGCATGGCCCCAGTACTGTTTTTTCTGTCACAGCTGTTCCACTGTTGTACTTCCTACCAGCACCAACCATTAGATAAAAGACACATATTTCCTTGTGGTCTCTTCCCTCCTGATTACCAGAAATCTCCAGTGGGTTCTTCTTGCAACATATTTAAACCAAACCTAGCATCCAGAGCCCACCCTCTTCTGTGACATCAGTTTTATGGGGCAGCAGGGACAGGTAGTGGAGAAGGCAATGGCACCCCACTTCAGCACTCTTGCCTGGAAAATCCCATGGATGGAGGGTCCATGGGGTCACTAAGAGTCAGACACGACTGAGCGACTTCACTTTCACTTTTCACTTTCATGCATTGGAGGAAGAAATGGCAACCCACTCGTGCTCTTGCCTGGAGAATCCCAGGGACGGGGGAGCCTGGTAGGCTGCCATCTATGGAGTCACACAGTGGGACACAACTGAAGCGACTTAGCAGCAGCGGCAGCAGGGACAGGTAGTGTTAGAACCAGAACCCTGGAATTGAATCCCACCTCTGCCTAGTGGGTCGTTTGGGGTATCTCCCAGTTACTTAATCTTCATATGCCACAGTTTGCTCATTGGTAAAGCCAGGTTTATTTGTCACTACCTAAAGGGGAGAACTTGAAAATTAAATTAGACAGTCTGTGAAATGCTTTTCATTTCACAGATGTGCAGTAAATGTTAGGCCATTGCACCTTTTCCTTCTTTGTGTCATCTCCTGCTTACCTGACCATGACGCATCTGATCCAGGGTTGACCGTAGATTTCCCCTTCCTTTGGTAACTGACATACTGCCTTCGTACTGTCCATGTGATCTGGGTCTGTCTGCCTCAGCTTCATGTCTTTGCCTTTGTTGTTTTTCATATAGTCATACTCAGGTATCCAAGTCTTACACCTGAGTTTCATAAATTCTTTTTAGAGAAGAGTGATAGTCATGTTTCCTTTTCCCTATCCCTATCACTTCTGCCCAGCACATGACTTTCTACTGATCAACCCACCCACCAGCAGAGATAGGATTCAGTTCCAGGATTCTGGTTCTAAAGCTACCCATCCTTGCTGCCCCCTAAAACTAATGTCACAGAAGAGGGCAGGCTTGTATTGCTTTTATTGTTTTATATTATTAACTTTATCATTCTCATAAATGGCAGACTTGATTTGAGCATTCTTTGGTATTGCCTTTCTTTGGGATTGGAATGAAAACTGACCTTTTCCACTCCTGTGGCCACTGCTGAGTTTTGCAAATTTGCTGGCATATTGAGTGCAGCCCTTTCACAGCATCATCTTTTAGAATTTGAAATAGCTCAGGTGGAATTCATCACCTCCATTAGCTTTGTTTGTACTGATGCTTTTTGAGGCCCACTTGACTTCACATTCCAGGACGTCTGGCTCTAGGTGAGTGATCACACCATCATGATTATCTGGGTCATGAAGATCTTTTCTGTATAGTTCTTCTGTGTATTCTTACCATCTTCATTCCAATTCCAAAGAAAGGCAATGCCAAAGAATGCTCAAACTACCGCACAGTTGCACTCATCTCACACGCTAATCCTGGAGAAGGGATAGGCTGCCCACTCCAGTATTCTCGCTTGGAGAATTCCATGGACTGTATAGCCTATGGGGTCACAAAGAGTCGGACACAACTGAGCGACTTTCACTTCACTCACACACTAGTAAAGTAATGCTCAAAATTCTCCAAGCCAGGCTTCAACAGTACGTGAACTGTGAACTTCCAGATGTTCAAGCTGGACTTAAAAAGGCAGAGGAACCAGATATCAAATTGCCAACATCCACTGGATCATCGAAAAAGCAAGAGAGTTCCAGAAAAACGTCTACTTCTGCTTTATTGACTATACCAAAGCCTTTGACTGTGTGGATCACAACAAACTGTGGAAAATTGTGAAAGTGATGGGAATACCAGACCACCTGACCTGCCTCTTGAGATATCTGTTGCAGGTCAGGAAGCAACAGTTAGAACTGGATATGGAACAACAGACTGGTTCCAAATAGGAAAAGGAGTATGTCAAGGCTGTATATTGTTACCCTGCTTATTTAACTTAAATTCTGAGTACATCATGAGAAGCGCTGGGCTGGATGAAGCACAAGCTGGAATCAAGATTGCTGGGAGAAATATCAATCACCTCAGATATGCAGATGACACCACTTTTATGGCAGAAAGTGAAGAAGAACTAAAGAGCCTCTTGAAAAAGTGAAAGAGGAGAGTGAAATAGTTGGCTTTAAACTCAACATTCAGAAAACTAAGATCATGGCATCTGGTCCCATCACTTCATGGGAAATAGATGGGGAAACAGTGGAAACAGTGAGAGACTTTATTTTGGGGGGCTCCAAAATCACTGCAGATGGTGACTGCAGCCATGAATTAAAAGATGCTTGCTCCTTGGAACAGAAGTTATGACCAACCTAAGCAGCATATTAAAAAGCAGAGATATTACTTTGCCAGCAAAGCTTTGTCTAGTCAAAGCTGTGGTTTTTCCAGTAGTCATGTATGGATGTGAGAGTTGGACTATAACGAAAGCTGAGCACTGAAAAATTGATGCTTTTGAACTGTGGTGTTGGAGAAGACTCTTGAGAATCCCTTGGACAGCAAGGAGATCCAACCAGTCCATCCTAAAGGAAATCAGACCTGACTGTTCATTGGAAGAACTGATGCTGAAGCTGAAACTCCAATATTAGGGCCACCTGATGCGAAGAACTGACTCATTTGAAAAGACCCTGATGCTGGGAAAGATTGAAGGTGGGAGGAGAAGGGAACGACAGAGGATGAGATGGTTGGATGGCATCACCATCTCAACAGACATGAGTTTGAGTAAACTCCAGGAGTTGGTGATGGACATGGAGGCCTGGCCTGCTGCAGTCCATGGAGTTTCGAAGAGTCGGACACAACTGAGCGACTGAACTGAACTGATTCAAGCAGATGCTTTCTCTTGATTGTTTTGTTTGCCTGTTCGCAGCTCCCCAGGGCCTAATGTAATGTAGGGTGTATAGCAGAGTCAGTTAGCATGCTGACTGCCTGCACCTTTACAGTGTTCCGAGCATACTCGGTGAAAAGAGTTGAGGAGTAGTTGAAATTCTTTGCTGAGGAGTAGTTGAAATTCTTTACTGTGCACAGTCCTTTCCACAGGGACACTCCTTTTTATCCTTTTCCCCTAACTATGACTGATGTGTGGTATGAACTGAAGAAGAACAGATCTTCATTTTACCTCCTTCCTGTGGCAGCTGCCCCACTTAGCTTCCTGTTCTAAGATACTGGCTTCCACAGCAGAATTCTCCTTACTCTGTCAGGGGATTGTGTGTGTGATGGGCCTTTTACAGGGTTTATTTCCTTTTTTCTTAACTTTTTGGCTCTGCTCTTTCAAATTGAACCTTTTTTCCCATTAAAATCAGAGACCCATTAGTGAGCTGTTCCTGTGTTAAGTTAAATGAGATAAAATGAAATTTCTGGGGAAAGCCTGAAATGGGTGTGCCATATAATTCATAATTGAATTCCTCTTCTCTGCCAAGAATTATTTTAAATGTTGGAGAAAGAAAGATAAATAGTATGTGGACCCTGGCCTATAGTTGCTCACAGTTTAGTTAAGAAGGAAATATACAAATGGTTAAAATGATACACAGAAAAGGCGCTTACTAAGTCATCCTTTGCAAGATCAAAGATGTTTCCAAAGGGAATGGACAATTTGAACCTTATTTTCTTTAATATGTTTAATTTAGTTCTGTCCTATAAAGTCCATTTTTAAGAATATCAACATGTGAGTTTTACTCTTTGACGAGTTCCTTTGCTAAATTTCAACCCTGTTAGGTACATCAAATTTGTAAAATGTATCTGAAACTCCAGTAGTTTCGCCACTTCATGCTAAGAGTTGACTCATTGGAAAAGACTCTGATGCTGGGAGGGATTGGGGGCAGGAGGAAAAGGGGACGACAGAGGATGAGATGGCTGGATGGCATCACTGACTCGATGGACGTGAGTTTGAGTGAACTCTGGGAGTTGGTGATGGACAGGGAGGCCTGGCGTGCGGCGATTCATGGGGTCATAAAGAGTCGGACAGGATTGAGCAACTGAACTGAACTGAAGGAGTAACTTTAAAATAGGTATAACTATGTGACTTTTCTTTTATGTTATTTAGGTGACTGCTAAGAAAACTGCACTGCTCACCAACAGCTGATGAAATTAGCGAACAAGCAAAGCAACCATGTCTTACACTCCAGGTGTTGGTGGTGACCCCGCCCAGTTGGCCCAGCGTATCTCTTCCAACATCCAGAAGATCACACAATGCTGTGAGTTGAGTTTTAAATTGACTTCACTATTTGTTTTCAATTCTTCATGGGAACTTGGTGGAGATACAGAAATGGACAACTAGTGTTCCTCCAAGAAGAGATTCTCTTTAGAATGAATGTAAGAAATAATTACATTAGAAGAGATAACACTTAACTGCATTTTTCGGTAGTGTGTTAGGCAGCTAATAAACGTTCATTAATGAAAGATTTACAAATGTAGATACCAAGGTTTGCTTTAAAACTATGTGATTCTAGATGAGATCTGATGAAATCTCATAGCTTTGGAACTTGGAAGCACTTTCAAATTTTAGGAACTTTTGTTTATTAAAAATAAAATCTGACTGGATATGATTTAGGTTAATTTTGTCAGGGTAAATGTGTAGTATATTATTAAGGACAGGGATGAACTAAAGCGGGGGTATTGTTATCTCCCGAGGCAGATGTAGAAGATAACTCGATTCCCCACAAATTATCCTTTGCTGTACTTGTCAAAGACGGAATACTAGAAAACTAGTTTAATGTGGCGTATTGTTAGGAATTATTACTTCTCAGAGTATATATAATAATTTTTTTTTAAAAATCACAGATCTGAGCTATAGGTTTATTTGACTTTTTGTTTCTGAATCACAGCTAATCCTATACCTGGATCATTCTAGTCATTTTGCAATCAGTATTTCGGTCGTCCAGACTTACCTAAACTCTTTGAGGATATGTTAACCTACATAGTTGTATTTTTCCGCCTACTTCGTTAAGGCTCCTCTGTTTGCCAGAGTGCTGACACACTGGAACATCTGAAATGTTTTCGGATGACCACCTGTGTTTCTGTAATCATTAACTTCCCAACAGTTATTACTCTACTGAAAGATTGAAGTGAGATATCAGTGTGTTTTGGAGTCAAAGGGAGTAAATTAGATTACAGATGATTCTAAAAAAGTGCTGCTATGCTCAGCAGTGTAAGGTAGCTCATATTCCGATTTGGGGTAACTCTAGTTTTCTTTGGCTGTTCTTGGAGGAGCAAGGAAGGGAATAGCGTGGAGGTCCCACCTTATCCCCGAGTCCGTGGGATCGGTGCCCTGACGGTTGTTCCAGTTTGTCCAGGGGCACCAGTGTTGGCTCCACCTTGCTCTTCTGGCTGCAGATCTGTTCTCGTAGTTAACTCAGAGGGCCTCTCCTTTCTGTGGCTCCCTGGCTGCTGATTAGAAAGAATGCTAGTCTGCCTCAGGCTCCCTGTGGGAAGATAAAGAGAGTTTACAATTTTAATTTGCATATGTGGAAAATCAGGACCTTTATCCAAGAAAGGAGGCCAGGAGGTCTTTTTCCATAGGATAGGATTGGTATCTTACGTTGGGAAAGCTAAATGGCATCAGGAATTCTGGGAAGAAGATGGGAATGACTGTAGTGCCCAGAGATTACAGAAGCAGTGTGCACTTAGTGGTGTGAAGGATGCATGGATTGGAAATGGTGTGTGAGCCTGAACTGGAAGGATGGTAGAGTTAACTTCAGTTAGGTCACGCTCCCTCAGAAAGAGATCGGTTTATGAGGTAAATTGGACCAGAGTTACATACTCATGGCGTGGTTGGTAGCTAAATATGTGACTACATTGTGGTTTGAGGCAGTCTTGGAGTATGTGGAAAGGTGAAAAGAAGACCTGAAACTCTTGTTTTTAATAGCCTTGTGAAGAGCCGTTAAAGAGACTGGGACTGTTCAACCCTGGGAAGATACAGTCACCACCTTCAGATATTTGAAACACTATCTTGTCTGAAACACAAGGAATATACCTGCTTGATCATAGAGTTCTCCTCAGAGGAACAGAGCCACAGTACTCAGTCTTCAGCTTACAGAGGAATAAGGGCATTTGAGCAATCCTAGTTGTTTAGAGTGGAGAAGGCAGTGGCAACCCACTCCAGTACTCTTGTCTGGAAAATCCCATGGATGGAGGAGCCTGGTGGGCTACAGTCCATGGGGTCGCTAAGAGTCAGACACGACTGAGCGACTTCACTTTCACTTTTCACTTTCATGCATTGGAGAAGGAAATGGCAACCCACTCCAGTGTTCTTGCCTGGAGAATCCCAGGGACGGGGGAGCCTGGTGGGCTGCCGTCTATGGGGTCGCACAGAGTCGGACACGACTAAAGCGACTTAGCAGCAGCAGCAGTTGTTTAGAGAGAGAATTGTCTACCTCAGAAACAGTGCAATTCTGAGCAGCATATGGTGGTAAGATATTTCTCAGGTCTGTTACTTAGAGTTTTAGATACCTGAATAATGGTTCAGACTGAGTGACTTTAAAGTTTTGATATTAAGTCTTTATTTATTCACCAAATAATTTATTGAGCACCAACTGCTTGCTCGTCACTGTTTAAGACCCTGGGTATCCAGCAGTAAACAAGATCCAAAAGGTCCTGTTCTGTAGTTAGCAGTGAGAGGAGAAACCAGTGGTTTTTGTTTTTAATTAATGAGCAACTTAATTTCCCATGAAGAAAAAAAAAAAATGAGAGTGATGTGAGAGCAGGTGATTAGGGAGAAGCTGCCTTAGCTTAGAGAATCCTCTGAATGCAGAAGAGGAGGGGCTGATAGTGAGAAGATACTGGGGAAGAGCAGTTAGTTGGAAGCCTACTAACAGCTGGAAAACTACTAACAGCTGGTAGTTTTAAAAAGCAGTCCAGAGCTTAGGGTGTTCAGAAAACAGGAAAAAAAGAAAAATCCAGTGTGGCTGATGCACAGCACTTGAGGCAAGAGTGGCAAGAGGCAGAACTGGGAGAGGAGGCCAGTCAGGTCACCTAGAGCTGTGGAGGCCATGTGAGGCCTTGTGGAGCTTAGATTTCAGTCCAAGAAGCAGGGAAGAGACACAATCAGATCTGCATGTTGGAAAGATTACTTTGGCTGCTGCTTAGTAAATAGACTTTGAGGAAATAGAGGACACCCTGGCTATGGCAGGGTTTTGAAGAGAGAGATGTTGCCTTGCCCCAGAGTGGTAGCTGGGGAGGTGGCGAGAAGTGCTGGATGTACTGTGGAGGCACAGCCAGCAGGACTTGTAATGCTTGGGGTGGGGCGGAGGCAAGAGGGGGAGAGGAGACCTGGATGACGCCATGGTTTTTGCATTGAGCTGCCAAGTGGATGGTGGTGAGTATGTACTAAGATGGGAAGAACAACGGTTCAGGAGATGTGGGAAAGTTTTGTTTTGGCCAAGTAAATTTTGAGGTGTCTTTTAAACATCTAAATGGAGGTGTCAAACATCTAGCTTAGATATATGAGTTTGGAGACCAGAGTGGCATCAGAATACAAATGATATTTTAAACTATAAATCTAAAATAATCACATAGAAGGGAGTAGAATTCAGAGGGCTGGAGCATTCAAAAAAAAAATGTAGACGTTGGGAAAGCAAGGAGAAAACAGCATAGTCAGGGAAGGAACGACTGTTAAGGTAAGAAGAAAATCAATCTCTGCTGGGGTTCCAGAAATTAAAAAGAGTGTTTTAAGGATGGGTGAGGCATCATGTGTCTAATGTTGCCAAGACATTGAATAAGATGAAAACAGAGAATTGAATCTGGCAAACTAGTGACTTTGAAAGAATAAATCCCTGGATATATTCCAGGGATGAAAAGCTGGTTCAGCCTCCGCAGATCAGACCATGTGATGCATACAATGCATTAACAAAATGAAGGCTAAAAATCATATTATCATTTCAGTAAATAGAGAAAAAACATTTGACAGAATTTAACATCCATTTATGATAAACTCTCAACAAAGATGGGTATGGAGGGAACTTCAACATAGTAACATCCATAGTAACAAGCCTGCAGCTAACATCATACTCAATGGTGAAAAGCTAAAAAGCTTTTCCTCCAAGATCAAGAACAAGCATAAGGATACTCATTATTGCCATTTTCATTCAAAAGTATTGGAAATTCTGGACAGAGCATTAGGCAAGAAAAATAAATAGAAGGCTTCCAAATTGAAAAGGAAGAAGTAAAACTCACTATTTGCAGATGACATGATATATATATATATAGAAAACCCTGAAGACTCCATCAAAAAACTAGTATAACTAATAAAATATAGAACTAATATAAACAAATTTAGTGATGTTGCAGGTTACAAAATCAATACTCAAAATCCGTTGTGTTTCTATACACTAAAAACAAATTATCAGAAAGAGAAATTAAGAAAATCCCATTTACAATTGTATCAGAAAGGAATAAATTTAACCAGGGATATATATTGAAAAATACCAGACATTAAGAAAAGAAATTGAAGGAGACACATGTAAACGGAGAGCTATTCCATGCTTATGGATAAGAACACTTAATATTATGTCCATATTATCCAATGTAATCTACAAATTCAATGTAATTCCTATCAAAATTACGATGGTATTTTTCATAGAATAAACAGTCTTAACATTTATATTGCAAAACATCCTGAATAACCAAAACAATCTTGGGGAAAAAAAAAAGCTGGAGTAATCACACTCTCTGATTTCAAACTATTACAGAGCTATAGCAATTAAAACAGTATGGTATTAGTATTAAAAACAAACACATAGGTCAATGAAAAAGAATGGAGGGTCCAGAAATAAACCCATGTATATATTATCAATTAATGTACAATAAAGCCAAAAATATACAGTACAAAAAGGAGCCTCTTCAATAAATTGTGTTGGGAAAACTGGACAGACACATGGAAGAGAATGAAACAGGACTTCTATCTTACACTAATATGCAAAAATTAACTCAGAATGGTATAGACTTGAACATAAGGCCTGAACTATACAACTCCTAGAAGAAAACATAGGTGGGTGAGCTCCTTCATATAGGTCTCAGCAATGATTTTTTAAATTTGACAACAAAAGTGAAACCTATAAAGCAAACATATGTGGGACTACATCAAACTAAACCGCATAGCAAAGGAAACCAAAAAGGCAAGAAATAACAGGTGTTGATGAGGATGTGGAGAAAAGGGAACCCTTCTGCACTGTCTGTGGGAATGTAAATTGGTGCTACCACTATGGAAAACTGCACTGGAGGTTCCTCAGAAAATGAAAAGTAGAGTTACCACTGTGCTGTTGTGTTAGTCACTCAGTCATATGCTTTGCGACCCCATGGGCTGTACCTGCCAGGCTCCTCTGTCCATGGCATTCTCCAGGCAATAATATTGGAGTGGGTTGCCATTTCCTCCTCCACGGGATCTTCCCAACCCAGAGATCAAACCCTAGCCTCCCGTATTGCAGGCAGATTCTTTACCGTTTGATCCGCCAGGGATTCCCATATGATCCAGCAGTTCTACATTTGGATTTTTACCCAAAGAAAACAGAAATGCTAGCTTGAAAGTGTATCTCACTCCCATGTTCATTACAGCTTTATTTACAATAGCCAAGGTATGGAAGCAACCTGTGTCCATTGATGGCTGAATGGATAAAGATGATGTGGTGGATAGATAGATATACACAGTGGAACATTATTCAGCCATTAAAAAAACCCGAAATCTTGCCATTTTTGACCACATGGATAGACCTCAAGTGCACTGTATTAAGTCAGAGAAGGGGGCAATTACTGTTTGATCTTTCTTGCATGTGAAATTAAAAAAAAAAAAAAAAAAAAAAACCTCAAACCAAACAACCCCTAAACTTCTGCATATGGAGAACAGATTGGTGAGATTGGTGGTTGTCAGGGGTGAGGGGTGGGAGAAATAAGTCAAGGGGGTCAAAAGGTAAAAATATATATATATATATATATATATATATAAATTTTTTTTTTTTTTAACTAAAAAGAAGATGGTTCACAGATTTGGAAAATTCAAAAAAAAAAAAAGAAAAAGAAAGAAAGAAAGGCAGTGTCCTATCTATGTTCCTTGTGTAGATGGAGAAAAGGAGGCAGAAGGACTGACCTGTTCCACTTAAAGGGACTTCCCAGCACCCTCTCACCTCTGTGTATATTACTGACCAGAACTGAGAGTCACATGGCTACTGCCAGGAAGGCCGAAAGCATCTTTTAGCTGGATTGCAGTGTACTCACTAAAAATGGGGATTGCTCCATTTGAGAGAAAAGGAATAAATAAATGAATTATTTAGGAGGCAACTAGTAGATTCTACCATAGAAATACAAAGATGACCAAAGAAAAGGTGCATTTTTTTCCTACTATACAAGGGAGATTCTGGTGAGAGGATACTTGTGAAAGAATTGTCTTTGAAGGTGAGAGACTATGGGGAATGGACCACTGATAAGTGGTTTGCCTTTTTATCCACTGTACAGATTTGTTGCAAAGTGTGGTGTGGACTCGAAATTTGATGGGTAAAGATGGAAAGTTTCTGAGTTCTGAACAAAATAGGAGGCACAGGCACCAGATAGATAGTGAGAGAGAAAGCTGTTAGAAGTTTATTGAAAGAAGAGAAAGTAAACTACTTGAAGTTTTGACAGTTGAGAGAGTGGGTGTACCAGGGAAGCAGAGGAAGGTTGTCTTTTTTAAATTCTAAGATTAAATGTTTAAATGATGGGAAGTTTAGATTTCAGTAGAGCAATTTACTGCTAAAAATCTAACCTACCATCAAGTGTGCATTACTGATAAGGGCTCTGCAGAAATCACATGGAAGTGAAAGGGAGAAGTGTGAAATTTCAGTTCACTTTTTCCCCCATCTGGTAATGCTAATAATATTGAACGTGATTGAATAAGATGATACTTTGCACCCCATTTAGGTGCTTCTCTTCACACTACATTTGCATCTTTTGAATTTGTGTCAGTACAAATTATCTAATTTTACAGAAGAAATCAAAAGAGAAGATGTTGTAAGTAAGGAAATATCCTCATATTTAGAATATGTACATCTATTCAACTGAAGCTAAAGTCTTCCTGAGTATTACAGTGGGAAAATTTATTTTCATATTAATTTTGATTAAGATCAATGAAAACATATAAAATACTAAATTGTATGGTTTAATTTATACCAAAAAAAAAAAAAAATTGAGTTGTATGGTTTAATTTATACCAAAAATAGCAGTCAAAAGACTTAATTCTTGGAGGAACCCCAAAATAGCATTTCGTAAAATTGGAATTTTGTGAGTTTTCAAAACAGTATTCTGGCAGTTCTGTTTTGCAAAATGTAGGGTAGAGGAAACAAAATGTTTTTAAACTTAAGTGGGTTTTTTTTCCCTCCCTATTAAGCTACTTTTTGTTACAAATAATCTCTAGTCTTGTTGATTTGCTTTACTCATGATGTATTTAAACCACATTACAATAATATAATTTATATTCAGCATAAAATATTTAAATATTCTAAATATGTAAATGTAAAATATGTTAGAAATAAAATTATGTTAAAATAATATCACTATCTAAGTATATGCAATAAATAGATTTAATAAACTAGAACTTTATTAGAGATTTCTCTGTGGAGCATTTAAAATGATTAAGAACCTGTTTTTATCCTAAGGGACAAAGTGTTCTGTTGACTGTGAGTCAGCAAGGTGTTTGTGCTCCATTTTGACAGTATTCTCTATCTCTGGCCTTAACATGGAATTAAATCTTTCTTAGTGCATTATTCTAGGCAACCGTTCCCAATAGATTGAAGTTGACGTACAAATAAAACCGATTGTTATCCAAAGACCAGAAGATCATAGTGCGTCAAAGACATGCTTAGATTTAGTTCTCAAACTTTAGATTTAGTTCTCAAGTTATTTTTTTAAACAGTACCATTTTCATTAACAGAATGAGGAAAGGAGATATATACTCGTTTACCCTTTAACATCTGTATTTTGTTTGAGACATCCTACCTGTGATATCCAGGACGAGGATAAGCAAGTCTCTGTGGGTTGAAAAGGCTTGAGCCTAAATATGAGGTGAACCATAAGAGGGTGTTTCACAGGGCCCCTTCATCCTGGTGCAAACACACACAATTCAGAGAAGGACTCAGGACACATGGAACACACAGAAAGAATGCATGTTTTTGAAAGAAACAGATAAATATATTGACATCCCATCACATAATTGAAGACTTTTTTAATCTAAAAAAATAGAAGTATTTTATACACACACACACACACGTATATAGAGAGAGTTGTATAGAAATTATTTAACTATATGCAGAGTACATCATGAGAAACACTGGGCTGGAAGAAGCACAAACTGGAATCAAGATTGCTGGGAGAAATATCAATAACCTCAGATATGCAGATGACACCACCCTTATGGCAGAGAGTGAAGAGGAACTAAAAAGCCTCTTGATGAAAGTGAAAGAGGAGAGTAAAAAAGTTGGCTTAAAGCTCAACATTCAGAAAACGAAGATCATGGCATCTGGTCCCATCACTTCATGGGAAATAGATGGGGAAACAGTGGAAACAGTGTCTGACTTTATTTTTTTGGGCTCCAAAATCATGGCAGATGGTGACTGCAGCCATGAAATTAAAAGATGCTTACTCCTTAGAAGGAAAGTTATGACTAACCTAGATAGCATATTAAAAAGCAGAGATATTACTTTGACAACAAAGGTCCGTCTAGTCAAGGCTATGGGTTTTCCTGTGGTCATGTATGGATGTGAGCGTTGGACTGTGAAGAAAGCTGAACTCTGAAGAATGGATGCTTTTGAACTGTGGTGAAGGAAAAGACTCTTGAGAGTCCCTTGGACTGCAAGGAGATCCAACCAGTCCATCCTAAAGGAGACCAGTCCTGGGTATTCATTGGAAGGACTGATGCTGAGGCTGAAACTCCAATACTTTGGCCACCTCATGCGAAGAGTTGACTCATTGGAAAAGACCCTGATGCTGGGAGGGATTGAGGGCAGGAGGAGAAGGGGACGACAGGGGATGAGATGGTTGGATGGCATCACCGACTTGATGGACATGAGTTTGGGTGGACTCCGGGAGTTGGTGATGGACAGGGAGGCCTGGCGTGCTGCAATTCATGGGGTTGCAAAGAGTCGGACACAACTGAGCAACTGAACTGAACTGTATAGAAATTATTAGTGTAGCTCAGTAAATTATGTTACAATACCACACATCAGGAAGTAGAACATTGCCAGCCTCTTGTAGACCTTCTCATGCTTAGAGCCCGTCCATACTGTCCATAGATCACCAGCATCCTGACTTCTAATGTCACTGATTAACCTTCCTAGTTCTTAACTTTATGTAATGGAATCAAGTAATTTATGTTAAACTTCTTTCTCCCATTAGGTTTGTGCACTTTCTAAGTATTGTTGCATCTGTATTGTTACAGGTAGCTGTCAGTCCTTTGTTTTCATTACTGTATTCAGACATACCATATCTAGTTTTTCTTTCTACTGTTGCTGGACGTTTGGAGTGTTTTTGTGTTTTTGCTTTGTTTTGTTTTGTTTTTTTCCTTTTATGAACAATGCTGAGCACTCTTATACATTGTTTTGTTTCATGTGTGTGTCTGGGAATTGGGTTGCAGTGTCAAAGGATAATGTGTATGTTCAACTGTAGTAGATACAGCAAGCCAGTTACCCAAGTAGTGGCCCCACCAGCCACTGTATTCGTTTATGTTGCTCCAAATTCTTGCCAATATTTGACATCTGCAGTCTTTTAAATTTTACCCATTTTAGCCACGGTTGTGTCCCATTGTGATTTATATTGCAGTTCCCTGATTAGAACCAGACTTTTCAGAATTTCGCTGAGTGGGGAAAATCAATGAGACAATAGGAAAAGTTTCTAATTAGGCAAGCTCTGTGTGCGTGCATGCACATTTCCTGAAATCAGATCCAGAGAGCAGTGTGACCTGAGTAAGCTGTCTAGTCTTCCAGGGCATGATTTTCTTATATATTTTTTCTGTGGGCTGGATTATGGTCTGTTCTAACTTTAACAGGCTATGATTTTAACCAAGTGGAATTGGTTAAACCAAGTAAAAAAATAAAAGTCCTGAGAGCTCTTCTAACATATGTGAGATTATTCTCTTTAGTATTAAGAAACCAATTGCCACATCTGGACCCTTCATGCATGCTTTTAAATTCCCATAATGGAAACAGTTATCTATAAGTTACAACTAGAATTCCACTAAGAGCTATGTATTATTTCTAAATATTAAGAGGTGGGAGAATTGCAGTTACAAGGGATTCTGGAGTGAATCATGTCAGAATTATCTAAGTTATGAGTTGAAGGAAATTGATAGATAGAAATGACCACAGCTGACCACGAAACACATTTGTTGAGGTAAAAGTTTACCGTACATATATATTACAGTAAGTCTTACCAGTGCTAATAAGAATTCTGTCATTTGAGTATTGGTTTAAAGAATCATCTAAAAGAGGAAGTTGGAGAGTGGCTAAAGCTTGCCTTTGGAAAAGAACCAAAAAAAAAGATCCATTGGTAACTTTATAAAATATGAATGTGTACGTGTAGAAGTTTTCTTAGCAGAAAAAATAGGCATGATATGTCATATGTGTTCCAGAAGATTTGAGAAGTCGGGACTTTGTAGGGGGGCGTAAGATGTGTGAACTGAAGCCCATATTATAAATGTTAAGGGAAGGTGACTGAAAAAGATTTGTGTTGAATCTTCATTGTTTTTTTTTAATCATATATCTCCTATAGATTAAAGCTGTTGATCCAACACAGATTTGTTTAGATTTGAAGTAAATATTATTGGTTTCTCTGTTGTGATTTCTTTCCTTGTTTATTGAGAAGGATCGGCACCTGGCTCTTATTCTCAGGAGGTCCTTAGGACTTTGAGATGAAACATAAAAATCTCTATAGTGGTGTGAGCCCTTTTGTTTCTTTTGAGAATGAATGCAGTTCTTTTAACTACAGTCTGGTGAAGGATACTCTTTTTGCACCTTAACACATGACTGCAAAAAAGGGAAGCTGGTATCATCAACTTCTCCTTTTTGGTTGCCAGAGCAGACTTTTCTTTAAAAAGGATCACCAGTCGTGAGAAGTTAATAAGTTGACTGAAACGGTGTATTTACCTAGGAAATGGAGGTGTTTCCTTCTTTTCCTAGGGCAATTGGTTGGTGGGGAAACGAGTAGAAAACATGTTCTCTCTCTCCCTCGCTCCCTTCCTTAAAATGCGATATGTTATATCTACTTCTGATGTCACATGTCTGAAAATACCTGGTTGAATTTTTTTCCTCTTGAGGAGAAAAGCTTCAGTAGCTTTGAATTCACTGTTGTGATTTTCTTCGCCTAAGGTGTTGACATGGAACAGAGGTAGGGGTAAACATTCATGTCTTAATCCGAGGGAATCTGAGCAAAGAGCAGCCACCCTTTCTTCTCTCTGGTGATTTTGCCCACGTGACTGAAAACGAGTGTGGTTTACAACTGAATGTGAGTGAACGCTTTCTGTTTGTTTTAGGAACTAAAATTTATTTTATGAGCTAAAATAAAGATACAGCTCCAGGGAGCTCTGTCCCTCACTGCCCCTGTATGTAAACCGTCTGTCCTGAACATGAACTTTCTTACCCTTGGTCCCAACCTCAGTCCCTAGTTCTGTGTAGTCTTTGCTCCCCATTTGCAACCTAAATGCATATCCTGTTGGTCCTACCTGCCAAATCTGTCCTTTCCCCTCTGCCTCTGCTGTCACCACGAAGGTCCCAGCTCCTACTCTTTATTCTCTGCGTGATAGCAGCCTCTGAATTGTACCCCTGGCTCCCATTCCTGCCCACCTGCAGTCTCTTCTCCATACTGTAGCCGAGGTGAAGGATGTCAGACCATGTTAGCCCACCATGCCCCACCATACCCTCCAAGTCTGATCCTGCCCTCACTCTCCAACTCCTACCACTCTCCCCCTTTGTAGATTTCAGCCACAGTAGCTGCCTTTCCCCTGACTGAACAGTTGAGCTCCTTCTTAACTCAGAGTAACTGCACTTGCTTTTCCTCTGCCTCAAACATTTTCTCAAATCTTCACACAGTTGGCTCCTACTTGGCATTCAGGTCTCAGCCCAAAGGTTGTGTCATTAGACATATCTTCCCTGACCTATCGCTGTGCTTCCTCCACTCATTCTTTCTCATTAAACAGTTTTGTTTCTGTGATGCCTTTCATTAGTAAGTCTATTGTTCAGTCACTCAGTCATGTCTGACTCTCTGCGACCCTATGGACAGCAGCCTACCAGGCCTCCCTGTCCATCACCAGCTCCTGGAGCTTACTCAAACTCATGTCCATTGAGTCAGTGATGCCATCCAACCATCTCATCTTCTGTCATCCCCCTTTCTACCTGCCTTCAATCTTTCCCAGCATCAGGGTCTTTTCCAATGAGTCAGTTCTTCGCACCAGATGGCCAAAGTATTGGAGTTTCAGCTCAGCATCCGTCCTTCCAATGAATAATCAGGACTGATTTGCTTTAGGATTGACTGGTTGGATGTCCTTGCAGTCCAAGGGACTTAAAGAGTCTTCTCCAGCACCACAGTTCGAAAGCATTAATTCTTCAGCTCTCAGCCATCTTTATAGTCCAACTCTCTTCTATTTGATTGGTATATTAAACTACTATAATTGTCTGCTTATTTTCTGCATTCTCTACTAGAATGCCAGCTCCTAAAGAGAAAGAACTTCATGTGCCCTGTTCATAGCTCTCTGTCCTATAAGAACAAATGAATAATCTCAAGTAGGTTACCCTTTATCTATATAAGTATGCATGTCATGTACTAGCCATTATAAATGTTTATTTTTTTTTCTTACCTTTGGCCTTATGGCAGGAATCTCTTCTCACTCATTTGGTAATGAGATGCTGGCTTGTGAATTCTTCTGTATTTCATCTTTATGATTTTTTTCTAGGTGCCAACATTCTTTCCTTTACTACCAGAGTGTCTAATCTCTTCTATGGCAGGGGATCATACTTTAATGCAGAATTATATCTCTCAAGAGCTTTGCATACAGAGGCTATTAAGAATCCATTGGATGACAAAGGATAGAACATAAAGGCGAGAATAGAAAACTTCAAAGAAGAGAATGTTATGATTTCAAGATGTGACCCTGGAGGGAAAGAACACAGTTTGATAAGATTGGAAGTGCTCAGCAATCCTGACTACAATGCTACAGTGTAAAATCAACTGAATGAGAACAAAGCAAGTTTTATAAAGAAATCTTAGTGCTCACATTGGCAGCACATATATTAATTCTAAAAATGGAATGATACAGAGAAGATTAGCATGGCTTCTGCACAAGGATGACATGAGGGGAAAAAGTTATCTTAGAAATCTTAAAGGAAAGGCACAGTACCTTTCTATGAGCCTGGTTCTGGGGTGGGGTGGGGGGTGGGGTACCAGTTGTTGAATGTGAATAATGGAAAGGGAGAGGGGAATGAGAGGGTACAGAAATCACTCTATGATGCATGGATCCATGCAACATTTGGAAATACTAGGAGCATTTCATCTAGAGGGGGATTGGATTGCTGCTTCAAATAGTTGAAGGGATGTCAAGAGGAACCAGAGATCAAATTGCCAACATCCATTGGAAATCATGGAAAACGCAAGAGAGTTCCAGAAAAAAATCTACTTCTGCTTCATTACACCAAAGCCTTTGACTGTATGGGTCACAACAAACTATGGAAAATTCTGAAAGAGATGGGAATACCAGACCACCTGACTTGCATCTTGATGCAGGTCAGGAAGCAACAGTTAGAACTGGACATGGAACAACAGACTGGTTCCAAATAGGAAAAGGAGTACATCAAGGCTGTATATTATCACCCTGCTTATTTAACTTATATGCAGAGTACATCATGTGAAATGGCAGTCTGGATGAAGCACAAGCTGGAATCAAGATTGCCAGGAGAAATATCAATCACCTCAGATATGCAGATGACACCACCCTTATGGCAGAAAGTGAAGAAGAACTAAAAAGCCTCTTGATGGAAGTGAAAAAGGAGAGTGAAAAAGTTGGCTTGAAACTCAACATTCAGAAAACGAAGATCATGGCATCTGGTCCCATCACTTCATGGGAAATAGATGGGTAAGCAATGGAAACAGTGACAGACTTTATCTTTTTGGGCTCCAGAATCACTGGAGATGGTGACTACAGCCATGAAATTAGAAGACTCTTACTCCTTGGAAGAAAAGCTATGACCAACCTATACAGCATATTAAAAAGCAGAGACATTACTTTGCCAACAAAGGTCCATCTAGTCAAAGCTATGGTTTTTCCAGTAGTCATGTATGGATGTGAAAGTTGGACTCTAAAGAAAGCTGAGCACCGAAGAATTGATGCTTTTGAACTGTGGTGTTGAAGACTCTTGAGAGTCCCTTGGACAGCAAGGAGATCCAACCAGTCAATTCTAAAGGAAATCAATCCTGAATATTCATTGGAAGGACTGATGCTGATGCTAAAGCTCCAATATTTTGGCCACCTGATGCAAAGAACTGACTCATTAGATGCTGGAAACGATTGATGGCGGGAGGAGAAGGGGATGACAGAGGATGAGATAGTTGGATGGCATCACCGACTCGATGGACATGAGTTTGAGCAAGCTCTGGGAGTTGGTGATGGACAGGGGAGCTTGGCATGCTGCCATCCATGGGGTCTCAAAGAGTCGGACACGATTGAGTGACTGAACTGAACTGAAGTGTCAAGTGGAAGAGGATCTCCTTTCCTTTTGTATGATATTAAGGAGAGTAATTAGGAGTTGAGTAGAAGGAATTACAGTGATTATGAGTGGTCCTTCCTGCAAGGTTTTCTGAGGTTGCCATGGACTGGTACAAGTTACTCATTCATCCAGGTGTTTGAGCGTACATCAAAGATATTTGACAAGTATCTTAATTTATTCATTATTTTTTTTTTTTTTTTACCTTCCTCTCTTGTAAGCTGTGTCAAGTTCCTTGTTATGGACTAAATTGTGTTCCCCTATTCATTTGTTGAAGTCCTAATCTGCAGTGTGACTGAATTTGAAGATAGGGCCTTTGGAAAGGTAATTAAGGTTAAAATAGGTCATAAGGGTGGTTTCCTAATTCCGTGTGACTGTTGTCCATATGTGAAGGGGAGAAACACCAGGGATGCTCAGGCACAGAGAGAAGGCCACATGAGGATATAGCATGAAGAAGGCCATGTGCAAGCCAAGAAGAAGCCTCAGGAAAAGCCCGCCCCACTGGCACCTTGACCATAGGCTTCCAGCCTCCATCCAGAACTGCGAGAAAATAAAATTCTGTTGTTTTAAGCCGCCACTCTATGGTATTTTGTTATGGCAGCCCTCGCAAACTAAACACTGCCCTGCATTCCTTGGCATATTGCACTGGGATTTAAAGTAACAGGAAACCCAGATAATGCTGAAGTTGGCTTTTGAATCCCAAGATTCTACACTTTGTTGTAATGTATTGTATTTTTAAAGTAATGCGGGTTAGTGTGCTTTAGGCAGGTATTGATATAGAATGAGAGAAGAGATATTTATATTAACTTCTTTGATTTTTATGAAAAACTCAAGATTCTGAAAGATGTTTTCATTTACTGAATAGCTCATTAGGAAGAGTAATTCATGGATAATATAGAAATACCTTTATTAAATAGTCCTTTGTTATAAGATTACTTCTGTTTGAAGTGATTACTGATAATGACCATAATGATAAGCCAACACTGACAGAGTGACATTAGTTGATTTTTCAGCTCTTATCTACCAAAATCCCTAACTCAGGCTTTTACTCTGGGTAGAACTAGACTTTTGAGCATGTAAATAAATGGAACTTGGATACACAGATAAGAGAATGTTCTCATCTAGGTATCATTACACTGGGTATTTTCTTTATATAGAACTCGGAAGGATTCATTTGTAAAAACAGCATGAATGGTAAGTTCCCCCAGTGTTAAACTTATAATCTTAGGATAAAGTCTGCATTAACAGAGGTTTGGTAAGTGCTGTATGGCACAGTTATGTACTAGAGGACGCACAGTGTTGGGCTCAACTAGAGTTTTGGATTTGTTGAGTGGTGAAGATGAGCGGAGGGAGGGACTCAAGGACACAAGCAGGGGAGTAGAAGATGATGATGTTTAGGCTGGCTGTGGAGTGCAAGTTGGGTCAGGAGGCCAGTGAACCGAGGGGGTGGGGGAGGTTGTGTGAGGGAAAGTGGCAAAGAGGCAGGACCGAAGGGCCCTAGGTCCTGGGAGTTGTCAGAGGCTTGTTGGGATCAGGGTACCAGTCAGAGAGTGCTAGGCATACAGGAGGTGGTGATTTGTAAGTAGTGTCTATGAAACTAAGGTTATGGAACAGTTAACGGTTGTTGGTAATAAGAAGGCATTTGGTTAGATCTTGGAGTGTGTGATTTTGAGAGGATGGAGGATAAGCTCATTTGGAAAGAAACATACAAAGAACTGGGGCTTCTCTGTGGCTCAGCTGATAAAGAATCTGCCTGCAATGAGGGAGACCTGGGTTCGATGCCTCAGTTGGGAAGATCCCCTGGAAAAGGGAAAGGCTACCCACTCCAGTATTCTGGCCTAGAGAATTTCATGGACTATATAGTTCATGGGATTGCAAGGAGTCGGACACAACTGAGCAACTTTCACTTTCATACAAAGAACTGAGGCCAGGATTGTTGTTCAGTCCCTCAGTCGTGTCTGACTCTTTGCGACCCCATGGACTTCAGCCTGCCAGGCCAGGATGGTGGCAGGGTTATCAGCATGGGTACTGAGATCACCAGGAGCTGAGAGAGAGGAGTCGAGAGTGATGGTGAACCTGTAGCTAAAACCATCAGAAAGTCTGGAGTGTGACCTGAACAACCCAGAGTGACACCCACTGTCTCTGGGGCTCTTGCTTTCTGTGCATCTATCCTGACCTGTCATTTTTCATTCATTGCAGAAAAGAATTCTAAATTCTTTTTCTTCCCTAAGTTCCTCTAGTTTCTGCTTCGTTGGTGCCTATTATCTGGCCCTCTTGCCTAGGAGCTCTTTTGTGATCTTCCTTTAAAATTGCAGTTGCTTCACTGAGTTAAAAAAAAAAAAAATTCAGTGCTATTTTGGGTTATAATTTTCACCTTATCCACTTCTGTGGTTGCATTTTTTTTTCCTACTGTGTTTTCCTCATAGGGAGTTTTGCTGTTCTTTTCCACAGTTTTTTATAGTCTTCTGCATGGTTGCTATATCTGTTCTTTCTGTTGTTATTCAGTGGAGTGAGTGTGCTTTTCCTGGCTGTGAAGGGAGAGGGAGGAGTCAGACTCTACTCTAGGGCCCCTTCCTCTCTGTGCTGCCCTGAGGCACTGTTTCTTTCCCCCTCTGCCTCTCAGAACCTAGCCGGGTGTAGGAGGGCTTTCTCCTCCAGCCATGGTGTCCCCCCATCACTCCACTGACTCCCCAGTGTTCAGCTGCTTCTTTCTAAGGTGTCCCTTTCCTCTTAGAGAAAGGTGACACTTTAAGAGATGGGTAGCCTGGGGGCCCGAGTGTGGTCCCAGCCTCCGGTTTCCACCTCCCCCAGCAGAGCCGCCCCCGTTCCTTCTCAGCACTGCTCCTGGACCCCACCTTGGGGTGCAGTCACCGTCTTCTGCTGGTGGATACTTGCTGGTGACATTTGGAGCTCTGCCTCCCCTGTTCTCATCTGCAACACCCCCTCACTCCCTGTCCATACACGTGGCTTCTCACCCAGGATCTGCTCTTATCTGTTCCTTTTGGCCACACGTACATATTTTTGAGGATTTTTTTTGTTGTCTTGGTTTCTCTGAAAATATAACTTGTGTAGGTTTTCTTCCCCCCACCCCCACTCTGTTCTTTATGGCTTGGGGAGGGAAGAAGAGGCAATAACATGTGAGTAGCAGGGTATTGCAACTAAAACTGATCAGGAATTCAGACTGAGGTTAACAGTTGAGGAAGCACAGTCATATAAGCTGGAGGGGGATTCCTCACATGCCTAATACTGCAGCTGCTTTTGGAGCAGGGGGAGGCCATCAGCAGATGACAGGAAGGAAGCTCTTCCAAGAGGTGAGGTGGGCTGAGTAGGGGTCAGGAGGGCTGGAAAACCGGAAGGAGTAAGGCTTCCCCGCTGGCAAGCCGCCCTGTGTTAGCTGTGTACACAGACCACCCTCTCAAGGGGCCGCGTCTTACTCTGGGCCTCTGTTAACTCCTGATTCAAGACTCATTCTGACTACGTCGGCTGGGCAGGCCCATGTGACAAGATGTTAGGTCTGAACGTCTTTGCTAACTCAGAGCTTGCAGTATTCTGGCCACCTTCGAATTCCAAAGTACTGTTTAGATACAGTTTGCAAATGACTCGCTTTTGTACTTTGTTCATTTTTAAGAACCATGACTTCAGATTTAACTTTTTGTTAGTCTACAGAAGCTTTAAACTGCCCGAAACTGCAACTTTGTTACACTGTGTGCCTTTCTTGAAATATCTGGGAAGAAAACCAATGAGGAATTTAAAATTAAATGTGTTCTAGATGAGAAACTGCTTCGTGGAAGCAGGACTTGCCTGCGGGTGTTGGAGTGCCAGGAGGGCGAGCACAGTAAACCAGAGGGGTTGGCCCCGGCCGCACCGGCTTCACCTGCAGCTTCTCAGCTCAAGACTCATTCTTTAGAAGATCCTTCATTTTCCTCCCCACCATGCACATCAGTTCTTTCATGAAGAAGATAAGCTCCCTGTTCAGGTCACAAGACAACATATTGGGGGAAAAAGCCCATAATTATTTCAGTAATTTTCTTTCAGATTTTCTAACGAGTTTTTCTACTTACCATATGCTTTTTAGAATTACAGTATACTTTTCTTGGTTTTTCCTGATATAAGAAAATAAACCTAGGTCACTTGATTTTTTTTTTTTCTTCAAACCTTTTTGTGTTCAGACTTATTTTCAACCAGCTGATGCAGGTATTTTTTCATGGTGCATTATCTTATGCACCTTGTACTGAGTAATGATTAGCCCAACCTAATGATTCTAACTCTGATTATCGTAGTTACCAGTAATAGCATCTTGTGTTCTTTTATTAGGTTGGTACAAAAGTAATGCAGTTTCAGACAGTGAATTTTAATCGTTATCTGTTCAGTTCAGTCACTTAGTCATGTCCAACTCTTTGTGACCCCATAGACTACAGCATGTCAGGCTTCCCTGGCCATCACCAACTCCCGAAGCTTACTCAAACTCATGTCCATCGAGTCGGTGATGCCATCCAACCATCTCATCCTCTGTCATCCCCTTCTCCTCCTGCCCTCAATCTTTCCCAGCATCAGGGTCTTTTCCAGTGAGTCAGTTCTTTGCATCAGGTGGCCAAAGTATTGGAGTTTAAGCCTCAGCTTCAGTCCTTCCAATGAATATTCAGGACTGATTTCCTTTAGGATTGACTGGTTGGATCTCCTTGCAGTTATAACTAGGCTCAAACACATCTGTATTAATCAGAATAAGAACCATTACAATCAACCCATTCTTGCTTATTTGAGAAATAAGTTTGTGTATTCCTGTGGCATAAAAATTTGTGCTTCAAGTTTCAGCAAACTTCTGGAAAGCGTTTTCTGCATCCTGCTGGTTGTGAAAGCATTTTCCCTGCAAAAAGTTGTTGAGATGCCTGAAGAATTGGTAGTCTGTTGACGAGAGAGGTCAGGTGAATGTGGCAGATGAGGCAAAACCTCGTAGCCCAATTCGTTCAACTTTTGAAATGTCGGTTGTGCAATGTGTGGTCGGACGTTGTTGTGGACCCTTTCGTGGACCAGTGCTGGCTGAAAGTGTTGCATCTTTCAGTGCATCTCATCGATCTGCTGAGAACACTTCTCAGAGGTAATGGTTTCACCAGGTTTAAGAAAGCTATAGTGGATCAGCCGGGCAGCAGACCACCAAACAATGACCATGACCTTTTTTTTGGTACAAGTTTGGCTTTGGGAAGTTTTTTGGAGCTTCTTCTCAGTCCAGTTACTTAGCTGGTCATCACTGGCTGTTGTGTAAAATCCATTTTTTTGCCACACCTCACAATCAGGTTGAGAAATGGTTCATTGTTGAGTAGAATAAGAGAAGACAAAACTTCAAAATGATGATTTCTTTGATTTGCAGTCAGCTTATGAGGAACCCACTTATAGAGCTTCTTCACCTTTTCAGTTTGCTTTGAATGCCAAATGACTGTGGAATGTAGATGCTGAGTTCTTCTGCAACTTCTCATGTAGTTGTAAGAGCATCACCTTTGATGATTGCTCTTAATTGGTTATTGTCAACTTCCGATGGCTGGCTCATATTCAAGGCTTTCGTCTCCTTTGCAAAACTTCCCTAACCACTACTGCACTGGACGTTCATTAGCAGTTCACGGGCCAGATTGTTGATGTTGCAAGTTGTCTCCACTGCTTTACAACCCATTTTGAACTTGAATTAAAAAATTGCTTGAATTTGCTCTTAGTCTTTGAGATGATTGAATAACATCACCGACTCAATGGACATGAGTTTGAGTAAACTCTGGGAGTTGGTGATGGACAGGGAGGCCTGGCGTGCTGCAGTTCATGGGGTCTCAAAGAGTTGGACGTGACTGAACTGAACTGAAAAATAAATATAAACAGCAGGTAATGCATTAGCAAAAAAGCACAAAGCAAGAAATGTCCATTAAAATGATATATAACATAACCACATTTATTTAAGAATGTATTCCAATATCAAACAGCAAAGTTCAACAGTGCAAAACTACAATTACTTTTGCACCAACCGAATAGAAATTTATGCCATTTTGCAATGTTTTTATATATACCATCTTCTATAATATTGATGCTTAAAAGCACCCTTTAAAATAGATGGTTTGATAGATGAAGAAAGCCTGGAGGCTAATACAGAGTTTGCTTTTATTTAGAGTTTGTTTAGTATTTAGTAGGGTTTTTTCCTATTAATAGTTCAGTTTCTCACTTGTATGTAACTGCTAGACATGGTTACTGTCAGGTAATAGCTGACTTCCTTCCTAATTGGGGGTTATAACTATCTTGTCTTGATTTATATTTATCATTATCTCTACAATTCTCATAACTTTATCAGAGTTTATTAGATTTCAGTACCCTCCTACAGCATGTTTCACATTAGTTAATGTATGTTAATAAGAATATTCTTATTCTTCATTTTGTTGTAAGAACATCACCTTCAATGATTGCTCCTAATTGGTCATTGTCAACTTCCAATAGCTGGCCACTGTGCTCATCTATGACTTCCAGAAGAAAAACATTAAGTCTCTTCATACTATTCTCTCTCATTTAGTAAGCTCTTTCTGTTTCCAGTACAAAGCCCTTACGTACATTGCCCCGAGTTTTCCCTCCACTTGACTATGAGGCAGTTATAGCTTGGAGAGATGAGATCACTTGCCCAAGGTCAGCAGCCAGGAACGAGTGAGGTCAGGTTTCCAAATCAAGCTGTCTGGCTCCCAGACTGCTTGCTGATCAGTGTTAAACTCGTCTTCCTCTGTGTGATGTTGGTGAGACTTGAGTCAGAATCTCTAAACCACTTGCCCACGTGTTTTAATAACCGTTATTTTTTTTTTCCACAATTGACAGTTTCAGCTGAGTTATTTCCGATTGAGCAACAGAGCTCTTTTGTGTTAAAAGAGCAGGTGGTTGTATTCTGTTCTCCGTTATTTGGAGACATTTCTTTGAAGGTGGTCTGTGTGCCTTTTGGGGCTAACTCAGGGTGTCCCCAAAGCCTGGCCACTCTCACTGGTCAGACAGTGTCCTCCCTGGTCCCCTGGGAGTTCTGACAGGTGGTGTCAGTGCACAGCCTCTGATAGCAGGCCTGTAGTTGTACTCACAGGAAAAAAAAACCTTTTGCTATGAAGCAGGTTTTTCCTTAGGTCATCCGCTAGATGGCAGCAGACTCTTACGGAACACAGTGTGTGTTTGGTACAGAAAAGAATGAAGAGGCAGAAAGGGCATGGTTTGAGTTTTGTATAAATAATAATGCACTTTTCCTGGATGTGTAGGAAATGGTGTTCTCCTTATGTTATGAAAAGTGTAATATACTTTAATGTTACCTCTCTAGTAGTAATAGTGCAAAGAGTTGTAGATTGTGAATAATGCAAAAATAATTTGTTCGTTGTATTCTTGTAGTGGTGCATCTTGATTTAATCCTATCTCAGTGTATTAGGTGAGTTTTTCTTCAAGTAACTGTTTATGGCTATGGAAAGAATTAATTCCTTAATTTTCATGTTTCACAAGGGTTTTTTTTTTCCTTTCAAATTAGACATTTGCCAGTAAAAATGAATATGACTACTTCAAAAATTCACAATACCCCTGGCAAGGTAATGAAATGAAATCTACTAGACACGACTTGGGAGAAGCTAGGAATGATTATCAGTTATTTTAGATCACTATCCTGTTTGTTACCTACCTAGAAACCTCTTTTTTGTCTCTCTGTCTCTAAACCAATTTTTTTGTAAAGAGTTTTGAACATGTCAACATGAGTAAGGCAAAACATCATATGACCCACCATCCTAAAATGAGGAGATAGTCAGAAACTGTAGAGTAATAAAATAGATTGGTAACGATACATCAGTTACTCTGCAAAAATGTTCATCCAATAAAATGAAAAAGTAACCATAATTGTTTCTAAATTAATGTGAGAAGAGCAGCAGTTAAAAATAATAACTGACACACACCAGCACCTTTAATGTACCGGTATCATTTTGCCGTTGTTCAGTCTCTCAGTCATGTCCGACTTTTTGTGACCCATGGACTGCACCTCGTCAGGTTTCCCCGTCCTTCACCATCTCCTGGAGCTTGCTCAAACTCATGTCCATTGAGTCGGTGATGCCATCCAACCATCTCATCCTCTGCTGTCCCCTTCTTCTCCTGCCTTCAATCTTTCCCAGAATCAGGGTCTTTTCCGATGAGTCAGTTCTTCGCATCAGGTGGCCAAAGTATTGGAGTTTCAGCTTCAGCATCAGTCCTTCCAATGAATATTCAGGACTGATTTCCTTTAGGATGAACTGGTTGGATCTCCTTGCAGTCCAAGGGACTCTCAAGAGTCTTCTCCAACACCGCAGTTCAAAAGCATCAGTTCTCCAGCATTTACTCTTCTTTACAGTCCAACTCTAACATCATGATTACTGGAAAAACCATAGCTTTGACTATATGGACGTCTGTTGGCAAAGTAATGTCTCTGCTCTTTAATATGCTGTCCAGGTTTGTCATAGTTTTTCTTCCAAGGACCAAGCGTCTTTTAATTTCATGGCTGCAGTCACCATCTGCAGTGATTTTGGAGCCCCAAGAAGATAAAGTCTGTCCATATCTATTTGCATGAAGTGATGGGACTAGATGCCATGATCTTAGTTTTTTGAATGTTGAGTTTTAAGCTGGCTTTTTCAGTCTCCTCTTTCACCTTCATCAAGAGGCTCTTTAGTTCCTCTTTGCTTTCTGCCAGAGGGTGGCGTATTCTTTCTGAAAATTGCAGAAGTTCAACTTCTTATACATGAGTGCTCAGTGGAAGACTTGCAGCACTGCTCAATTTTGTGTGAAACAGACTTAGTAACATAGTGTGTACTTATTACACTCAAGTACCATGCTGAACTCAGTTATTATTACAAAGTTTTAGTAGTTTTTACTAATTTAGGACAAGGATCTGCCTATTTTTACTATAAATGGCCAAATAGTAAACATTTTAGGCTTTGCAACACACATACGGTCTCTTGTGTATTCATCATAGTTGTTTTGGTTTTTGTTAACCTTTTCAAAATGTAACAACCATTCTTAGCTGGAGGGCTGTATCAAAGGAGGCTGAAAGCCCCCACAGGCCATATATGCCTGACACTGATGTAAGAGGGTGATGCTGGTCTTATGTAATGTGATGTCTATGGAATCTTGCTCATACGGCCTGAAGAAAGGACAGGTGTTTATTTCCTCATCAGCTTCAGCAGGGCAGAAGGCTCCTTGTGGTCCATGGGAGGCCTTGAAATGTGCTTGGAACACCACTTGAAACACCAGAGCGTCTCAGCTCAACACCTTCAATTTTGCACACTTATTTTTCTTTTCTTTGCTTTGGCAGCTATCATACCTGGATTATGAAATAATCTTTTTTAAAAGTCTTTTACTCTTAGCCCTTTTAGCGCTCTGAAAAATACTGTTTTAGAGACTAAGACGTCTACATTCTAATCCTAACTCTTCTACTTAAAAATAGCCATAGTTTCTTGAACAAATCAGTTATTCTGTCTGGTTTTCAACTTCATGTGTATAATAAAATTGAACTAATACCATATAATGTTTCTCCTAAATTTGATTCAGTAATTTCAGATGTGTGTTTCCATAGGCTCTTCATCACCTGATCAGATGATACCTTCACTTGTTCCTCAAGTTTGTGTGCTTAGTCACTCAGTTGTGTCTGACTCTTTGCAACCCCACAGACTGTAGCTTGCCAGGCTCCTCTGCCTATGGAATTTTCCAGACAAGAATAGTGGAGCCTGTTTCCATTTTCTCCTCCAGGAGATCTTTCCCACCCAGGGATCAAACCTGCATTTCATGCGTCTCCTGCATTGGCAGGTGAATCCTTCACCAATGTAGCACCTAGGAAGCCTGCTCCTCAAGTTTAAAGCTGTACAGATTAAAGAAGCAGGAATGATTGTTGATGTCCAGAAATCCTGGTAGATAGTAGGTACCCAGACCATGTTGAATGAATAAATAATAAAGGGACATACCTACCTCTCTTAACTTTTTTCTTATATATGCCTTGTGTTTTAGAAACACACAAGACTTATTATATAAGATTCTGTCTTTCTGATGCTGTTTTGTGGCTCAGTTTAAAAATATTCATTGAGTGTCAAGAGACACTGGTAATGAGATCTGATAATGAACAGTGAATGCCTAGTTCTCTCCTTTAGGAGTTTATTTACCCTTGTGGTTGGGGGAACCAGTTGATAATCTGAACATCAAGTTATGTCTTAAGTATGATATCGAGGTTCGAATCTCCAAAGTAAAGTGTCTGGTATCTTGCACTTCAAAAATAATACAAATGCCTCCTCCATTAAGGCTTTTTGGATTGTCCTTCAGTAGAATGCCTATACATAGGTCCTTGTTTGAAGCATTATGAGAGCATTTATACTATGTATTGATACTTTTTTCCCTCCTTTTCTAGATTGCATACTGCTTGAGTGTAGGAAGCCTTGTTTTACATTTGCATTCATGAAAAACATCGAGCACTGAGTTACTTAAATGCACTCTATTAGGCAAAGCTGAATGGTTGCCTTTCTAAGAAACTTCATTTTATGAGATATTATGTTATTCAGATTATTGTTTTAGAGTGAAAAGAAAGTTGTCAGCTAAAGCATTTGACTTGTAAGCAACTTTGGTATTGATGGAACCTCAATAGCATTAAGTCAGTCTAGATTTAAGTATAAGTAGCTAAGCTAGTTTTCGGAGAAGGCAATGGCACCCCACTCCAGTACTCTTGCCTGGAAAATCCCTTGGGCGGAGGAGCCTGGTAGGCTGCAGTCCATGGGGTCGCTAAGAGTCGGACACGACTGAACGACTTCACTTTCACTTTTCACTTTCATGCATTGGAGAAGGAAATGGCAACCCACTCCAGTGTTCTTGCCTGGAGAATCCCAGGGATGGTGGAGCCTGGTGGGCTGCTGTCTATGGGGTTGCACAGAGTTGGACACGACTGAAGTGACTTAGCAGCAAGCTAGTCTTATGAGTCTGGTCTTTCTTTTCTTGTGATTGTTGCTGGGACTCTGTCATTGTTAATCACCTGCATTACTCATAATGGAGGTCAGTAATGCTCAAGGACTCAGAATGGTTTTGTGACTGAACTGTTCAGTTTGTTCCCCCTAAGGACTGGTTCTGTAATGATACTTCCCAGTAGTGATATTATAAACCAAGAAGATCCAATGTCATAAGAATTTGGGGTATCAGATGGCCAAAAATATCCATTATAATTCATCTCTTTTGTTTTCTATAATGAACAGATTTCTCCTTTTTTTTTTTTTTTCATATTTAAGCTTGAAAAAATTAAAGAGCCCCATTTAGCATGGTGCTGCTATTGCTCATACAACCCGAACTCCTCTCCCATCTCCACTGACAGGTAGAACCAAGACATGTCTATTTCCTGCTTCCAGTGCCAGGTCTGTTTGGTGATTTCCAGTCTATGCCTCCTCTGATTCAGCAAGATGGGGGGTCACAGTATTTCCTTAGTCTGTGGACCAGAGTTTCAGTGTAACTGCTAACAACATGCCCCTATAAAACAGTGGAGAATAGAGATAGGGAAGGAAACAAATAGTTAAAATATCTACATTACAGAGCAAGGAACAGAATATTGACATGTGCTGTAGTCTGCTGCTTAGTGGCTGGAAACAAGGCTGCGGTTTCTATTAATCCTTTTCTCCTGGATAGCTATTCCATGTTCCTTTTACCTTCTTTTTGTACCTCGGCTGTGGAGTAACCCAGACTTTCAAACCCGGATCCTTGTTGCTCCTGTTCACGTGTTAGGTCATACTAACTTTTCTGATTGAAGACGGCAGTATTAGCTAGTTCCTTCCAGCTCATTTCCCGAGGTTTGTTTACACGTCTCCCTCTGACCTTGCCCTGGGCACACTTTTACTTCCCCTTGATAATGGCCTCAGTGGACATTGTGCTACGCTGGCCCCAAGTGGCCCCATGTAGTCTCAGCTTCCACTCAGGTGGAGCCACGGTTACACTCCTTACTTGAATATTGTCTCTAAATCATTTCAAGGGATGGAAGAAAGTTTGCAAATGGGTAATTAGATGTAAATGTGAACTATTTCTCTTCACTTTCGCACTTTAGGTCCTAAATCTGAGTTTTCTTTGTGGATATGGGTGAAGCAGCATCAGAGAGTGGTGGGTCTTTGCGAGCATAAAGGTCCCGTGGGATCAAATTTCAGCTTCCCAAGATACTGTCTCTCAGGTGACACCATAATTGGGTCTTCAAGACGCCATTAGACATTCCAGAAATCCAGCAACTTCCAGATAAAGGAGTACTGGCAGACCAAGGAATTCTTGGTCTTTGGAAGCTCTATATATATATTTTTTTTTTTTTTTTTTTTTCTCTGTTAAATTGAGTATCTTGATCAGGAGCACTGGTGGGTAGAATGATTGTGATTGATACATGGATTCAGAAGCCGGTGGGATCATGGGGAGAGGGCAGTAGAAGAAGCAGTACAAAATCCATAGTGCTGCTATTTCAGTCAATATAAAATTCCACGTCCACTAAGATGGAAGGGCTCTAATCGTCTTGCCACTGGGTGACTGGCTCATAACCCCCAAGAATGGTGCCATATTGTATATTTACTTTTGATTGCTGTTGGCTGCAAACTGGTACATGACATTGTCAGTAATCATGTTAATCTGAGGAAGGGGAAGCCCATGTTGGCAAGCCTGTATGTAGTTTTTCATTCTTAAACCATTCCAGGTTGTTTATTCCATTGAACAAGTACTGCAGAAGTTGGAGTGAGAGGCAGGTTGACTAACATACAAAATCTAGAAAGAGATACATCAACAAGACAGTGAAAGTGTTTGTCATTCAGTCGTGCCTGACTCTTTGCAACCCCACAGACTGTAACCCACCAGGCTCCTCTGTCCTTGGAATTCTCTAGGTGAGAATACTGGAGTGGGTAGCCATGTCTTCCTCCAGGGGATCTTCCCAACCCAGGAGTTGAACCCAGGTCTCCTGCATTGCAGGCAGATTCTTTACTGTCTGAGCCACCAAGGAAGAACCTGTCAACAAGATAACATAACACCTAATATGTGGCAGGCAACTCAAGTCACTGGGTCACCTAGTATATCACTGTTTACTTTTTATCCAAGAATCAGTAGTAAGACTAGAACTATTCCTCAAAAGGGTAATATTGGCTTGACAAAGAACATCATTTTGCTCAATGAATCTAAGGGACTTCTGTTGTTTTTTCCCTAGTGGACCTTGCCACTAGTTTTATACAGAACCCTGAAATTCCACAGGTTCTGGAGTTACCATTGGATCAAGCAGGTCATTGAAGCCAAGTTGTAGAACTGCTTATGCCACCACTTGAACTAGCAGGATAGCCTTTTCTGTTGGGGAGTTGAAGCCAAGCCAGCAACCTTTTAGAGCATTCAGTAAAATGGATTGGAGCCACATAAAAGTCTCACTAAGCCATATTTTCCCATTTGTATTTGAAGCTGCAAAGAAAAGCAATTTGTCATTTACTCTGCAGGAATATATCAGTGATCCATATGGATCAATGGGCCAAGATTCTTCACTAAGGAAACAGGTTTCTGCATTAATTTATCTTCTGTCTGCTGGCATACTTGATCCTTCCAAGCACCTAAGAGAACATGTGGCTTCTCACTTTGCAGATTTTAAAAGCACATGTAAGTAGTGTATTGGACTTGTGTAGTGTCCTGTATGGAGAAGGCAATGGCACCCCACTCCAGTACTCTTGCCTGGAAAATCCCATGGACGGAGGAGCCTGGTGGGCTGCAGTCCATGAGGTCGCTAAGAGTCTGACACGACTGAGTGACTTCACTTTCACTTTTAACTTTTCACTTTCATGCATTGGAGAAGGAAATAGCAACCCACTCCAGTGTTCTTGCCTGGAGAATCCCAGGGATGGGGGAGCCTGGTGGGCTGCCCTCTGTGGGGTCGCATGGGGTCACATGGAGTCGGACGCGACTGGAGCGACTTAGGAGCAGCAGCAGCAGTGTCCTGTAGGAGGAAAGTCTCAATAATCTTGACACCTGACTTGTACAGTGATAAAGATGGTGTATAACGCTAAGATAAGACATTGAAGGCTTGCCACCCACCCCATCCAGCTGAAAGCATACTCCTCTTGTTTTCTGTTTTTTAGGATAGAGCAAAAAGTGTTTACCGTATCAGGTTTGTACAAGGTGCCAACAATTTTGATGATGTGTTCTAGCAAATAGATCACATTTTGAGGAGCATTACATTGGAGTCACCATTTAAAGAAGCCTCTGCTAGCCATCGTTACTATTGTTTGCCTTCCCCATCCTCTGGACAGGCCAGTCAAATGGGCGTAGGAGAGGCTTCACAGCTCTCAGCTCGTCAGGTCTTCCTGACATTTCTGTGCAGTGAACAAGAAGAGGTGTGGCTGATAGTCTTCTGTTTTGTTGAAATGTAGAGCCCCGGGGCTCCCATTTATGTCCTCCTTTGCACATGAGTCCTTTCTCAGGGAGAAAGGATGAAGACTGGGGTTGCTGAGTGTGTCTGTTTACAAAAAGCAGGGAAATAACCATTTGGTGAACTTAGGCTCCCTCCCACTGGGTCTATCAGAAGCATGTCTACTTAATTTCTTTTTAATGGCCAATTTTATATAGCGTTCATGCATTAAAATTATTTATCCTTTCTAGGATTGACACTTTTCAGTCTTTTTTTCTTTTTTTTTTTTTTTTTGCTATTCATGTTTTCAGTGAATATTGTTAAAGGTCCTGTTCCTGGCCTACTTTTGTACTGGCTTGTCTGACCTTTCCTCAGTTATTTATGATTTTTTTGACATGATGGATATTATTCCTCCCTATGTCTATACCTTTATGAAGACTTTGGCTTATGATTATATTATCATCTGCTTATTTTGCTTGACTTTTTCCAATCTGTTATATGAAAAGTTGATTGTCAGTGAAGTTGAACTTCTCATGTTTATTTGCTTCTCATTTTAAGATGATACCTTTTACCTTTTTTTATTGGACTATTTTTATATTTCCAACTTATAGGAGTTTTTTTCTATATTAAGAATATTAAACCCTTTACTCATCATATGCTGCAGGCATTTTCTCCCATATACACACACACATATGTTACTTGTATGGATTTGTAATAAAGATACATATTTTTCATATAGCATTTAAAATTTTTGTGTATTTGTTGCCAGTTTGGTAATATTTTCCTTCATAGTTCTTAGTTTTGTATTATAGTTGGTTAATATTTTGTACCTGTGCCAAAGTCATAAATAAGATTGTATAATAAGTACATTTTTATAGTTTTATGTAGCAGTTTAATAGTTTCAATTTTTAATCTTTAAATTATTAATTTTTTACAGATTTATTTTGCTTCATGAGATAACATTGAGTTCTGTTTTAACCCCCAAACGGTTGGTCAGTTTTCCTCATGTCATTTATTGAGCAGTCTTTTTTTCACTTCAGTTCAGTTCAGTCGCTCAGTCGTGTCCGACTCTTTGCGACCCCATGAATCGCAGCACACCAGGCCTCCCTGTCCATCACCAACTCCAGGAGTTCACTCAGACTCACGTCCATCGAGTCGGTGATGCCATTCAGCCATCTCATCCTCTGTCGTCCCCTTCTCCTCCTGCCCCCAATCCCTCCCAGCATCAGGGTCTTTTCCAGTGAGTCAACTCTTCGCATGAGGTTACCAAAGTACCATGGCCTTTTAAGAATCCTCTCGCAATAACGATAAATGCCTGCATCAGTTTGTCTTACCAGCACACTTTTTTCAAACGTGAAAGCTTTAAACCCCTATAAGGTAGCCTAGGAGAATCTGCTGAGGTTGAGAAGGAAATATATAACTTATTGTACAAAGCAGCCATAAGTTTAAAGCAGCAAAGTTTCTCACCTCACAAAAGAAAATGTCTATTACCCCCCAAAAAACAAAAAGAAATTCCTTTGTAACTATCTGAATGGTTAACAGTTGCTATATATTTCCTGTCCAGTATTTATATTTTCCATCTTTGACTTAAAAGCAATATTCATTACATCATCCTGAGTGAACAAAAGTAATCCTGTGTTTTGGAATACAATCATTCCCTTGATCCCATAAATAAACTGACTTTTTAAAAGCATTTAAGCTATATAAATAAACGACTTCTTTTAAATGAAAAAGAATGGGTGGGTTGGATCATTTTTCCCTAGTTCTTGGAAATGTGAAAGTGCTTTACTTTGAGATGGATTTTCAACTTCTCTCTGCTTGCCATTTTATTTGTGTACATAAATACATAAAACTAGAACCTTCCCCTTTGTAAAGAGCCTTTTTAAAAAATTACTCTTATTACAGTGGTAGACTTGTGAATGGTGAACTTAGCATGAAATATTTAAAACCTACAGAAGAGTAGAGGTATAGTACAGTGATCTTTTTATATACACTTTACCTGGGTTCACCAGTTGCTGACATCTTTCAATTCTTGTTTAGTCTTTCTCTCTCCAGATTCAATTCAAGTTTCTCTAGCTGTCTCTACAACTTTTTAAAAATAGTTTTTTTCCTGAATCAGAAGCAAGTCAAAAATTGTATACTGGGTGTTTTAGTATTTTATGTTTTTAATTTAGAAAGTATTTTGTGTTTTTAATTTAGAAAGCATTCCTGCTTTTATTTTTTTTTCCTTTTGTGACATTGATATTTTAAGAAATACAATCAGTTGTTTTGTAGATTATCACATAATCTAGATTGGTCTGATTTCTTTCTCATGATTGTGTGTGGTGTGTGCTCAGCTGCTCATAGATTCATTCCAGTTAAATATTTTGGCAAGAGAAACACATAGGTCATTTTGTGACTTTCTGGTTGCATCGTGTCAGGAGGCTCATAATGCTAGTTTGTACGATTGGTGATCGTAAATTTGGTCATTTGTTTCAAGCAACAGATTAATCTTCTATAAAGTTAGCCCAAGTTAATGACACGTATGTGATGATAATTTGAGGTCATGTGAGTATTCCCATGGGTTTAGCATCCTTTGATTCTTGTTTGAATTGCTTATTACATAGACAGTTGAAAAATGGTTATTCTAATTTTGTTATTCCTCCTTCATTTGTTAACTGTAATTCATTCACTTTATATCCCAGTGAATCATATTTTCCTAACAATTTTTGTGCCAGTAGCATTTGCATGTGCCATTGTACCAAATGTGCTGATGGAATAGGGAAGAAGATAATATTTTTGGGTCATAGTTACAGTTTCACATGTTAATGTACCCACACAATACATTGTCACTAATTAGATTTGAATAAACCATTGATTTTTTTTTTTCTCAACTAATATTTTCTATATTTATCTCTTTGTTTTTCCTGTCTTTTTCTAACTGTCCTATTGCTTGTGTTAATTTCTAGCTTAATTTCTAATGGCCTAACATTTGTAATAATTACTATACATTTACTTTCTATCATAATAGCTGCGGAAATACAGAGGACTCTGAATCAACTTGGAACACCTCAAGATTCACCTGAATTGAGGCAACAGCTGTAAGTATTTAGTTAAACATCAAAAAGAAAGTAAATAAAGAGGGAAAACCACCTATTGTTATGTTCATTTGATAGTGTGTAGTGTTATATTTATTGGAGCAAACAATGGTAAATTAATAAGGTTTTTCTGCTGCCTCATTTGTACTCAGACTTTGTGTAAGTTTTTCCCTGTCCAAAGTGGACAGCTCTTTTTCTTTATTTTAAAGATCTGGCTTTCTCTATCAAAGCAGAACTTCTTTGGTTACCTAATACTTTTTAATAGGTTGTTTTTGATGGCTTTAGAAAAACAGTACTCTAAGCTTCCCCCTATGTGAGTCACTTCTCATAGCTAACAATCCGTGTGATGATTTTTATTTATTTCGCTTAGATTTCATTGCACATCCAGTATGAACTATGCCCCCCAAAAATTTATCTTTACATCCTTAAATTTCAGAAAGCACTAGCCTCTGTTTAAAAAAGTAAAGATATAATCGAGTAATGTACTTACATATTTGAGTAAATTAATATGCTATAGAACAACAGCAACAATACTTTGTGGTGTTACAGATTTTACAGTGTGTTTTTACACCTTTTCTCATCTGAACCTTACAAAATCGCAGTGAGCTAGATAGATCAAAAGAACTATTTCCATTTTATTCATAAGGAAAACATTTCTGTTTGGGGTTTGATGGTTTGCCCAACATTATTCTAAACCTGAATCATTTTATATGTTAATTTAGCACTATTACCAGCTACAAATTTCAAGTAGTATATATGTAATAAATGAAATGCCAAACATTAGTTACAGAAGGAAAAGTTGCAAAAAGGAAGAAATTAAAAGATAGGTAATAATAATTCATATTTTTTGTGAAGTACAGTTTGAGGAATTTATAGTTGTCTTATAATTTATATTGCATTTTTCTGCAGTGGATAGATATCAGAGGGCTAAACATGTCCCAATCTAAATAATAAACCATAATTTATTAAAATAAAGTAGAACAGAAGCCATAATTCTTAATAGTTAACAATATTTTGCTAAGGTTAAGAGTGGAGATTCTGAATATGTAGACATCATTTAAGTCTTTTTATAATTTTAATTGTATTACTTTTCATAAAGATTTATAAAAGGTATATAAAGATAGGGCATTTGGTAAACATATATAAGTGTGGTATAATTCCTCATCAGTCAAATACAGATATCTATATACTAAAAGATATTATCATATGCTGCTGCTGCTGCTAAGTTGCTTCAGTCATGTCTGACTCATGTGTGACCCCCATAGATGGCAGCCCACCAGGCTCCCCCGTCCCTGGGATTCTCCAGGCAAGAACACTGGAGTGGGTTGCCATTGCCTTCTCCAATGCATGAAAGTGAAAAGTGAAAGTGAAGTCGCTCAGTCGTGTCCGACTCTTAGCGACCCCATGGACTACAGCCCACCAGGCTCCTCCATCCATGGGATTTTCCAAGCAGGAGTACTGGAATGGGTTGCCATTGCCTTCTCCGATACTATCATACAGTTTCTCATTACTTTAAAGGACCCAAAGTGTGACCAATACACAGGAAACTCAAACAGGGGCTCTGTATTAACCTAGAGGGATGGAATGGGGAGAGAGATGGGAGGGAGTTTCAAAAGGGAGGGGATATATGTATACCTATGGCTGATTCATGTTGAGGTTGACAGAAAACAGCAAAATTCTGTAAAACAATTATTCTTCAATAAAAAATAATTAAAAAAAAAAAAAGCAAAGCAAAAGGCAAATAAATAAATAAATAAAATGAGAGATAATATATATGAGAGGTACTGATGTTGTGACCTGTAAAACATCACATGAATACAAGCTTTTTTTAAATGTCAACTTCCTAAGTTATAGATCTTACTTCACTTTATAAGCTAGTTAGCAAGATAGAAACAGATAACTATATAATTTACCTCTTTCACTGTGTTCGGTTTTTTTTACAGAGAAGTGCTATCATTTTTTTTCCTATGGTTAACATAAATAATAGTAAATTTGTACTGTTATTCATTGTGACTTCTGCTCTTTTTTTTTTTTTTAACTAAAGTATCTATAGAATATAAATACTTAGGTAGAGAAATAAGAGAGGCTGGCTGTACCCTGAGAACTGGACAGTTTTAAGGCTCCCACATCCCCCAGATCTCAGACATCACACATTTTACAATCTCACATTGGCTTTAGTCATCTTTTCTAAATAGCTGCTGATATTGATTTTTCAAAGGTTGGTTGTCTCCATATGTGAGTAAAGTACCTTCCACATAGTATTTATTCAATATTTATAGAACCTGAGTACTTTGTTTTCATAGAGAAAATTTGAGCCAGTCTCTTAAAAAAGTGATTTCTCTAAAACTGTTCATCAGGATTGAATTGAATGGCAGAGTTATAGCTTCAAGAAATACCTTAGTTCTTTGACTGTGATGCGTGTTTTCTCACTTTAGCCAGCAGAAGCAGCAGTATACGAACCAGCTTGCCAAAGAAACAGATAAGTACATTAAAGAGTTTGGATCTCTGCCCACCACCCCCAGTGACCAGGTATGAAGCTTTAAGACACACTGTTGATGTACTGAATGTGAAAGGAATCAAATGCCTTGTAGGATCTTTGAACTGTTGTACTAGAAAGGAAATCAGGGGTGGAAAAATCTATTTGAGATTAGTTCAGAGAACACAAAACTGTATTTAATTGCCCAGGTAGTATCCTGTGGTTCAGTAAAGCAAAAATTATTTCCATGCAGTTGTCCTGACCCATAATTAAGTAAGTGCTCAGAAAATGCTTCCTGACTAATTGTTTCCTGGCCTTCCAGGACTGACTTCATGCAACATGCATGCTCATTCAAGATGTGAGGTTTCCTAGGGGCACATGTTTTTATTACCCTGCTTACTTAGTGGAAGTTATTACTTAGGTGAATCAAAGGTTTTATTTCCATTAAAATAAAGAAGAAGAGGAATTACTTTAAAAGCGTTGGCCTAGTTTTTAGGATGAAAACTTGAGGTGAAAAATCCAACATTATGGGCCTTTGCCTCAAGATAAATATGCACAGTGTTTGAACACATTATCAACTTGAGCAAAATGTTATTGAGTGTTAGTCAGTAAGGCTCTGTAATAGAGTGAGTGAAATTTTCAAAATTAAATAAAGAGCCAGCTACTAGCAAAGCAGCTTTTGCAAATTCTATAGAACTTCACAGCTTGATTCTAGCAGGTTTCTTTTCCCCACCTCTCCTCTAGCGTCAAAGGAAAATACAGAAGGATCGCTTAGTGGCTGAATTCACAGCATCGCTGACAAACTTTCAGAAGGTGCAGAGGCAGGCTGCGGAGAGAGAGAAAGAATTTGTTGCTCGAGTAAGAGCCAGCTCCAGAGTATCTGTAAGTATTTAAAGCAGCATTGTAAAAATGAACACGGTATTCCCCAGGGATTCTGTAAAAAAACTACATGGCATGTTTTTTGAGTCTTAAAGTCCTGTGAATATCTTGGAAATCGGTGTTGAATATTTATTTTCAGGAGTTTTCTGCTCAGTTTTTAAAAGGATGATAATTGCGTATTATTGGTGGCTCAGAGGGTAAAGCGTCTTTCTACAATGCGGGAGACCCGGGTTCAATCCCTGGGTCGGGAAGATCTCCTGGAGAAAGAAGTGGCAACCCACTCCAGTATTCTTGCCTGGAAAACCCCATGGACAGAGGAGCCTGGTAGACTACAGTCCATGGGGTCGCAAAGCGTTGGACACGACTGAGTGACTTCACTTGTCACTTGTGGTTATTCTATCCATGTCATGGAACAAAAGATTACAGATTATGTAAAAATACGGAAACGTTCTGTCAGAGAAGATTAGGAATCAAATCCTGATTTGCACCTGAGGCTGTTACTTTGTATTCCTGCTGGAGTAGAAGACTCTTTACTCCTGGGTTATATGAAGATGATTTGAAATGAGCAGAGTGAATATATTGTGTGAATATTGAAAATAAACTTATACCTGGAGAAGATAAATGGAAGGATAAGTTAGAGTGGAATTTTGATTTAATCTAATTTTAAATCTCCCTGGAAACTTCCATAAGTGTTTCCTTGTTCCTTAATGTAGAGATTCCAAAGCTACATTCTGTTTTAATCAAATAATATTCATTATTTGGCTCTTGAGAATATTTAATGAATTACTTCTATGTCAGCTTAGGGTATAGTTTTATTATTACTTAAAGTAATTGACTTGAAATATTAGAACAAGAACTTTTCTCTTTTCTTATACCTATACTCCAGTGTGTACATAAATCAGTTTAAATTATTATAAAGGAAAATATGAATGCTGTGTGCTTTTCCTTTGTGCCGTCTCAATCCATTCTGTTACTAAATTATTCAGGGTGGTTTTCCTGAGGAGAGCTCAAAAGAAAGGAATCTTGTATCCTGGGAAAGGTAAGACATATAAAACGGTATACAGAGTAAAAGATAATTTTTCATATTTGTTTTTTACATCATGGTCTTGGGCAAAATTAGTTTTCAGTATATTATATCATGATTCCTAAGTTATTTATAAATAGAAAACAATACCTTTGAAAAAATTTTTAAATAATTATTACAAAATATATAAAAATAGTCCAGTATAGTAATAATACTCTTTAGTTATTTATCCAGATAAATATTATTGACTTAATTTTTCATTAAGATTATTTTTGATATAGATTATTCCCATGTGTGAGGTTTAAGTCAACCAAGAAGAAATACTCACTTGCCAGATGTAATAGCTTCCGATAATTAAATAATAACTCTAAAAAAAATCATTGAAATGAAAATGAATAAAATTTGGTTAACATTTCTGTTATACTTTTAGAATTTAAGTCAGCAATTCTGTGACTTTGAAGCAAAAATGTTTTACTCAATAAGTATTTCTGTAATAAGAAGGAAGCCCCCTTGTTTCCATACTGGTTTTTCTTTTTTTTACATATTCCTTTCTTTTTAATAGCCAAACTCAGCCTCAAGCTCAGTTGCAGGATGAAGAAATTACAGAGGACGACCTGCGCCTTATTCAGGAGAGAGAGTCTTCTATCAGACAACTCGAAGTAAGCTTTACATTGTAGAATTGAACTGCCTCGCTTAGTGAGCTTCTCAAGATGCTTCAGTGATGCTGGGAGATGGGTCAAGAAAGAAAGCTAAATAAATATCAGTTCGGTGGCATTTCTCATATAAGTTAGAATCATTGCTTTTAAAAAGAGTAATTTCTTTAGAAATGGTACTAGGATGAGAAAATATACTTTGCTCCACTCCAAATTTTCTTTCTTTTTTTTTTTTTTTTTTAATTCTGTTAAGTCATCTCAAGGCACCTGAACATTGAGAAGAATATCAGTCTAGTGATAAAGTTCTGTTCAGAGAGTCCATTAATATTATGGATATTAATGAAATATTTAAAGCCCTTCTTCCAAGGGCTTTAAACGTATTTTATTTCCCTTTAGTACATGTAGGATATTGAAAAGGGCTAAAAGGTTTATAGCCTTAGTTCGTAGGGAACCTACCTGTTCCCTTGAAAGTGGCCTGATAATAGCCAACAGTAGCTACCATTTATTGATGGATTCCATCCACCAAGTACTATGTGATGAATTATTTGTGTTGTCTCATTTATTTTTCATAAAACTAACTTAACTGTGTCACTATCACTCCCCATTTTACAGATGAGAAAACTAAGTTCAGGATAAATGTGTAAATCGCCCCACTCTTCCTGAATAAAGTATTTACATATTACTCTTTAATCAGGCAAAATAATAGTTATATATTAAAGAAAATTAAATTTATAACTTATTTACCCATCAGTATTACATTGCATATTCAAGTTTATTAATTTGAGAATTTGAATTTACACCTCATGTTTTATTCTTTTAAAGTGTCAAATTGAGAGACTTCCCTGGTAGTCCAGTGGTTAAGAATCCACCTTCCAATGCAGGGAACGTAGGTTCAGTCTCTCGTCAGAGAACTAAGATCTCACATACTGTGAGGAAATTAAGCCCACTTGCCACAACAAAGACCCAGCACAGTCTTAAGTGTCAAATTGACATATAAATTTTTACTAGAATATTTTCAGTGTTTTTGAGGAAATACTGCTTGTGATAACAAGACTAATCAAATTGCATGGTGTAAATTCAATAATGCACCATCCTTCTCTATTACATAGATTGTTCATTTCCATTCCAAATCACTTGATATTTTTAACATTACAAACTTGTTTTAGAGAAATGGTTACTGTTAATTCAGAGTCTACTTACTTGGGATTGCCTATAGTCAAATAGTTTTCTCATATGCCCAAAATGTATGTTATTAAGTCCAGATGCATGCTCACCTAGGTATGAGTAGTGGTTTGGGTTTTGTAAAAATTTTCCCCCTTTGTGGATTGGGAACTGAATTTCTGATTACAATAATATGTACTTTTTTTCTCTTAGGCTGATATTATGGATATTAATGAAATATTTAAAGATTTGGGAATGATGATTCATGAGCAAGGAGATGTAATAGGTAAGCCCTACGTGTGAAGTGTCATGAGGTGGAAGCAGGCCACATGCAGTTTCCCTGTGTAACTTCTCAGAGTAACTTCCTCCTTTTCTCTCGTCGGGTCCTCCTGGAGTCAAAACCACCGTGTCTGCAACAGACAAAGCACCATCCTTGGCATTATCGAAAACAGATCTCATTTTTGGCTCCTACTGGTTGAAATGACCAATTTCATGTATTTAAGAAGTCCCAAATTTAATCAGGGTCTGCTGCTACTGACATCATGGAAGGTTCCATGTAACATCATCCTAGCTCATTCCCAGGACCTCTGGTTTCTGTCTTACCCCATTTTAATTCTCATCACACCAAGACTTTGGGGAAAATGTCTTTTCATAATGTGCACACTGTCCTCTCTTCTCAAGTAGAGGGAATAAGTAGCCATTTGCCTAAACATTCATTCTCATAACCTTTTTAGCATATTAATGTAGTAGTATTACTTAGTTACTGAGAATTTTTTTTTAATTCTTTTTTAAAAACTCTGTAAGACTTCCTTTAAATTTTAAATGTAATCGTAATTCATATAGGATATAATTATGAGCGTTGATCACGATTCTGATCTTCTTTATCATTTTTAAGTATGAAGATATTTGTGAGTATACTAAAGATATATTTAATATGTTTTCTGAATTTGGTGTAGTTTAAATACTTGGACCTATAGTTCAATTATTATTTTTCTATTCTTACCCTCTTCTGTAGTCCCAGTAGATCACAGGGTAAAACTTAAGAAACCATTCATTCATCCAATAAATATTTATTGAGTGCCGACTACATTCAGGCATAAATCTAGGCATTGAGGATTCAGCTGAAATTAAACAACAAATAAAAGATATTATAATCTAATTGGAGGAGAGAGACAATTATGACAGAAAGAAAAGTAAGTGGTGATAAGTGCTTATAGGGAAAATAAGGCCATATTGGGGTGGGACTGCAGGTAGTGGGGAAAGTGCTGCTTTTCAGTGTGGAGTCAGTAAGGGCAGGTGACATTTCAGTGAGGACTTCATGGAAGTAAGAAGCCAGCGGGAGAAGAGGGTCCACGCAGAGGGAATAGCAGGTGCCCTGGCCTCTGTCAGAAGCATGCCTGACATTTTAAGTGAATGGAGTGAGCACAAGGAGGATGGAGACAGTGTCCAAAGTCACAAGGGACCAGATCACATAGGCCGCTGAGCCATCTTAAGAACAGTTTTTGTATTAATAGAGGAGAAGCCACAGGAAGATGTGAGCAGAAGGGCATAATCATCTGACTTAGGTTTTGAGACTCACTTGGACTGCTGGATTAAGAACAGAGGTTGAGAACATGAGGTAAAGGGGAGGTGAGAACAGAGGTTGCGAACGTGAGGTAAAGGGGAAGTGTCTGGACTGGGGTCTTAAATCTGGGTATCATCTGCACATAGATGGTATTTAAAGCCATGAGATTAGGTAAGATCACCTGGGAAATAAGTTTAGATAGAGAAGAGAGGGACTTCCCTGGTGGTTCAGTAAAGAGTCTGCCTGCAATGTAGGAGACCTGGGTTTGATCCCTGGGTTGGGAAGATCATCTGGAGAAGGGAATGACAACCCACTCCAGTATTCTTGCCTAGAGAATTCCATGGACAAAGGAGACTGGCAGGTTACAGTCCTTGGGGTCACAAAGAGTGTGACACGACTGAGCAAGAGGAGGTTCTAAGGACTTATAAATATTTAGAGCACAGTCAGCAAACTGCATCCATTCATTTATGTGTTATCTACAGCAGGTTTTGTGCAACAGAGGCGTAGTCGAGTATTTATGACAGAAACCATAAGAATGAACTGCAAAGCTTAAAGTATTTGTTATCTGGCACAAAGAAAAAGTTTGTCAGTCTCTGATTTAGAGGCTAGAGAGCCAAGGAGGAACCAACAAAAATGACCAAGAAAGAATAACAAGTGATGCAGAAGAAAACCACGTGAGTGTACAGTTTTAGGATGGTGTGGAGGAAGCATTTCAGGGTGATGACCCGTCTGCTCTCTCTGATGCTGCTGTTGGGTTAGGTAAGCTGAGGATTAAGTTGACTGCTGAATTCAACAACGTGTAGGGCATAGATGACCTCAGATGAGAGCTGTGCTGGTGAAATAGTGCAGGTAAAAGCATGATAAAGTAGGTTCCAGAGAGGCTGGGAGGAGAGTGACTGGAGATAGCAAATGGAGGTTGCTTTTTTTATCAGTGAGGTCCTAACTGCCAGTGGATGTGGCATCAATGAGAGGTTTGAGGGTTGGTTTGTGTTTAAGATGGCAGCAATAGGATTGATGAGAAAGAAGTGTTGATAGTGAGAGGGAAGCAACTGCTGGCCTGAGGTCGTTGAGCTAGGCAGCAGGAATTGGGATAAAATGCACGCACGGAGGGGTTGGCTCTTGCTGAGCACAGATGGGTCCCCCACAACCATGGGACAGAAGTCTGAGCACAGAGATGGTTGCGTGTGTTAGTGGGAAGGGTCAGAGGAGATTGTGGAAGTGTCTTCGGATTGTTCCTGTTGTCCTTATTTCTAGTGATCTAGAAATAAGGCCCCTGGTGGAGAATGACAGTGAATGAGGAGGCATGAGAAGTTAGAAAGTGTGACTTATCTTCCAGGAGTTGGGGAGATGGGGCAAGAGTGCTCTGCAGTCAAGAATTTAAAGTGAAATAAGTCAGCCCCGATGACTTTTTTGTACCCACATACAACTGCACAGGATAGGTTGGGGTTTTGTCAGCTAAGTGTGACTGCAGTAGGGGGAAGAGGGCTGACGATGAGTGCAAGAAAACAGTGGTGAATGACTGTCCATGGAGTAAAAGGTAAGGAAGAGGGAAGTGAGGACATGAAGTATGTAAGGGGCCATGAAAAAGGGGTAGAATCACTAAAGTTGGGGTCTCAGAAGGAGAGAACTCTCAAGGTAGCAGGTGGTGATCAGAGAGTAAGACCTGGAACGGAGATTATAGAGAAGCTGCAGTTGCTGGTAATGACAGGTTTGAAACGTGACCATGGAAATAGATGTCTCAGAAAGCATCACAGGCAAAGTTGATGAAAAAATGTGTATTCAAAGAATTGAGAGGCCTGGGTATTTGAGGGTCAGCAGTTGGACATTGAGATCACCAATATGGATAATAGTAGAAACATTGAAGAGAACATCAGTGGAGTAGGGACTAAAACATTCAAGGAAAAAGAAGAAAAGACATCTCAGGATGCCTGCTGCACTGCGGAGTGAGAGAGGGAGTGAGAGAGGTAGGCGTGAGCTCTGAAAGTCGGCAGGGAGGAGGCGGAGACAGCGGTCATCCATCCTACAGATGTAGGATGTTCTACCCCCAGTGGAGGAGGGGAGGAAGGGAACCTGTCACCACTTGAGAAACCTATGGGGACTCTCAGGGAGCCTGGGTTTCCAGCACAGAAGTAGGTTGATGCTGGCCACTGAGCAGATGACGGTTTTCAGGTCTCCCTGTATCCCCTGAACCAAAGTTCAAAATGCTTTGCTTGGTACTGAGTTGGCCACCACAGAATGCAAACTCAGTGACAGTACTTTTGGGGTTTACCAGGTAGAACTGGAGTATGCTGTAATGAAGATAATCAAGTTCATTTTCTTCACATTGTTTCTGTATTGTTTGAGGCACCTGAGAAATATAATTGCTAAAAGAAAATTCAGCCGTACGCATGTAAACCTTTGAATAATGAATGTATTTAATCTTAACCATGAATAAAATTAGGTGATTAGTGCAGCTCTATTACTAGCACATCAGCACCTGTTTAACATTTCTTTGTGTGTGTTTTATTTTAAAGATAGCATAGAAGCCAACGTCGAAAATGCTGAGGTGCATGTCCAGCAAGCAAACCAGCAGCTGTCAAGGGCGGCAGACTATCAGGTAATATCAACTGTGCTAAACTGTCCTATAACTTAGACTCTTAAGTGTGTGTGTGTGTGTGTGTGTGAGTGAGTGTGAGTGTAATAATGTGGCTGGAGATGTTAAAATGTAAAATCCCATGGAAGACAGGCCAGAAATATGCCAGTCCATTAAAACTGGGTTTAGCCTGTCTGTTCTCAGGATTGAACAAGTGTTGTGCCCACAGGAATGAGCAGTTTAGCATTTAGAGTCTTGAGAGGAGCGGTAGACAACTCCAGTCTTTTCTGGCAGCTTCTGGTCTCCAATGTCATTTTCACATTTCAAACCAGAAACCTGTTTGATAGTGATTTCCCTCCATTTCTTGCAGTTCCTTTCTGCCTTTCTTTTTTGTCTGTGATACTTTGGACTAAAGAGGCTAAGATCCTTGTCCCAGAAAGATGTCTCAGGTTCTGTGGAAATTTTATTAGCTTGGAGTGTCCTTGACTGGTGGGTATTTGGTCAGCATTCAGCAGACCCTACACCAGGAATGAAGTTATCCCTAAAGTGAATCAAGTTAATATAGGAAATCCATACATATGAGTCAAATATAAATATATACAGAAGACTACAAATATTAGTACCGTGAACTATATCATTTAGTATGTAAATCTTTTATGTTTAGCAGAAATAAGTTCTCTTTGGGAACCCCTAAATACAACCCTAGTGTTTTATTTCCCTTTTAAAGGTTCGTTATTCGTTGATGTAGTTGTTCATAATTATTTTCTCAGAAATTGTCACCTTCCTGTAAAATTTCTAAGATATTGTGTCACCATCCTAGGCCTTTTTAATCACTTTTCACTTTTCTCACTGATCTCAGAAGTTCCCTTTAGTTTTAGTGCCGTTTTCTCGCTGGACAAATCAGTACACATTCAGTAGCATGTCAGGAACAATGAAGCTGGATAGAGGATGCTGAGTTATACAGCCAGTTCTGCTCACCAGCAGAGTAACTCATGTTTACTGTCTTCGTGCATGACATTCAGACATGCAGCTCTGTTCAGGTCAGTTCAGTTCAGTCGCTCAGTTGTGTCTGACTCCTTGTGACCCCACAAATCACAGCACGCCAGGCCTCCCTGCCCATCACCAGCTCCCGGAGTTCACTCAAACTCACGTCCATCGAGTCGGTGATGCCATTCAGCCATCTCATCCTCTGTCGTCCCCTTCTCCTCCTGCCCCCAATCCCTCCCAGCATCAGAGTCTTTTCCAGTGAGTCAACTCTTCGCATGAGGTGGCCAAAGTACTGGAGTTTCAGCTTCAGCATCATTCCTTCCAAAGAACACCCAGGACTGATCTCCTTTAGAATGGACTGGTTGGATGTCCTTGCAGTCCAAGGGACTCTCAAGAGTCGTCTCTAACACCACAGTTCAAAAGCATCAATTCTTTGGCGCTCAACTTTCTTCACAGTCCAACTCTCACATCCATACATGACCACTGGAAAAACCATAGCCTTGACTAGATGGACCTTTGTTGGCAAAGTAATGTCTCTGCTTTTGAATATGCTATCTAGGTTGGTCATAACTTTCCTTCCAAGGAATAAGTGTCTTTTAATTTCATGGCTGCAATTACCATCTGCAGTGATTTTGGAGCCCCCCAAAATAAAGTCTGACACTGTTTCCACTGTTTCCCCATCTATTTCCCATGAAGTGATGGGATCAGATGCATGATCTTCGTTTTCTGAATATTGAGCTTTAAGCCAACTTTTTCACTCTCCTCTTTCATTTTCATCAAGAGGCTTTTGAGTTCTTCTTCACTTTCTGCCATAAGGGTGGTGTCATCTACATATCTGAGGTTATTGATATTTCTCCTGGCAATCTTGATTCCAGCTTGTGCTTCTTCCAGCCCAGGGTTTCTCATGATGTACTCTGCATAGAAGTTAAATAAGCAGGGTGACAATATACAGCCTTGACGAACTCCTTTTCCTATTTGGAACCAGTCTGTTGTTCCATGTGCAGTTCTAACTGTTGCTTCCTGACCTGCATACAAATTTCTCAAGAGGCAGATCAGGTGGTCTGGTATTCCCATCTCTTTCACAATTTTGCACAGTTTATTGTGATCCACACAGTCAAAGGCTTTGGCATAGTCAATAAAGCAGAAATAGATGTTTTTCTGGAACTCTGTTGCCTTTTCCATGATCCAGCAGATGTTGGCAATTTGATCTCTGGTTCCTCTGCCTTTTCTAAAAATAGCTTGAACATCAGGAAGTTCACGGTTCACATATTGCTGAAGCCTGGCTTGGAGAATTTTGAGCAGTACTTTACTAGTGTGTGAGATGAGTGCAATTGTGCAGTAGTTCGAGCATTCTTTGGCATTGCCTTTCTTTGGGATTGGAATGAAAACTGACCTTTTCCAGTCCTGTGGCTACTGCTGAGTTTTCCAAACTTGCTGGCATATTGAGTGCAGCACTTTCACAGCATCATCTTTCAGGATTTGAAATAGCTCAACTGGAATTCCATCACCTCCACTAGCTTTGTTTGTAGTGATGCTTTCTTTCTAAGGCCCATGTGACTTCACATTCCAGGATGTCTGGCTCTAGGTCATTGATCACACCATCGTGATTATCTTGGCCATGAAGATCTTTTTTGTACAGGTCTGTGTATTCTTGGCACCTCTTCTTAATATCTTCTGCTTCTGTTAGGTCCATACCATTTCTGCCATTTATCGAGTCCATCTTTGCATGACATGTTCCCTTGGTATCTTTAATTTTCTTGAAGAGATCTCTAGTCTTTTCCATTCTGTTGTTTTCCTCTATCTCTTTGCATTGATTGCTGAGGAAGGCTTCCTTATCTCTTCTTGCTATTCTTTGGAACTCTGTATTCAGATGCTTATATCTTTCCTTTTCTCCTTTGCTTTTCATTTCTCTTCTTTTCACAGCTATTTGTAAGGCCTCCCCAGACAGCCATTTTGCTTTTTTGCATTTCTTTTCCATGGGGATGGTCTTGATCCCTGTCTCCTGTACAATGTTACGAACCTCCGTCCATAGTTCATCAGGCCCTCTATCTATCAGATCTAGTCTCTTAAATCTATTTCTCACTTCCACTGTACATGCAGCTCAGCAGAGTTAATGTCACCGCATTGTAGACTGAAGGTATCGTATCATTCATAAATAGTTGAACACACACACACACACCCCTAGAGTAATCTGTAACCGCCAGCTGTTAAATCTGCTCAGATAGAGTGACTAGGATCCATGTCATTTCATTTTGCTTTTGAATTTTAGGGAGATGTAGATATATCCCCAAATTTTACTTTTCCTCTTCCTTGTGGAAGGAAAACCTACAGCTGCTCTGGGGAAAAAGGAACACATCTTCCCAAGCTAAACCTTCAGAGCTAGAACTGTGCCCCCGACCCGTTAATCCCACAGAACCTGATTGTTACTCTTGTTCAGTCGCTCAGTTGTATCCAACTGTTTGCGATCCCATGGACTGCAGCACGCCAAGCTTCCCTCTTTCACCATCTCCCAGAGTTTGCTTGAATCAATGATGCCATCCAACCATCTCATCCTCTGTCACCCCTTTCTCCTGCCTTCAATCTTTGCCACCATCAGGGTCTTTTGCAGCAAGTTGGCTCTTTGCGTCAGGTGTCCAAAGTATTGGAGCTTCAGCATCAGTCCCAGTGAATATTCAGGGTTGATTCCCCTTAGGATTCACTGGTTTGATCTCCTTACTGTCCAAGGGGCTCTCACAGGACCTGGAGAGATGAGAAAAGAGCAATGCAGCACAGGGGCTGGGAAGAGAGCAGTTTCCCAGTAGTCCCACTTGGCAGCCTTGATATTAAATGATGCCTCTGCAAGATACAGTGTGGTGCTTCTAAATTGATGGATGGATTAAGAACATAAAACAAGGTGGAAAATGCTCGCATCACCATAGCACCCCAGAGTCCTGCCACCCCTGGAGATGGTGCCCCAGGGAAAATAAAAAATTCTCCAGTGGAACAGTTGTCATTGTTGATGAAGGCACATTACACATGGGTCTGCAGTAACCAGGCAGAGTCTGGGGGAAGTACACGGGCATGATGAAATCGAACTGTGTTTAATATAGGAAGAGTAGTATTTTGTTGAAAAATTAGATGGCCACATGGAATACTAAACAGTAATAATAGTTTTTAAGAAAAATTGAGTCAGAAACATATCTTTTTGGTAAATTTTACGTTACTTCTGGTTGGCCCAAGGCAAATTTACAGACTTGTCTACTTTGTAAGAAAAAAGATTCCTGGATGTTGTCGTGAGATGGACAAGCCATTAGAGAAATATAGAAATCTACAGCTGGGCCAGGAATGAAGAATGGAGCAAAGCTCAACCTTTATAATTTAAATGAGTGTTTTTTATTTTTTTTTTAGTTCTTTTTAAAAATTTATTTGCATGTTGAAATTCTGAATGCAGTTTCCATTCATATTTAGGGATGAGAATGATTTGGGAAACTTAAGTAAACTAAGAAACATTGTCAAATATTTGCTGATATGGTCAGAGAACTCATTTTGAAGAGCAGTTTTTTGATAAAAGTTTAAAAATTGATGTCTTTATGCTGTTTTTTGTTTTCACATATAGGTAAACTCTCTCTCTTAATTTTTATTTCTCTGTATCTTTCCCAACCTCACATCTAGAAAAAGCACCAACAAAAGTTGAATAATTACCCCCTGAATTAATACCATTAATTCAAGAATATATTGTGAAAGCATAGTACTATATGTGTTGAAAAGAAAAAAAATATAGCCCCAAATTTGAGGCGAGAAATTACCATTGATTTTACTCTAGAAAAGAACCAAATGATTTTCACTTGCCATTGAGATGCTCCATACATCTGTAAACATGTTTTTTGTTTTTGCATCTGCAGCGCAAATCCAGAAAAACCCTCTGCATCATCATTTTTATCCTTGTTATTGGAGTTGTAATTATCGGTCTCATCATATGGGGAGTGAAAGGCTAAGATGATAAAGAAGCACACTACTGCACTACATTATGTAAATTATGTAGGAAGATTCCTTTAATCATGGTGGGTTTTTTTTATTATATTATTTTAAAGCAGTTGCCTAAAGGATGGTTCCCGTACTCTGTTATTTTTATTTGGAAGAAAGTTTTCTTTGGATTAAATCTTATATTTTTAATGCTGAAAGTTTTCCTATATATCACTGCTGGCATAACATTCATGCTTTTCAATCTAATAACTGTTCTGCCCACATTGTATCTGCCTTTCATTTATAATTTATTTATCCTGTTGACTTAGCTTTTGGAAATTAGTAAATCTAAAGGTGTGTGTGTGCATCTTCCCATGTTTTCTGTGTGCATCTTCCCATCACAATGTAACATGCACCCATGTTTGTGTTAATTACAGATCTTCAATTTAATTTTGATTTGTGCCAGCAGAGGAAACATTGTCAGTAACTTTAAAAAGTAACATATATGTTTGTGTTTGGTATTTTGTTGTTTTCGTGGTTCACAGCAGCGTAAGTTGTCTATTTAACTTTTATCTTTGTTTTTCTCTCAAGACCCTTGTTGATTCTCAGTGAAGTCAGTGAACAACTTCCTAGTATATCTTTCACTCCTGACGTGTAGATAGTAAGCATTTGTTGTAGATTGCCTGGTAAAATGCTAAGGATAGGTTGTTTTTACATAGGTTCTGTTGAGCCTGACATTCCTTTACAAGGAACTGTGTTGTCAGTATAAATGTTTAATGTGATCTGGAGGAAGAGTATGACAAATTGGTACCTATTGCGTTAGAATTCTAAAGACCCCAGACTTATTCTGCTGTGTATCTCCACAGCTGTTATGATGGAAAATTAATTACCTTCCCTTTTGTCCCATAGAATAATGATTACATTTGTGTCCTTGGATCAAGATTACTTTGGGGAAGTAACTTTGCCACAGTTTTGTTTTTGGATACCTAACATTTAAAATTCTGGGTTTCCTTTGCATATCATTTTGTACCATCCTGCATTAGCAAATGAATTGGATGTTTGCCAGTTAACTCACTTGCCTTTTTAAATCAATGTTGTTTTAATGCACTAATCTGAATACTATAAAGAAGATCATCTTTATAGTTAGGATTTTATAATGTTCTTACATAGCGGTTTGATAGTGAAGGCAATGTTTTACATGGCAAGCTATGAGACTTCAGATGGGAACAAATAAAATAATTAAGTAACTAAGTAAATTGTATCTTTGCAAGCAAAATAAAGATGATTTTAAAAGTGCCTGGAGAGTTTTATTTCAAGAGAATTCTGCTTCTGCGGGACTTGATACTTACCTTACACTTTTGCCACTGTACTACCTGAAATCTCAACAGAAGAAGTGTAACCACATGGCTACCATTTTGCATCTTGCTAGAGTACCAGCTCACTCAGAGTTTTTATTTTGGCCCTCTTTTGCTGCTAACAGGTAGAAGCTGTTTTGCTTGTTACCAAAACACAAGAAGAGCCTGTAGAAAACTGTTTTGTGAGTGAATGATTAGAAACGTCAAGACTGTGTTCACCTACATGAGACTGCTTTATTGAACAGGTTGGGTGATGGAGGCAGGAGAATTTGTACAAATTCTGCCTATTCTGAAGGCAGTCCAAGCCCATCGGGCCTGCTGGAATTTGATCCTTCTCTGTAAGTGCACAGAGAAGTGTAATAAGCCAGTCTCTTAGGACTATTTATGGCTGCCACAAATCAGCTCAATTTTCTGCTGTGATTATACTGGATAAAGTGTTTATTCTCATACAGGCAAATGCATCTACTTCTGTTTATTTCTTGCTGAGTTCCCAATAACAGCAAAAGCACTTACTTTGGGAGACATGATTTTAAGCACCTTAATTTAAAATATAATATTTTATAAATTTTTTTGACTGGGACACAGATCATTGAAAGCAGGAGCCCGAGTGGTTTGTACTCTTTTTAAGAAATTTATTAACTTAAGAGAAAATTTTACACAAAATATTTGGAATACAAAGAGAGAAAAAAATAAAATGAAAAAATGGTACAGTATTCAAATATTTAAAATTCTTAACAGTTTTCTTTTAGGTGAATTTTAGAATCTCTTTGAAAGGCAATGCTTACTTTCATGACTGTCAACATATCTGAATCTGTTTGAGTCGAACCGAGTCTCAAGCTGAAGAAGTTTCCTTATCAAATGACACACCATTCCTTTTAGTGTGCTTTGAAGACATACTTGCCTGACGCTGACTGTAATTAACCAGCCTCTTGCATAAATTGAATGACAATGTCGCAGGAAGGGTTTGACCACTGTATCAGTCATTAAATATTATGGAAATGTTTTGGTTTTGCACAGTGATTAGTGGTAGCAGACTATCTGGTGTCATTCCAACACAATGCAGCTTATTTTTAGTAGGCATGGGATCAACCCTAAAAAACACAGATGTGGACACAAATGGGGCTTGATCTCAGACAGCGAACCGTAGAGACAGCCTCTGGAGTCAGGCCCCCTGAGCACACTGGATGCCCAGCAGTTGTGTTTGTGTTGTTCACTGAGAGCACTGCACCTTGAAGAGGCTGAAATGGGATCTTCTTCGGTGTCGTCACTGCTTTTGTTAAAAAATAGTAAATTCAAAAGGGAGGGGATTCTGTGTATACCTATGGCTGATTCATGTTGGATATTGGCGGAAACCAGCACAATTTTGTTAAGCTTCAATTAAAAAATTAAAATTTAAAAAAGTAAAATACACACAAAAAAATTTGTTTTGAGTACTGGTTTAGACAGATTTACAATGAAAAAAGACTTTTTTATTTTGAAGGCTGCTTGTTCTGCACTTTGTCCTGGCTAGGAAAATGGACTTGTTTACCAATAGAGAAACAGAACTGCTTATTTTTTTTCCCGCCAACTCTAATTGACGAGAGGAAAAATCCAAGGCTTTCTCCTTGACATAGTTGACTCTCCATCTGTCAGCGTTTCACCGCTTCGCTGCGTTGTCTGTCACCTCAGTGTCACTGTCTCCTCTGTGTAGTGTCCTTTGCAGTGCAGGGAAGCCAGAAGGTACATTTTTCTAGAACCAGAACTCCCTTTGTTTTCTGGTTCTAAGAGTGGTCCAATGAGAGGCATTTCCAGGCAACTGAGGAGGCAGAGAAGGGCAAGTTCACCCGCCCTCAAACACCCTCCCTCAGACACCATCCAGACAGAAGTGTGTGCAGGCTGTGGACATGGGCGTCACAGCGTCTTCGAGGTTTCTCACAGGTCACCTGCTCTGGCGCTATCAACAGCCAAGACAGCCGCTGACAGCTCCTTGAGACTCACCTGGTGTCAGTGGTGCAGGCTGCGGTGACAGGAGGCTTCAGATTCACAGGGTCTCAGGGATGAGCTCCTGAGACCCGCCCGGGGCAGAACCGCAGACACACCTTCCCTATCCGCCCTTCTGATGTTTCTAATTCACCACACTGAAACCCTTTAGGCTTATGTCATCATGTGATGATTCTAACTGAACCAAGGTATAGAGGTTGAAACAGCTTAATTCAGCATGAAGGGAAAACAGGTTTTCTACATGTCTTGTCATAGTGAGACATGCTGCTTCACTGAGCCTATTGACTTTGTTAAATCCAGCTGAAATGAAGCAGGATGAACCTGCAGGTTTATATCCAGGCAATTTCTGTATTTCTCATCTGATAGTACTTTTGAAAACACGGATTCCTAAAAAAAAGGTGGAGAAAATGGTTTTATCTTCACTGATTGTGGGTGCCAATCTTGTTAAGTATAATTTCTCGCTGAGAAATAACAAGCTGCTCAAATCTTATGGTGTTACTGAAGAGGTCTGGGAGCCAGAGGCCTGAGCAGTTTCCTCCCTCCCTTGCTGTCTCGTTGCTCAATAAATATTTGAGTACTTAATTTGGCATTTATGTTGTGTCAGGCTGCTACTTGCCTGAGCACAGAGGCTATTAGAGTGAACCAAAAGAATGTGGCTCCTGCCTTTAAGGAGCTTACATTTAGCACTTGATGTTAGGGGGGAAATGGTGGGTGGGAGAGGGAAGAGGTAAGGGAATGAGAATGGATTTGTCATTCTTTGGGCCACCTATACTTGGGGACCACTCATTCTTGAGGACTGGCTTCCTGTGTTTCATGTTCCTTCACTACCAAGTAACTGAATTTCATTCATTTTTCTTAGTTAACAGACTACTAGAAAAGTGTAGAGTAACTACTAGTTTGAAAATTCATCTGTATGTATTGTCTCTAGTAAAGAAACTTCCATCTTTTGATGGCAGCATCTGAATTTAAAGCTAGTGCGTCCTGATAGTCAGGACTGACAGTTATAGGAGTTCTGCAAAGTTATTGTTCCCAATATTGGAAAGGAAGGAAAGTGAAAAGGATTTTGGAATCTATATTTTTTCAGAATACACTCAAAGCCAATGCATTATGCGTGCTTCTTGTAAAATGTCCCTTAAAATATTTTTAATTTAACCCTGCCCTATCCCTTAATATTTTGGGTGGGGGAGGGTGGGAAGGGGATGGGAATAAAGAACAGCCTCAGTGGCTCATGTTTAACCCATTTTCTTCTAAATTAAACACAGTTTCAATTTGTCAGTTTTAATCCTTTGTCTTGGCAATCCTTTGGTTAACAGTTAAATCATGAATGTTAGACATGACTTGGCAACTGAACAACAAAATTATGAAATTTTACTTTTCTCCAAATCTAATTTTAAATGCAGAAATAGAGCTAAATAACTGACACACTAAATAGATTTTTATAGACCCTGTTGCTTCTGGCAGATTTTTAAGAGGTTGGTTACTTAATTACTCAGAGTGGGATTCCTGTAGGTTTTGTGTAGTGATGGCATTCCTGCTTAAAATGTAAGTGGTAGAAGGCAAAACCAGATTTCCTGTGCAGTCGTTACATGCACAACACCCTTACTTGTTTTAGAGGGAGTCTGCTAGAACTCAACTGAGTCTTTAAATAAACTTGAAAGGGCATTAATTCCCACTTTGGCAAACCCAAAGTACAAATTTTTAAGTGTTTACTGTAAGTACCGTTAGACAGTAGTTACTAACTCCAATATCTCTTAGCATTGGTGGAAACTTAGAAATGCAGTATTGAGCCTCAACAAAGATTTACTGATACTAGTTTCAGTTTCTAGTGCCTTCTGGAAGTTTCATATCAATGTTGAATGGTACATCTGAAATACTGAAATCAGACCAGGATAAAAGGAACCAAATTTACATCTTCAGAAACTAGAGATTTAGCCCAAGAGTAAGGGTAACTTGCATAGCTGAAGACCTAATCATGAAAAGCTTTCGTGAGTAGCTAACTGAAAAGTAAGGCATAACTGTAGCAAGGACAGACAAGGGGACAGAAAATATGAATGACAGGGGATGAGACCTGAAGGATTGAATGAGAAGATCGAATATGTGTATAATCAGAGTCTGAAAGGTAGAGAATAGAAAAACATGGAAGAGATGATTGTTGAGAAATTGCCAGAATTAGTTAAAAACATGACTCCACAAATACAAGAAAAAAAAATGTATATCAAACAGGATAAGTAAAAGGAAACCAATGTAGTTTCCTTACAAGGAAACTTAAGAACAACAAAGACAAAGCGATCTTAAAAGCAGCCAGAATAAATAAACGTCACATACAAAGGAATGATAAATTGACAGCCAACTTTTCAGTGCCAAAAATTGAAGCCAAAAGACAGTAGAGTAACATCTTCCAGGTACAAAGTGAAAATAACTGTCAATCTAAAATGAATGCCCAATGAAATTATCTTTCAAGAACAAGGGTAAAATAAAGACAGTTTTTTCTTTGTTTTTTTTTTTTCCAAAAAGGAGAATTTCTGACCAATATTCATTTAAAGAATAAGGATGAATTTAGAATAGGGAAAAATGAAGAAAGGTCTGAGATGCAGGATGGAGTGATGTACTAAGAAGGGAAATATTAAAGAATGTTTCTATGACCTCTAATTAGGGAAATTTTTCTTAGAAACCAATTTTTGTTTAAAACCTCTTTGTAAATAGCACTGTTAACTGTTTAAGAAATCCCCAAGACCAGTCACCTAAACAATGTCTAGTTAAAAAAATCTAAAAGTCCTCTATACAATGCATGGCATCCCTATCTTAGCATCCCTTCCCTATGAAAAAGACCATAGTGTCCAATGGAACTAAAAAAATTTTTCCCAACCAATCTAAAGCAGGTTTTCCTTAACTCTTAAGAGAGAAAGAATGATTTCTAACACATATGTTATATTTATCAATTTTTCATTGAGTCATACTGAAAGTAGAAATTACATTGTCAGTATGCCTTAGTTGCGTACCCAGAATCCATGCAACTCTTGCCCATTCTGAATGGTCTCAGACTTTCCTTTGGAATATTCTTTTTCCTCTGTTGGGTAGCAGCCACAAGCTTTGGGTGGAATTGACTCCAACCTGACTTCAGAGGTGGTAGGCACTACTTTACATAAATTGGTCAGCCTGTCCCATTCCTTTTGCCTTGGCGATTGGTTCAGGGATGAGCAGAAACACAATCCATACAAGCAGCTCCAGGATTCCTCTCCTGCAAACTGTAATCATATTTGGGCAACATGTGGGCTCTGGTGCACCAGACGTGAAGTTGGACAGCAACGCAACATTTTATTACTATGAGGGATGACGTAGCTTCAAGACAAAGACATGAAGTTGGGTAGAATCATTCATTTATTTATTCAGTAAGAATTTGCTGAATGCTTAATAAATACTGGGCTCTAAGAAAAAGCAAAATCTTAATTAGCAAATTCTGGCACTGGGGACAATGAAATGGTTCATAGCTTCCACAGTTCATTAGAAACATCTCTTAAAACTTCATCCTTGTATCTAGGAACACTTTTGCTTTTCCAATCAGGAATTTTAGCTCCAGAAAGAAAGAAAAAAAAAAAGACAATGAAAATGTTGTATGAAAGGTTTCTTTCAAACTTTCCTCAATCAACAGTTTTTACCCCAGTCATGATGCTGAGAGACTTCAGAAACACAAGTGACTCTGTGTTCAGACCAAGTACTTTGGCTTCGGGAAGATGAATGATCAGACCTACTCACCATATGATTATAAGGGTCAGGTAGTTTAAAAAGAAATTACAATCTGAATTGAACCAAGGATGAACAGTGTTGCTATTGAGTTTCAAATCCCAGCTAATAAGCATAACCTTGTAAAGAGAGGTTAGTGTTTGGGAAACTGCATGTTCTTGCAGAAGGGCAAAGCTTTTGCAATATAAATAGTTGTGAGTGTACTAGCTTTCATCTTTGATGCCTTAACCCTCTGTGTTTTGAGTTTTGTTTGTTTGTTTTTTTTTAATCCGGGCCTGGAATGAGAATTTTAGAAGCTCCAGATACTAAAAAGACTGTGACGGCAACCCCAGATGTAATTTTTTTTTAAATTTATTTTTTCAAAAGATCATAAAGTTCACCTAAATACTGAAATTAAAATGGCTTTTTCTAGATTTCCTTACTTTGAAATGCTGCATAAGTTCATCACAGTTAAACTTTGTTAGTAATTTCTGGTTCATCTGCTTTTTTGGCATCTTAAGCACTTACTTAGCCTGTTGGGTAATAATTCAGCATCAGTTGCATTATAAATGTCATAATTTTTCTGTAATTTTAAAAATATAGACAAAGGGGAAGAGTTATTTCAGAGAGGGATTTGATCACTCATGGCAAACAACATGCTTTGATTTGGGGGTACTCTGTTGTTTTAGTTGCTAAGTTGTATCCGACTACTTTGCAACTCCGTGGACTGCTGCTGCCTGGCTTCCCTGTCCATGGGATTTCCCAGGCAAGAATACTGGAGTGCCATTTACTTCTCCAGGGCATCTTCACCACCTGGGGATTGAACCTGGGTCTCCTGCATTGCAGGCAGATTCTTGACCACTGAGCCATCAAGGAAGCCCTTGGGGTACTCTAGACTTAACTTTTTTCCTAAATAGTTCTAGTAAGAAACAAACTTTAATCCCAAATATATCACACACTGACAAAACAAAAATCCTTCTTTTTCTTTTTTTTTTTAAGATAAAGCAGGTCTTATTTTGGTACTGTGCAAAGTTTGGTTTGAATTAAACATGGTTGGAGGAGACACTTAGGTGTGTAAGGGTCACTGAGATTAACGGGTCAGGCTTTTTGCTGATTTGCTTTTCTAGGACTTGGTGGTAATGTATCTCAGAGAACTAGGATAAGGTTAGCCAGTAATTTTTAACTAAAGAATGCTACTTTTTCCTAATTCCCCAAAGCTATTTATGATTTGTAAAGTAGTATGTTTTAACCTTTTTTAAAAAGAACATTGTATTAAGAGAAAATGAAAAGACCAAATCTCCCATTTAATAATTTCAATATGACATTTGTATTTTTTTTTTCCATCTAAGAACCTCCTCAAGCTCTATGAAAGAGAGCAAAGAGATATTGATTCCTTTTTTTGGGGGGGGGGTGAATCATTCACTGGAAAACATTTGTCATATCAGGGTCTTAAAGCAAGAATAAATATTGCCCTCAAAGCTTACTATAAATGAGTATTAATCAAGACAATGAGATATTGGCACAAGAAGGAACATATAGATCAGTGGAAGAAACGTGAGAGTCCTAATATAAATTATTACATCTGTGGTTAATTGATTTAATTAAACTGCATCAAAATTAAAAGCACTTCTTTCTTTTGCATCTGTCCCTGCATGGTTAGCCCTTGCTAAGTCACAGCCCAAATGGGAACCAGACAACAGTTTGTGTTGGATAGACTAGTGCCAGGTTTTTGGGCCTTCTTTAAGAACAAGAACACAAATTGTTCTTGTGTATTCATAATTGAACAAATTGTGAATACAAAAAATAAGCTATGAAAGTATTTAGAATGAGAAAATGAATCACAGAAATATTATTTTTAAAACAGACGAATAGCACCAATACCACAAAATTAAAAAAAAAAAAGATGATAATATGTCTAACAGTTCTGTAACAATTTTCTTCCTACATTTTTGGGCTGCATACACTGTATCTCTTCATATGGAAGTTTTTTGCAGTGTTTTCTCTAGAAAGAGTGGAAATTCAGTCTTTCGTCTCTCATGATTAATGGATATTGAGTGATCAGAAAGCTTTCTTGCAATTTCTTCATTCATTATTGGTAATGCCTCATCAGAATTTCTTTCTCAAGCAGTGGTCATGAAAATGATAAAACTCCAGCCTGTTGATGTTACTGGGTATGGACCCTGATAACCTCCTGCCACAGCGGATGGTCCACTTTGATTAGGTCTTTTCTGCTCCCTCTTCTTAGTGGGTGGTACCTGAGGTGATCAACGGAAAATATTCCTGAATGCTGGTCATAGTTGCCCATAAGCAGGGAGACATCTCCTTAACCCTTCTCACAGATGTGATCTGGAGGCCTGAGGTTATATTTGGAGTCCCAGTACCACCATCAGGTTGCAGAGGGTGACTACCAAGCTGGGCACTGCTCCCTGCTTCCTGCTCATGGCTAGCTAGGGCCACTCCTCCTCCAGTTAACCAGAGAACACAGAAGGCCTTAGAACCCATCCAATGGGAGGCCCTAACATTAAGATTCATTAACAACTTGGTAAATCTATAAATCTACCTCTGACCACAGCTGACATCTCTCTGGAGGGTGTGTTTGTACGTTTCCAAACAGATACTCAAAGCGTCTCTGTCACAGCATGCTAGAAGGCAATTAGCCACATGCTTTCATTAGTATAACATCCCTACCAAAGACCTTGAAATTATTTCAGAGTCTGTGTTTAGTCCAGTGGAGATATGCCAGTGGACAGACAGCGTAGGGTGAGAGGGACGATGAGTGTGGAAGTGAGGACAGATAGCAGGAAGGCACAAGAGAAGCCTTTGGGGAGGAATACCCAGTAGTAAACTGTCAGTTAGACTCAGTATTTGAGTGGTTTATTTTACGATTTAAACTTAAAAAAAAACAAAAACAAAATCATCGTATTAACAGATTATACAGGCTGCAGTAGGGACAAAAAAAGAACAGAATGAATTGCCACTGGGGCTATTTTTTCAACTGTGAGAACTTGTCTTTGAAAGAGCTGGACACAAGGAAAGTAAGCAGTCAACATGGGAATCAAAAGGCATGCTGCAGGGAGTGAGGGCCTCAGAGAGAAGACAGAAGAAATGGGAGCATGAATGGTGTCTCGGGACAGCAGAGGCCAGGTCCTCATCTACACAGCCAGGGACATCCCTTAGCTGAGGCAGCCAGCAGAGGCGGAAAGGAAGAGCTCTTGCATCTGGAGGAGAAAGTGTGCCCCCAGGAGCTCACACTGGAGTCATTATCACCTGTGTGTCTCCTAGCATGACTGTGGATATGGGTTGAAGGGGTGGATGGCTTTCCTGAAGGCCGAGTACCTGCGGGTGTAAAGTGACCGGTGAGTTTGCTCTGACTGCAAGCAACGCACTTTTTGTGCTTCCTGGAAAATTCCAGACAGACACAAGAAGGAAAGACTGTCATTTGGTAAACTGAGGCTCTTAATCCATTTATCAAATTTAAGGTTAAAAATAACCACACATGAGATACCATTGGTAGGTCTTAAGGGGATTATTGTTGTTTTTTAGTCGCTAAGTCGTGTCCAACTCTTTTTGCAAACCCCATTGACTATAGTCCACCAGGCTCCTCTGTCCATTGGATTTAATAGGCAAGAATACTAGAGTGGGTTGCCATTTCCCTGACCAGGGGATCTTCCTGGCCCAGAGATTTAACCCACACCTCCTGATTGGCAGGAAAATTCTTTACCACTGAGCCACCAAGGAAGCCCCTTTTTAAAGGGTGACAAATTCTGAGTGCTTTCACACTAAGAACTTTTCAAGAAGAACCATCTTTTCTGAGAGTCACCTGACTCCCTCCAGACTGAGAAACGACCAGCCATATGATCCTGCCTCTGCAACTGAGAGTTTCTAAAGAAGAGGTGCTACTGTTCTGCTCCCCATCAGAGTCTCCTAGAATAGGTGGCTGGGAGGAAGGTTCTTTCGTTGGTCCTGTTGACCAGCCAGCAGAGGGAGTAAGAACGACAAAGTTTATACCTTCTGAACAACACTATCAGCTGAATTTTTCACTGTGGTATAACTTTAAACCAATACATAAAAATATGGATTGTGAAAACATCTTTACTGATTTTCATGTTTATAAAGATAATTCATGTTTATTTTTAAATGATGTTAAAATATAGAAGCTAAAAGACAAGGTTTCCAGTTATCCCTCTTTCCAATAAAAAGTGTTTAATCATTTGGTTTACATCCTTCCAGAAAGGTTTTTAAATAGTTTTGAGTTCCCATCCTAGGTAGTTTGGGGAAATTTAGCATTTCCTTCAGCGGTTTCATCAATTCCTGAGAAAGATACTAATATAGTGGTTGTTGACTCCTCTAGCTCTGGATTCTAGGCTAAACTCAGTTGCATGTTGCTTTGTTGCCTCCTCTTCATGCCTGCGGATAGCTCCAGCTTTTCTTTTGTTTTCTTTTCTCGGCTTCAAAACTTCGAAACCGGAGTTTCTTCCATGGACTGTGCTTTCCCCAGTGTGTTCAGCAGAGAAAGGGATTGCTTTCTCTTTTTAGCTTCAGTAAAGGATTTCTCAGGAATTCAACAGGTGCTTGTTTCAATGGAAAACTTTAGTGAGTACAAGGACTCACCTTTCAGTCCAAAATCCTACCTGACGAAGTCAGTTCCACAGCCTATGTGTCATGATGGCCTGCCTTAATTTTTTTTATATGCTTTTAAAATTTATTTTTAATTGAAGGATAATTGCTTTATAATATTGTGTTGATTTCTGCAATACATCAACATGAATCAGCCGTAGGTACACATATGTCCCCTCCCTCTTGAACCTCCCTCCCAAGTCTCTCCCCATCCCACCCCTCTAGGTTGTCACAGAGCACTGGTTTGAGCTCCCTGAGTCATACAGAAAGTTCTCACTGACTGTCTTACAGATGGTAGTGTATATGTTTCCAGATACTGCTTTACAGTGTGGTGGTCTCTGCCGTACATCAACGTGGATCAGTCATAATTATATATATCCCCTCCCTCATGAACCTCCCTCCCCACCGTTCCATCCCCGCCTTCATTTTAAATCCCTTTGAGGTATGCTTTTTGGCTTCTGTAGAGGTATATGTTTGTGGGTACATTTGGCCATGCTTATAGAGATTCATTTAAATCTTTGAGCACTGATAGATTGAAAAACTTGTTTTAAGTTTATAATTTTGAGGATATTTGTTGATATTATTGCTCTTATACATATTTATGTTTAAAAATCAAACTTACAGAGGATGAATGGAGTAAGCCTAACACAGAATTAATACATATTTTAGTTTCAAATAGCATGCTATTCGCTAAAGCAGAATTTCAAACATTAAATGAAATGCTTGTTTGTTTATCCTTAGGAAAAGTAATACTCAGACTTATATGTCTTTTTTAAATTTTGCAGGCAATGTTGTTTAATACCTAATTTCACTCAGTTGATGATAAATAAGAGATTTCACAGAAAACAGTCAATTAACTAGTCCAAGAAATAATAAATCTAAATATTGAAAAGCATACTTTAAACCAATAAATGACAGAGTTAAGAGTTGTTTAAAGAAATAGAAATAATAAGACATTTTCTGTTTGCAGCCTTAGATTTTGTTTAAAATAATATTACATGGTGTTGATTACTACACCATTTGCCTCCATTTGAAGAAAGCACATGATTGAATGAGCAACTTTTGACGTTTGAAAATCAACACTGTTTACATTTGAGAAAGTTCACTGTAGGTTGTTTTTAATGAATTTAAAAAGATTCACAAACACTCATATAAACTTTATGTTCATATTCAGATCAGTCGCTCAGTCGTGTCTGACTCTTTGCGACCCCATGAATCGCAGCACGCCAGGCCTCCCTGTCCATCACCAACTCCCGGAGTTCACCCAGACTCACATCCATCGAGTCAGTGATGCCATCCAGCCATCTCATCCTCTGTCGTCCCCTTCTCCTCCTGCCCCCAATCCCTCCCAGCATCAGAGTCTTTTCCAATGAGTCAACTCTTCGCATGAGGTGGCCAAAGTATTGGAGTTTCAGCTTTAGCATCATTCCTTCCAAAGAAATCCCAGGGCTGATCTCCTTCAGAATGGACTGGTTGGATCTCCTTGCAGTCCAAGGGACTCTCAAGAGTCTTTTCCTTCACCACAGTTCAAAAGCATCAATTCTTTGGCACTCAGCCTTCTTTACAGTCCAACTCTCACATCCATACATGACCACTGGAAAAACCATAGCCTTGACTAGACGAACCTTTGTTGGCAAAGTAATGTCTCTGCTTTTGAACACGCTATCTAGGTTGGTCATAACTTTCCTTCCAAGGCATAAGCATCTTTTAATTTCATGGCTGCAGTCACCATCTGCAGTGACTTTGGAGCCCAAAAAAATAAAGTCTGACACTGTTTCCACTGTTTCCCCATCTATTTCCCATGAAGTGGTGGGACCGGATGCCATGATCTTCGTTTTCTGAATGTTGAGCTTTAATCCAACTTTTTCACTCTCCACTTTCACTTTCATCAAGAGGCTTTTGAGTTCTTCTTCACTTTCTGCCATAAGGGTGGTGTCATCTGCATATCTGAGGTTATTGATATTTATCCCGGCAATCTTGATTCCAACTTGTGTTTCTCCCAGTCCACCGTTTCTCATGATGTATTCATAAGTTAAATAAACAGGGTGACAATATACAGCCTTGACGTACTCCTTTTCCTATTTGGAACCAGTCTGTTGTTCCATGTCCAGTTCTAACTGTTGCTTCCTGACCTGCATACAAATTTCTCAAGAGGCATATCAGGTGGTCTGGTATTCCCATCTCTTTCATATTTCTTCCCTTCAATTATATTTTTCCTAAAGTTTAATAGCTATAAACCCTCTTATCCATATGTCCAGAGCAGTCACCAATTATCATTATTTTACATTATACTTGAGTTCAAAACATATCCCCAGTTAAAACTGGTTTAAACACTAGGGCTTCCCTGGCTTCCCTGGTGGTGGGGTGGTAAAGAATCCGCCTGCCAATGCAGGAGACAGATTTAATCCCTGGTCTGAGATGATCCCACATGCCTCGGAGCAACTAAACCTGTGTGCCACAACTATGAAGCCTGTGCTCTAGCGCCTGAGACCACAACTATTGAGCCCATGCACTGCAACTAATAAAGCCTGCATGCTGCAGAGCCCGCATTCCACAAGAGAAGCCACCACGATGAGAAGCCTGTGCATCGCAACTGGAGAGTAGCCCCCGTTCGCTGCAGCTAGAGAAAAGCCCGTGCAGCAACAAAGACCCAGCGCAACCAAGAATAAATAAATAAATTGTTTTATTTAAAAATAAGTAAAAATAAAAAGCTAACAAAAGGTGAAAGAGTTGGTAGGTTCATAATTGGGAAACAAGTTATGAATAAAGAAACTAATTATTGTGAATTTGTGTCCAGAACATACAAAAAAAAGAAACACATAAAAATATTTTTAGCCAGTTAATCTATTGGCTTTCTAATACAGAATATGATATTAAATCTTGTACACAACAGAATACATTATGGATATAGATGTTTTACCACTTGACCGTGGAATTAAAAAACAAAATGAAGTTGTTCAGTTAGGGATTGAGTTTTATGTTTGTATTTTTATCCTTTACTCTTTACCCCCAAAACCTTTATTGAGTGACCAATGTGTAGTCAGTTGATACATATTTCTCATTTTCAGTTTGGAGATACCAGTCGAGTGAGTATACTTAATGAAGAAGCATTTCCGGCACTCATGTTCCAGGACTCCCAGTTTAGAAGAGCAGACAGAGATAGGAGTAAGATTTATGGGGCACAAGTATGAGTAGGAGGAAGGGACTATCCCCTTTGGATCAAGAAATTAATTCCTTTCTCTTGCATTTCAAAAGATAGCCCAAGAAAAAACATCTTGAGCTTCTCTCAGACTTGTTAGAGGCAGGAGCCCAGAGACCTAAACACGTTCAGATATCTCAGTGAAAAGGCTTGCAGTCTTATTTTGTCTCTAACCTTGTCTTAAGCCTTTTCCCTTTTCAGTTGCAATATTCCATTCCTTAAATAACCTTGCTATCTCTAATTATATGCTATACATAGGTACATATATATTAAATGAACAAGTAAAGAGAACCAACTCAAGTTCATCTTCCTCCTTCAAGTTTAGGGATTCTCTAAAGATCAACTTCTATTGATACCTGAGTCTCTTGTCTTTTCAGTGGTGGTTGACCTTTTGTTGTTGTTCAGTCACCAAGTTGTGTTCAACTCTTTGTGACCCCATGGACTGTAGCATGACAGGCTTCCCTCTCCTGGAATCTGCCCAAGTTCACTTGCATTGAATCAGTGATGCCAACCAACCATCCTCTTCTGCTTTTGATCTTTTCCAGCATCAGGTTCTTTTCTGAGTCAGCTGTTTGCATCATGTGGCCAAAGTATTGGAGCTTCTGTTTCAGCATCAGTCCTTCCAAAGATAATCAGGATTGATATACTTAAAGATTGACTGGTTTGATCTCCTTGCTTTCCAAGGGACTCTCAAGAGTCTTCTCCAGTACCACAGTTTGAAATCATCAGTTCTTTGGCACTCTGCCTTCTTCATGGTCCAACTCTCACATCTGTACATGACTACTGGAAAAACCATACCCTGACTAGATGGACCTTTGTCAGCAAAGTGACATCTTTCCTGCCGAGAATTAATGGTCTTCTAATTTCATGGCTGAAGTCACTCTCTGCAGTGATTTTAGAGCCCAAGAAGAGGAAATCTGTGACTGCTTCCATCTTTTCCCCTTCTATTTGCCATGAAGTGATAGGACCGAATCCTGTGATCTTAGATTTTTAATATTGACTTTTAAGCCGGCTTTTTCACTGTCCTCCTTAACCCTCATCAAGAGGCTCTTTAGTTCCTTTTCACTTTCTGCCATTAGAGTGGTATCACTCTGTTGCCAGTTACTCTAGTTTCTGTATGTCTTGCATTAGCTCATGTAAGATGAATTCAGTTCATATTTCCCACATGATAATAGCCTGAGAACCAACTGGAATGGTATCTGCAGGCACAGGTGCACTGAAGAGTTTTCTTCCAGGAAAATTACATACACTTAACTTTTATACCAATTTGGTGAAAAGTGCTGTATGTGCTGAAAAGATACAAGCATGCCAGCTTGATCTCAAGGCTGCTGGTAGACAGAGGAATGAAAGGTGTACTCCTCTACTCTCCCTTTCACCCACCCCACTCCATGTATGTTCACATGTATGTTTCTGTTTGCCCCTGTGTGCACTTGAAAACCCTCTCTGAACTCGTAACACTTTAAACTCATTTCAGAAGGGGTGAGTTGGTTTCAATAAAACAACATATGACTATCTCAAAGAAAGGAGAATTTGCGGTGTTTTACATGTAATTTGGAATCTTATTAACTGTTCCACTGGAGGTGACAATAACAATAATAGTATCTTCATCATTAGAATACACTGTGGGCAACTGATCCATATATTCTTTTTAAAGTTTCTATATTATCCTAAAAAAACCTTCAGAACTAAAAATATATTGTATTTTGGTAAGCATACTGTTGATTCCAAGTGATTTTTGATTCTCTGTTGCATCTTTCCACCACGCTGACAGCTGAATTAGTCTAACACCAACAAGAATTTCTAGGGTAATTTGCTTGGTTCATTTGCCATGTGAAGATCTGACTTGAATCAGCCAAATAACAGTTTCATGACATATTTAAAACATCCATATGTCCCAGGCACAGAAATAACCCTCTTCTCCATACTCTAGTCAGGTAAATATTTCCCAATATTAAGGCAATCTTGCTTAAGTTAAAAATCAACTGTTGTTTGTATTCTTTTTAATACAAAAAATGGACATGCTTTGCTGTACTCTGGCATAACAAAAATCTGTAAGATGAAAGCAAGGAATAAATAAGTCTAATTAGGTCACATTCTTGCTTTTAGAAAATGAGCATTCTTCTCCACTTGAATATTTGATGTCATAAACATGTTTTTTTCTGATGAAGAATAACCAAATAAACATAATCCTTTTGTGGAACTTACATTAAAAAAGCATTTTAATTAAATATGCAGTGAGAAACAAAAAAATTTTAAACTTTTGTATTCAGTTTTCCTATGGAGTTTTCTAAAGTTGACTGTGTAGGAATTTGGTTTTTCAAATTTAGCATTATAAGAAACAGAGTTTACCATGCCCAAGTTTAATAATTAGATGAAATGTTGGAGGAAATGCTGAGCCCAAATAAATGGGTGAACTTGTGAAATTTCTACCCCTTTTCTGGTTTCAGAGACCCAAAAAGTGTTAGTTCCAATATGGAAGTCTTGTTAAGTTTTACGTAGATAAAATATATCAAACTTGGGCCAAAACTAACTATTTCTAGGAAAATAGGAAACTCAGAAAATTTCACTAACCAAAAAAAATTTTAATGATTAGAAGCTAGATGAGTGGTGTAGATGTTGAAATGAATGGAAACAAATAGGACGGATAGAAACTTGGCACATTACACCTACAAATCTGGGGAACTGGGACTTCATTCTACTGGGAATTAGTAGAGTAAGCTTGTATCAAGATGATATGGCTGAAGCTCAGGCTAAAATTTCATCTACTCCTTTACTAATTCTAGAAATATTTATTGTCAGAAGGAGTGGGGTGTAACTCAGTGGTAGAGTGTGTGCTTAGCACGCATGAGGCCCCAGGTTCAGTCCCTGCACCTCCACTTGAGGATCTCTAATGGGGACTTCAGCAAGCCAGCTAGGAGGAGTTTTTCACTTTTTTGATGAAAGTAATGGCTCAGACGGTAAAGAGTTTGCCTGCGATGTGGCAGACTCGGGTTCGATCCATGGGTTGAGAAGAAATATTTATTAGACATTGACTATTTGCCAGGAACAGTCCTTGGGTCACAGGACACAGCAGTGAACTAGTCAGAACAACATCCTAGCTCTTAATAGAATACATGTTCTAGTTGGAATATAGACAGTTTTTTAAACTGAAGTATAATTGATCATGGGGTTGCAAAGAGTCGGACACGACTGAGCGACTGATCTGATCTGATCTGATCTGATACAACATAGTGATTCAGTATTTATATACATTATAAAATGATCACCACAATAAGTCTAGTTACTGTCACCATAAAAATTTCCTTTTCAGTTTTTTTTAATAGTTTGAGAAGAGATGTTAACTCTTTCTAAAATGTTTGGTATAATTCACTTGTGAAGCTGTCTGGTCCTGAAGTTTTGTTTTGGGGGGAGATTTTCAACTTGTTTGCTTTTGTTTTTTACTGTTTAAATCTCATTACTGGTAATCAGTCTGTTCATATTTTTTATTACTTTCTGATTAAGTCTCAGGAAATTGTATGTTTCTTGGAATTTATTTCTTCTATGTTTTCCATTTTATTGGCATATAATTGTTCATAATAATCTCCATCATTTTAGCTATTCGGAATATGTAGTTGCTATTTTTAAAAAATAAATTAGTACTATGTTTAACAGTGATAAATGCTAAGGAGAGGGGAAAAGCAAGGAAGGAGCATAGAAAGTGTGCAGGGGTGAGATTTTAGATCGGATGACTGGCAAAGGGATGAGCAAGTGAAAAACCCTTGAGACGAGAGCATTTTTCTTTTTTCATGACCAATACTCTGTATCTGGGAATATGATGGACTAAAAAATATGAACATCTTTATAAGACATCTTCAAATGCTGGAAATGGTATAATATTGGATTTCTATAACTGTGTAACAAATTACTTAATGGCTTACAGCAACAGTAAACATTCATTATCTCTCACAAGTTTTTTAAATCAAGATTTCAGGAGCAGCCGAGCTGGGAACCACTCCCAAAGTGGTTCCCTCACATAGTTGGAAAGCAGATGCTGGTTGTTGGTGGGACACCTCAGTTCATCCCCATGGGGGCCTCTCCACAGTATGCTTGAATGTTCCTACAACGAGACGCCAGTTTGCCCGGGAGCAAGCAATCCATGAGAGAAGCCAAGATGGAAGCTGCATTGTTGCTATGGCTTTTTTTAGAAGGCACACTTGGTTATTTCCACATTATCCTAATGGGCACACGGGTCAACCATGATTCATTGTGGGAGGGAACTACCAAGGATATGAACAGCAGAAAGTAAAGATCCTTGAAGACTGTCTTGGAAACTAGATAAGCACCACTGCATACACACAGACGTGCACTGAAGAAATAAGAAAAAGCAGGTACAAGGAGCTAAAACCATTTGCACTAAACAGCACTGAGTTAGTAGTTATTCCCAAGGGATTTTCCAGTCTCCATCTTCCTGGATCTGAGGCATAATCTTCTAAGCACAGCAGTTATTAATAACTAAGGCTTAGATGCAGGAAGAGGGGAATTTGGAATGAAAACTAACAGTATAACTGTATCCCTGTGAGTGTTACACCCTTAGCAAAGGGAGACTAGAAAAATCTGCCCACCAGGAAAGGAAAACAAGAGTCATCCTAACTGGCCTGAGTTCTGGTGGAAAAATACTGTTTACGAAGAATTTGTAACCACTGTTGGACCCTCACATGGCTTCAGGTTTGGATTTATACTTCTTGGAACCAAGAGTCTCAAACTAAAAAAATTCACAGAACATGGTCTAGAGTTGGTAGCCTTGAGGTATCTGGCGGAATTAGTTATAAATCCTCTCTGGAGAAAGATGTCTTCAGACCATGATTCCCATGTAATGTATGCTTAATAAATATAAGCATACATTACAAAATTATAAAGCACACAAATAAACCATTATGAGTGAGATTCAAAAAAATAATAAGCTACAGAACAGAACACCCAGGAGTTTGGATTAAAGGATTATGAAATTAAAAGTCTAATATATTTTAATTACAATGAAATATATTAATTAAGCTACAGAACAGAACACCCAGGAGTTTGGATTAAAGGATTATGAAATTAAAAGTCTAATATTTTTTAATTACAATGAAATATATTAAATAGTAAAATAAAAATAAAATAAACATGTAAATAGATCAATCAGATTTAAAACAAAATGAGGAAAACAACAATCATGAATTACATTATAATAAATAATATGATACTCAAAATTGTAATCTCATTGGGATCTCCTACTTGTAGCCCATCAGAATAAGGCGATAAATAAATCCTCTCCCCAAAAAGCAACCATAAAGCTGAGGAAAACACCATACAGCCATCTCAATAGGTACAGAAAAAATATTTGGCAAAATCAATACTGTTTAGGATAAAAATATCTCAACAAATTAGAAAAAGAAGGAAACTCTCTCAGCTTAATAAAGGGCATTTGTTGAAAAACCTATAGCTAAGATTGTACTTAATGATGAAAGAGTAAAATATTCCTTCCCTGTCATCAAGAACAAGGCAAAGATAGCCACTCTTTATTACTTCTATTCAACATTGTGTTTGGGGGTTCTAGCAAGAAATAAAAGGCATCCAGTTTGAAAAGAAGTAAAATTTTATTTATTCAGGTGACATTATCCTGTATTCTGAAAACCCAGAGATTCCATTAGAGCTAATAAACATGTTCAGCAAGATTGGGTAGAAGATCAATATATAAAAATCAATTTTATTTTCCTGAATAGTCATTGGAAGGACTGATACTAAAGTTGAAGCTCCAATACTTCGACCACCTGAAGCAAAGAGTTGACTCATTGGAAAAGACCCTGATACTGGGAAAGATTGAAGGCAAGAGGAGAAGGGGATAACAGAGGATGAGGTGGTTAGGTAGCATCACTGACTCAGTGACCATAAATCTGAGCAAACTCCAGGAGATAGTGGAGGACAGAGGAGCCTGGCGTGATGCAGTCCATGGCGTTGCAAAAAATTGGACACGACTTAGTGACTGAACAACAGCTACCAAAGATCTGAAAATAAAATTAAGAACACAATATCATTAAATAAAATTAAATACTTAGTAATAAACTTTATAAAAGAATAGCAAACCAAGTAGAATAAAAAAATATAAAACTTGGCTGCTAAAATTTACAGAAGACATTTTGGTAACATGTAAATGGAGAGGTATTTTATGTTTATGGATTGAAATACTTAATACTAAGATGGCAATTCTCTCCGAATTCTCCCTAGCATAAAATTTGAAAAAATTGGCAAACTGCTTCTAAAATATATATGGAAATGCAAAAGACCAGGATAGCTAGAACAATTTTGAAAAAGAAAAAGCCAGAGAATTTAGAATTCTCGATTTCAAAAGGTAGTATCAGACTACAGTAATCAGGACCATTAGTATGGGCATAAGAATAGACCTATAGATCAAATGAAACAAAAGTTAAAGTCCTAAACAAAATCTTTACATTTATGGTGAATTGATTTTCAACAAATGTGTCAAGGCAATTCTATGGGGAGAAAGGATAGGCCTTTCAATAAATACTGTTGGGACAACTGAATATATCTATATGCAAGAAGAGGAATTTAGATCCTTATCTCACATTATATACAAAAATATTCAAATCAATCACAGACCCATATAAAAACTAAAATTCTTAATTTTTGCCCTATGTGTGTTATTTGTTTAGTTTTCTATGTATTTGGCACATATCTATCATTAAACTCTCAGAAGTCTGAATTTTCTCTCAATACCTCAAACATGACAGGTACCCTGTCAATTTCAGAGTTTTGAAAGTTCTTTTGGAGCCTTTTGTTTTGCACCCATGCACATTAATTCCTTTCCATGACAGAGTCATTATTTCTGGATCTCTCTCCATCCAGCTCTTGTGGAGAGGAGGGGGACTCTCCCTTTATCTCTCCCATATCTGAGACGTTGATTCATGGCTCTTGCTTTATTTCCTCCAGAATATTTCTGAGAAAGGATGCACAGGAGACAAGATTTTTGAGATTTTTTTCAGGTCTGGAAATTCTTTATTGGTCACCTCATCCCATCTGATGTTAGGAAAGATTGAAGGCAGGAGGAAAGTGGATGACAGAAGATGAGACGGTTGGATGGCATTACCAACTCAGTGGACATGGGTTTGAGCAAACTCCAAGAGATGGTGAAGACCATGTGGTCAGAAAGATTCAGACATGACTTAGTGACTGAACAACAAGCCACAGCAACATCTTTAATTGGTCATTTGACTGGGTCTAAATTTTTAGGTTGGAAATAATTTTCTTTAGGAAATTTGATAGGTTTGCTCTAATGACTTCAGGCTGCCATCGAGTTATTGGGACGTTTGACCCAATCCAATTTTCATTTTTTTACACAATTTTTTTTTCTCAGGCAATTTTCAGATTGTTTTCATCCCATATTTTAGTGATTTCATGATGATGTTCTTTTGATACAATTTTATTTTCATCCTGAACTCAGTGGACCCATTTCTACAGTTTTGGGAGATTTTCTTGAACTATTTGATAACTTTTCCCTCCTCTATAGTCAAGTTACTCTGCTTTCTTTTTCTGGAATTTATGTTATTTGGACAGAAGCTTCCTTACTAATTTGGTGTTTTTAAAAATAGCTGTTTTGCATCTTATTTTTATCTCTCCCTCCCCCCCCCCCTTTTTTTACATTATTCTCTATGCTTTCCTTTGAGCTTTTCATTTATGGTATTCTTAATCTCTGAGATTTCCTTTTATTTTCTGATTGTTTCTTTCTTATGGCATCCTGCCAGCATTTCACAGATGCTATATTATTTGGCTGTGAAGAAAGCTGAGCGCTGAAGAATTGATGCTTTTGAACTGTGGTGTTGGAGAAGACTCTTGAGAGTCCCTTGGACTGCAAAGAGATCCAACCAGTCCATTCTAAAGGAGATCAGTCCTAGGTGTTCTTTGGAAGGACTGATGCTAAAGCTGAAACTCCAGTACTTTGGCCACCTCATGCGAAGAGTTGACACATTGGAAAAGACTCTGATGCTGGGAGGGATTGGGGGCAGGAAGAGAAGGGGACGACAGAGGATGAGATGGCTGGATGGCATCACTGACTCAATGGACGTGAGTCTGAGTGAACTCCGGGAGTTGGTGATGGACAGGGAGGCCTGGCGTGCTGCGATTCATGGGGTCGCAAAGAGTTGGACATGACTGAGTGACTGAACTGACTGAACTGATATTATTTCTTACTTCTCTGAGGATGTTAATGATAGACTTTTGTTGTACTGTGTTTTCTCAGAATAGTTTCCATTTCCTCAAGTTGCTTTTTTTTTGATGATTTGTATTCTTCCCCACCCCCCCATCCCAACTTTCATTTTAAAACAATAGAGCATTTCCTCAAATACCTTGTTATTTTTTGTAGTTCACTCATACTGAAAGTTAGAGAGTTGAACAGGAAATTCTGGGGTCTAGTGGGACATGTATACTCTGGTGTGACTTGACTTAGCAGTTTTATTGGGAGGCACCCAAAATTAAAATCTTTAGGCTGAGTAGATTCTTCAGTGAACGGTCTTCTAGTCTGGTGAGTCTGTCAGCTCTCAGGGTTCTAGAAGCTGGTGGAGACAAAACTGTAATATGACATTCTTCACTTTACATGTATTTCCCCTCTTTCCTTCCAGGACTCTTGCCTCAGTGCTGCCTAGTCCCTTCTCCTCCTTTCTCAATTTGAATTACTCTGTTACCCTTTTTGGAGAATAAACCTATTTGGGACTGGAAAAGGCTTCCCGCTGGCTCAGTGGGTAAAGAGGCCACCTGCCAATGCAGGAGACACGGGTTTGATTCCTAGGTCAGAAAGATCCCCTGGAGAAGAAAATGGCAACCCACTTTAATATTCTTGCCTGAAAATCCCATGGACAGAGGAGCCTGACAGACTGCAGTCCACAGGCTTGCAGAGAGTTGGACAGCTGAGCAACTGAGCACGCATGCACAGATGAGGGTCATTAACCCAGATAAGGAGACCAGAGGGGATTTGGTTGCCTATGTGAAGCACCTAACTACTTCCTAAATTTTTGAAATCTTCTATTTTTGCTGCCCTCTCCTTCCCTTCACCTTCACTTGCAGGGTTATCTGGAATTCACAGTGCATGGTCATTTGGAGATGCTGGGCTTGAAGTCACTTTGCTCCTGGACTTTCTCTATTGCAAGGTTAGGGTTTTGTTCTCTCAGATTTGCTAAGTTGGTCACCACTGATCCGTATGCTTTATGGTTTCCAAAACTTTGCTGCTGTTTCCTGCCCTAACATTCTCGTTTACTTTGTTGGTATAGGACTTTGAAAAACCATGTTAGTCTGGGAGGAAATCAAATGTGTGGTTAACCATCTTTATTTAGAAGTGTGTTATATTATCGGAGAAAGCAATGGCACCCAACTCCAGTACCCTTGGCTAGAAAATCCCATGGATGGAGAAGCCTGGAAGGCTGCAGTCCGTAAGGTCACTGAGGGTCAGACACGACTGAGCGAGTTCACTTTCACTCTTCACTTTCATGCATTGGAGAAGGAAATGGCAACCCACTCCAGTGTTCTTGCCTGGAGAATCCCAGGGACGGGGAAGCCTGGTGGGCTGCCATCTATGGGGTCGCACAGAGTCGGACACGACTGAAGCGACTTAGCAGCAGCAGCAGCAGTGTTATATTATTCTTTATGTCTTTTTGTGCCAAAAGTTTTCATAATTTAAATGAATTAATTAGAAAGATTTTGTGCTCTGAAACAGGTACATTCAGAACAAAGCTGGTGATTGATTATAGGTAAGGAGATTTATTGCAAGAAGGTCAGATGCCATACTGTTAGCATAACCCTATGGAGCCAACTTTCTCTACCACACAGAGAAATTACATTTATATTGACCTCAAAGGAAATTGCAATTCCTTTCTTGATAAATGTAAATTAAAAAAAATACTTCTGGCTTGTTTCTTGCTACATATTTTAATCCTCCTGGTCTTTTTTGGTTTATATTTATTTTTGCTTGTTTGGCTGGGGTTTTTTCAGTATAGATTTGAATAGCGATTTAATAAACTGGGAATTAAAGAGCAATAAAAAATAATCCCAAAATTCATATTTAAAATTTTCAGAATTAATGACTAGTTCAAAATTATTTCCTAGGTCCCCAGATTGGTATTTTAACTTTCCTACGAATGAATAGCTGTCTCAGAATACTTTCAGAACTAGGTCAGAGGGCAACATGACGCTACTCATATAAAGCAAGTGCTTGGCAAGTGATGTCAAAAGCCTCAGGGGGAGTCTGCAAGTCTGAGAGGGTCTTTATTCATCCCAGTCAAACTCAAGGGTCCCAAGAAGTCACCACTCAAGAGACAAGGGAATGAAAGATCTGCCTCTGATTTCTGTGTGCTCCTTGATCTTCAAGAGGAACTGCCTGTAACATCATTTGCAGGCTCATATACCAGGGTTGGTGAAGATTTGCACTTAGGGTCAAAACTGCTTGTTTGGTTAGTCTGCTGGAAAATGATGTCAAACCCAGCCCATCTCGCGAGGTTGGGTGGAGCCCCTTCGTACTGCTCTTTCCCTTTGCCTTTGATGTGATTGCCCTGGAGCTGTTCACCTCTGTATTTACTGTTAAGGCTAGACCACTTCTCTTGTAACCTTGTTATTGGAGTCCGCCGAGGTCAACAGGACTCTGTGCATGCTTTTAATTATAGATTTTGAAATGTTTTCTTCTACTTTCCTGTATTTCACTTTTAGTCACTTTTGCTATACTTTTCTCTCTTTCCCCTCTGCTGCTCCAATGTCATCTAATTTCAGAAGGAATCCTGCCTTACATTGATGACCAGGGGAATGGAAACACTTTATTCTGGAATGTTTGTTTACAAATGTGAATTAAATAGACAAGAAGGAATCAATTTCAGTTTCCTGAAATAGAATATATTTGTTGGGCAAGGTTGGTGCAATGTGGAAGGTAAAAAAACTGGGTGGCTTGACTAACTTTCCACAGTTTTGTTCTAGAGAAATAATTTCTAAGTGAGGAACAGTTTTGTTTTTAGGCTTATTTATTTAACATGTGCTTTAAAAGTACCTCCTAGTGCCAGGTTTTAAGGAATTTATGAGTTCATTTGATCCTAACAATTCTATGAAATAACTATTACTTTTATCTACAATTTAAAAGGGATAAAAAATGAGGCACCGAGAAGTTAACTAAGTTCCTGAAGGCTGCACAGCTGGCAAGTGGCAAGGTTGAAGTTCAGCTCTGGGTGGTTTTCTGCTCCAAAGTCCATGCTTTTCTATTTCTAAAATTTTGAACTAATATCTTGTCACCTTTAGGTGTGTTCTGCTTGTAGAAATTACACAAGGAAGGGAGAGGGAGGGAGGGAGACAAAGGTGGGGAGAAGGAGGAGGAATGGAGAGAAACAGACTCATAAGTGACTGTGATTACTTTCATCACAAGCTGGGTTTATGTAATTCAATACCATACATTAAAAGTATATGCCATTTGAAAATGCTTCCAATGTAATCTTCTCTATGCTGCAAAGCCAAGTGCAGCTGTACTTGAAAACACCAAAATAGTGCATTACAGTATGAACCTGAACCTATTTAAATCAGACATTTCAATTTGATAAATAGACTATGATTGTGAGGGAGTTAAAGAGATTATTTCATCATATTTTTCAGGATATTCAGAAGATTCTCAATAATGGGCTAAGGAAAATATGGGCTTCAAAAGAAAGATTTCAATTTCTACTGTGGTGCTAAAAATTGTGTTTTGTTTTCAAATGTAGACTCAGCAACTGAGTTTTAACTTTTGCAGAAATGGATAAGGTAGATATTAGGAAGGACTGATGCTGATGCTGAAGCGCCAATCTTTTGGCCACCTGATGCAAAGAGCCTACTCATTGGAAAAGACCCTCAGCTGGGAAAGATTGAGGGCAGGAGGAGAAGGGGACAACAGAGGATAAGATGGTTGGATGGCATCACTGACTCAACAGACATGAATTTGAGCAAATTCCAGGGGATGGTAAAGGACAGTGAAGCTGGCATGCTGCAGTCCATGGGGTTGCAAAGACTTGGACACAACTTAGCATCTGAACAAGATATTAGAAAGAAGTATGTTTTCTGGGCAAATACAGCTATTCCCTTACATATAGATGTTCTTAAACATGTGGATAAAAATACCACATGTTAATGCATATATATGGCATCTGGGAAAATGGTACTGATGAACCCATTAGCAGGGAAGGAATGGAGATGCAGACACAGAGAACAGACTTGTGGACACAGTAGGGGAAGGAGAGGGTGGGACAAATTGAGAAAGTAGCATTGACATATATACTCTACCATGTATAAAGTACATAGCCAGTGGGAAGCTATTACCTAACACAGGGAGCCTGGCCTGGTGCTCTGTGATGACCTAGAGGGTAGGATGGGGGGTGGGAAGGAAGCTCAAGAGGGAGGGTATATAGTTATGACTGATTTGTGCTGTTGTATGGCAGAAACCAACACAACATTGTAAAGCCATTATCCTCGAATCAAAAAAAAAAATTTTTAAGTTAAAAAAAATGTGGTATGAAATATATGACGAAATTGGAGATGTATTTAATCAAGTTTGTTTGTGGGTGTGCATGTGTGTTGCCAACGCAGTAGTCTAGAGGGTGATGTCAGGACATAGAGGAAATAAGACTTTGGAAGTGAGGTGAAACAGGGGGACCCAAAGAGTGATTGTATGTCAAGTAATTTGAGTAAATATAAGACCAGGGGAGATAAAAATATTTACACAGTTAATGATTAAAAATGTCATACCTAAACATTCATTTGCTTGATTGAATTTGCTTCCTAGTAAGTTAATTTGATAAGTTTAAACAGCTTTACTTTGGGGTAATCACAGAAAGACATGCACTGGCATTTCATTCTCACTCTCCTCTAATCCTGCTCAGAATGGCACATCTCCGTTTGTTTCTTTAGATGCATTGTTTCTTTATGGTGGTTTACTTTGTGTCTTGGCTCCACTAAGAGTCTCTTGATGCAGTTCTCTCTTATGTAAATACTCTTCCCCAAAATTTTTGCTTTGTTTTAGTTGCTCTTCATGTTCTGATAATTCTTACCACATGGAGCAAAACATTTCAGCACAATTTATTCAGGAGAGTGGAGGCCCTTATTTTGTTCTTCCTTTTGATGGAACTCAAAATAAGAAAGTGACAATATTTCACAAATGGTTTTATACTAAAGAAAAATGTGTCCTTTATCCACCTCAAAAACTTGTCTGGTTTTTGACTACCTATAATTTGATTCTTCTTCTAATGCTTCCTGATCTAATCACTAAAATGCAAGCTCCATGAAGGGATAGAAAATTTTTAATAAGTTTTGTTCAGCAGTATCTCCAACATCTAGAAGTACAGGCATACAATAGGTTCTCAAAAGTATAATGAATAAAACAGCATCCTGGGATGCAGTTTAAATGAAAATTTCACAAATTTCAAATAAAAAATAAAGGGATTAATCTCCTAAGGAATTGAGAAAATATTTGTTTATAGGGTTGTGTAATCGTGATGATTTCTTAGGAAGGTTTTGCTCTACTATACATGTGATGGGGAACACATGTATACCTGTGGCAGATTCATTTTGATATATGGCAAAACCAATACAATATTGTTAAGTTAAATAAAATAAAATTAAAAAAAAAAAAGAAAATCTTTTCATCCTCTCATGAACATCCACTGCTCTGATAATTTTTATAATTTGATTTGTTTATTTTGGCTGTGCTGGGTCTTTGTTGCTTCAGGGGCTACTCTCCAGTTGCAGTGTGAGGGTTTCTCCTTGCAGTGACTTCTCTTGTTGCAGAGCATGGACTCCAGGGTGCGGGAGCTTCAGTAGCAGCACATGAGTTCGGTAGTTGCAGCTCCTTGGTTCTAGAGCACAATAGTTGTGCTCAATAGTTGTGGCACACAAACTTATTGCTCCATGACATGTGGGATCTTTCTGGATCAGGGCTTGGACTCATGTCTCCTGCAACAGCAAGGGAATTCTTGACCACTGAGCCACCAGGGAAGACCTGATAATTTTTAATCATTGGTAAAAATCCAGAAGCTTATAAATTCTGGTGGCTATTCACAAAAGACTGACTAAAAAAAAAATAATCTCCATTAGAGAATGTGTACTGTGAACACTTCTTTCTATTATATATTTGAAAATTGGGAAATGTCAGTTTTCATTCCAATCCCAAAGGAAGGCAATGCCAAAGAATGTTCAAACTACTGTACAATTGTGCTCATTTCACATGCTAGCAAGGTAATACTCAAAATCCTTCAAGTTAGGCTTCAATAGTATGTGAACTGAAAAATTCCAGATGTACAAGCTGGATTCAGAAAACACAGAGGAATCAGAGATCAAGTTACCAACATTCTTTAAATCAGGGAGAAAGCAAGGAAATTTTAGAAAAACATCTGCTTCATTGGCTACTCAGAAGCCTCTGACTGTGTGGATCACAGCAAACTGTAGAAAATTCTTAGAGTTGGGAATACCAGACCACCTTATGTTCCCCTGTATGCACATCAAGAAGCAACATTTAGAACTGAACATGGAACAACAGACTGGTTCAAAATTGACATTGGAGTACATTAAGGCTGTATATTTTCACCCTGCTTATTTAACTTTTATGCAGAGAACATCATGTGAAATTTCAGGCAAGATGAATCACAAGCTGGAATCAAGATTGCCAGAAGAAATATCATCAATCTCAGATATGTAGATGACACCACCCTTGTGGCAGAAAGTGAAGAGGAACTAAAGAGCCTCCTGATGAAGTTGAAAGGGGAGAGTGAAAAATCTGGCTTAAAACTTAACATTCAAAAACCTAAGATCATGGCATCCAGTCCCATCACTTCATGGCAAATAGATGGGGAAAAATTGGAAACAGTGGCAGATTTTATTTTCCTGGGCTCTAAAATCACTGTGGACGTTAACTGCACCCATGAAATTAAAAGATGCTTGCTCCTTGGAAGAAAAACTATGGCAAACCTAGACATTATATTACAAAGCCAGAGACATTACTTTGCCAACAAAGGCTCATCTAGTCAAAGCTATGATTTTTCCAATAATCAAGTATAGATGTCAGGGTCAGATCATAAAGAAGGCTGAGTACTGAAGAACTGATGCTTTCAAATTGTGGTACTGGAGAAGATTCTTGAGAGTCCCTTGGACCTCAAGGAGATCAAACCAGTCAATCCTAAAGGAAATCCACCCTGAATATTCACTGGAAAGACTGATGATGAAGCTCCAATACTTTGGCTACTTGATAAGAAGAGTCGACTCATTGAAAAAGACCCTGATACTGGGAAAGATTGAGGGCAGGAGGAGTAGGGGGCGATGGTTGGATGGCATCACTGACTCAATGAACATGAGTTTGAGCAAACTCTGGGAGATAGTGAAAGACAGGGAAGCCTGGAGTGCTGCAATTCATGGGGTCTCAAAGAGTCAGATACAACTTAGCAGCTGAATGACAAATATTTGAGTAGACTTTCTTAATTTTTCTGGTGAACAATTTTTATTTTATTATTATTTTTTAAATTTATTTTTAATTGGAGAATAATTGCTTTACAATAGTGTGTTGGCTTCTACCATACAACAACATGAATCAGCCATAAGTATACATATGCACCCTCCCTCTTGAACCTCTCCCCATCCCCACCCAACCCCACCCCTCTAGGTTGTCACAGAGTACCACGTTGAGCTCCCTATTCTACACAGCACCTTCCCGTTAGCTATCTATTAATGTTTTATATATAGTAATGTATATGTCTCATTGCTACTCTCTTGATTTGTCCTATCTTCTCCTTCCCCAACTGTGTCCAAATCTGTTCTCTGTCTGCACTTCTATTCCTGCCCTGCAAATAGGTTCATCAGTACCATTTTTCTAGATTCCATACCTATGCGGTGAAATATGACATTTGTTTTTCTCTTTCTGACTTATTTCACTCTGTATATCAGGCTCAAGGTTCATCTACCTCATTAGAACTGACTCAAATGGAATTTCTTGATTTTATAATAAAATGTTCCTTCTATAAAAATCACAATTTTGTTAAGCTTTCTGACTTCAGAGTTCTGGTGCTCCTCAACCTAACATTTTTTTCTATCAATGGAAATCTTTCTTCTAACCAAAACTTCATAGAGGACTCCTCACAAATTGGACATCACATCTTATATATATCTTGAATTTTATTTTAATCTTAACTTTCCTTTTCAGGCTGGATGTTTAGATAAGATCTACTGCTACAGTCATGTCTGCACCAACTCATCTTCTCTCTCATTAAGATTTATGTTAATTGGGCAGAGCTATCTTGGATCACCTGTTGGGACATCCCAAGCTTCTGCTTTCCTGGTTTAGAAGCTCTATTGTGACATACCACCAACTAGCCAAGTCAGAACAATGGCTATCATGGATGGAGAGTTACCTTAAAATTGGTGACTAACCAGAGGTGGTGATAATGTGGACTGAGGCCATGGAATTATGTTGGTAGGACTTTAGTATTCCCCTTGTCACCCTTGTCCCTTTTTTTTTTTTTTTTTGGCTGCACCATGTGACATGTAGGATCTTAGTTCTCTGACCAGGGATTGAACCTCCGCCCCCTGCATTGGAAGCATGGAGTCTTAACCACTGAACCTTCAGGGAAGTCACACTCTTGTCCTTTTTATTTTTACACATTGCTCACTCTTCTGACTCATTCAGTGGGATTCAATCTGTTGCTTTTTCTAATCTTTCTTCTTGCATTCTCAGCCATCAAAGAAACATACAGAATTCATACTACCTTTGACAAATACTTTTCAGGTAATTATTTCATATAAAAGGAATCACTTACTTTTCTAGATTAATTAAGAATTAAGAGTCAATTTAATTCAGAATTTAATCTTAATTCTGAATTAAGATTTGCCAATTCTTAATTCAGAATTGACGATAACTATGACTTAAGAAATGGCTACCATATAGTTTATCAGTTTGCCTAACTTTACCCCCTCAAATAATAAACATTTTATCACATGGTGTTTGCTCTTGTTTACAGAGAATCAAATAACTAAAATTAATGTTCTTTACTTGGGTGTACTTATGACTTCCTTTTATATATTGATACAGAATTTCTTCAAGACTGAATTGAAACACTGTTAAAGTGGAAGGGACTTAGTGGCCCTAGTGGCACAGTGGATAAGAATCCATCTGCCAATGCAGGGGTCACAGGTTCCATCCCTGATTCCTGAGTCGGACATGACTGAAGTGACTTAGCATGCATGCAAGACATGTAATAGTTTGTGGTAATTAATACATATTTAGTATTATAAGAAATTTCTTCCTTTACAGTTGAGAGGAGATCCTGTTGCCTTTGAGTTTATATAAATTGGAAAGTATTTTTCACCTTCCCTTTCCTCCAGATAGGGAGGAAACAGCAATGTTACTGTAACGATTAAATGTGACAATTCATGTAACATTCCTGCAGCACTTAATAAATGTATTGTTACTACTGTGACAATCATTATCATTACTATGATTTTACTGCGAAGGCTAACAATACCTAACTCTGTCCATATCCTCATCTTAACAGTTACTCTTCATTCTTTTGGTGTCTTAAGATCACTGTTGGAATTATTTTATGAAATATTAACTTCCATAAACTCACTGGAAGGCAAAGAGAAGAGATGAAGAGGTCATTGTGAGTACACTGAAATTCCCCTAAAGTATAGGGCTCCTTCTGCTCCTGTGTTCTTATTATTATTAACGGTTTTACTCCTAAAGCTAATTTTGTAACGGCCTGGGGTTTTGAAAGACTCTGGGCAAATTCTGCTAAGTGAGGCGGCAGCAATTATTTGGTCAAGTATAGCAGTGACAGTCAACTTGATTATTTGTTTTAAAATTTACAGTCTTTTGCTTAATTACCTAAAGAAAAAAAAAGATGATTTTGGAATACCAAATTGTGTTTATGTAAAGCTAAGTTAATTAATCTTTAATTTCTAAGTGAATTAATCCTTAATTTCTTTAACTTCTAATTTGGATCTTTAAATGTGAAAAGTTCCAAAGACTTAAGACTAGAGTGTAGATTTAAAAATGAAAAGAAATAAAATCTTGTAGCATGGGAAAGAAACATGCACATTTTTCCTTTTTTATTTAAGTATTGACTAGAGAAGTCCTTTCCAGGGGGTGCAGTGGTAAAGAATCCACCTGATGATGCAGGAAACACAAGACACACATTGGATCCCTGTGTCGGGAAGATCTCTCAAAAAAGACAATGGAAACCCACTCGAGTATTCTTGCCTGGAGAATCCCATGGACAGAGGAGCCTGATGGGCTACATACAGTCCATGGGGTCACAAAGAATCAGGCAGGCAAAACTGAGTGACTAACAATTTCACTTTACAATACTATAGGCTAAGTGCTGATATAAATCAGTTTCTCCCCTACCATGTTATGGATACACATCATGGTTACGTATAAAGGTAAATTCTAAAAGATGGTCATTAGTGATAAAAATGAGTAATTTTTTTATACTTTTATATATTTATTTATTTACGTTTCTGATTGCTCTGGGTCCTTGTTGCTATGCGGGCTTTTCTTTAGCTGCGGCGAGCGGGGGGCTACTCTTCACTGCAGTGCGCAGGCTTCTCACTGTGGTGGCTTCTCTTGTGGAGCATTGGGCTCTACGGCTCACAGGCTCAGTAGTTGCAGCCCATGGGCCCAGTACTTGTGGGTCCCGGGCTCTAGAGCGCAGCCTCGGTAGTTGCAGCTCATGGGTTTAGTTGCTTCATGGCATGTGAGATTTTTCCCAGACCAGGGAATGGAACCCATGTATCCTGCATTGGCAGGCACATTCTCTACTACTGAGCCATCAGGGAAGCCCCAAGTATGCTTATTTTTTTCTTCTAAGAATATTTTATTACTTTTCTAGTTGAAACAGTTTTATTTCAGAGAACAATTTATAGATAATACCAAAATGCAGCTTTTGCAAAGAGAAAGCAGTTTGCTTGTTGTTATCTTCATATGGAAGAGCCTAAAAGTGATTTTTCAATCCCAACTGGCACTTACTTTCAAAGTAACCTCAAGAACTCAGTGAAACCCATTTCAGTTCTTTAATGAAAGTAAAGGCACTATGGCCTCACCTTCACCCACACGACTGTCATCATTGGTATCATCCATTATTAAGATAAGGAATATAATATTGGACTAATAGCAGATCATGGCATCTTGCTCATGTGAAAAATAACAGCCCAACTGAAAGTTTTGTGATAATGACATAGTGGCTTTACAAGTTATTTTTTTGTTGTTGAATATGAGGTGAGAGCTAGGGAAAGTATATAATTTAAAAAAAAGAAAAAGAAAGAAACCAAAGTTCTATTTTTGGCTTGTCTACCACTGACTCACAGTGTTAACTTGAACCAGTGACCAACTTTTGTGTATTAAATAAGCCTACCCACACAAGAGGCTTAGTGAATAGACAAAAATGAGAAAATGCTTCAGCTTCCCTATTTGAATGCTGGAGAACTGCTGAGAGCACTTATATAAATATTTTTCTTTGAGCTCCCTAGAAGACAGGAACTTTATAAATATTTAGTCTTATTGTTGCACCTTAGGCACAAGTAGACAGGAAAATTATGATACTCCCATATTTAACTATGAAATAACCTCGTTCAGACAATCCTGGTTCATACCAAGGACTCTGCACTGGCTTGTTAGGGTCTCCTGAGTTTTCATTTTTCCATCCTCCTCCTTCCCCTGGCAGTTGACAAATGTGGAAATATAAATAAACCTTCCACAGCAGCAAGGGTTCCAAGGTAAGGAAGCCCAGCATGCATTCAGTCACACTGGCTGATGGCATGCTGTGTATCAGAATGGGTGAGGGTTCCAAATAAACATCACATTTAAAGTTCCTGATTGAAAAGTGTGAGAAAATGACTCATTTTTAAGAATGAGTAATTTGGTTGAATGTACTGAACTAAAGTCAGACTTCACTGAATTTCCAGTTTTATCTCTTTTCTGTTTCTTTTTTAGATACATGTGTAGAGAAGAAACCTAAAAAAATGTGACTGGAACTGGCAGGCTTAGAGTCATTCTTTATTTCAAGTGGAGTTTTTCAAAATTAATTCACCTGTTTCTTTGCAAATTCCTATTCAACAGGCTCTTCCTTCAAGGTTTTAATGGCTCTAGGTTCTGGAATGATGTTCTTGGAATGCATACAAGGGTTATTTTTGGATGGTGGAATTTCAGGTGATATTTTTAAATTTACTTTATTACTCATATTTTCCTGCATTTCTTGACCTTTAGCTTTAAATAAGAAAGAAGTATTATTTTTACAAAAACAATAGTGAATAAATAAATTTGAAACCCCTTGCTACTGATTTTATTCTCTTCTTGGCCATATATCCTGAGTTTTTAATGGACCAGTGCTTTCTTCCTGCTTTCTTTAAGGATTTAAAACAAGCAGTTGTACAGTAATTAATTTCCAATTGGGAAACTGAGAGTTTATGAAATTGAATGGGGAGATGATTTTGATCCAGGGAACCCACTCAGCGTATAAAGCACACTTAGATAAAATTGTCTCTTTTGTCTTCATTTACTGGGTAATTCAACCCAAGGCAGAATGGATCTCTTGAAGGTGAATTATGCTAATAATGTTCTGATGATCTAATCTCAAGATGATTCTATTAGTTTTAATAGTTCTTGAGCACTCAGGGTGCTTTATATGCAATGCCAGCTGCAGACAAGCAACAGGCAATAACTTCACATTCAACAATCTTACTTGATGAAAGAATAAAACAATTTAAGACTCTGTTTTGTGTATTCGTGTGTGGTCGCTTTTCTATTTTGCCTTTATACCAGGGTAGAGCAGAGCATTTGATCACATAGGGGGCCAAGCTTTCCCTTCACAGCCCATCTTTGTTAAGAGGATGCTTCCAGGAGGATCTGAAATGCATCTATTTATTCTTCCTACAAGTCTTTATTAAGCACCTATTGCATGGTGGTCCATATTCTAGGCAATGGGTTAGAATAAGGAACCAGAATCTGTTTCTGATCCAAAAGGCTCCTGAAGGAAACTGTCTATAGACAGACACTGAAATGTTAGGAGTGAGATCTGAAGAGAACATTCCATGGACATCAGTCCCACTGTGTAAGGGTCAACACAATCTGATGGAAATGTGGGAAGGAGGATTAGAAAATACTTCAAAGAATGGAGGGAAGAAAAGGCAAGTGTGGCAGAGCGTGAGCAATCTGAAAAGGCAGAGTGATGGGAGAGAGCGGGGCTCTCTTTTAGGATTCTGAGGCAATTTTTATATATCCTTCTAGTGGGAAATGGGTGAGTGATATGAGAATGATTGATGGAAGGTAAAGCCAGAACAATAAACCGGGATCAGACTCTAGACATGAATTTGGAATTTATATAACACCCCTCCCCCCACCAATGAAGTAGATGTAACCACATGTTTCATGCTCCTCTATGCTAGGAATAAAAAGTAGGGTCACCAAAGAGGAAGTTTGCCTTTGATCATTCTGGAGTGACATAACTCCCTTGAAATCCCTATGTTTCATGTAGCACCAAGATTGACTCTTCTTGGTCTCTGCGTCCACCATTTTGTTCCTCTCTCCGTATTCCTCTTCTCTTCCTGGCTAGAGCCATAGCAGTAACCACACCCCTGTACTTGTAAAATCTCAGTTCTAAGGATGAAATTCTTAGTTTGCTGATGTTGATGCTGCTGCCTCTGATGTCTGCCCAGGGATCTACTGCGGCTACTCTCAACGGGTCAGTTCCTTTAAGTCTTCACAGGCTCTTTTATTTCTTGCCTTGTCCCAAGATTTCAATACCTCTCTTCTCTGGTCTATTGTCATTGGCTAAACCTATAGATTTCTGTCCCCCCTCTCCTTGAGATGAGTCCCCTCTCAAGCAATTTCCTGAACTCCCTGGTAAGCAGACCCACTCAGTCAAATATGCCTGAGTCATTGGGAGAGCACAGTTCTGATGCATGCTGGTAACTCTGGGAAAGTCACAGGAAAAGGAACGGGAAGAGAAAACAAGAGCAAGAAAAAACAGGCTGAAACATGACTCTAAGAGAGAAAGTAGGTAGCTTGTGTGGAGCTTCCAAATGCAACGCAAATAGCACCGTTTGTATATTCTTCCTAACCATTCTGTTTTCATCTGATATCCGCTCTTATTTTTATATTCTGTATTATTTGTATCTTATGAGCCACCTTAGAACGTTTTAGAACGTTCTTAGAATATAAACAAATGAATGAATAAAGAAGGTAATTTGCAGTTACACTGGGTAATTAGCATTCTGATGACAGGAGTGATGTGGGTAAAAGTAGAGGCAAAAACATTTTTTGACAAACACGACTATGGCCAGAACTTGAAATAGTAGGAAGACTTCAAATTACATTTTAACTCCCAAATGATTTTTCAACCTTGACCTACTCTGCTGACGGCTGAGTACTTTGGCAGAATTTCTCCTAACCAAACCAAATCAAACAAAAACCAGGCATAAAGAGGCAAGCCTCAGGGCACTGACTCCTGGGGTCAGGAACCAAATGCGCTGGTGGAGGTGAACCGTGGGGTTAAGGGCATCACTGTTTACAATGGTTTCCGATGCAGCGAATATCGAGATGTCAAGCAGTTACCCTGGACGGGACTTTCTCTCACTTGCTGTCCATCAAACCCAGGATTATCCCTCTGATTACTCAGGTCCTCCCCTCCTCTGCTAAGCTAAACTTGCCCTCGCTCAGCAATCTCTGATTCTTTCCCCTGGGATCCCCAACCCCTGTTCGCCGCGACGTGCCCACACTGCCCAGGCAAGCACTAGCACTCTCCGCGCTCCTTTTCTGTCGACCCCCGGTCCTCGGCTTCCGCCTCCTCCTCTCCTCTTCCAGGACGCCCGTCACTGCGCTCCCCACTGAATCAGACCTTGGGGACAACCAAGTCGGGGGCGCGGGGCGGCAGGTGGATGGACCGGAAGGGCGGGTCGCGGATGGAGTCGGAGGCTCAGCCAGCGGACTGCCGGGGCTGAGAGGGAGAGCGAATTTGCGGCCCCTCCCGGCGGGAGGGCCGGGGGGCGGTCCCAGGCCGCTTGCTCGCGCCGCCGCTCCGCGTGCGCCCTCCGCGCTCCAGTCGGCGGGAGCCCAGGTGCCCGTGGGCTGGACGCGCCCGAGGATGTGCCGCTGGCCGCTGCTCCTCCTGTGGGGGCTGCTCCCCCGCGCGGCGGCGGGGGGCTCGGGCTGGCCCTTCCCGCACCGCACGCTCCTCGACTCCGAGGGCAAGTACTGGCTGAGCTGGGGCCCGCGGGGCGGCCGGCTCGCCTTCCGCCTCGAGGTGCGGACCGCCGGCTACGTGGGCTTCGGCTTCTCGTCCACCGGGGCCATGGCCGCGGCCGACATCGTCGTGGGCGGGGTGGCCCGCGGGCGGCCCTACCTCCAGGTAAGCGCGTATATACCCTCCTGCAGCTGCCCCGCCGAGCCCCCGGCCGGTCCGGATTCTGGGCAGGCAGGCGCGGTTGGGGGGCGCCCCGGGCCACCCGGCTTTCTCTCCGGCGGAGGCTGGCCGCCGTCGCCCCCGTATCCCCGCAGCCTCAGCCTGGCTTCCCCTACCCTTTGCGATCCGCTCTTGCAACCCCGGAGCCCAAGGCCCCTGGGGCTGAACTTCCCAACTCCGCCGCCCAGCCCCCGGAAAGCTGAACACGGTAACCCTAGGCTAGCGTTCCGTCTCTGAACACTTTCCTGTCCCCAGCGCCCCGCTTAGTACATGCCCCAAGTGCACACCTGCCACGCACCACCAGTCATCCCTGATGGTTAAGGAGACATCTTTGGGCTTTGGGGATCTACGGGACGGCTCTCAGGGTTGAAGGGACCGGAGAGTTTTGGTATTTGCTGTCTAGCTGTCTAGAATCGTGGATCTCAGAAGGCTTTTCTGAAGCTTCCCAACTCTGGGGCTGGGTCAGCTACCTCATGCCAGCAATGAATGAAAGGTCCCCAAGAATCCTTAGGAACTTGCTATTGGGAGCTGTTTAGGAAGCTGCGAAACCTACAAAACCTGAAGTCTTCAGGCAAAACCCCATATTAAGAGACAAAACGTTTCACTTACTTTCAGTTCAGTTCAGTCGCTCAGTCGTGTCCGACTCTTTGCGACCCCATGGACTGCCGTACGCCAGGCTTCCCTGACCATCACCAATTCCTGGAGCTTACTCAAAACTCCTGTCCATCGAGTCGGTGATGCCACTTACTTTATTTAATAGCTAACAAAATTAAATTGACAGCTACCGTTTTGCTTTGAAAGAGCCAGAGTAGAGACGTTGCCCGTTCACAGATATTTTAATGAATAGGAAAAAAAATAAAAAAAGAATTGAAGTGATCGGAATGATTAGATACTTAGGTTTTTGGACATTTTTGTCTGTTTGATCTTGACCAACATTTGAACACTTCTCCACTATAATATAACATCGTGGTGAATATAATGTTGTTTATCAAAGTTCATCCAAAAATACTGCCCTTTGCTAAAAGTCTCTTAATCCATATGAAAGCTAGTTCTTCTGGCTATGTATTAGGCTTTGATGATATTAAAATCGATGTACCTGATAAATTCCAAAAAGCATTTCTCAGTAATTTTATTTCTGACGTCTAAGTTTGATTGCCACGATGTTCTGCCATTAATTTTTAACGCTAATTCTGGCAATGAGCTGTTAACTCTGGCTAGAAGTTTTAAAAATGACAGCAATAAAAACTTTAAAACCCTTCCGTTGTCTATTTTTTCATAAATTAGTCCTTTCCTCCCCCAAATAATCACAACTCCAATAAAGTTTTATGAGAATTACACCGTTGAAGTCATTCATGTATAAATTTAATCCTCCTGCAGCATCTCAGACATTAAATTTGTAAATCAAGAATTTGACCCCAAACACAGGCCTCACTAGCTGAGTAATTCAGCTCTCTTCTGATATGAAGTAGACAGTCCCTTATTTAAACATCTATTGAGCCACATATTTTTGCTTGTCTATTTTTTTTTTTTTTTTTTTAGGATGGTCAGAATCAAATGCCCCTTAACTATCCTTAAATGTTTTGTTGAAGGGAGCATGGAAAGTCTTACTTTAGTGGTATCATAAAACATGTATACTTTAAAGATAACTTGATGTTTTTCTCAAAGAGTAGTGTTTCTAGAAAGCCCATCAAGTTTGATATCAAATGAAAGACTAAGAGCAGAATTCTGTTGCAACATGCTATAAGGGGCACACCACAAACATAGTTTGTTAAACTACAGTATTTCCACACTGCAGGTGGCTCTTTGTAAAGAGAAAATAAGAACTAATTAAATGCCCTTTAGATGGGTTTTGCAGCAGCAGCAGATGGGTTTTGAAACGTAGAACTTTTCTTAAGGCAATTTCTAAACACATAATACTGTTCAGTAAGCCTTGGATATGGACCTTTTCCCAATATATTTAATGAGCAAGAAATAGAACTTTCCCTTCTATTTTTATTCCTAAGGAAATGGAATTTTTATTTTCATATATAAAGGATTGTCATTTTCTCAATTGACTGACATCCTTTACTACTCCATTTTCTTAAGCATTGGTAAAGAATTTGCATGCCAGTGAAGGAAATGCAAGAGACTGGTTTGATCCCTGGGTCGGGAAGATCCCCTGGAGTAGGAAATGGCAAGCCACTCCAGTATTGTTCCCTAGAGAATCTCATGGACAGAGGAGCCTGGGGCTTCAGTCTATGGGGTCGCAAAGTGTTGGACATAACTGAACACACACACAGCACAGCACAGCTCACTCATTTTAAGGCATATAATATACAATAAAAATTATGCATAGCAGTTAAGTAGAAAGAAAATTGATTAAAAACCTTTTTAATAAAATTAAAGACCCCAGACACTAAAAATAAAAAGAAATGTATCAATTCCAGCTGGATCATCCAGGTTGGGAGATTCCATTTTCCAACACTTGAAATTGTATCTTCTCCCAAAACCTACTAATTTGAGATTCTTTGTACAGTGAATGGCATCTTCAGCAACTCTACCAAAAGGTAAATAAAGTTCTTAAACATTGTGTATGTGATTCCATTAGGAAACTTTGATTTTCATGTAATTTTACTTTCAGTGAGAACAAACTTTGCGTGAAACAATACAACACCAAGCATTGCTTCTGGGGCAATGGCATTAAACTGTAGATGACTGATGACAACCTAAGCCGATGTCCAAGTCACCTTCCCTTGTGGCTACTTTCCGTATATATTATTTCATTCTTTCTTATTTAATTAGAAAACTTGACCTTTAGATATTTTATTTTATTATTATTTGGACTTTTATTTTTTTCTGATGATATTAAGACTCTTCTTTTCAATAGAATTTTAACTCCTGGATAACTATGTAAGACTAAATCCGAACTAGCCAGGCAGAGAATTGTTCGTGAAACAGATGTCATAAACCCAAATCCATACAGAGGTCAGGAAGCAAATGTAAAAGAGTGACAAGACTCCAGTGGAAAGGGCAGTATTGTAATGCAGAAGAGTAGAGGGGATGGAAGAAACCCGTTTTCACATGTGAATTACTGTTATGTGGGAATGCAAATCAGGTATTGCCAGATCTTCTGTTTGTTTTTTGAGAGATGACAGGTGTGTGTGTGTGTGTGTGTGTGTGTGTGTGTAAGTAAAATCTGATTAGTAAATAGCAGCCACAATTCAAATTTGTATAACACACCCTGTTTTGCATATATACACACGTAATTTCAGTTGAGATATATCCTGTGGACAGCTTGATCTGGGACCAAGAGGGAAAAAGCTAAAGTGAATAAAGAATCAACCCAAATTATGAAAACTGGTGAAATGCTGAGAGGTAGGTTCCAATTCTCTTCAGTCCCCATTTATTCTGTGTTAGGAAATGTTCAGTGTTGGAGGGGACCTTGCCCCTCTTTTGGTTATCTATCACTGTGTAATAAACTACCCCCAAACATGGTGGTTTGTTTTGCTCACAAAGCTACTATTTGAGCAGGGCTTGGTGGTGAGAGGTCTTTTTTTGCTTCACTTGGTGTCCACTCCAAGGTGAGTCACTGAGTCATCTGGAGGCGCTCTCACTGGTTTTTCTGACTGGTGACTGAGGCTGACTGTTGGCTGGACCTCCCCAGGTACTGTGGTGGGAACGTGGCCTCTCCCTGCAGCTGCCCGGCTTCCTCCCAACAGTGGCTGAGTCCCAACAGGGAACATCTCAAGAGGCCCAAGTAGAAACTGTATGGCCCTTTATCATTTAGCCTTGGAGTCCTGGACTGTGTCTTTTGCTATGGTCCCAGTCCCTCTGGATTCAAGAAGAAATCTAGATACCACCTCAACATCCCATGGTGAGGAGGTCACATGGGAGGGGAAGATATTAGCATGGGCATCTTTGCAAAATCCATGCAACCACACTCATTCTCACCAACCTGTCAATCTCCCTTCAACCACCGCTTCTGAGTACCTATTACCGTGTATCCACTCTACACTGCTGAGATGGGGAGGCAAGCGTTTACTTATTCACCTCTTTTTCACTCCCTCATGCTTACACACACACACACCCCACTCACAAGAAGTTAGTGCATAGTTAGTCTTCCTAATCCACACCCTTTCCACCCTCCCCCTGCCCTCCAAAAAAGAGTTCTAAACCTCAGCAACTCCAGATTTTTCAGTGGTTGCCAGTCACTAATTCAGGACTGGATGCAATGAGACTACCTCCAGGGGGCAGTGCGATATTTGCTTGTGGATGGAAGTATCAGATTTTGATTCTCTTGCCTCAAGGCAGTATACTGGCTTGGACACTCTTAAAACTACACCCAGAGATGAGGTATTGTGGAAATTGGCCCTGCCCATTTTGTAATCCTCCAACCCTGGAGCAGATGTTTCTTTAAAGGGTGTATAATAGGGTACCATCAAAATGGGAAAGAAGAGAGAAACGTGGTTGTGGAGTAAAGCCCTTCTCCATGTAACCTATCAGATAAGTTGTTCACTTAGGGACACAGTACTCCTGGGATGGTACTGAGGTTGGCTTCCAGACACTGTGTTTCAGAGAGTTGCCAGGGGTGGGAAGCAGTCTTTCCTTTCGCCTTGGCTTTGGAAAGCCTCACTATTCTGTCTCAGTGAATTAACTCAATGCTTACTTCCTTGATAGATTCGTGTCCTCTCCTTGTACTTTGCCCCTTTCTGACACAGAGCAATCCCACCCCCATCCAAGCCACTTAGCAACTGTTGAGTCGCCATTTGGGGGAAGTAATCAGGGTTGATGAATGCCTAGTTTGTGCGAGTTGGAGAAGAGGGCAGCATTGTCAGATGTGCCTGTTGAAATCTGCACAAAAATGAATTCACTCTTCCTTTGGGGGTGTAAATTGCTGGGGAATGGAGGCAGAAATCGATGTCATCATTTGTTACAACCTCACTGGTTGGCTATTGCCACCACCGAAACTTTGCTGTGATGAGGAGTCTCTTCAGCAGTAGGGTAATTGCTGCGGGGCTGCTTGCTGAGGAAGTGCTGGGAAATTGTGCTGTGATTTGGAATCACAGAAAACAGTGAGCATTCTTTGTGGTTAACGATGTGCTTCTTTTAAGTGCACCGCAGCCAACGGCAACAAAGAAATGTTTGGAAAGCAAATTGAAAAGCTGTAAGGGGAAGACGAAGAGAGTGTATAACCCCAACACAGATCAGCTGGGGCTTTGTTAAGAGGTATTTATAAATCTTCAGGTTATGCCCTGCCCCCTGCTCCCTCTTTGCCAATTTCCAGATGACAAGGGACCTCTCCAACCTTCATGTTTGGTGTATTAGTAGTAAGTCCACATGCACCAGTGTAAGCGGGAACCAAGAATCACCAGGATGCTCTTCAGCTGTGTGGTCTCCCTGACAGAGCAAATGGTTTCAAGAAGCCAGCCCGAGGAAAGGACTAAGAGCCAGGGGAACAATGCACCTGAATTGACCGCCAAAGTTCAAGGCTTCAGGCGACCAACGGCCTATTTCTGGATTCTTGGGAAGAAAGCCAAGAGTCCATCCACTTCAAAGAAAGTGAATGGTGGTTTATTGATTCATCATTCGTAATAGAGCCCTGTTAAAATAGAGTTGCTGGCCAAAAGAATGAATTCACTGTATATCATCTTGTTTCTGGAAATGTTTGATCTGTATGTAAAACAAACAAACAGCTCTGCCTAAGGATGCATCGTAATGTGGCTTATTGTAACTTTTTTAAAAGTACAGAACTTTTAAACAGAGAATTATTTCTCTAGAAAACCTCTTCTCCACTTCTGTCTTTTTTTAACTTGTTAAATTCTGGAGTAGACCAAAAATAAAGAAAAGCTTAAAGCTTCACAGCATATAGTATGCACGTAAGCAGGAAGTTCTGCAAAAATAAGAAAGCTTCAAATGTATTAATTTTTGTTAACAGTAAAAATGGGATTATATATGAGTGCTATGGAAATAATGTATAGTTCAAATTTAATTTACTATTGAGGTCTTTTGTATTCAACTTTTGCTGCTAAGTCGCTTCAGTCATGTCCAACTCTGTGCGACCCCATAGATGGCAGCCCACCAGGCTCCCCTGTCCCTGGGATTCTCCAGGCAAGAACACTGGAGTGGGTTGCCATTTCCTTCTCCAATGCATGAAGGTGAAAAGTGAAAGTGAAGTAGCTCAGTCCTGTCCAACTCTGAGCAACCCCATGGACTGCAGCCTACTGGGCTTCTCTGTCCAGGGATTTTCCAGGCAAGAGTACTGGAGTGGGGTGCCATCGCCTTCTCCGTGTATTCAACAAATATAGCCAAATATTATGATAAATCTTTAAACAGTGTTTGGTTTTACAAGTTAAATATTGATATTTGGGGCACTTACTTGTTGCTCTTCAGAGCTCAGAGTTCAGTTGATCTGCCTTAAATTTCCTAACTCTCCCACCTGAATTTTACAGTTAAGAAACTGGGCCTTACGTACCTATTAAGTGACCTGTTGGAAGCCATATAGATCAGTGGTCTGGATTCATTTCCTCTTGGTCCTGGTTTGGTGTTCTTTCTTCTGCAAGCAGCTGGTAGCTTAAATAAAAACATTCCAATTTTCTTCCTTAATAGTGAAAGAACGTGTTAATAAAAAGCAGTTTTAAAAAGATTGGTAAAAATAAAATCATAATATTTCTGTTACTATTTTTGTTGTACAAATGCCATAGATATATATTTCTGTAATGTGATTTTTCATTCATAGAATTCTTAATATATGCCATACATTATAGTCTTTCAAGTGTGTTATCTCATGTAATTCTCACAATAGCCCTATGAGGTCAATATCTTATTTCTTCCATTTTGTAAATGTATAAATTTGAGGCTCCAGGCCATACAGCATGGGGATCATTTGTGAGTGTCACATGACTGTTTTAGTAAAGTACTCACTGATAATGTTGGAATGTTCATTCATTCATTCAACCAATATTGATTAGAGGTTTATTGAACAATTCTAGATCCTGGGGACATAGCAATGACTGAGAGGAAATCAGTAGTCTCAAGGAGCTCCCATTTTGATGGGGGTAAACAAATAAGCAGGAAAAATATCAAAAAGTGATAAGTGTGTGCAGAGGTTTAAAATAGGGTGATGTGATAAGGGGCAGTGCTGTGGCTATTTCAGATTGGGAGGCTTACAATTAAAACACGAAGGAAAACAAGTGTCCGAAGTTTTAAATGTTGTCTTTCAAGATTAACTATAGCATTTACCATTCAAAGTATTGTATACTATGAGGAAGATTATCTGGCATGGGCTTCAAAGGACTTGGTAGACATTGACTATAGGAGTCTGCCTACGTGGAAGAAATATAATTAAAGTGTCTGAACCACCTGAGCTCTTTTCTGTTTCTGTAGCCTTGTTACGCACATGTTTAGTAAGCTCAACTAGAGTCTTTCAGGCTTTGATCTAGAGATTTGGTGATTTTATAGGAGTTTCTTTCTTAATACTAGGTGTGAATGTTTTTCTCTTATACTCTGTGTTCCTTCTCATCTTCAATAACATGAGAGAGCTAAAGAACTTGGAGAAGCTAGATCAACAAAACTACATGAGTCTGGGGAAGATTTCCATCTTTCAGGCAATTTGTAAACTAAAACTTGAGAACCTCAGTTTCTTAGATACAACTAAATTGCTACTATTTTTTTTTCTCCCCTAAAAGCTTCATGCCCAGAAGCCCATTCATATAGGAAAACTCATGGTAGATGAAACCATGTAGAAGCAAGGCCTCCTGGTATTTTGGACCTCCAGATCCCTTCAGACAGGGCCAAGATGGCAATGGCAAATTGCACTCCAGTGGTGAGCAGGCAGAGCTAATAGAGGACTGAGAACTGGGAAGATACTTTCCACGTCAGAAATTCCCAAATTTGCACGTTGGAATCACCTGCACATCTTTTAAAAATTTTAGCATCCAGGCATCTCCCCTCCCTCCTTTACACCATTAAATCACAGCCTCTAGCAGTCTACACAGGCCTTAATGTATTTTAAAGTTTCTTAATTGATTCTGTGCAGTCAAGTTCAGGAACTACTGACCTTGTGTGGTCAGGCTGTTTGATCAGAATCAGGTAACTCCCATGTCCACCTACAGAAGCTTGGAAGATTCCAGACTCTGGGCATGGAGATGCATAGCAAGATTCCCAACAAAGCAATTCAGAGTGACTGATGTTTGAAGCAAGGGTTAGCATGTGCTTGGATAGAGATTATTTTGTAAAGTCGAAAAGTCAAGTGGGTTTTTCTAGAATTGAAACACTTCTGAGATGTTTAACAAATGTGTTGATAATTTAAAGTATTTTCTCAAAGGTACATGCTGAAATGAGAACAGCAATGGAAGAACTGTGGGTAGCGGTGTATTCTGAAATACTCTGAGCCAGAAAGCTCCCTCCTCCTCGTACCTCCCTGCCATTCCTACACACCTTTTGTCAGTTGGTACTAGCTGCTATATTTCTAAGCAACAGAAATATCTGCCCACACAAAGCCTAAAATTGGTAAGTTATATATGGTCACAGGGCATCAAAAGAATATTAATAAATGAAAGTCTCAGGTTAGTCTTAGCCTGCATGTAAGCCAAGAGATGTGTTCTGCTCTCAAATCTTTTATTAGAATGAACAGTAACAAAATGACTCCCTTTGTATTTGGAAAAATTCTGAAGTATATTTCTAGTTAGTGTAAAGTGTAAATAGATACTCTTTCCCTTCCCACTTTCATTTTCCAAGATTACTAATAAGCAGTGAAATGCCCTAAAGCTATAGTTGCAGCAGGGAGAAGGAGGAAAAGGAGTTTGAGTAGTAGATAATTAGTGTTTCATTAGGGCGTGGATGCAACATCTACAAGCTGATGAGTGTCTCATTTCCTGAGGGAACAGGAAAGAGTCTATTTGCCTGGTGGGTCCTCAAGGAATACCTGCTGAATAACTGCTGAGCAGTTAATAGCAGGAAGCCCTGCTATGAGTCCCAACACTGCTTGCTGCTTATTCCTTGTGCGGCCCTAGGCCGACTCTTTAACCTTGCTCAAGTGACAGTTCCCTTTATGAAGAAGGAAATTATATCTACCCATGGCATTTTTGTGAGGACTTAATGAAATAGGCACTTAAAGCTCTTAGTAGAGTATGTGGTACATTGAAAGTACTCAGTCAATGCAAGGTACTGTTAGCATGAGTCAGTCACTTAGTGAAATATCAGAATTGTCAGATGATTGTGTGCACGTGTGTCTGTTCAGTCACTCAGTCGTGTCTGACTCGTTGCAACACCATGGACTGTAGCCCGCCAGACTCCTCTGTCCATGGGATTTCTCAGGCAAGAATACTGGAGTGGGTTGCCATTTCCTGCTCCAGGGGATCTTCCCAACCCAGGGATCGAACCTATGTCTCCTGCATTGATATGTGAATCCTTTACCACTGTGCCACCTGGGAAGCCCTTATCAGATGATTACATGGAAACAAATGTCCCAGATTTTCAACTTGGAGAAAAAATATTTACTAAGGGAAGAGTTAGGGGAGGTTGAAAGTCATTTGTGAAAACTCAAGGACAAACTTTAAGCAACAGATTTGTGAATACTTTGCCTGAAGCAATTGGTTTGTGACTAGAGGTCAACATACTTTCAATAAACACAAATTATACTGACAAGACTGCATTTTCTTTGGCATTTGATTTGCTGGACCTGTAGTTCGGCTAATAAATGAATGTTGTGTCTAAATGATACTAAGGTAATTGGCAGGTTTCCTATGATGTCACTGTAGAAGATGGACTAATAAAGTTGAATTAGTTATTGTAAATATTTAAACATCCATACCCGAAACATGGTGATAACAGGCTGCCTATATTAGGCTACAGAATAAGGACTCAAAAGATAGTGATATATTAAAATAAAGAAAGAAAACTAAAAATTAAAAATTCAGTGAGAATACAAATAAACACTCTAATGTTTAATTCTGTATGTACAAAGTGTGTAAAGTTGGTCTTAATTGGAATTCATATTAGGTAGTCATTCATCCTAAGCTCAAAAGATATGCCTGTTGAATACATGAATGCAATGCAATGCAATGCTGCTGCTAAGTTGCTTCAGTCGTGTCCAACTCTGTGCAACCCCATAGACAGCAGCCCACCAGGCTCCCCAGTCCCTGGGATTCTCCAGGCAAGAACACTGGAGTGGGCTGCCATTTCCTTCTCCAATGCATGAAAGTGAAAAGTGAAAGTGAAGCTGCTCAGTAGTGCTGACTCTTAGTGACCCCATGGACTTCAGCCTACTGGGCTCCTCCATCCATGGGACTTCCCAGGAAAGAGTACTGGAGTGGGGTGCCGTTACCTTCTCCACATGAATGCAATATTAGCCTTTAAATACTACATTGACATCAAGGGAAGTAATACTGACATTGTACTCTATTCTAGGCTAATCATTCCAGAAGATACCTTCTAGAATAACTTTTTAAAAGATGTATGGGTGACCTGGATTGTTCTAAAGGCGAATTACAAAGATAATTGAAATCTCTGGAAATTGGGCTACCAAGGCAATGGGAAGCATCTGTCAATATTTGGAGAAAGAACAGTTGGAAAAGACATAATCTTTGCCTTGAAATAGTGGACAGCCTTCCTCAAGAAAGGTGGATTAGATGTTACCTATTAGGCTCCAGAGGAAGAAAAAAGACCCAATTCATATACTTTAAAGATAGAAGCTTTCAGGTTAGTATAAGAAATACATTTCTACCATCAGAGTTATTAAAATGAGTTGCAGTATTTCCCTGGCTGTCCAATGGTTAAGACTCCACATTTTCAATGCAGGGGGCATGGATTCAATTCCTGGTAGGGGAACTAAGATCCCTCATGGAGCAGCATGGTGTGGCAAAAAAATAAGCTTGTTAAGTGCATGAGCTTTGTTACTGGAGATATTGAAATATTGTGATCCTTTCCTAAAAACATTTTTTAAAGAAATCTTCCTTTGGTGGGAACTACGATTAGGTGTCATATCTTTTTGCCTTTTCATACTGTACATGGGGTTGATGAAGAATTGATACTTTTGAACTGTGTGCTGGTGAAGACTCTTGAGATTCCCTTGGACAACAAGGAGATCAAACCAGTCCATCCTAAAGGAAATCAACCCTGAATATTCATTGGAAGGACTGATGCTGAAGCTGAAACTCTAATACTTTGGCCACCTGATTCATTGGAAAAGACCCTGATGCTGGGAAAGATCGAAGGCAAGAGAATAGGGCAGTAGAGGATGAGATGGTTAGATAGCATCACCAACTCAGTGGACATGAATGTGAGCAAACTCAGGGAGATGGTGAAGGACAGGGAAGCCTGGCATGCTGCAGTCCATGGGGTCCCAGAGTCAGACATGACTTAGCAACTGAACAACAGCACAACATGGGTTAGGTATACTTCAGGCTGTCTTCCAACTTGAGTGTGATGCTGGAAATAACTTTACTCCACAATCATACTTTTAGATTATTCAAGAAATTACTAGAAGAGAAAACATTATCAACTATGAAACTATGTGTGTGTTTTTTGCCACTTTATTTTTTTAATTGAAGGATAATTGTTTACAGAATTTTGTGGTTTTCTGTCACATATTAACAAGAATCAGCCATAGGTACACCCATGTCCCCTCCCTCCTGAACCTCCCTCCCACCCCCCTCCCCATCCCATCCTTCTAGATTGTCACAGAGTCCTTGTTTGAATTCCCTGAGTCATACAGCAAATTCCCATTGGCTATCTATTTTACATATGGTAATATAAATTTTCATGTTACTCTCTCTACACATCTCACCCTCTCCCCTCCCACTCCGTGTCCATAGGTCTGTTCTCTGTCTGTTTCTTCATTGCTGCCCTGAAAATAAATTCATCAGTACCATCTTTCTAGATTCCATATATATGTGTCAGTATATGATATTTATATTTCTCTTTCTGACCTACTTCACTTTGTATAATAGACTCTAGGTTCGTCCACCTCATTAGAACTGACTCAAAATGTGTTCCTTTTCATGGCTGAGTAGTATTCCATTATATATGTACCACAGCTTCTTTATCCATTCATCTGTTGATGGATATCTAGGTTGCTTCCATCTTCTAACTATTGTAAATAGTGCTGCAACGAACATTGGGGTACATGTGTCTTTTTCAGTTTTGGTCTCCTCAGGGTATATGCCTAGGAGTGGGATTGCTGGGTCATATGGTGGTTTTATTCCTTGTTTTTTAAGGAATCTCCATACCTTCTTGCATAGTGGCTGTATCAATTTACATTCCCACCAGCAATGCAAGAAGGTTCCCTTTTCTGCACACCCTCTCCAGCATTTATTGTTTGTAGACTTTTTAATGATGGCCGTTCTGACTGGTGTGAGGTGGTATCCCATTGTAGTTTTGATTTGCATTTCTCTAACAATGAGCAACGTTGAGCATCTTTTCATGTGCGAAAATATGGAACGCTTCATGAATTTGCATGTCATCCTTGTGCAGGGGCCATGCTAATCTTCTCTGTATCGTTCCAATTTTAATATATGTGCTGCTGAAGTGAGCACATCTATGTTGTTTTTTAACCTGCCTCAAGAAGTTTTGTTTCTGTGGATAGGTGTGCAGTGAATCTTTACAATTATTGTGAGAATATTTCATCTCTTTCCCTACTGTATTTCAATATATTTGAATTATATTAGTGAATATATGTTAATCCTATATAGTGAATATATATTCGTTCTGAAACCTAAAACATGAAGAAAAAGAAGAAAGAGAATGTTTTATGACTTGTAAATACTCAGAAGAATTGGGGGGGGGGGCTTTAGGAGCCTTTATATTCAAGGCTGACTATAGAGTCAGTAAGTTTCTGAAACTTGGTTGATGCATTATTTTGATCTAAGAACAGTCTATATATATGATGCCTCTAGACTTTCTCACCTGGATGTCTAGATAGCATCTCAAACCTGCTTCTTCCCTGGCCTTTCCCATCTCAGTAAATGGCACCTCCTGGTAGCTTCTGTCAAAACTTAGGGGTCATCCTTTTTTCTTCTCCTTCCTCCCACATATAAAACCTGTCTTCAGGTCTATTGGTGCTTCCTCCAAACTAAATCCAAAACCTGCCTACCTCCCTTCAGTTTTATCACCATCACTCAAGCTTGAACCCGTGGGACCACTGCTTGATTCCTGTCTTCTGACCATGGCTCTTCTTTCTTCTCTTCATTTTAACACAGCAGCCTCAGTAACACACATACACACACTCTCTCTCTCTCACACACACATATGCACACATAGGCACATAAATACATATTTGCACATCAATCAAAATATGGCACTTGCTGCTAAAGGCTCAAATGACTGCACAAGCTTAGTATTAAATTTGAGCTCCCTATATTGATTTGTAAAGCATCATAACCTTTGGGGCATCAGCTGATCCCTGCTGACCTCATTTTTCTGTTTTGGGCACTAGAGTTCAGTCATACTGGCGTTTATTTGCTTCACCAAACTGGACAAACCTTGCTCCTGCCTCTTCCCCTTCTTTCCAACAGCTGCTATCTCTTCCTGGACCTACTTCCTCCACACTTTTCATTGGCTGGCTCCTAAGTAGTTTATTTCTCAAAATAAGTCACATTGTCTCAGTGGTGACTTTTCTGATGCCTCAACTCCAGGCTTTCCAATCCATCTCTAGAATCTCTGTTTTACTTTCCTATAAGCACTTATTGTCAAAATATTTTTGGTTATATTATTATTTAAGCTCAAAAATTATTTATTCTGCAACTACACTATCAGTTTGATGATGATAGGGACTTTGTCCTGTCGTCTGTACTGTACAGTCATGTGCTCTCAGCCCTACCACAGGGACTGAAGAGTAGCCACCCTGCAATAAAGTATGTGTTGGAAAAAAGGAGAAGGAAGGGAGGGAGGGAGGGAGGAGGAAAGACAGGAAAGAAGGAGCGTTCTTTTCAAAATTTATTCCTTGCATCAACTAGTCATTGGAAAAGGAAATGGCAACTCACTCCAGTATTCTTGTCTAGAAAATCCCATGGACAGAGGAGCCTGGTCAGCTACAGTCCAGGGGGCCGCAAAAAGTCTGACACAACTGTGCGAGTTGACAAATTGGTCATAGAGAGTTAAGAGAAGCCATCTAAAAATTTTTTTAAAGTTAATATGATGAAATAGGTTGAAAGTAAAAATATGTCAGTGGTAAAATCTGAAATTCTTTTTTTCGTTGAAGTCTATTCTTAGAGATCAAGTCAAAGTTTTAATTTTACGCTTTATCTGATAATTCTATAATGATAGCAAAGTATTAAATTTCTCTCCATGAAAACTAAAATGAGGTGATTGGCTGTGGGAGAAAAATCAGGATGTGTATTTTCAGAAGGTAGCACTTAAAGAACAACCAAATTGCTCAGGTGGCCCCTCCCTGGAAAGCAAGCTTACAGGGCTCCTGTTTTGATATTCTGGCAGCTACTTAACAGATCACTTCTTAGAACTAGAGAGTCTCAGTTTTATCTGAAGTGGTTCCTAGAAGGCAGTCCCCTTCTGTTTTGACATTCCTCTCAAATTTCCAAGATTAGCAAAGAAATAATTTATTAAAATCAGCTTATACTGAAATCTGAAGATTATATTTATATAGTTTGTTTATAGGGTTTTATGGTTTTTTAGGATCAAAGATTCCCTTGAACACAAAATATCTATTATACTATCAGTATTATTAAAGCACCATAACACTTATTACAGAAATGGATATTACAAACAGAAATGTTTGAAGTAACAAGGCTTTTGTGATTTAGAAAAAGAGGAAAAACTATAAGCACCTGTGAAGCAAATGATGACAGATGGTCACATCTTTCTCAAGGTTCCCCTTTGCAGCTGTGCTTACATTCAGTTCCCCAGGCCCAACTGGGGTTTATTCATATCTTTTATTACACCCGTAAGAATTTTCACTTCATCCTGTTTAACACAGCCACAGTCAAAGCTCTTTGCTGTTAAAGAGATTTTATTCAAGAGAGAAAGACTGACAATGAGTGTGGACCAATTTCACATCTGCGTAATCATGTTTTTTTAATAAGAGTCTGTAGCCATCTTGTGGATTATCAAGGCTAGCGTTTTGGGTATGTTATCTTAGTTTGAAGGTGGCAGTCATTACTCTGGCTGTCATGCAAAATGATAATGCCAACTTCTGCTGATGTTAGCTTAACTTTACTATTGCCACATAGCATTTTGAAATCTCAGTAATTTGCTTCATTTATTTCAGAGCATAACCTGTGCATAAGGAAAAATATCCCATGAGAATATGTTTCAGGAGTAATATTTTTATGATACAAGTGCAGATTTATTTTATTGTCAAAGTCTAATTATCAAAGCAGATTTTCAAGGGTAAAGCTAATATTTTATGTTTAAAAAGTATAAACAAGGTTAATATATGATTCATATAATAATCTTTGATAAAAACAAAAAAAGCCTCAATGATAATTCATATTGAAACTTATCTTTATGCAGATATTTGAGTTCAAATATGATTGAAATCCACATAAAATCATTTATCTAGGAAAATATTACTTTCACATTTCACTTTACAGAACATTAGAAATGAATAAGTAGAAAAAAGAATGACTTTTGCATAACAGCTTTTATATATTACATAATTAAAACATCTACATATTTTTATTCTTAAATGCTTAAAAAATCTCTAGAATCATGATTCTCTGAATCGTCTTCAACCCTCCTGCTTCCATAAAGTCAGTTTTTAGTGATTAACCAGAGCATACTTTTATTTATCAGTATTTTATATTATATTTATAATTTGTAAATATATTTAATACATATATCATGCAATGAGACTTTTACAATGGCTGTGATTTTTATAATCAGACTGTGATAATAAGAGTGTACTGTGATCAGTATTCCTGCTTTTACCTTAAAAGTCCTGGAATATCAAACACTATAGCAAGATGGCTAAGGAATGGCCTTCACCATGGATGTACAGTGAAGCTACATCTGGCCCCATTTGCTGAATGGATGAGGAGTGAGAGGGAGGAGAGCCATTTGTTTCTAATCCTAAAAGTAAAAATCAAATAGTAAAAATGATCTGGAAAATTTCCTTAAATATCCTGTAAGTACTACACTATCTGATTTTGTGAAGATAAATTTCTAGGTCATGTTGCTGCTGCTGCTGCTGCTAAGTCGCTTCAGTCATGTCCGACTCTGTGCAACCCCATAGACGGCAGCCCACCAGGCTCTCCTGTCCCTGGGATTCTCCAAGCAAGATCACTGGAGTGGGTTGCCATTTCCTTCTCCAATGCATGAAAGGAAAAGTAAAAGTGAAGTTGCTCAGTCTTACCCAACTCTCAGCTACCCTATGGACTGCAGCCTACCAGGCTCCTTCGTCCTTGGGAGTTTCCAGGCAAGAGTACTGGAGTGGGGTGCCGTTGCCTTCTCCACTAGGTCATGTTATCAGTATTCAAATTCTTATTTGAATGTTATTCTATGTTTTGCTGTCATTCTCCATTTTTTCCCCTAGAAGATGATAGTAACAAAGTAAGTATTCTATTTAATTACCCACTTGAAAACATTTATCCCTTTGTTAAACTGTCAGGAAACCCTTGAACTCACTAAAGTTGTTTTTTTTTTTTTTGGTTTAGCCAATTTGAAGGACCCAGTCTCAAGATTGTTCTCTTAGTGACTCACTTTCTTTTCCTCCTTCCTTCTTCCTTTTTTCCTCTCTTCTCTCCTTCCTCCCAGCTAGAATAATTGAAGGATAAGAAATTTGAGACCCAGATTTTTTTTTTGCCCTTTTGTCTCCTCTTGACTCATTTAATTGTGCCTTTAAGGTTTGCCAGTATGTCATTCTTTTATTGTATAATATTGACATCATTGAGCCTGTGTTTAATTATAGTTCATATATTTTCTTAATACAGGCTGAAGGAAAAAGGTAGGAACTACTAGGGAATATTTTGCTCCTACTAAGTCAAATTATTCCTGTACCACAAAGATATGAATATTGGAGGTTCATCAGTTCTTTTAGCTTCAAAATTACCCCCCCATTTAGATTTATCAAAAGGAAAGGCAGGATGTTACTTTCAAAATTGCACATAATGTATTTAATGACTCCCCAATATGCAAGTCACTCCATTAGGCACTGAGGACATAAATTAACATTATAAAATATTCTAAAATAGGGTTTCTCTGTCTCAAATCTGTTTTTTTTTTAATTTCTTTAAAATAGGTAGGGAATACCCCCTAGTGTAAAAGGATTTCAATGAACTGTTGTACGCATAAACTCTTTTTCTAAATGTTGATGTCAGTTTCATAAGATTCATGTCTGTTTAAGGGCTAAAAGGTCACAGCAGCCTTCCCAGATGTGTCTGCATCACAGATCATGCAGACCCAAACTCATTCTAGCATCTGGTTAAATACATTCCACACCAGGTCTTAAACATATGTAAATATTATTAAGAACAAGTGGGAAAATAATCTATTGCTCCCCTCTTTTTGTTTCATTCACAATATAAACAGCTTTTTTAAGGTGTAAATTTATAACTGGATTAGCAAGATTAGGTGTCTGTTTCTAGGCAATTACCACTGGTTAGAGAACCAAGAGAATATTTCATGCAAAGATGGGGACAATAAAGGACAGAAACAGTATAGACCTAACAGAAGCAGAAGATATCCAGAAGAGATGGCAAGAATACACAGAAGAATTATACAAAAGAGATTCTAATGACACAGATAACCACGATGGTGTGATCACTCACCTAGAGCCAGACATCCTGGAGTGTGAAATCAAGTGAGCCTTAGGAAGCATCACTACAAAAAAATCTAGTGGAAGTGATAGAATTCCAGCTGAGCTATTTCAAATCCTAAAAGATGATGTTGTCAAAGTGCTGTAATCAATATGCCAGCAAATTTGGAAAACTCAACAGTCACCACAGGATTAAAAAAGGTTAGTTTTCATTCCAATCCCAAAGAAAGGCAATGCCAAAAAATGTTCAAACTACTGCACAACTGCACTCATTTCACATGCTAGCAAAGTAATGCTCAAAATCCTTCAGGCTAAGTTTCAATAGTTTGTGAACTGAGAACTTCCAGATGTTCAAGCTGGATTTTGAAAAGACAAAGGAACCAGAGATCAAATTGCCAACATCCACTGTATCATAGAAAGAGCAAGAGAATTCCAGAAAAATATCTAGTGCTTCATTGACTAAGATAAAGCCTTTGATTGTGTGGATCACAACAAACTGGAAAATTCTTCAAGAGATGGGAATACTAGAGCACCTTACCTGCCTCCTGAGAAACCTGTATGCAGGCCAAGAAGCAATAGTTAGAACCAGACCTGGAACTATGGGCTGGTTCAAAATTGGGAAAGGAGTACATCAAGGCTGTAATTGTCACCCTGCTCATTTAACTTACATGCAGAGCACATCATGCAAAATGGCAGGCTGGATGAAGCACAAGGTGGAATCAAGATTGCCAGGATAAATATCAATAACCTCATATATGCAGATGACACCACCCTTATGGCAGAAAGCAAAGAGGAACTAAAGAGCCTCAATGAGAGTGGAAGAGGAGAGTGAAAAACTGGTTTAAACTCAACATTCACAAAACGAAGACCATGGCATCTGGTCCCATCACTTCATGGGAAATAGATGGGGAAACAGTGGAAACAGTGTCAGACTTTATTTTCCTGGGCTCCAAAATCACTGCAGATGGTGACTGTGGCCATGAAATTAAAAAACGCTTACTCCTTGAAAGAAAAGCTATGACAAACGTAGACAGCATATTAAGCAGAGATGTTACTTTGCCAACAAAGGTCCATATAGGCAAAGCTATGGTTTTTCCAGTAGTCATGTATGGATGTGAGAGTTGGACCATAAAGAAGGCTGAGTGCCAAAGAATTGATGCTTTTGAGCTATGGTGTTGGAGAAGACTCTTGAGAGTCCCTTGGACTCCAAGGAGATCCAACTAGTCAATCCTAAAGGAAGTTAGTCCTGAATATTCACTGGAAGGACCAATGCTGAAACTGAAGCTCCAATACTTTGGCCACCTAATGCAAACAGCCTACTTGTTAGAAAAGACCCTGATACTGGGAAAGATTTGAAGACAGGAGGAGAAGGGGACAACAGAGGATGAGATGGTTGGATGGCATCACCAACTCAATGGAATGAGTTTTAGCAAGCTCCAGGAATTGGTGAAGGACAAGGAAGTCTGGCATCCTGCAGTCCATGGGGTTGCAAAGAGTCAGACATGACTGAGTAACTGAACAACAGCAACCACAGTGGTTGAGAAGATAATGCTGTGCCTAGAATATATTGCATGCTACACAGGAATGGAAATAGAGGAATAAGAATTTGGAGAGGGAATGATCACTTCCAGTTGGAATGATTAGAGAAAACTTTGTAGAAGAATCATGAGTCTTGGAGAAAGGAAGCTTTTCAATGCAGTTGTTTCAATGGGTGGAGGTAGTGGTGAATATGTCAGTGAGGTGAAGACAGTAGGGGAGATAGAGAGGAAAAATATGAACAAAAGCAAAAGGCTGGGCAAAGGCAGAAAATTGTGTGTGTGTGTGCTCAGTCACTCAGTCTTGTCTGACTCTTTGTGACCCTATGGACGGTAGCTTGCCAGGTTTCTCTATCCATGGGATTTTCCAGGAGGATGCTAGAGTGGGTTGCCATTTCCTACTCCAGGTGATCTTCCTGATCCAGGGATCTAATCCAGGACTCCTGCATTGGCAGGCAGATTCTTCACTGCTGAGCCACCAAGATTTGAAGGGAATAATAAATAGATAATAGAAATTATGTGGTGAGATTAATGATAGACACCCTGGAAAACCAGGCTAAACTTTAGAGAAATTTGAATCTAAATTATAGAACTTAGTACTCTATACTGTTAAATAAAATGTAATGGCATGTTGAGAGTGATTTTCAAGGAAGAGCTTGATAAAAATATGGAGTAATAGAATCTGAACTTAGAAACTGAATGGAGCAGAGGTAAAGGTGGGTTATTTTTGAAAATGAGGAATCCATAGGACTGGGGATTATCTGTGGAGTTTTCAGTAATAAAGGAAGAAGTTAATAATACTGATTTTTGAATTTTGATTTTGAATTCACCTTATAAGTAAAAGGTGAATACAATTTTAATCTTACATTTGAAATGAAAGTAAAGAATTCCAAGTAATGGTATCCAATGGACTTTTGGATATATGGTACTAAATAAGGGTGATGATTAGAAACTCTTGGAGAAGATGAGATTACCAAAGGATGAAATATGAAAACACAGTAGTGTAATGTCAAGGACAGAACTTTGATGACTTAGTTCAGGAATGGGAATAATACAGACAAACTGTCAGAGGTGGACAACCAACGATGGACCCTTCTGAAAGTGAGGAGGTGGACATCCTTGCCTTATCCCAGGACTTTCTTGTTCCCATACTTAGTGGGGAAGAACTCAGTCTTTCATCATTAAGTGCAATGTTATTAAGTTTGTATGCTTGCATGTTAAGTCAATTCAGTCTTGTCTGACTCTTTGCGACCTTGTGAACTGTAGCCCTCGGGGCTCCACTGTCCATGAGATTCTCCAGGAAGCAGTACTGAAGTGGGTTGCTCTGCTCTCCTCCAGGGGATCTTTCTGACCCAGGCATCGAACCCAGCTCTCTCATGTCTCCTGCTGGTAGGCGGGTTCTTTACCACTAGCGTGACCTGGGATGCCCTGAGGTTTTGTAGACTCTTCCCTCATAGCTTAGCTGTTAAAGAATCCACCTGCAATGCAGGAGACCCTGGTTCGATTCCTGCATCAGGAAGATCTGCCAGAGAAGGGATAGGCTACCCACACCAGTATTCTTGGGCTTCCCTGGTGACTCAGCTGGTAAAGAATCCACCTGCAATATGGGAGACCTGGGTTCGATCCCTGGGTTGTGATGATCCCCAGAAGAAGGGAAAGGCTACCCACTCCAGAATCTGGCCTGGAGAATTCCATGGACGGTATAGTCCATTGGGTCAAAAAGTGTCAGACATGACTGAGTGACTTTTACTTACAAGGTTGAGGAAATACCTTCTATTGCTAGTTTACTGAGAGATTTTACCATGGATAAATGTTTCAAATAGGTTTATGTATTTATTGAGATCATTGATGGTTTTTCTTTTTTTAGACTTTGATATATTGAGTTGCATTGATATTTTCTAATATTGAACCAACTCTGAATGACCATAATACAGTATCCTTTTTTAAAAAAAAAATATCACTATGTTCTACTTGCTGTTACATATTTTTAAGAAAACTTGCACTTTGGCCTATAAGAGGTCATGATCTTTGTTTTTTTATAATGTCTTTGATTTTGGTATTAGGGTAAGTGAAGTGAAATGAAGTCGCTCAGCTGTGTCCGACTCTTTGCGACCCCAGGGACTGTAGCCTACTACACTCCTCCATCCGTGGGATTTTCCAGGCAAGAGTACTGGAGTGGGTTGCCATTTCCTTCTCCAGAGGATCTGCCTGACCCAGGGATTGAATCCAGGTCTCCCTTACTGTGGGCAGACTCTTTACCGTCTGAGCCACCAAAAAGTGAGTTAGGAAGTATTCCCTCCTCTTTTCTCTTCTGGAAGAGTCTGTGAAAGATTGATATTACCTCTTCCTAAAATATTTGGAGAAATTCCCAGTAAAATACATTTTGGCTTAGAATTCTCCTTGTAGGAAAGTTTTTACCGCCAGGTTAGACTATAGGCCATTGAATGTCTTTTTTTTTTTTTTTTTTAACATTTTAATATATTTATTTTTAGTTGAAGGATGATTGCTTTATAATATTGTATTGGTTTCTGCCATATATCAACACAAATTATCCTCCCTCTTGAACCTCCCTCCCACTTTGCACCCTATCCCACCCCTCTGCTGCTGCCGCTACTGCTGCTAAGTCGTGTCAGTCGTGTCCAACTCTGTGCAACCCCACAGACGGCAGCCCAACAGGCTCCTCTGTCCCTGGGATTCTCCAGGCAAGAATACTGGAGTGGGTTGCCATTTCCTTCTCCAATGCATGAAAGTGAAAAGTGAAAGTGAAGTCACTCAGTCGTGTCCACCCCTCTAAGTTGTAACAGAGACTTGGTTTGAGCTCCCTGAGTCATACAGAAAATTTTCACTGGCTATTGGTTTTACGTAAGGCAGTACATATGCTTCCATGCTGCTCTCTTCATCGTCCCACCCTGTCCTTCCCCACAAGTCTGTTCTCTATGTCTTCATTGCTGCCCTGCAAACAGGTTCATCAGTACTATCTTTCTAGATTCTGTATACATGCATTAGTATATGATATTTGTTTTTCTCTTTCTGGCTTACTTCACTCTGTATAATAAGCTCTACGTTCATCCACCTCATTAGAACTGACTCAAATGTATTTCTTTTATGGCTGAGTAATGTTCCATTCTCTGTATGTACCACAGCTTCTCTATCCATTCATCTATCAGTGGACATCTAGGTTGCTTCCATGTCCTAGGTATTGTAAATAGTGCTGCAATGAACCTTGGGATACACGCGCCTTTTTCAGTTATTGTTTTCTCAGGGTATACGCTGAGTAGTGGGATTCTTGGAACAAATGCTAGTCTTTTCCTAGTTTTTTAAAGAATCTCCATATTATCCTCCATAGTGGTTATATCAGTGTACATTCCCACCAATAGGGCAAAAGCAGTCCCTTTTCTCCACCCTCTCCAGCATTTATTGCTTGTAGATTTTGGATGGTGGCCATTCTGACTGTGTGAGGTGATACCTCATTGTAGTTTTCATTTGCATTTCTCTAATAATGAGAAACGCTGAGCATCTTTTCATGTGTTAATTAGCCATTGTCTTTGGTGAAATATCTGTTTAGGTCTTCTGCCCACTTTTGGATTGTGTCGTTTGTTTTCCTGGTATTGAGTTGCATGAGCTGTTTGTATATTTTGGAAATTAATCGTTTGTCAGTTGTTTCGTTTGCTATGATTTCCTCCCATTCTGAGGGTTGTCTTTTCACCTCTTGCAGTTTCCTTTGCTGTGCAAAAGCGTCTAAGTTTAATGAGTTCCCATTTGTTTATTTTTGTTTTTATTTCCATTATTCTAGGAGGTGGGTCATAGAGGATCTTGCTGTGATTTATATCATAGGGTGTTCTGCCTATGTTTTCCTCTAAGAGTTTTATAGTTTCTGGTCATTAAGAGTATCTTTTATTAAATACATTTTTCTGGTTTGTGTTCTTCAAGTACTTTGTCCGTTTCTCACCTAAATTGTTCAAGCTTTTCCCATCAAAGTGTATATAAAATTATTAACCCTTTAATGTCTGTAGGATCTATTGTAATATTTCTCTTTCATGTCAGTTACTTTTTGCTTTCTGTTTGTTCCATCTCTTTGTTTTTTATTTCTCTTTTCCTGCTTTGAGATTGATTTTTATGATGCCATTAAGTGATATAATATTTAGAATAGACAGAAGGCAAGATGTGAGCTCACATGTATATCATAACTGAAATTCTCTCAGTGAAGGGAAAAGTCTGATCAAAAGCTGAGGGTGGGAAAATGTTGGCATCTTATATAGAGAGGGTTTAGAAGATTTGTTCTAGGAGATCTCCCAGGAATAGTAAGAGATTAGCTTGTGGGTTTTCAAGCATTAGTAAGTAAACATGTACTGATAACACTATTTGGGTAATTAAGGTGTACTCTGATCAAATCTCAAGATATGTCTCCAGACAGACCCGAAAAATTGAAAAATGAGGAAAACAATTGTAATGGAATTACAGTGGTGATTAGGCTATTTCACATTTCAACCTTATATAAAGAAAGCTGAGTACTGAAGAATTGATGCTTTTGAACTGTGGTGCTGGAGAAGACTCTTGAGAGTCCCTTGGACTACAAGGAAATCCAACCAGTCAATCCTAAAGGAAATCAGTCCTGAATATTCATCGGAAGAACTGATGCTGAAGCTGAAACTCTAATACTTTGGCCACCTGATGTGAAGAACCAACTCATTGGAAAAGACCTGATGCTGGGAAAGATTGAAGGCAGAACGAGAAGGGGACACCAGAGGATGAGATGGCTGGATGGCATCACCGACACGATGGACATGAATTTGAGTAGGCTTTGGGAGTTGGTGATGGACAGGGAAGCCTGGTGTGCTGCAGTCCATGGGGTCGCAGAGAGTAGGACATGACTGAATGACTGAACTGACTGAACTGAACATTTCAACCTTAGTTTTATTCAAACCCACTTATGTTTTCCCTTAGTGAGGTTGAAGATACCAACTTCTTTTGGACAAACACACTTTTCCAGAAGTGTAGAACTTTGACATAATTGACAGCCGTCTTTTCTGAACATTGAACACTCAGTGGTTCAATGAGTGCTCACAGTGCAGATGAGCTCAAGGGACTTTCAGTAAGACCTGAATGAGCTTTCTCCCCTTTTCTCATAGTTCAGTTCTCCTTTACTTTTTGCTTCTCTTCTTTTCACAGCTATTTCTCATAGTTAAGTTATCTGAAAAACCAGAAAAAGGTGGAATAACTGAAAAGAATTGGTTTTGGTGAGTGGAAATAAAACAAATGGAAAATTGGAAAGCCAGCTGGGTATTTTGTGGTACTAAGGCTTTGGAAACATATTTGCAAAACTCAGATAATTATTCTACTCTTTGAACTGATTGCATTTTGTATTGTATTCTGTTTGTTTGCAAAAACCGTGATTGCTTGAATCATGTAATGTGATGTGAGCTTGGTGTAAAGACAGAGTTCGTTTATCTAAATCTCTCGTCCACAGGCATTGTTATTTCATTTATATACTGAAAATCTATGTGATCAAAAGTGAGAAAAGCACAGTTATCATTGGAATATTTCATTTGAATTGCTTTCACAATTGCAGCTGGTTCTCAGAATACATTTTTGACAGACCCTGACTTTAGCAGTAGAAAAAGTAAGATTTTATATGAAAAAAATACTTGATGTATATAGTTCTGTAGGCAGAAGTATTTAAACTAACCCATCCTTTTCCAGCAGTGGCCACGATGGTGTAGAACAGTGAAGGAGGCTCAGATCAAACTGCCTGAGTTGCAGTACTGGCTTTACCACTTACTACCTGTATGATTCTGGCCTAGATGCTAACTTCTTTGTGCTTCAGTGAAACAGGAAAATCATTTTGTCTCATAGCCTTGATATGAAGATCAAATGAGCTAATACATGTAATATGCTTAATCCGGTGCATAGAATGTACTCAATATGTTGTCATTGTTACCAGAGTGAAGTTAGTTAGGGTCTGTGCATCACCAATAATGTGAGATTTGAACAATGTCAGGATGTGGTACCCTGAATGTCAAGCTTACATACACTAGATAGCTACCTTAGAAAAATGCTAGGAATAAAAACGCCAAATGCCATCCATTTGAGAATGACCATTTCTTGTTCTTTTTTTTTTTTTTTTTTTTTTTACTCTTAAACGTTTAAGTGTATAATTACCAAGAACAAGGACATTCTCTTACATAACCATGATAATTGATGTTAGGTCATTTAACATTATTATAATACTATTATCCATATCCTAGAGTACGATAATTATAGACAAAGTTTTTCTCTTGTGCAACTGTATTTTCTCTGTCAAGCATGCAATCATTTCTTCAAATGTAATTTTAGTGTTAGTAAAACTAATTGTAATTTTATTTCAGCATGTATATTCTAAATCAATTCTTTGTGATTTATCAGAAATAAAATACCATTATATGGTGAAAAACCAGTATAATTATGGCAAATTTTATATCTTCTATAAGTAAGAAAAATGAACAACATGATTTTTATAACTCTCAATGTAGAAAGCTAATGGTAAAAAGCATAGAGAATATTTTGGGGAAAACTACTCTAATTGCAAAAGAGGGAAGAAGATTGGCATTGAGTGAGCTCTATCTATGGTTGGCAGTTTTTTCCCTTATATACTATTTCATGTATTTATCTTTCAAAATTCTTACAAAAAGTATGTATTATCTCAATTTTATTTTATTTCCTTTTTTAAAGATTTTATTAGATGTGGACCATTTTTAAAGTCGTCATTGAATTTGTTACAATATTGCTTCTGTTTTATGTTTTATTTTTATTTGGTCACCAGGCATGAGGGATCTTAGCTCCTCCACCAGGGATCGAACCCATACCCCTTGCACTGGAAGGTGAAGTCTTAACCACTGGGCCATCAAGGAAGTCCCTATCTCAATTTTATTAATGCTAGAACAAAAGTTCAGAGTTCGATTTCAACAATTCGTTGACATTTTTGGAGCAGAACTGGGGGGCTCAGATCCTAGTTATCTGATTCAAAGCCTATGCTCTTTCCATTGCATCTGTATGCTTCTAAGAAGTGATCTTACACCATTGAACTAGTTTAGTATGAGAATTATAGCTTAACCATCAAAACAAAACATCTCTAGTTTTTCAGTATCTTGTAATTCAACTAGAGTCATTTCTTTCCATATTATCCCACTGCATTTCATTTTAATAAATGTATGTCATTAAAGCTCATACTAAAAAACCCTATAACCTTAGCGTGGGTCTCCTTGCTTTTAGAAGTGCAGAAGGTAAACACCATAAGGTGTAATAGTGGAAAAAGTGCTGACACCGGGCCTGGTCCTGGTTTTGCTGTGAACTAGTTATTCATTTCACTTTGGAGCAAGTCATTTCCCTGTGTTGAAGTTCTTTTCATCTGTAGAAGGAGGAAAAAGTACTCAGTGATTACTCATTCCAGCTCTTTCAATACTCTCTGTTGTAAATCCACACTGCCTTTTCCTGAAGGGCCAGAAGTTCAAATATGGATTTGTTTCCTAGGGAACTGTCCCTAGGGAGAATACTCCAGCCCCTTGGAAATTCCCAGGACTTAAAAAATGACTGTAAATACAGGATTTTGTAATGAGCAAACCAGAACTATTTTTCAACGTTATATGTATATGCTCTTAATCTGAATGCTTTTCACTCTGAATTTAGAATAGCTGGATTTTCTTTTTTCATATTTTCCACAGGATTATTTTACAAATGCAAACAGAGAATTGAGAAAAGATGCTCAGCAAGATTACCACCTAGAATATGCCATGGAAAATAGTACACACACAGTAATTGAATTTGCCAGAGAACTGCATACGTGTGACATAAATGACAAGAGTATAACGGTAAGAAGTCTATCAGTAAATGCATGCATGAACAGATTGTACATTTACAATTGGGAAATACTTTGCAGAATAAAAAAGAACAAGTATTTAAAAATAACCCTTAGCAACAAAGTCACATAATCTTTTGGGAATATTTTTGAATTCTCCTTAGAAGCCATGGATTGGGGTGGGGGGGACCACCTATGACTATAAACTTCAATAAAGGCAGTTTTTGTGTGAATCTAAAATTTGGAAGAGTTGCTTAAAGTATGTGTGATTTTATCTATAAAAGATTGTAGCTTCTTTATAAAGTTTGAAAATAAGCAATTGATAAAAGTTGGAAGAAATATTACATAAGAGAGAATTATGATACTAAATACTAGGCTATAATTCATCTGAATTGTTACTGATTCACTTTTGTGAATTTCTAAAGTCAAGATGAATAGTAGACTGATGAAAATTGCCTGTCAACATGTTATACAAGATTTGTTATTGTCAGGCATCATGCAAAAATTAACATCTTTGTGCGTATGCAAATTAAATATTTAGAGGATCTATAATTCATGTGGTACTTTGAAACTTTCCATGAATTTCTGAAACCAATTTCATTTTGTATAGACCAACAAGATTACCTTTTTTTTAATTGTAATTTATAGCTTTAAAAATGGAAATGTAAAAATCTGAGGCACTTTTGAGTAACATTCTGCATAAAGAGTAAAAGAGGAAGAAAAATGTGTGCAACAACAAGGACCACTTTTATGTAATATACAGTGCTCTTATACTTTAACTATAATAATAATTATAGTCATTTGACTTATTAAGAAATAATATAACTTTTACAATGAATAGCTTTTGTTTTGTTGTTTATTTTCTTTTTTAAAATAAATTCATTTATTTTAATTGGAGGCTAATTACTTTACAATATTGTATTGGTTTTGCCATACATCGACATGAATCTGCCATGGGTGTACACGTGTTCCCCATCCTGACCCCCCTCCCACCTCCGTCCCCATACCATCCCTCTGGGTCATCCCAGTGCACCAGCCCCGAGCATCCTGTATCATGCATCAAACCTGGACTGGCAATTCATTTCACGTATGATAATATACATGTTTCAATGCCATTCTCCCCAATCATCCCACCCTCGCCCTCTCCCACAAAGTCCAAAAGACTGTTCTATACCTCTGTGTCTCTTTTGCTGTCTCATATAAGGTTATCATTACCATGTTATTTATTTGCAATGTTCTCATTATAAAGATCTGACAAAGGCATCTTTATGTGTGGGGGACTAAACTATTTTTATATATCCCAGCACACCCTCCCCGCTGCCCCACCACCCTTTGGGCAACCAGTTTCACCTGACAGCACTTTTCCTAGTTGGAATGCCTCAGTCCCTTGAAAATTCCCAGAGTTCATGAAATGATTACACCTAGATTCTACAATAATAAACAACCCAGAATCTGAAGTTCCTCTTGCATTTCCACTTTCTCTAAATTCATACATGTGACTGGGCTAGAGTCTAGGAAAAATCTATTGTGAAAATTAAAATCCTGACCTGGGAAGTCATTTTAACTTTCATTATATTTATTTGTTTTCTTTAAAATGTTCCATAGCATTGAAACAGGTTTTAATTATCCTAAACTCCTGCTACTTAACAAGAGTATTTACCTGGTAACTACTAGTTTGTTTTCAGTGTTTGGAGTTTTTGCATGACAATGATTTACTGTTGCTATCAGCATGAAAGGATAACTACTAAGTCACTTGTCCTTCATTCTATTGGGTTGACCACAAAGTTCACCTGGGTTTTTCTGTTAACAATTTACTATAAACCCAAACAAATTTTTTGACCAACCCAATGTTTTGGAACATATTATCTTGCAAATATAACATATATATCATATAACATATATAAAACATATATCTTGCATAATATCTTCCAAAATATGTTTTGGAATATATTATCTTGGAGAGATGATTTCTTTCAAAAAGGAACTCATCTATTTGGATTTTTAAGACTTAATCAAATTAACACAGTTATGTGAGAGACCATATTGAGACCCTGAATGTCATGCTCTTTTCTTTGCTTCTGTATCCTACTTTAAGTAGCATTCATTAAACTCAATTCAATAGTAAGGAAAGTGCTGTCATGAGACATAACCCTACCCATTTCTGTTCACCAGGAGAGCACGGTAAGGGTGATCTGGGCCTACCACCATGAAGATGTGGGAGAAGCAGGTCCCAAGTACCATGAATCCAATCGTGGTACCAAGAGTCTGCGATTACTGAATCCTGAGAAAACCAATATGTTGTCTACAGCCATACCATACTTTGACCTGGTCAATCAAGACGTAAGTTTTTTTGTTTTCAGTTTTTTATGATTCTAGGAATGGGTTTATTGAAACCGTATAATAGTTTGTGTTTTTTTTTTTTACTTAAATTATTGTTTTTAATAGAATGTCAAGCCAATATGACTTTTGTCCCCTTCCCCTTTTTATTTATTTATTTTTAAGACAGGTTTCCATCCCAAACAAAGGTACAACATACTGGTGCCAAATGTTTAAGATTCCTATGCTCCAGGAAAAGCATCATGTCATAAAGGTATGTGATTCACTCACAAGCTAAACTTAATTTGTATGAATGGAGGAGAAATTGTTCTTAAAATGAAAATAATGTATTTATAGAAATGATTTTCAGTTATTCAAAAGTTACTTAGAGAGCAAGGAATCGGCTTATCTGAATCACCCACTGTCCTAAAAGTCACTGAATTTAGCAAGAAACTTGGGTTGTAGCTAGTATTTTATGTTTTGTCTCCTAATTTTATATGCTTAAAGGTTAAAGTTTTGGGATGCATTTGTACACCTCTGGTTATTTCTGATGTAACAGTTCAACAGTTAGAATTTTTGGAATTACAATTTAAAATAATATATTTGTATATCAATAAATTCTATCCAGGAAGTTTACATTTCCCACAAATATTGTTTCATAATATATGCTTCATTGAAAATACTGCATATTTTCATAAAAGTAATTGTTACAGTATTTTTTTTGAAAATAGGAAAATGAGAAAATTGTAGTGGATTTCTACAGTATTGAAAAACACAGAATTGGGTAATAAAGCTAATTTACCTGTGGCATCTAATTCTTATCTAATTCTCACTTCCTTCAGGGGTAGGTCTCCCAAAACTTGCATCTAGTTAGTGAATGAACAGGTATTTTTAAAAACTTAGAGGTCCTTGGCTCTGTGCTAGGAATTGTTGGGAAATTCCATAGAGGTTGAATATATGATCCATGCTCTCAAAGAACCTACAGTGAGATTGTGGGAGATGTGGACAAGACACAAGAAGGAATAAGATAGAATTACATAGTGTACACAAAATACTGCAGACAGTCAGAAGGCCAGCTACTGCTGACTTTTTGTCGTCCCCTAGACTATGTGAACTCCGGGAGTTGGTGATGGACAGGGAGGCCTGGCGTGCTGCAATTCATGGGGTCGCAGAGTCGGACACAACTGAGCGACTGAACTGAACTGAGACTATGTGGTAAAGCAGTGTAGATACAAGAAAGGGAGAAGCTTCTAGATTCTAGAATCTAGAAGGAAACATGCAGGTTTAAAGAGCTCTTATATGGTGGTCTCTTTATGTAGTCGCAAGTAAGTCACTCTGGGGTAATGCTGCCTGCCCTTGTTTCCTCATCTGTGAAAAGGCAGTCAGTCATTCCATTTTTCCTGCCAACCTCAAAGCATTCTGGCAGAGATGGAAACATTGAGCACATTCTATAAAGTGATTTAAATTTGTTAATTTCTAATATATTTCTCCAGTGGCACAAATCTACCTTTTGTTTATAGAATGACTCATAACTACTCATAAGAGGCAAGAGGGGTAGGTTGGAGAATGATTATTGAATTAAATAAGTAGTCCTAAATATTTGTAGGATATTTTTACGATCAAATTTACCAACAGTGTGACTGTGGATGAGTCATTCACCTCCATGCAGTGTTAGTTTCTGTTTTTTGCTTGTGAACTGCTAAGTCACTTCAGTCGTGTCCGACTCTGTGCGACCCCATAGACGGCAGCCCACCAGGCTTCCCCGTCCCTGGGATTCTCCAGGCAAGAACGCCGGAGTGGGTTGCCATTTCCTTCTCCAAGGCATGAAAGTGAAAAGTGAAAGTGAAGTCGCTCAGTTGTGTCCGACTCTCAGCGACCCTATGGACTGCAGCCTTCCAGGCTCCTCCGTCCATGGGATTTTGCAGGCAAAAGTACTGGAGTGGGGTGCCATTAGTCTTATATGCTTAATAGTGCCGGAGTCCTTCCCTTAAACCAATGAAAAGCCTTTCTCAGAAAAGAGAATGTTATGCATGCTATGTGTCACTCTAGAAAATTGAACTGGAACCTGGCTTAAAGGTCAAGTATAAAACTATTGGTTAAGCACATGTTTCACAAAACAGGTCCTTGATTCATTTTTCAGCAAATGTTAATTGATAGGATGTGAAGTTCTTAACCACTTATATAAATGCATTTTTTTCTTGTTTTTATTAATGCTAATAATTAAGTTGAATGAAATAAAAACAACTGTCTACACTTAAGGGATGGCAGTATATGTTCTGACCCTCTGTGTAGGGTATTTGCTTGGTACCTCATCTAAGAATTCTTAGTTTTCCCATTACAAGCATATTATAGTAATGCTCTATTATCTAAGGATATGCTTAGAATTAAGTACTTTTGGGTTCACATTGCTGTTTCAAAAGTATAAAGAGGAATCTCAGTGACTTGAAAGACTTTGGAAGTCTTTTTTTTTTTTTTTTTCATGTTTAGGGATCTGTAAGAGGACAAAAATTCTTTACCCTGAACAAGAGGGGTTTTGAGTGAGGGAGGGTAGCAGATGGGTGAGCAGAGCTTATACAAACTTTTGTGGTTGCAAGGCAGAAGGTTGGTGACTAAAATTTAAACTCAGTTACTTCTCATGAATGGGGCTCCCTTGTTGCCTTAGTGGTAAAGAGTCTGCCTGCCAATGCAGCAGATGCAAGTTTGATCCCTGGGTTGGGAAGATCCCCTCCAGGAGGAAATGGCAACTCATTCCAGTATTCTTGCCGGAAAATCTCATGGACAGAGGAGCCTGGTTGGCTATAGTCCATAGGGTCACAAAGAATCGGACATGACTTAGTGACTGAGCAACACACACAAAAAATTATTTGCTACTAAAAGTATGAAATAATAAGGTAAGTTATTTGTAAAATTATAAAATAAGAAAGGAAAATAACAATCTACAGGAAAGATTGGGTTATGATATAAATTATTGATGGTTCCAGTTCACTTGTGATTCCATTTTACTGATTTATATTTTGATGATAGCAAACAAAGTTGAAAATTATGACTTGAAAATGTTGATGTTGTCTGATGCATATACAGAGATTGTGAAAAAAAAATTCTTGGTAAATTATATTAAAACCACACTTCTCATAGGAGATCATCTCTGTGATTCCTTCTTGAGATTCACCCTCCAGCTTATCTCTTCATATTTAAGCATGACCCTATTTGAGCTTTGCCAAATAGGTGACATTACCCCAAATTTAAAATTTTTTAGAGGAAGTGATTCTTTCCATTCTCTTTTGTTGTTGTTCAGTCGGTCAGTCATGTTCAACTCTGTGACCCCATGGATGCATCATGTCAGGCTTCCCTGTCCTTCACCATCTCCTGCTCCCAGAGCTTGCTCAAACATGTCCATTGAGTCGGTGATGCCATCCAACAATCTCATCCTCTTGTTGTCCCCTCCTCATCCTGCCTCCACTCTCTTTAGTTGGTATAATATCATTATCACAATTAATAATTGGATATACTCTGCTAGATGCTGGGGCTATCAGTTTTTTTGAGGAGCTTTTCGTGTCAGTGGATTCTCCCCATAAACTAAACTCCTCATTCATCTGTTTAAATCTGATGTCTTAATCAATTTAATAAATAGTTGTTGATGGCTTATTATGTTAAAGAGGAGGAAAAAGAAAGACATCCAGGTTGAATCATCATCCTTAGTCATCTCCCCTTAAAGGAGATGTCTCCCTAGTAGGAAGGCAGTAGGTAGGTTTTGCATTTGGATGGGCCAGGTTTGAATCCTTCTTTCCATTACTCATTGAACAGCAGGAAAGTTATTCATCAGGTACGTAAGACTCAGTTTCAAGATTTAAATAGAAACAGTGCTTTCCTAATGGTATTGTTTAGAATAAAGATTAAATAACAGGCTTAAAAAATTTTTATTAGCACTTGCTACAGTATCCAATAGAGGACTCTTAATAAATTCAATTTCTATTATCAGTCTATGTATTTTCAGTTTTGCTTTCCAAACAACTTTTCATTGAAAACTGCTATTTTTGTCTGATGGCCCAGAAAAGGAAGAGCATCGTGCTAGAAGGTTGACTATTGCTGAGTTTTAAGAGAGGATTTCTTTTACTAGCTGTGTGATCATGGGCAAATTATTTACTGTCCTGTACCTCAGCTTTCTCATCTGGAGAAATGGACATACTAGTTCTCCTCTAAGAGAGCTGTTATGACCGTTAATCAAAGGAGTTTAATATTTGTAATTTAGAACAGTGCCTGGCACACAGCATTTGTTAAATAAAGTAGCTAAATAAAATTATGTTGATCACTATTGATACACAGTTGCTAATCTGTTGAACATCTTGTTAGGTTTCTGGGTTCCTGTGGGATTCTAAACCAGCCAACCTTTTCCAGACAGAATCCTAAATAAAACCTGGATTGTCACTTATTTCATTTAGGCAGGCCACTCAGAACTTTCTGCTCTGGAAAAATTGAAATTGAGTGAAAAAAACACTCTTATCTCTCTCTTCTTCAGCGGTAGACACAAGGAGGGAAATCCTATGCTTTCTACTTGCTACTGGACAGCATATCTTTTATTGCCATTAAATTAGAAGCTGCTGCTCTTTTCCGTTGGTGGCATTCATAAATCTGTGTGGTTTAATTTGGGGGAATGTTTCCTGGGATAAGGAAATCTAAGCACGATTGACATTGAATACCCATGAAATGTCCTTGAAGCCAGAGTACTGTATACCCATGAAATGTCACTCAAAAATCAATTTTCCTATGCTAGACACACAGCATGAAACCGTGACTTTATACACGATATTAAATGAACACTGCTGCCCATTTTCCCTATCACATTCATTCCTTCTTCTTTCTTAAATGAAAGGACACCATCAAATGGAAAAATTTAACATTAACACATTCTGAAACATCAAGTGTGATAGCGTGTCTCTATTTCTGAAAATGTGTAAGACTTCAAAGCCAAATTTAGTAAAATGTGGGAATTCTCAGTGTCAAACTACATAATTTGACAACTGTTAGAGTGATTTCTTCTCAGTCTACTTCCTTTTGTTCCCCCTGAAATGATATTTCAAAATATATTTTAACTGGTATGATTTTTCCCCCTGATAGAAATAGCATTTTGGTTTGTCATCAGGATGCTTTTACACGGACTCCATGCTTTAGTTCTCATTCTTTCACTGTGTGTTTACCTTCTGTTTCACTTTATTCTGTGGCAGACTAGTAGGTATTTATTATTGACCATTGACTGAACAATTGTTTGTATTTTCATCCATTTTCATTCCAACTCCATAGTACTTGTTCAGGTTTTCTGTTTCCCTTTTATCTTTTACTAATTTAACCATATTTCCTAAAGGCAAGCTTTGGCTTTTCAGATAGATTTATTTCGTATGTTGAAAAAAATTAATTTTAAAAGTATGCTTTGTGTAAAAATACTTTGCATTCCTCTTAAATAGTTTGCAACACTGTATTTGGTTATTTGGCTCAAACGGTAAAGCGTCTGCCTACAATGCAGGAGACTGGGGTTCAATCCTTGGGTTGGGAAGATCTCCTGGAGAAGGAAATGGCAACCCACTCCAGTATCTTGCCTGGAAAATCCCATAGAAGGAGGAGTCTGGTGGGTTACAGTCCATGGGGTCGCAAAGAGTCGGACAAGACTGAATGACTTCACTTTCACTTTCCTTTGACGTTTCTTAACATCAGTGTATGACCATTGACATCTGTGAATTTTATCACAATTGACAAGACGGATGATTTTTGACCTTCTGGGAAAAAAAGATCATGTGGTAAAGTCATAAGAATCCTCTTCTTTGGGATTTTGTCATCCAAAATTTACAAATACCAAAATAATATTACCTTTATATCCAAATATATCTGAAATGTTATATATCTTTTATCTACCAGAGAAGAGTTGAAAATACTTGGGTGTTTACTATAACAGTCTGAAACTATAACTTGGGACAGAAGTTGATAGGAGCACCGCCCCTAACAATAATGAATTGACTCAAAGTAGCGCATTTTAAAGATTGTTGACTTAGATTCTCAGTGTTGCCAAGTTCTTTCTAGATCCTCTTGGGTTACATAGACTACAAAAACACTGGAGATTGTCTAGCTACATGGGTGTTCTTAATAGCCACTAGAGTGGAGGTAATTGAATTCACTTTGAAAGCATGTCTTTTCATGGAAGTGATTTATTGTTAACTCTGTCACTAATTAGCTTTCTGACCCTAGAGAAAGTACTTAACCTCGCCCTGATCCTCAAATTCCTTGTCTATAAGATAAAGGGATTGGACCAGATGATTTCAATTGGCTCTTTTTTACTTCTAAGTATCTATGACTTGCTGAAAACTAAAACTGAAATCTGTGTGGGGGTTTGGATGCCCTGTGGTGTGACTTCCTGATACCCCTGATTCTCACCATCCCTGAGCAGGTGCTCCAGGGTGAAAATGCTTTGGACCCCATTGCCTCCTTTGATGTTAAAAGTCCTCCTTTTTAAAGTTAAAAGTCTCCTTCTTTAGTCCCTTGGTCATGGGCTCTCTTATTCTTTTTTTAAATTAATTTTTATTGGCGTACAGTTGCTTTACAATGTTGTGTTAGTTTCTACCATATAGCAAAGTTAATCAGCTTTATATATATATATATCCCCTCTATTTGGGATTTCCTTCCCATTTAAGTCACCATAGAGCACTGAGTTCCCTGAGCTCTACAGTAGGTTCTCATTAGTTGTCTATTTTATACATAATATCAGTAGTGTGTATATGTCAATCCCAACCTCCCAGTTCACCCCACCCCTTTCCCTCCCACCCCTTAGTGTTCATACGCTTGTTCTCTTCATCTGTGTCTCTATTTCTGCTTTGCAAATGAGATCATCTATACCATTTTTCTAGATTCTACATATATACACTAATATATGATGTTTGTTTTTCTCTTTCTGACTTACTTCACTCAGTATAACAGTCTCAAAGTCCATCCACATCTCTAACTCTTAGCATATACTCTGAGGCTTAGGTTTCCATCTATAAAGAGGATAACAATAGTACTTATCTCAAATGGTAGCTGTCATTACCAAATGAGACATTATGTGTAGAGTTCTTACGTGTTTGGCACGTAGCTCAGTAAATACTAGCTATATTCCCAGTTTACTTTGGTTTTCAGATACCTCTAAATCTTGGAAATAATCCAAATAAAATAATTTAAATAAATAAACAATGAAATAAATCTACATATTGGGAATAACATCCTTTTAAAAATAATAAGGATTGAAATTAAGAATGGCAGGGTGAGGAAGGCTCATAGGTTGGCACAGCACCCACGATGGACTCTGGAGATAGGTAAGGGTTGTGTTCTAATTCAGTTTTTCATTAACTGAATGATCCGGGAAAACTAAACTCTGTGTGCATCTTCAGTTGTGAGGCAGGAAAAATAATTTCCAGTAAAGATGAAATGATTACAAGTGAAAACACCTGTTCCATAATTGGCTCATAATTGCTTGTTTTCTTCTCTTGATGGGGATTATAGAGATGGATGACTATAAATTCATCTAGTATTTTCTCATACTTAAAGTCAGGATTGCCCTGAAACCATGGTAGGCAGTAAGTCTCTATTTTATTTTGACGAAAAGATTCCTTGGGAATTAGATTTCATAGCTTGCTTCCATTATTCTAAACCAAATGAAATCTAAGCTAATTTCCTCCTGTTCTTGTCTTACTAAGGATAAAAACCAGCTGGTGACTAACCTCTGGGAAATATTCTTTTACATTCTTAGATCGCCCATTAACTTTCCACTCTATGGCCTTAAAAATTTTCCACAGACATAAAAAGATAGTTATTCTTCTTTGTTGCTCTTCTGCCACCCAACTCTACACCCAATCTACTATATCTTTTTTTAAAAAATAGTCCAAAAGTTTGGATTGCAGAATTGAAAAGCATTAGCTCATTTATTGATAATTATTGGCTATAAAAGTTGGTAAATATTTTGATTAACAGCATTTCTTTTGAAATACTATTAAGAAGGAATTCCCTGGTGGTTCAGTCATTAGGACTCTGTGCTTTCACTGCAGGGGCACAGGTTCCATCCCTGGTCAGGGGAACTAAGATCCATGCAGCCTTAGCAATAAATAAATAGAAATTTTTTAAAAAATGGAGTACTAAAATATTTAGGTTCGATTCTAGATGTTGATGGCACAATAAGATTAAGAAATGTGGAAATATTAATATATGAATGACTTTACTTATATACAAAGAAGTACGTAAGTAAAATATTTTTTTGCTACCTGAGATAAATTATCTTGTTGGATTTTCACAGCCTCCCTTTAACACCACTTTCCAGATGAACACAGTGAGGCATGGCATGCATAAAGAACTTGCTTAACATTACACAAGGTCTATGAAACAGAGGCAAGATTAAACACAGGTCTTCATAGCAAAGCTAGTAGATCTTTCTCTCTACAATACTACTAGCCCAGGCATTATGGTTTTTCTGGGTGATCTATGCCAATGGGAGCCTCCCCAGTGCTCAGCGGTAAAGAATCCCCCTGCAATGCAGGAGACCCAGGTTCAATCCCTGGGTCAGGAAGATCCCCTGGAGGAGGTCATGGCACCCACTCCAGTATTCTTGCCTGGAGAATTCCCATGGACAGAGGAGCCTGATGGGCTACAGTCCATAGCATCTCAAGGAGATGGACATGACTGAGTGACTGAGCACACATGCATGCATATGCCAATGAAACATAAATACTACTAGCCCAGGCCTTTCTAGGTGATATATGCCAATGAAACTTAATTTGAATAAGCTCCTCAGTATCCAGGCTGAGGATACTTTTGTATCCTATAAGATCTGTTCCTAGACAGAACCTTCCATAAATATCAGTATAAAGGTCCTGGGAACTGAGTTAGAAAAGATTTGCGTTAGGTTGACTAGGTGAAGGATTATGCACGTGAGTACAATAAGGCACAGAATGTTAGATCTCTGAGATGATGTTAGGGAGAAAGGAACTGGAAATAATTTCAGCGGGAAGAAATGCTACCTGTCTTGTAGCATAAGGATAATTGGAAACAAGCCCATAGCCTTCTGTATAAGCTGAGTTACAGTCCTCTTTGGATTAAGTGAAAAAAATGGTAATGACTTATTTTATTCTCTTTCACTGTATAAAAAGAGACTTGTGAGAAAAAAATACCAACATTTTCATCTGGAAGTTAAATGTATGGCAAAATGCCTAGAGCGCAAGGACCCTAAAAGCAAGAAGAGCCCTGTTGTTGGAGAGAGGTCTAGAAATGTTGGTCTCTCAATGACCTAAGAATCAGTCTGAGTGTGGGTTCTAATCCTGCAGTAAACATTGGTCAGCTGATCAGTCATGTGTCTGCATCACAGTGCTTCTCAAAAGATAGAGTTCACGTAAACAACCCAACTCAAAGGCTATAAATCCATATAACTGAGAGATTGTCCTAAGTGATCTTGAACCCTTAAAATTCTATGGCTAGTTAAATATTGAAATTGAAAAAATTGGAAATGTATCAAATAAATGGATACATTCATAAAGTTTGTAAGATAAACTAATAAAAAGTTATGCTAAAAATTACAAAAGGAGTGAAGATAATTTGTGTATATTTCCATGGGATATAACACACCAATTTTGCTTTGATGTCTATTTTCAATGTAAGGAAATTGTATACATATCAAAACAGGATGTCATCCATTAATGACATCCTTTTTAATGCAACACTGAAATTTCTTACAGTTTTTATGAATGGAGCTTTTAGTAAAATGGCACTAGTCGTAAAGAATCTGCCTGCCAATGCAGGAGATGCAAGAGACACAGGTTCGGTCCCTGGGTCAGGAAGATCCTCTGGAGAAGGAAATGGCAACCCACTCCACTATTATCGCTTATAAAGTCCCATGGACAGAGGAGCTTGATGGGCTATAGTCCATGGGGTTGCAAAGAGTCAGACATGACTGAGTGACTGAACACATTACAACAGAAAAAATTATGTATGTGCTAGAAATTCAGTTTAAATAAGAGTTATTTACTATTCAAGTTTATAAACTCAAATTAAAGAATAGTTTTATACAATCCTGATCAAGTGATAAAAGATTGCACTGTTGTGGATCTTTATCAAACCTTTCACTACATTTGAAATGAATGTATTTTTATGTCAAAAAATTCAGAATATACCTGATTTTAATAATATATATATTTTATGAAGAAGAATATTATGCTCATATATCAAAAAAAGTTATGGTTGAGTCTTGCTTCATTGCATAATTGTTTTTCTAGATTCATAACCTAGGGTACACATTAGAACCATCTGGATAGAATCTTTAGGGATAGAGTCCAGACTTTTATGTTGCTGTCATTTGCACAAGTTCCCCGATGATCTTCAAACAAACCCCATGGTTGAGAACCAGTGTTTTATATTTATTAAAATTTCCCAGGAGACCATATTTAAATTATATTTTATAGCACCTAGTAAAGTGCTCTTCATATTACATAGCATCCATGCATATTTTTATAGTTATACACTGTTTTAATTAACAACTGTTGTAAAAATTGAACACACATCAGATGTCTCCCATTGAAATGCACTGTTGTCTGCACATGAAGAAGACTTAAGCAATTTATGGTTTTGAGATAGTTTGTTCCTGATGCATTGCATATTTCTTTGTGGAAGTGGAGAGGCGAAAACACCAGCTGTTTCCTGGAACCACAGCTGACTTTCATTATAAAATTTCAACGAACTAATTCAGATATAAGGGATACTTTCTTCTATGAAGGGAAAAGGTTTATGTTCTAGTGAAACATATACAGCAAGTTAACTCTGTACATTAACGTTTATAATGTAATGGATCCATTTTAGAAACTGTATACGGAAGGCCACCTTGCTGACTTTTGAATGCATTCCATTACCAACAAAGAGATATCTTTTCATCCGTGTAATCTCACTGAATTGCTCTGTGTGGAATCATAAATATTAACTAAAGTCCGGACCATGTAAATAACTTAATAAGTACATAAATGCTACCAAAAGCCTCTCAGCCTTTCACTTAATGTGAGGAAGTCTTACGAATATAGAAGAGGTATTTTGTTCGTGGCATATTTCAGAAATCAGGTGTGGACTTAATACACTATATGCTTAATCAGTGAGAAGTAGTCCTTCAAACTACCCTGTAAATCTCAAAGAATTATCAGTGAGTGTTTAGTGAGTACCCACTTCGGACAAGCTATGTCTTTTGTCAAATACAAGGTGATATAAGACATGGCCTTTCACCCCAGTGATCTAGTCTAGATGGGGAGAAGAGATGCACACGTGAATGAGAGAGAAACCCTAAAGCTGGCAAGTGAACATTGCTGTCTAACGACATAGTACAGGCAGTCAAGGTGAAAAGAAAGGAGTGAAGGTCTGGGCATGGTCCCACGCCATATGGAAAGAATCATCTTGGGAGAGTACAACCAGATGGATCTTAGGTAAGAATCCAGGTGTGGTGAGGATGACCAGGAGACAACCTCTGGTTTATGTGCTTAAGTGCCAATATAAAATTAGACGAAAGACACTTACTGAAAACATCATACATTCTGTGAGTCACCAATCCTCATAAAACAGCCTAGGAAATAGGTAGTATTATTATCCTTATTTTACAGATGAGGAAACTGAAGCCCAGAGAAGTAAGTTGCTCATTGCTGGTACTTTTCCTGTTTATATGCTTTTCCCCAAGGAAGAAGTATATTTTAAAAATAAACGTGGACGAGCACTTTTGCTGAGTTAATCTCAAAATATGACTATTTAGGCCCATGGCAAAAAACAATCATTAGCTGAAAAATAGGATTCTTGCTTCAGCAGTAAAGTTTTGAAGTTGGTCTGTGCAGAAGTTTCCATCTGGTCCCACATGTGGCAAATAATCCTCGATGCTCCAGCCAACATCTGTCTGGGCTACAGCCGGCTAGCAGCTGCCGGCTGAACTTTAAATCCATAGTCTGGTTATGTTAGATTAGAATGCAGAATCCCAGCAGTTACTTGTTGTCAGGGTAACTGCATTTTTTGATCAGAGAATGCCTTCACCATACCACACCAAAGCCCCTCATGTGAAATATTGAAAGGGACTGTAGACTGTGGCTTTCACTACCTAAATGGGGTCACTGATTTTATCTTGAATGATACTATTGTGTAGCTTTACCCCCAGTCATGAACTTACAGTTTTACTTATGTTAAAACTCTGGGTAGTTGCGTCATGCCCTCCAAAATAGAAACCAAGGCTACCTCTTAATTGCACACACATGCATACAAGCATTTAGTTCTTTAAAGAAAAGCTGCAGACAGTTCCTCGGAAGAGAGTGATGGCCTTTCAGTTCTTGTGGAAATGAGAGGTCTTCCCTAAGAGTTCTAGTCACTGTAGGGTGGCTTGACTACTGAGGTTGCTGGACGTCCATTCCCATTGTCAACGTCAATCATGTTTCCCCAGTAGTTTACAAGTATGTAGTATGTGTAGGCTTCTTTATACAAGAGGTTTGTATGACTTAGTTCCTTATTTTATAGAATCATGGACCTGATAAGGATCTCAAGAGAGAGTTTATTCATTTATTGCCTGAGATTTGAAAAAATACTGCTTTGAAACCACTCTCCAAAGAAGAATATTTCTCATAGTTATTAAAAATTTCCAAATCTATCTTTATTCATGAAATTGGATATTTCCTCCATGATAGCTGATCTTAACATCATAACTTCAAGGCAAAATTAGTTATTTTGAATGGAAACAACACAGTTTTTCATCACATCAATAAATACGGTGTTATTTATTATGCTGTTATTGAATATGCTTCTCTCACGTTTTATGATATTGGTATCAGTATATGTTGTTGTTGTTCAGTTACTAAGTCGTATCTGATTCTTTATGACCCCATGAAGTGCAACACGCCAGGCTTCCCTGTCCTTCACTATTTCCCTGATTTTGCTCAAACTCATCCCATTGAGTCCATGATGCCGTCCAACCATCTCATCCTCTGTCATGCCCTTCTCCTCCTGCCTTCAGTCTTTCCCAGCATCAGGATCTTTTCCAATGAGTCTGCTCTTCTCATCAAGTGGCCAAAATATTGGAGCTTCAGCTTCAGCACCAGTCCTTCCAATGAATATTCAGTGTTCATTTCCTTTAGGATTGACTGGTTTGATCTCCTTGCTGTCCAAGGGACTCTCAAGAGTCTTCTCCAGCAACAGAGTTCAAAAGCATCAATTCTTCGGCTCTCAGCTTTCTTTATGATCCAGCTCTGACATCTATGACTACTGGAAAAACCACAGCTTTGACTATATGGACCTGCAAAATGGAGACAATGATTCTTGTCTTTTCAATATTATTCTGAAAGTGCTTTAAAAATACTGATTTTAGAAAACAAATATGGGTTGATTGGTCCTAATGTTCCAGCCACTGTGCTAAGTACTGTTAATACTTATACTGTTTTGCAGAGGAGGAAGCTAAGGTTCAGAAAATTTACATGTCTTTCCTAATGTTACAGAGGATTTAGTATTATAAAACATATTCACTTAGCAGTGGGAGCTTACAGAATATATTTAACTTATACGTACCAAAGTTTCAAGGACCCTGTCTTTGCAGTCACTTAGAGCTGGTTTCAAATCCTGGCTCTCCCATTTACCATTTGTGTGACCTTTGTTGTTGTTCAGTCACTAAGTTACATCTGACTTTTTGTGATTCCATGGACTGTAGTATTCTGGACTTCCCTGTCCTTCACTGTCTCCTGAAGTTTGCTCAAACTCGTGTCCATTGAATTGGTGATGCCCTCCAACCACTGTGTCCTCTGTCATCCCCTTCTCCTGCTCCCTTCAGTCTTTCCCAGCATCAGGGCCTTTTCCAATGAATTGGCTCTTTGTGTCAGGTGGTCAAAGTATTGGAGCTTCAGCTTCAGCATCAGCCCTTCCAGTGAATAGTCAGGATTGATTTCCTTTAGGATTGACTGGTTTGATCTTCTTGCTGTCCAAGAGCCTCTCAAGAGTCTTCCCAAGCACCACAATTTAAAAGCATCAATTCTTCAGTGCTTGGCTTTCTTTATGATCGAACTCTCACATTCGTACAAGACTACTGGAAAAACCATAGTTTTGACTATATGAATCTTTCTTGGCAAAGTGATATCTCTCCTTTTTAATACTCTGTCTAGGTTTGTTATAGCTTTCCTTCCAAGGAGCAAGTGTCTTTATTTCATGGCTGCAGTCACCGTCCACAGTGATTTTGGAGTATAAGAAAATAAAGTCTCTCAGTCTTTCTACTTTTTCCCAATCTATTTGCCATGAAGTGGTGGGACTGGATGTCATGATCTTAGTTTTTGAATGTTGAGTTTTATGCCAGTTTTTAACTCTCCTCTTTCACTGTCATCCAGCTCTTTAGTTCCTCTTCACTTTCTGTCATTAGGATGGTATCATCTGCATATCTGAAATTGTTGACTTTTCTCCCAGCACTCTTGATTCCAGCTTGTGATTCATCCAGCCCGGCATTTCACATGATGTACTCTGCATAGAAGTTAAATAAGCAGGGTGATAATATACAGCCTTGATGTACTCTTTGTCCAATTTTGAGCCAGTCCATTGTTCCATGTATGGTTCAAACTGTTGCTCTTGTCCTGCATACAGGTTTCTCAGGAGACAGGTAAGGTGGTCTGGTATTCCCATCTCTTTAAGAGTTTTCCACAGTGTGACCTTGAGTGAGTTAAACAGAATTCTGAACGTCACCTTCTTCATTGGCAAAATGGAGATACTCATAGATTAATTATCTGAAAATGTGTATAAAGCACCTGATATAAAGGCATTTTTTACTCTGACAAAAACTTCTGTTTGCTTTCATCAACATTTATTTCATGGTTGCAGAAAATGCAGTCTCATGAAAAAAAACTGCCTTTCTCATCCAGTTAATTAATTGAAACTGGGATTCAAACTTAGGTCATAAATTCAAAATTGCTGTTACTTATCTCTTTTTCAACATATGAAATAAAATACAATTTTACAGTAAAAAAATACACCCAGGGTTTGTAACCATTTCTAACCTGTCATCTTTCAATAATCTCTAATGAAATAATTTATAGAGCTTTTGAAAAAACTCTAAATTAATGAATAATTACATCCAAGTAATTTAGAGCAGTTGTGAAACTCACTTTGATTTCATTGACTTTTTTGAGACATTAAAACGAAGAGAACATTGAAATATATTTGTTTATAGCCAAGAGGATTTCATATTATATATTGGTCCTTTATAATTTGCTATTCACTATTTCTGCTATCTTCACTTTTATTTCTGTATTCATTTTTAAGATAAAGCTTGATTCTTACAAGAACTAGGCTGCCAAATGTATCTTATTTGTTACTTAAGGAAAACTCCCATTTCTAGAAGTTGTAAGATTCACAAATGAATCAAACTTACAAGGTTAGGGAACTAAGTTTTTTTTTTTTTTTTAATGATAAACAGGAAATGTCAGTACTCTGAGTAATATTTTCCACTCATATAGCAAATAAATTTTCCAATGGATTTTTGGATTGGTCACTTTATGCAAAATATATTTGTTCCAAGTGCTAAAAGATATTTTATAGAAAACTTTATTCTTCTGCTTGAATTAATAGCATATGATATTTATGTGATAAGATGTCCTCCTGGACTGGCCTTTAATAATCTTGAAAAGAGATCACAACTATTAAAATTTTGTCCCTCATTATTTGAAAGATTAAGGAGTTTGTTCTGTGCACTGTTTCTCAAGAGAATGCTTTAGTTTTTCCTCCTTTCTTGGGGTCTATTTTGTGTAATGTTCACGTTTACCTGTGCTGATTGAATATAAAATTTGAAAACTGCATTTAATGAGGTGATGGGATGTTCTTATTTTTAATTTAAATGCTGAGAGTTTAGGAAAAAAAATGTTATAGGTCTTTTAAAAAAGATTTATTTATTTATTTTTTGGCAGTGCTGAATCTTCCTTTCTGCACAGGCATTCTATAGCTGTGATGCACGGGCTTCTCGTTGTGGTGGCTTCTCTCGTGGAACACAGGCTCTGGGCCCTTGGGCTTCAGTAGTTGTGGCTCGCTAGCTTAGTTGCTCCGTGGCATGTGGGATCTTCCTGGATCAGGGATTGGACTCCTGTCCCTTGCATTGCAAGGTGGATTCTTAACCCCTGGACCACTAGGGAAGCCCTAGAGTTTTTTGTTAAGTGTTTTCTAATTTGTGTATAAGTTTCTTTTGCAATGTAATAAAAACTTGTTACAACAAGAAAAAAGAGTGAACTGTATAAAAGAAACAGTGGGGTTCCCCTTCTTCCAAATTCCACTTCTCTGAGGTAACCAATGTTAATAGACTTATTTGTTAATTTCTATAACTTTATATTCAGGAAAAAAAATACAGAATTAAATAGGGTTTTATTGGGTTAATATCCCTTCTTTTTTGAAACAGAAGTAGGATCACTATATATATCACTTTGAAATTTGCTTTTTCAAATTACCACCCTTATCATTGCAGGTCAAAATGTAATAACACATGCATTTTAATATTTAAATAATTAAGTCCCCTGTTACATATAAACTGCAGCTTTTGTAACGATCCACATTTGATGTATATTCAAGGGGATTTAATTCTTTTGCTGCTATAAACAGTGCTTCAATAAATATTCTAGTAATTATATCCTTACATATTAATGATTTCATTTCTATAGGATAGATTCATAAATGCATTGAGTAAGGATTATCTGCATTCCAAATTTTAGTATATTCATTAGATTACTTTCTAAATTTCACATACTAGCAGTGTGCAATATTTCCTTATTCCCTCTCAAGTACTGAATATTTCAGTCTTTTAAATATATTGCCTACTGGTGGGTGAAAACTAGTATTTATGAGTGCTTTGACTTGCTTTGCTCAGACTACCAGTGGGAGACTGATGCTCTTTTTATTTATATTACCTCTTTGGTGAATTTGCTGTTCAATTTCTTATCAATTCCTTTTAAGAAATCCTTTTATTGAATTATATAAAAGTATACAAACACTAGTATATGACCCTTGGATTTTCACAAGATGAACTAGCTCATGGAATCAGAGTCAAGTTCAAGAAATTAGAATATGACCACTCCCCCAGAAGTGGCACTTGAGGCCCCTCCAGGTACCGTTTCTCTCCAGACATAACCACTATCCAGTCACTTTACTAACTTAGCTTGTTTTGAACATTGTGCAAAGAGAATCAGGCAGTAGTACTCTTTTGTGTCTGTCTTCTTTACCTCGACATATTGTGAGTCAGCCATGCTTTTGCATGTATAAAATCATGTGTTCATTTTCATCTTTGTGTGATACAGTGTTCAATAGCCTGTATATACCAGACTTTTTATTTGTTTCAGTTAGCTATTGCTGTGTCCCAAATCATCCCCAAATTCAAAGGCTTTAAATAAATACACATTTATTACAGTTTACAGATGAGCCGGCAGGTGTTCTTCTGTTTGTTGCTTTGCTTACTCATAGTTCTGTAACCAGCTTGGGTTGTGTAGGTGGTTCTTTAATGGTGGCTGGGCTCTCTCATATGGTTGGAAGTTAGCTTTTTGTAGGCTGGTCTAGGAGTCCTCAGCTGGGAAGTGAGCTCTACTTTATAGTATCTTGTTCTCCAGAAGTCTAGATTGAGCTCATTCAAAGATGGTGGCAAGGTTACAAACACATTTCTGTAAGACCATTTGATGCCTCATCTTGAGATTGACACACCTTTACTCTTAGCCCTAGAAAATAGTTTCAACCTAGATAGAAGACAGTTTTCAATGGTTTATAATGTTCTAATTTATAATAGTTCTAATTTATATATGTTCTAGTTTATAATGGTTCTAATTGCTCTGTATCCTTGTAAATCTTGATATTACCAGTGATTTCCATTTTTACGCTTTTGGGTCAGAAGTCCCTGGGTCAGGAAGATCCCCTGGAGGAAGGCATGGCAACCCACTCCAGCATTCTTGCCTGGAGAATCCATGGACAGAGGAGCTTGGTGGCCTACAGTCCATTGGATTACAAAGAGTCGGGCACGACTGCTGCAACTTAGCACACACACAGTTGGAGCATGGTGATATTGCATGGTGTGATTTTTAACAGGTTTGCTAAGGTGTAAATGATGTCCACTATCTGGAGAGACACTGTTCGACATCACTACTCATTGTGCACGCGTGCTTAGTTATGTCTGGGTCTTTGTGACCCCGTGGACTGTATGTAGCCCACCAGGCTCCTCTGCCCATGCGGTTTTCTAGGCAAGAATACTGGAGTGGGTTGCCATTTTCTCCTGCAGGACTCATTAAGCAAGTGCAAATTAAAGTCACACTGCGATTAGCTATCACATATAAAGCTGCTTTGAACACTCTTTTACAGGTCTTTTTTGGACAGATGCTTTTATTACTCTTGGATATATGTCTAAGAATAGAATAGCAATAGCTGGATTCCACGGTGTGCATGTTTAAGAAACTGTCAAATAGTTTTTCAAAGTAGTGTTGCTATTTTATATTTCCATCAGCAGTGTGTTAGAATTCCAGTTACTTCATATCTTTCCATCCCTTTGTGTTCACAGTCACTCAGTCATGTCCAGCTCTTCGTGGCCCCAGGGCCTATAGCCTGCCAGGCTCTTCTGTCCATGGAATTTCCCATGCAAGAATACTGGGGCAGATTGCCATTTCCTACTCAGGGGATCTTCCAGACACAGGGATTGAACCCACGGCTCTTGCATCTCCTGCATTGGCAGGAGGGTTCTTTATACCACTAGCACCATCTGGGAAGCCCCTTTAATTTTAGCTATTCATATAGGTATGTGGTGGACAACTGGTAAATGACAGAAATTTATTTCTCACAGTTCCAGAGGCCAGGAAATCCAAAATCAAGGCACCAGCAATGTGGGTTTCATCCTGAGGCCTCCTCTTTTGGCTTATAGGCAGCTGCCCTCTCTTTGGGTGCTCATATGACCTCTTTATAGGAAGAAAGAGAGGAGAAAACAAACTCTCTGATTTTTCTTCTTAAAAATCTTTAATTCCAACATGAGGGTCCTACCCCCATGACTTTATTTAACCCTAATTACCTCCCAAAGGCCCCATCTTCAAATATCATCACATTGGAGTTTAAGACTTCAAGATATAAATTGAGGGGGAGGACTTATTAACCCAAATTTGTGGCAGAAGCAAGTTTTTTCATTGGCTACCTTTGCTAGCAGTTAGATTTTTCTAGTTTACCATTTTACTGGAGTTGTATCAAATTGAGGGTTCCAGGTTCTATGTCTAAATGGAGTTGGGGAAGAGGAGTGTGTCAAGCTCAGTCTCCCTCGGAGTATTCCGTTAGCTATCCTGTTACTGATATTCCCTGAGTCTCTGCGATCATGGTAGAGACACATATTCTCAAAGGAGCCTCAGCTTTAGTTTTTGTCTGTCACTTTGATTTCAAATATATGTATAAATTTACCTTTGAGAAGTTTCCCTTTATTTCTTACTGAGCTTATCAATATGCTTGACGGTGTATTTAAGTTTTGAGGATCCAGATGTTTTCCAGCTGAGGGGTGTTTAAAACAGCTAACTATCCTAACAGAACTTGAATTCTGGTGGATACATTTCAGTTTTGCCAGATTCAGGCTTGAGAAGACTGGAATGCCGTGACCATAAGCACCGAGAACAGATCTTCCTGGTACGGTTTGGGGGTCTTGTGACGCTATCATATGGAGCATGGGTAGGAGGCTGAAAAGTGGATTTCTCTTGAAGCAAAGTGGAGCTGTTGGGTTCTGCCTAGTGGAATGGCATGATCTGTTGTTGAGGTTTTAAAATGCCAAAGCTTAGAGGAAGGAGTTTAGCCCTGACAGGTTAGAATAGTGTATGTGAGAGGAAAAGACAGCCTCCAGTAGGAGAGTGGCTTGGGAATGAGAGAATGCATATGTGTTGTTGTAGAGGGAGAAGTTGAAATGCTTGGCAGCTCACTCGATGTTAGAGGTTAAGACCTTAATAAAAATTTGAAAGAAGAGATGGTTCATGGGGGAGAGAAGATGATGAATTCTCTCTTGGAACCATTATCATAGCTTGATTTATCAAATAATTTTTAGATATCTTCTTTCAACTGCCAAGAAAAGAGATTGGCCACATTATTGAAACTGCACATTTCTCTTGGAATATGAATACCTATGTAGGTTGTAAATTATGAAGTTTAGATTGCATGTGTCTTTTATCTGATTGAGAAGAATGTGAAATAAATCACCCATGCCTGGGACTTCCCTGGTGATCCAGTGGTTATGACCTAGTATTCTCAGTGCTGAGGGCCCAGGTTCAATCCTTGGTCAGGGAACTAAGATTCCATAAGCCACAAGATCCATGGCATGACCAAAAAAAAAAATAAAAGCAAAATAAGTCACCCTTGCTTTTTATAAGTTTCTCTATAAGTCAATCCATACAGCAGACCTAAGAATATTTAAATTTTGATAAAAAATATTGATTGCCAAAGTTATTTGAGGTTTAATTTAAAGGGGGTGGTGGCCATGTTTAGGAAAAAAAGATCAGACTTGTTGAAACTGATGATGCCTGAGTTTTTCCTTGAGGCTCTGAATACCTGAGTTTGTCATTCAGGTCATCCTTGAGTACCTAGTGAGAGCAGAGACATGTGCTGTGTTTAGTGGGGGCAAAGAAGAACAATGGTGTAAAAATGACAATATGCTATTTAATTCTGGGTGGTTGTTATATAAATTGTTATATTATTTTCTCTGCATATAAACTTCTCAAAATCAAAAGCAAGCAAATAACTTCAAAGATAAGTGTTAACTCAGCCATAGCCTGAGTGAGACACTCTTCAGCTTATTGGTTTCCCCTTTTCTTGGAATTGCTCTGTAAATGAAGACTTCTTTTTATGGAAGTCTCATGTTTAGGTATGTAGAGAATAAGAAAGAAACAAAGAGAGGAGACATACTTACAAAAGCCATCCACTGGTATTCATTTATTTATTTAATTTTCCTGAAATGTAAAGATGATTCATGTGTATTTCTTTTATTTAAAAATTTTTTTGGTTGGTTGGCATATGGGATCTTAGTTCTCTGACCAGGGATCGAAACTGCACCCCCTGTAGTGGAAGCGTAGAGTCCTAGTCACTGGCCCTCCAGGGAAGACACTATCAGTTCAGTTCAGCCCAGTTCAGTTGCTCAGTCGTGTCCAGCTTTTTGCGACCCCATGAATCGCAGCACGCCAGGCCTCCCTGTCCATCACCAACTCCTGGAGTTCACCCAAACTCATGTGCATCGAGCCTGTGATTAGTATTTTTTAATTGATATCAATAATAATGGCTAGGGATTCCCAGGTAGCTCAGTGGTAAAGAATCTGCCTGCCAATGCAGGAGACATGGGTTCGATCCCTGGTTTGGGAAGATCCTACATGACTCGGAGCAGCGAAGCCCATGCATGACAACTCCTGAGGCTGTGCTCTAGAGTCCGGGAACCTCAACTACTGCAGCCCGAGTGCTAGAGCTTGTGCTCCACAACCAGAGAAGCCACTGCAATGAGAGGCCCATGCACTGCAATAAAGAATAGCCCTCCCTGTCTGCAACTAGAGAAAAGCCCATGCAGGGATGGGGACCCAGCACAACCACCACCACCACCCCGCCCCAAAAATAGCTAGCCGCAAAATTCCATCTTTTTTTATTATTTTTAATGATCTCTTTTCCAGCCAGAAGGCAAAACTTCATAAATAAAATCAAATGACTCTTTGAAACAGTGCTGTAGTGTTAAAGTATAAAATTAGTTTTGAGCCTTATTCCAACTTCTTTTCTAACCATAGCTCCCCATTTAGACCCCCTCTGCAACCTGTGTGGATAAGAAAGGAAGACAAGAACAGTCCCCCAGAATGGGACTTAGGCCGGTCAGCCCTGTTGACTTAAGACAATTCAAGCCTACTACTCAGCAGCTGTGAGAGTTCATTCCTTTGACTTAATTGCTTGTTCTATTGACTCAGTTCCCTTGTCTGTAAAACAAGGACATGATACCTCTCTCTGGATGGTATGAAGGTGAGATGAAATTAAGCATCATAGTGTGTGTAACGTCTTGGAGCATATAAATAGAAATGATGGCTGTTACTGAATGCTATAGTACCTATATATTTCCTATAGGACTCATCTTTTTTTTTTTTTAATTGAAGGATAGTTGCTTTACAGAATTTTGTGGTTTTCTGTCATACATCAACAAGACTGACTTTAGAACCTAAGCCCCGGGAAAATTGTGCTGTTCTCATCCTTAGACCTTCAATTCTGGGCAGTGGTGCTTGGTGAATGTTTGTTGAATGAATAGCCCAAATCTAAATTCAAGTCAGTGATGGTGAGTTATAAACAATGTTCAGAAAAATCTCTCTTATCCGTGAAACAAATGAACTTTGAATGTGTGGCACTATGGATTATGTTTCGAATTTAAGGGCTGAACTGAACTGTTCTGCCGTGCTACTTGTAGACACTTCATAGAAAGGGGAAAAATTCAATGAAATTAATTATTTTGGGGAAACCTGCATTTATTACCAGCTCTAAAGCAATGTTACTTTGTATCTTAGAGAAAAAATACTTAATATCAGTTTCCCCTACTTTAATTACAAGATAAAATAGACTATGCTTTAAACTTAAATTTAATCTAAAGAGCAGTGAATTCTAGACCTTTGGATAAAAGCCAACATAGAATTCTGCATCAGGCAAGTGTTATTCATTTGTATTGCTTATAGTTATAGCTAACTTTAAACTATGCCTGAAGGAATGAAAAATACCATGCAATGATCATTTTCCTCTTCCTAGAAGAAAAATAAGATGGCCCATTTATTAAATTTCTGCAGGAAACAAAGTCCTTAAATTATGATGAATCAATGCTAAAATAATATACTTTATTTAAATAAGCCAAAAGTATTATGATAAATTATATATAAACATATCTATTAGAACTTTCAGAATGTGGAAGTAAGTCTTGAAGTGAAAGTCGCTCAGTCGTGTCCAACTCTTTGTGACCCCATGGACTGTAGCCTGCCTTGCTCCTCTGTCCATGGAATTCTCCAGGCCGGAATACTGGAGTGGGTAGCCATTTCCTTTTCCAGGGGATCTTCCCAACACAGGGATCAAACCCAGGTCTCCAGCATTGTAGGTGGATTCTTTACCATCTGAACCACCAGGGAAACCCTCAGTTCAGTTCAGTTCAGTTCAGTCTCTGTCATGTCTGACTATTTGTGACCCCATGGACTGCAGCACGCCAGGCTTCCCTGTCCATCATCAAACCCGGAGCTTGCTCAAACTCATGTCCATGGAGTTGGTGATGCCATCTAACCATCTCATCTTCTTTTGTCCCCTTCTCTTCCTTCCTTAAATCTTCCCTAGCATCAGGGTCTTTTTCAATGAGTCAGTTCTTCGCATCAGATGGCCAAAGTATTGGAGCTTCAGCTTCAGCATCAGTCCTTCCAAAGAATATTGAGGCAAACCCACCTGTGGTGGATTCATTTTGATATTTGGCAAAACTAATACAGTTATGTAAAGTTTAAAAATAAAATAAAATTAAAAAAAATATGCAGAATTAAATCAGTTATATTTACATGTAAGTTGTATTGAGCTAAGTGAAATACTAAGCTTTTTTTCCCCTTAATTTAGGGCTATGGCATTTTATCATGAAGATCATCTGTTAGTCATTGAGTTGTTCTTTCATGAATGGAATTATTAGGCCTTTAAACTATAAAAAAACAAACACACATACACACATAACAGCAATAACAACAACAAAAAGCAGACTATCTACTGTAACTTCAAAGGAGACCAGAAAGCGGAAACAATCCAGGGAGACAGAAAATGTTTGGTGCAGAACCCAAGAGAAGGTCTGGGTGTCTTTGCTGAGACTCTCCCAGAAGGAGCTGTGTCTGATCAGAGGTGAAACCAGCTCAGTGACATCTGCCAGTGGGCTGCAAAGTCTTGACAGCAGGCTTGGGGAGAAAACTCTTTTATTCTAAGGGCCTAAAAATTTGGAGTCTATAATTGGGTTTGCAGAGGAATAGTATGTTGCTTCATCTTGATCAGTTATCACTCTAAATAACTAATTTTGAATTAAAAATTCATGAGAAGAAAAAACTATGTTCCCCTAATTCAAGATTAGGGAAATAAACATTTTTGAAGGACTCCATATAATATATTTAAGTATAACAGTATAGTATACGGAGAAGGCGATGGCACCCCACTCCAGTACTCTTGCCTGGAAAATCCCATGGATGGAGGAGCCTGGTAGGCTGCAGTCCACAGGGTCGCTAAGAGTCAGACATGACTGAGCGACTTCACTTTCACTTTTCACTTTCATGCATTGGAGAAGGAAATGGCAACCCACTCCAGTGTTCTTGCCTGGAGAATCCCAGGGACGGGGGAGCCTGGTGGGCTGCCGTCTATGGGGTCGCACAGAGTCGGACACGACTGAAGTGACTTAGCAGTAGCAGCAGCAGCAACAGTATAGTATAAATGCAATATATATGTAATAGTCAAGGAAGTATTATAGGTAGATTATGAATCAGAAATGTGAGAACTGACATTTGATGAATGGTTGTATATACTATGCACTGTGTAGAAGTCGGGCTTCCCAGGTGGCTCAGTGGGTAAAGAATCTGCTTGCAGTGCAGGAGACACAGGAGATGTGGGTTCAGTCCCTGAGTCAGGAAGATCCCCTGGAGGAGGGCATAAAAACTCACTTCAGTATTTTTGCCTGGAGAATCCTATGGACAGAGGAACCTGTCAGGCTACAGTTCATGGGGTCACAAAGAGTTGGACACGACTGTGAAACCGAGCATACTTCCATAAAGGCTCTGTCGCCAAACACAGTCACTTTCGGGGTTGACATTTCAATGGATGAATTTTGAGAGATACAGCATTCAGTCCATAATACTCTCAGACATTGCCTTTTAACAAACTTCTAACATGTTGCCAATCTGATAGGTGAAAGAGTATATTGTTTTCATTTCCATTTATTTAATTATGAATGCCTTTTAACAACATTTTCTCTATTTGTAACCAGTTGTATATTTTTGCTATGAACTTTTCTTTCATGTAACTTTGCCTTTCTTTACTGGGTTTTTTTGTTTATTTATCAGAGCTTTTTTATATTAAGGTAATAGGCCCTTTTCTTGACATAAATGTTGCAAATACTTTCCTCATTATTTTGGTGATTTAATGTTTACTTATCTTTGCTCAGCTGAGTGTTGCTTCCAATTCTTTCCTCTATTAATCTTTAGTCCACTTCTCCACTGTAGGAAGATGGGTCACTTTAGATAAAATTGGAGTATTCATGCATTTTTATTGCACTGTTCTGCCTCCCCTGTCATTCTGTGATGTGGAGCTATGTTCCTATCAGATATCCCCCACTTCTGCACTTTTGATTTTCCATAAAACATGTTGGTCCTTGTGTGTCTTTCTACTCTGCAGAAATCCAGATATACTCATACCTTTGATGTATGTATTGCTGCATTGAATAGCATGCACTGACTAACAGCATTGTTGGATAAGTTCTCTGAACCATTTTTCTGTACTAGGAAGCAGTAAATCATGTCTATTTTATATAAAGAGTATGCACTTTTGATTCCATGAATTTCCAGAATCTGAAATGCAAGTTAACCTAAAATATTCAATTCATTGTTTAAAAACAGCTTATACTTAAAAGTAAGTTAGAAGTTGCTTGTCAAAGAGTAACTGGCAATATCTAGTCTTGATATACTATTCTCTTAATTACAATACACAGAAATAATAAACACTTTGAAGAAGTCTGCTCCCTGGAGTGAATTGTCAACAAATGGTAAAACAGTGAGTTGCAACTCCAAATAAGCAGAAAAAACTCATATATGAAATTATTGCATCCAATAAAAAATGATAGATTTACTAAGTTGCACAGAATTGTGTAGAGTTTTCAGCATCATACTAAGAGTTATGAGCTAGACATATTTTCTTTGACTTTTTATAATGGATTAGAAGTTGATTTGTATTTACATTTTATACATAAAAACCCTAAGTTTCAGTAAGGTTAAGCAATCTGCCCCAGGTCACACAGCTGGTAAGTGCCAGACATTGGATTCTAAACCAAGTCTTTGGTTTCAGTCTACCACATAGTATTGCCTCCTGAAAGAAGTTCAGAGAAACAAGACAAATATGAGCCAAAAGAATCAGAGAAGGCGTCTGGGGAAAACAAAACCTGGGCTTTCAAGAATGAGTAAGATTTTAATAAGCAGAGTTGAGTAAGGGGGATGTATTGGATGGAGAAAACAGTACTAATGAAATCATGGAGGGAAGAATGAACATGGTGCATGAAGAGAAGTAATTCCTATGGCTGGAAATTCATGCATATTGAGACTGTGTAAGTAACATGCAGCCAATGAAAGAGAGCCCTTGATATCAGAAACCGAAGTGTGGAGTTGATCGGCTATAAGACAGGTAGGGTGGTGCCATCAAATATTATTCTGATTAACAAGGTTAAAAGTGCTGATTTCTAAAGGCGATTTGCCTGGGATAGGGTTGTTGTTGTTGTTATTCAGTCACTAAATTGTGTCCAACTCTATGACCCCATGGACTGCAGCACACCAGGCTCCTCTTTCCTTCACCGTCTCCCAGAGTTTGGTCAAATACATGTCCTTCGAGTCAGTGATGCTCTCTAACCATCGCATACTCTGCTATCCCTTCTCTTCCTGCTCTCAATCTTTCCCAGCATCAGGGTCTTTTTCAGCTCTTAGATTCAGGTGACCAAAGTATTGGCTATGGAGTGTGGTTCAGAAAGCAAACTCCTGTACATTCAAGAAGATAAGTGTGTGGCTATTGCTATAATTCAGGTAGGATGCATAGGAGGTGTGGACTGGGATGAATATTATGACAGGAAAGTTGCTTGAAGGGTATTTTATAGGTGGGAAATACAAAATAGGATGAGCCATATTGCTCTGAAAGTGAAAGTTAGTTGCTCAGTCATGTCCGACTCTTTGCAACCCCGTGGACTGTCCATAGAATTCTCCAGGGAAGAATACTGTAGTGGGTGGCCATTCACTTCTCCAGGGGATCTTCCTGACCCAGGAATCTAATCCGGATCTCCTGCATTGCAGGCAGATTCTTTACTGTCTGAGCCACCAGAGAAGCTATATTGCTTTGGCATATTCTAAATATTTAGTGTTCTCATAAAAAAAAATTGGTTTTCAAATATGTTACATACAGAACCCAAAACTCAGATGTTAGCTATTTTGGGAACTCATTTTTGTGTGTGTTTTTGTTTTTGTTTTTTAAAGTCTTAATTAACAGAGCTTATAACTTAATGCAGATTTGAGTGCTCATCTCAGTTTGCATTGTTTGTCTAAAGAGAGGAAAGAAATGAAGGGTGACAGAAGAAAATTATTGTCATTGACAATTACTATCAGCACCAAACTGATTTTCATTTCAACTGAGCATTGCTTTGTGTTGATTTCAGGCAAATCTGTTAGTCTGGAGATTTATGATGTTTCAAGAACTTCAGCTTCATTGACTTTGGCCCTTACTATTCTATTATTTTCATCCTTGGCCTGTTTTCCCTCATGTTAGGAAAATGGTGGCCTCAACTCTCAACATAACACTTTTTCTTTCACATCGTGGGGAAAGGAGAGGACATCTCTTCCATCAGTCACCATGGAAAAGTCCCTGTGATTTGACCAATTTAAGTTCATGTCAAGGATGGGATCACATAAATGAATTTAGGCCACACAAGGGAAGTAGGAATTGTTCTTTGCCCAGTGGTATAGCTAAGCAATTCAGGATTCTGGTAGGAAAATCTTCTAGGGGAATCAATGCTGGGAGGCAACCAGAAATTATCATTCTCTGGTCTATAATTCTCTACCATTCTAGAATATGAACCATATTATTCAGAAAGTGGGACCCCTTCCAGGGCCCAAAACAGGGCTCTTGTCTCACACTTGGAAATGAATTGTCCAAGGAGACATATGTGCTGACAAAGCAAGAGATTTTACTGGGAAAGGGCACCCTTGGAGAGCAGTAGGGTAAGGGAACCCAGGAGAACAGCTCTGCCACGGGGCTCGCTGTCTTGGGTTTTATGGTGATGGGATTAGTTTCCGGGTAGAGTCCTTCCTGAGTGGTGCACACCTTGTTCAGTGAAGATGGATGACAGTGAGAAGGATTCTGAGAGGTGGTCGGACATGTGATGTCTTCTTTTGACCTTTGCTGAACTCTTCCAGTTGGTGGAGGCTTATTAGTTCTGTGTTCCTTAGCAGGACCTCCTCTTGTAAAACAACATATGCAGATGGTTACTATGGTGCCTGGCCAGCGTGGGCGGTTTGAGTCAGTGTGCTTCCCCTAAGAATATGAATGTCAGAGTCATGTTTGATACCTCTTTGCTTTCTCCTTTGACACCTAACAGAGAGCACACAGTAGACTAGATATAGGTGTGTGGTTTTTTGTGTTTTTCCTTAGTTGATTAGTCGAGTGCATGACTAAATGCAGAGCATCTCTTTGAGAGGAAAGATTTTCAGAGCAAAACGATAAGGAATGTTTATATTCAAAACTGTACATAAACACCCTTGGGTGTCAATGTAGCTAAGTTTCTTTTGGAGAAAGGAGGGAGGCTGTAATTCAGAAAAAGATCTCTGTAGAGAAAATACATCTCAGTCTTACATATACAGATTTAAAATTCAAATCAAGTCTTTTAGCATGTTGTACACCTTAAATTTGCAGTGTTATGTGTCAAATATATTTCAAGAAAAATAAATAAGGTAGTAATGGAGAAAGATTCAAATCCAAGAAAATGTGGTCCAAAAATGCTCTTCCATTACACTATTTGTCTTAGGTTGGGCTTCCAGAAGCAGTCCTTGGAGACAACAATTTATGTAGGAAGGATTGATTAAGGAAGTACCAGGAGAAAACAGTAGGGGGCAGAGTAAGGCTAGGGAAAGAGCCAAGCAAGGATATGATGGCTTTGTAGTTCCAGGTTCAACTTATTCTCAATGTCTTGGCCTGTTTGATCTCTTCTAACAGAATACCACAGACCGGGTGGCTTATAAACAAGAGAAATTTATTTCTCATAGTTCTGGAGGCCGGGAAGTCCAAGACCAAGGCACTGGCAGCTCTGGTGTCTGGTGAGACCCTCTTCCTCAGAGGTGGCTGTCTTTTCACTGCGACCTCACATGAAGAAAGGGACAAGGCAGTGCCCTGGGGTTACTTACAAGCACAGTAATCCCATTCATGAGGATCTGCCTTCATGACCTAAACACCTCCCAAAGGCCTTGTTTGTAGTAAGCTTGGGGGTTAGGATTTTAATATATGAATTTCAGGGCGAGGCACAAGTATTCAGTCCATAGCATATGAAGTATGTTTAGAGCTGTCCCACTTGACCCAAGATTGCTAGACATTCATCCTCCCTTTTCACCTTCCCTAGAGGAATGTACATTATCTTGCACTTCTTGCTGTTTGCAAAGTGAGTGCAAGATTATGCCTCCGAGGAGTCTCAGGGGAAGTAATTAGACATTAGACAACAGAATCTGGATGATGGGTATACAGTAAAGGCTATGGAGACCTGACGTGATCTCGGTGGAGCAGACACTGCCACCTACTACCCTGCCGATAAAGAGGCCAGTGTATCAGTCAGTGTGGTCGTGAGGAGCACCGACTCAGAGTCCAGGCCATAGAAGTTAAACAGGGCTTTGACACCTGGGCAAGTTTCTTCATTTATATGTGTTTTACTTTCCATTTATAGAAAATGTGATAATTCTACTACCTAAGCTCATTATGTTGTTTTGAGGATTAAATGAATACAATGTTTATATGTCTAGTCCAACCTAGATAGCATATTAAAAAACAGAGACATTACTTTGCCAACAAAGGTCCATCTATTCAAAGCCATGGTTTTTCCAGTAGTCATGTCTGGATGTGAGAGTTGGACCATAAAGAAGGCTGAGCACCGAAGAATTTGATGCTTTTTAACTGTGGTATTGGAGAAGACTCTTGAGAGTCCCTTGGACTGCAAGGAGATCATATCAGTCAATCCTAAAGGAAATCAGTCCTGAATATTCATTGGAAGGACTAATGCTGAAACTGAAACTCCAATACTTTGGCCACCTGATGCGAAGAACTGACTCCTTAAAAAAGACCCTGATGCTGGGAAAGATTGAAGGCAGGAGGAGAAAGGGATGACAGAGGATGAGATGGTTGGATGGCATCACTGACTCAATGGACATGAATTGAGCAAGCTCCAGGAGTTAGTGATGGACAGGGAAGCCTGGTGTGCTGCAGTCCATGGGGTTGCAAAGAGTGGGACATAACTGAGCGACTTAACGGAACTGAGTCTATATAAACATGAGTCTTAGAGCCTGATAAAAAGTAAGCACTAGTGTGATGTGACCTGCTCAAAGTCCTGTCACACAGCAGGACACAGTTAATGGCACAGCCAGGAAATGAACTTGGTCTCCAAACCTCCAGGTCATTCAACTACTCTTTACTGGCCATATAGCAAATTTATAAATTAAATAAAAAATTTAAATAAATTTAAATTTATAAAATTAATTTTATAGTTAATTTAAATTTTCTTAGAGTAGCTTGGTGGTCTCTAGTTTATTAAAAATTTCAGTTAACCAAAAATTAATATATAACTATAGATCATGAATAGTCTGTTAAGAATTCGAAGAACAATATATACACTATGTTGTGTTATAAATGTTCTTAAAGGTAATTTTATATCTTTTTTTTTTTAACATTATTGAACTGTTTGGCAAAGGTACCTAGTTAATTCACATGCAGAAGTAAATGACTATGAATCACAATGTTTAACATTTCTCAAAGGTACTTGATATTCACCAAGTAAAACAGGTTTATGTTTAATATTAAGTGCCTTGGAATTTCAGGAATCAATAAGCAAGGGATAGAGATACTTATGTGTGTTAGAGGGGTAGATTTCTCTCCCCGTATTGCCTTTCAAGGGCATTTTATTGAAGTAACTTTGTTATTACCTTCAGTTCAGTTCAATTCAGTCGCTCAGTCGTATCCGACTCTTTTCGACCCCATGAATCACAGCGTGCCAGGCCTTCCTGTCCATCACCAACTCCCGGAGTTCACTCAGACTCACGTCCATCAAGTTGGTGATGCCATTCAGCCATCTCATCCTCTGTCATCCCCTTGTCCTCCTGCCCCCAATCCCTCCCAGCATCAGAGTCTTTTCCAATGAGTCAACTCTTCACATGAGGTGGCCAAAGTACTGGAGTTTCAGCTTTAGCATCATTCCTTCCAAAGAAATCCCAGGGCTGATCTCCTTCAGAATGGACTGGTTGGATCTCCATGCAGTCCAAGGGACTGTCAAGAGTCTTCTCCAACACCACAGTTCAAAAGCATCAATTCTTCTGTGCTCAGCTTTCTTCACAGTCCAACTCTCACATCCATACATGACTACTGGAAAAACCATAGCCTTGACTAGACGGACCTTTGCTGGCAAAGTAATGTCTCTGCTTTTGAATATGCTATCTAGGTTGGTCATAACTTTCCTTCCAAGGAGTAAGCATCTTTTAATTTCATGGCTGCAACCACCATCTGCAGTAATTTTACCCAGATCCAATTATGAGTAATAATTAAAATAAAAGAGTAAAACAAAAGCAAAGTAGTTTTATGTGGCAAGTTTCCTACGAGAAAAAGAGATGTTTTCAGATAGTACTACACAAATGCACACACATATTGATAAATTGATGATATATGGTTAACGGTGTGATTGTTAATCGGTGGCTTCCCCAGTGGCTCAGCAATAAAGAATCATCTGCAACGCAGGAGCCGCAGGAGTTGTGGGTTTGATCCCCGGGTTGGGAAGATCCCCTGGAGGAGGGAATGGCAACCCACTCCAGTATTCTTGCCTGGAGAATCCCATGGACAGAGGAGCCTGGTGGGCTATAGTCCATAGGGTCTATAGTTGTGTCCAAAGAGTTGGACACAACTGAAGCAACTTAGCATGCGCATGATTATTAATCAGGACTCTTGGTTGCAAGTAACAGAAACCCAACCTGAACTAACTTAGGAAATAGAAAGGAATGTAATGACTCATGAATTAAGAGGAAAGGTTGAATAAATAAGCCACAGGATGGTAGAGACAAAGCTGGTTTCAGAAACAGAGTTAAGTATTCAAACCCTACCAAGACTGTCTTGTCTTTGGCACTTTTCTGTGTGCTCTTATTGTATCTCACCACATGCTGGCTTCTTCCGCAGTCTCCACCTTCTAGTAGACAATGCGTTCTTTTTTCATAGTTTGAAAATACAAAAAAAGGATTGATGTGTTGGGCACCAGCCCCAGAACTAGTCAATCATGGCTGCAGGGCATGGTCCCACCTGAAGATGGTAGTTCCTTTGAGAATTCAAGATTGAATTAGGGGATGAATTATTTCCCAGTGGTCTCCTCTCCCTCAATTTCCCCCTTTTCTTCATTTCTTCTATTCATCTCCATCTGATTTGAACATGATTTCCTGGGCTTTAGTTGCCAAGTCCATTCAAGCTGTGGCCCCTTGATAACACATCAACAGTGTTTTGCTTTGAACCCTGAACTATTTCAGGCTGGATTACCTGTGGGACAGTGATATCATTCTCTTGCTCAATTTGGTTGCCTCTTAAAAGTCAGATATATTGTCATTCTCAAAGAGCTTTGCCCAGCAGGGATGGGGATAGAAGGGAGAAAGGGAGGCAAATAGTCATATGACCTTATAATCATCTATCTGCACTGCTAGTTCTGGCTGAAATGTTCTCATAGGCTGCATCACTTTATCAACCAGATGCCCTTTGGCTAACCTTTGTCAGAGATGGTTTACCTGCTTTACATGGACAGCAACCTATGCCTCGTGTGGGTACATAGAATGGGATGCCAGGGACAAGAACAGGCAAGAACAGTATGAGGATTTACAAAATTTCCAGCTCATTACAGATTCCGCCCATCACCTCTTTCCTTTTGTTTTAATTTTTAATTTATTGAACTGCAAGTTGGCTTTGGAGAGCTGTGTTCCACACATGTTTTAACAAGTCACATCTTAAATGGGTAGACATAGAAGAATAAATAAAGGAAAATTGCTCATAAGAGCTCTAATAACCTGTTTTTCTCACTGATCTCACTATTCCTAGACCAATCAAGAAGGGTATTTTATCTCCCCCATTTTTTAACCCTCCTAAAATAAAATCAAAAGCAAGATGCACATATATTTGGCTATAGATAATGAATCCTTTTTTTATTTTGAAATCATTTTAGACTTACAAAAAATAGTTGTAAAAATAGTAGATTTTCCTAAGTGGTAATATCTTATCTTCCTTAGTTTGATTATCAAAACCAGGAAATTACCCTTGAGACAATATTATTAACTCACCCATGTGCATGCCAACTTGCTTCATTCATGTCCAGCTCTTTGCGATCCTATGGACTGTAACCTGCCAGCCTCCTCTGTTCATGGGATTCTCCAGTCAAGAATACTGAAGTGGGCTTCCATGCCCTCCTCCAGGGGATCTTCCTGACCCAGGGATTGACACCACATCTCTTGCATCTTCTGCATTGGCAGGCAGGTTCTTTACCACTAATGCCACCTGGGAAGCCCCAAACTAACCTACGGACCTATTCAGATAAGAGGAAATGATGTATATTTGTGATAAGTTCATGTCACAAACAAGTGCAGAGACAACCATGACCTAGCTACAAATGCACACATCTGAAAATTGTTAGTTTTTTATTTAAAAATTGAGATGGGGGCTGTACTAGATTCCTAGAGCTTCCATAATAAACTTGAAACAGCAGAAAGTTACTCTCTCAGAGCTCTGGAAGTCAGAAGTCCAAAATCAAGGTATTGGAAGGGCCATGCTTTCTAAGAAGGTTCTAGCAGAGAATCCTTCCTTGGTCCTTCCAGTTTCTTATGCTTTCTGGGGTTACTTGGTTTCTGGCAACTTGACTCCCATCTCTGCCTCTGTCTTCAGATGGCCATCTTCTCTGTGTATCTGAGTCTGAATCTTCTCCTCTCTCTTCTCTAAAGACACTAGTCATTGGATTTAGGACCCATCCTCAGCCAGTGTAAACTCATCTTAACTAATTACAGGTGCAAAGACCATATTTTCAAATAAGGTTACATTCTGAGGTTCTAGGTGGATGTGAATTTTGCAGGAACACTGCTTAACCCAGTACAGGGGAATTAAGCAAAAAATAATTTTATTTTACAAGTGTTAGTATTGAGGTCATTGGTATTTGAAAGCTAAGAAAACATGGTTATACTCAGGTTATCTTTTTTAAAATTCATTATTCATTTATTTTTGGCTGTGCTGGGTCCTCATTGTCGCACATGGGCTTTCTCTAGTTGTGGTGTGTGGGCTTCTCACTGTGGTGGCTTCTCTTGTTACAGAGCGTGGATCAGGGATTGAACCTCTGTCCCCTGCATTGACAGGCAGATTCTTAATCACTGGACCACCAGGGAAGTTCTTAGGTTACCTTTTAAAGGTAGCACTCGCTAGACTTTGTGATTGCATCTCTGGGAGATGGTGGAGGAAGTGGGATGTAGCCTAGGTCACTGAAGTTGTGAAGATCAGGAAATTAGGAGGCTATGCATTTGATGACTCAGCCTCCTTAATGCTGGCCTAATGGAAAAGGGAGTAGTAACTTCATTTCCATTCAATGAGTAGCTATTAAGCAGTCAGTGTGTTACAAGGACTTTGCTTTGACCTGGCTAAAGAGAGTAAGAGAAGATGGGTTCATGAGGAACAGTATAGGGGCTTTTTGATGCTCAGGAACATCAAAAACAACAATCAATAACACTGCTTTATGGTCAGTGTTAATTTTCATCTTGATCTTGGCTATGCTGAAGAAGACTGAGCGCCAAAGAATTGATGCTTTTGAACTGTGGTGTTGGAGAAAACTCTTGAGAGTCCCTTGGACTGCAAGGAGATCCAACGAGTCCATTCTGAAGGAGATCAGCCCTGGGATTTGTTTGGAAGGAATGATGCTAAAGCTGAAACTCCAGTACTTTGGCCACCTCATGCGAAGAGTTGACTCATTGGAAAAGACTGATGCTGGGAGGGATTGGGGGCAGAAGGAGAAGGGGACGACAGAGGATGAGATGGCTGGATGGCATCACTGACTCGATGGACGTGAGTCTGGGTGAACTCCGGGAGTTGGTGATGGACAGGGAGGCCTGGTGTGCTGTGATTCATGGGGTCGCAAAGAGTCGGACACGACTGAGCGACTGATCTGATCTGATCTGATGCTTAGCCGCTCTCGTTTTTTCTCCTTTTTATTGCTAAGTCTTCTCAAGAATACCCCAAAGTTCCATTTTCTTGAACTAACTGAAGGGACTGTTTTAATGTTTAAAATCCTTCAGGTTAAAGACTTCCCTCTCTTTTTATCTGTGTTTTGGTTCCTGGGCTGTTTTTTAGTTTGCACATAGGCTAACAGATAACCCACAGCTGCTAGACCATCCTTGCTTGGCTTGTTGCATATGAAGGTGGGAGTACAGGCCTACCATCTGTTCTAGGTCTGTCAATTTCACTTATGTACAAGAACACAGTGATCAATGACATAGTTTAATATTTGGTGCATTGCCACCTACTTCCATAGGCACTTTTAAATTATGTTTTTTAAAATTTATTTCTTCTGCCAAACTCATAGTCAGCTTAAAAGCAAAATTCACTTAAATGTTCATTGCAGTCTCAGAAATACCAATTTATTTATATTTGTGTGCCTTATCTTGCCGTGACCTTCTGTGACAATTTCTATCACTGCAATATTTTTTTGAATAGAGGAAACTTTTGGGATTCCCATTTTGATTGTGATGATAATGTGACATCTGTGAAGTAGGAATCAAAATAAGAGATCCTTTCTAAGTGCTTCCCCTTATAGTAGTGATAGATAAATAAGCATTACAGCCTTGTTTGTCTCCAAAAATTTTAAATACAGAAGTATAGAACTCCACCATTGATTCAAATCAGGCAGTGATGCCAAAGGAAAACTCTTTCCCGTGGACCGTTACCAGGAGCACAAGAAAGAGCTGTGCTGAATGCTTGTGTTCTGCCACCAAGCAGCGTGAGTCATGGAGCTCTGTGCGCTTCGGTCTCCTTCCTCAGATGGTGCTCGCCTGTCTCTGCCTCACTCTTCCTTGGTGTAAAGAAGGATATCACAGCAGGGGATAAAACGCAAGTGCTGTGACTGCTTCAGATGTTTGTGGAATGGTCATGGCAGCAGAAGATACTATGCAGTGGTCGTTTGGTGGGTGATTGGTAGCCATGCGCTGGCAGCACTGGGTTTTGTAAGCATGACAGGAAGCTTTGTGGGAAATTCTACCCCATACCGGGTGCCATGAGCCAATGGCCCTGTCCTGCATCAAGCTGTTCACATTCCCTGGAACTTGGACTCTGCGCTAAGTGGGTTATTCCTGTCCAGAGGGATATTCTTGGTGTCTCACTTAATTATCCCCCATGGTCAACTCAAAATTCTCTATCAAGAAGTTCTCCTCTTTTCAAGAGTTTGATAGCTCATATTTTTTTCTGGTGGCCTCTTGGCTCACATGGTAAAGAAGCTTCCTGCAATGCAGGAGACCTGGGTTCTATCACTGGGTTGGGAAGATCTCCTGGAGAAAGAAATGGCAACCCACTCCAATATTCTTGCCTGGGGAATCCCATGGAAAGAAAAGCCTGGCGAGCCGCAGTCCATGGGGTCACTAAGAGTTGGACACGACTGAGCGACCAACATTTCAACACTTTATTCAGTAGTTATCCTTACATATTATTCTCAGGCACTTTTCTTTCTTTGTCTCTCAATCTCACAACAGGAAACAAAAACAAAAACAAAACATCTTTTTTCTAAGGACTTTGCCTCTTGCAAGGCTTCTTATATTTCCCAATGAACAGTACCTGGGTTTGCATGCAGTAAGTTTCCTTGTTGCTTTGTGGGTGTATTTTTCCAAGGAAATCCACATTTTCTAGGCTGTACTATCAATTTGTAACCTGGGGGTTGGATTGCAATTTAATTCTCCTTGAAGCCTTCACTGGGTTTCCAGGTGAGACCTTGTTATTTGCCCTCCCACAAAGGCCATAGTCTGTCTCCTCTCCCTAGAGACCAGGGCATGTGGACAGGGTGGCAAAAGAAGGCAGGAGACTCCCCAGGCATGAGGCTCCCTCCCAGTGTGGCGCTGCTCCCTTGATGGCAGCATTGTGTGGGGATTTTCAGTAGTGGCTCCCGAAGCACTTCCTGGGGCTGACTCCCTGGTGTCATCCCCCTCTTGCTGACAACTGTCGGCAACTTGACTACGTGAACCCTTTCATCCGCCCACTCACTGGCAGCAGCTTCCAAGGTTGTTGGCGATCTCCAACCTATCTTCCTTCAATAATGTGTTGCAATTCAAAGAGTACTAACTTAAGGGGTTAGACCAGCCTAGTTTCAAATCCCCATCTACCATTTCCTAGCCATGTTTGGATTTGTTGCAGAATCCTCCGAGTCTCAGTTTTCTCATCTGTCAAATGGAAACAGTTAACATTTACCTTATAGATTTGTTATAAATAGTAAGTGAAATATGTGAAATGACTCAATAGTGGCTGGTAGGTAGGAGGTGCTAAATAAAAGACAGATGTTACTATTGTCATTCCTAGAGTGCTTTGTGAGCTTGGCAACTTGGTGTTGGTTTCAGCACTCACTTTGTATATAAAAAAGCACTTATTCTTTCAAAATTAATTATATTGGAGTTGCTTTACAGTGTTGTGTTGGTTTCTGCTGTACAGCAAAGTGAATCAGCCATGTGTGTACATATATCCCCTCTTTTTGGGATTTCCTTCCCATTTTGTTCACCACAGAGCACTGAGTACAGTTTCTTGAGCTACACAGTAGGTTTTCATTAGTTATCTATTTTATGCATAAAAGTCACTTACTCTTAAAAGTTTTTTGTTTTTTATTTTAAGAATTTTTAAAGTTATTTGAAGCTCCTTTAAGCACCATCCAGCCTCACATAATCTGCCCCCTTGCTCTCTAGTGCCCTCTTGTGGTGCCTCAGTGAAAGCCACTAGTTTCTGCAGCAACCTTGCTGTGTGCTGTGCTTAGTCACTCAAGCGTGTCCCACTCTGCAGCCCGAAGGACTATAGCCCGCCAGGCTCCTCTGTCCATTGGATTCTCCAGGCAAGAATACTGGAGTGGATTGCCATGCCCTCCTCTAGGGAATTTTCCCAATCAAGGGATCAAACCCAGGTCTTCCACATTGCAAGTGGATTATTTACCTTCTGAACCACTAGGGAAGCCCAGGGTAGCTGCCCTGGGAGAAGCCAATCCTCATTTGCCCTTAGGGGCTCCTATCCAGAACCTAGATAGTAGAGCTCAGTACAGCCTACAGGGTTTGGCTTGAACTTAGAAAGAAAAGAAAGTGAAGTCGCTCGCTCGGGTCTGAGTCTTGGAGATCCATGGACTGTAGCCCACCAGGCTCCTCTGTCCATGGAATTTTTCAGGCAAGAGTACTGGAGTGGTTTGCCATTTCCTTCTCCAGGGGATCTTCCTAACCCAGGGATCAAACCTGGGTCTCCCAAATTGCAGACAGACACTTTACCATCTGAGCCACCATGAAAACCCCTAGGCACATAGCAAAATCTTCACATGTGCCTGAATATTTAACTAAAGACATATTAGTAGTTCCCTGTCCCCCTTGGAGTACTGATGCACCCAAATAAGTATCAGTTCAGTTCAGTTCAGTTCAGTTGCTCAGTCATGTCCGACTCTTTGTGACCCCATGAATGGCAGCACGCCAGGCGTCCCTGTCCATCACCAGCTCCCGGGCCCATCGAGTCAGTGATGCCATCCAGCTATCTCATCCTCTGTTGTCCCCTTCTCCTCCTGGCCCCAATCCCTCCCAGCATCAGGGTCTTTTCCAATAAGTCAACTCTTCGCATGAGGTGGCCAAAAAAGCGCCTTCCCTGTTGGCTCAATGGTAAAGAATCTGCCTGTCAAATTCAGGAGCTGCTGGAGACATGGGTTTGATCTTTGGGTTGGGAAGAATACCTGGAAGAGGAAATGGCAACTCTCCCCAGCATTCTTGCCTGGAGAATCCCATGGACAGAGGAGCCTGGCGGGCTACAGTCTATGGGGTTGCAAAGACTCAGACACGACCGAGCATACATGCACACACACACACACACACACACACACACACACGCAAATCAAATTTGACATGGAAACTATAATCTCAGAAAATCCTGGACTGCCCTTCTGTGTAATTGTTATATATTATGCAACCATGTGTGAACAGTAACTGTCATTTTGAAGCAAAATAGAAAACAGTTTCTGTCTTCAGGGTATACAGTCCTCTAGAGATGAGTGCAAGCACAGCCACGTGCAAGGTCATTTTCTGTGACTGTGATGTTAAAAATGTACTTGTGGGTTAGGCATAGCAGGGCTCACTATTCCACACAAAACAAAAGCTGGATTTAAAAATTCAGACCCCCTGGCTGCCCATTCAAATCTCTACCTAATGCCTACTGCTTCTCTCTTTGGCTGCCTTGACCTTTCCTATTTAAAAAAGTAAGAATGAATGAGGGACTATATAGAAAATCAAAATGGCAAGACTTAGGAGGAAATAGCTGAAAAGACTTCATCTTTTTATGCCTGGCGACTTCACTTTCGCTTTCCACTTTCATGCATTGGAGAAGGAAATGGCAACCCATTCCAGTGTTCTTGCCTGGAGAATCCCAGGGACAGGAGAGCTTGGTGGGCTGCCGTCTATGGGGTCGCACAGAGTCAGACACGACTGAAGTGACCTGGCAGCAGCAGCAAAGCAAGGTTTTTAAATAAATTGTTTGCATTTGAGTAGTTAGGGCTAAAAGCACAAGCATGGACGAGCTCTAAGACAGCAAACTCTTGAAAACACACAAAGGATCACTTTGTCAGATGAACAGAAGGCTCTACGAACCCTGTAACCAGTGGCCACCCCTATAGTCCAGCTAAGCCTAGTATGGGATTTGTCTACCTTCTCTGGCAGTAAGGCTTTTTGAGGTGTTAGAATGTGCTTAGCTCATTCTGGTTTCCTGGACAGTGTTCTGAAGGGAATTTACAGAAAGGACAGTCGAAAGAACATAGTCACCTTACTCATGCTTTCAGGACCAACATCACCACTCATTCTGTTTTCACCAGTTCCCAGTTTCCTTCTAATTTGAATCACTACACAGTGATTCAGTACAGCACATCACTACAGTGACTTTTTCTCTCCTAAATTCTAATGGTAAAATTCTTATTAGAATTTGATTTTAATCACTAAAATAAAAGTGTCCTTTACTGAGCCTGCCTTTGTGCCTAGTACTATGCTCTGCACCATATAGATGATAGATAGAAAGATAGGTATTACTACCTCCAGTGCATGTGTGCTAAGTTGCTTCAGTTGCATCTGACTCTTTGCAACCCTATGGACTGTAGCCCGGCCAGGCTTCTCTGCCCATGGGATTCTCCAGGCAAGAATACTGGAGTGGGTTGCCATGCTCTCCTCCAGGAGATCTTCCCAACTCAGGGATTGAGCCCATGTCTCTTAAGTCTCCTGCATTGGCAGGCAGGTTCTTTACCACTTGTGCCACCTGGGAAGCCCCAATACCTCCAGTAGGGATGGACAAAGATAATATTTTAAGGGAGACTGAAGGAGTTTATGCCTGTGTGATTTTTTTTTTCCTCTGTGAGAGGGAGACAGAGATGGAGAGATAGAGAGTGCCAGGCAAAGTAAAGCCTGGAAGAGAGCAAGCAGGTTTTGAAACAGCTGCTACACAGAATGTTAAGGGAAACAATGAGTTTAAAAAGCAAACAACACATTAGTAAAGTCCTTCCCAGGTGGTAAAGAATCCACGTGCAGTGCAGGAGATGTGGGTTCGATCCCTAGGTCAGGAAGATCCCCTGGAGGAGGAAATGACAACCCACTCCAGTATCCTTGCCTGGAAAATCCCATGGACAGAGGAACCTGGAGGGCTACAGTCCATGGAGTCACAAAAGAGTTGGATTCGACTCAGTGACTTAACAACAACGATTCTTAGAGAAGTGAATGGTTATTGCATCTTTGCTCTTGCCATTGTCCTTGCCATCATCATCAGTTATCATCTCCAGAACAAATTATGCTTCAACCACACAACAGTTACACAATTGAGAAAACTATTACTTTGAAAAACCGATGATCTTTTATGCTAGTTTCATGCCTATGGGAGGGTGTTGAAGGGTTTTTATTGATTGCATCGTCCCTCTCACCTGTGCTTGCTTAGGTTGAGCCCGTGATTCAGAAAGGCCACGAGAGTCTGGTCCATCACATCCTGCTCTATCAGTGCAGCAGCAACTTCAGTGACAGCGTGCTGGACGACGGGCACGAGTGCTACCACCCTAACATGCCCGATGCCTTCCTCACCTGTGAGACCGTCATTTTCGCCTGGGCCATTGGTGGAGAGGTGGGACCACTGATTACTGAGATGTAACAAAGTTAACTGATCACTTTTCCCCCTACGATTCTAACACTTCTAAGTAAAACTCGATGTACGCTTTTTGATATGAGGGTGGGTTATTTTTCTTTCCACAGGAAATCATTATTTCCTTAAGCCATTTTATTTGATCAACTATAGATTAATACAGTTGTAGAATGTTGAAATATCATTGAGAATGTTTGGTTTTTGAATGGAGTAGAGCTCGGAGGGACTTTCACAGAACACTGTGTCATGGAATTGTGCTCTTTTAGGGTTTTTCCTATCCACCTCATGTTGGATTATCCCTTGGCACTCCGTTAGATCCTCATTATGTGCTCCTGGAAGTCCATTATGACAATCCAACATATAAGGAAGGTGAGTATTTTTGTATACATTCTACCTATGATTTTTAAAAGTTTTGTAACTTTTCCCTTTATTTTAACAGAGTTAAACAGACTTCAAATAAAATAGCATTTAATGTTGTAAAAAAAATTAACCTATACATTTATCATCCAAATTAGGATACCTTTTAGGGTAGAAAAGGGCACTATAAATAATTACACGGGGACAGCAGTCACTGGCCAGCAATGAGCCAGGCAAATGGGCACATGTGGTCACTAATCTTAAAAAGCCATTTGGACATTACTTACCAGAAAGTAGAAATATAGACTTTTCCCTTTACGGTGTAAATTAGTCTGAAATACATGGTGCTTATGAAGCATTTTCTTTCTAAAAGCACGTATGAAAAACTACCATTCATCACACTAGAAAATATTAAGCATTTTGCTGTGTTGACACTGCAGTTGACACTGGTGTAATATGATGTTGAAATGTGGGGCAAGTATTCACACCTGAATTTACTATGTAATGTCCCCATGCCAAAAACTTACAGGATTCAATATGAAATTATCAATAAAAGAAACTCAAGGTTATGATTTTACACTGATTTGTGCAATTTTTCAGAAAATACTGAGCACCAAGGATGTGCTGGATCTGTGCTTAATGACATAAGGTCCTCACCTTCAGGGATATTATAGTGTAGCGGGAAAGGCAAACAATAAAATAATCACAACAATTAATACCAAATTATTTATATGCTAATTGATCCAACGGGTCAGTTTACAGGTAGGTAAGTCACTGTTGCAGAAATGAGTCAATTAATTTCCAAGTGGAATGGATTTATGAAGTGTTTGGGGCCGAACCTCTCCCTCCTTAAGATAACTGTGTCACAGCAAGAGATGTATCTTATCTTTCCTCCCCACCATGCCTGTTGTTATGCTGTTCACATCATAGATTCTTAATAATTGTTTGTTGATTATATGACTGATGAATTATTAAAAGACTGGTGATAAACTATAAAGAAAGTTAATTATTAATATTTTTCTCCATCATCACATGGTTTCTAGACCAAGTAGTTTTCACCTCTATGTAAATGTTACTGAGCTTCACCTCAAAACAGTATCAAATAAAACTTCTGTTGAGTTACTATATATTCTAATGAATGACTTAGAATTTTTATTTCTGTCTTCATGTTAGATAATTGTGGAATATATCATTAGATAATACAAACGTGTCTCCCATGGTAGGCTGTGTAAGTTTTCTTTGTGAATCTGGATGTTGCCTTTCATTAATCTCTGCTTGTATTCCTTTCCCTTGTGAGACTTTAAGGAAAATCATAAAATAAATGATATTTATTTATAAATAAAATATATATAAAAATAAACCTATATCAGCTGAATATGGAAAACTTTTTCAAGTACTCAAGCTCGCTTTTAATTTTTCTCGTCTAAATGCTCTTGTTCCAGGCTTAATAGATAATTCTGGATTGAGATTATTTTATACGGCAGATATAAGGAAATACGATGCTGGGGTGATTGAGGCTGGCCTCTGGGTAAGCCTCTTTCACACCATCCCTCCAGGCCTGCCCGACTTCCGGTCTGAGGGCCACTGCACCCTGGAATGCCTGGAAGAGGTATGGTGTGTCTGCTCTGTGAGCTGCTCTTCCTAGATTAATCTATGTTTGTAGAAACTATGTTTGGAAAATTCCAAGTTTATTACTAATCTTTTTCTTGTTGTCATGCTATGAAATGATTGTTTACAATTTTAGCGAGACCTTTATTGCTTTTTAAAATCCTGAAGGCTGCAGGAGTGGAATTTTGGTGTTTTCCTTCCTTTCCCTTCCTTTGTTTGTTTCATATTGGACACTTCATTTTATCTTTTACGGTTTCAGCCTTTGTGTAGTCCCCTTTTGCTTTCTCAACTTTATTTTTTATTCATATTTGTTTTCTCCATGATTTATTTTCATTTTTTCTCATTTTCTCTGATTTATAGCTACCGACCCTTCTTTAACCAAATAGCAAAAATAACTAATATAAAATACATATTGGATAAGAGAAAACTATATATAAGTATTTTATAATGGCTGCTTCATTCATAGTTCTTTTTTTCTTGAATGAAAGTATTTCAACATGGATCGTATTCTTTAAAAATTATAGGATATTGTGGTTGTAGACAGTATGGAAGACTGGTAGAATGGAAAGGTTATGCTCTTCTGAATTATTTAGACTATTTAGACCATGAATTAAATTGCCATGACATCATTCTCTAGCTGTAGGACTGTGAGCAATTCATTTAATTTAATTCTCCCAGTTCAATTTTCTTATCTGGAAAAGTGGGAGTAGATTCTCCCTTTAAGAGTTTCAATTTTCAAGCTACCAAAATACTGGATTCTTTTTGCCAGAAGCTGTAACTGTTTGCTCACCTCCTAAAAAAAGAAAAAAGAAAGATAAGAAAAAAGAAAGATAGAAGTGATCAGTTGGTCCTTAGCAAGCATTAGTTCCTTTTCTTTCCTCCCAGCCAGTATTGCTTCACAAAGATAGGAATAAGTCAGGAAAAATCCAAATTATAAATGTCTGACAGCTCATGTGTTGACTTAAATTGTGTTAGCTTTTTTTCTCAGTTGTCCCTCCAAGTCTGTTTTAAGGTGAACTGTCTGAACTTGTTTGGACACCTAATCAGGTCTCCCCCTGTATCTCCCGTAGGCTTTGGAAGCTGAAAAGCCAAGTGGCATCCATGTTTTTGCTGTTCTGCTCCATGCTCACCTGGCAGGCAGAGGCATCAGGCTGCGTCATTTTCGCAAAGGGGAGGAAATGAGATTACTTGCTTATGATGACGATTTTGACTTCAATTTCCAGGAGTTTCAGTACCTAAAAGAAGAACAAACAATCTTACCAGTATGAATGTTTTTATTCTTTATCAGTGAATGTCATCAAAATCCTGAGACATATACCTGCTGAGAATTAGCCAGGTTTCTCCTGGTGTAATGAGTTGCTCATCCTATCCATAGCTTCAAAGCCACCCAACCATGGCTGTTGCATAACCCTCACGGGATGTGTTTGATCTGTTTTCCAAAATTGAAACTTGTTTTTCTTACTATTCCCAGGGGCAACTCAAGTTGTTGATTTCAAAGGAAATAAAACTTAGGTTTTGTGCTCTAAGCACCATTTTCTAGACTCCCCAGTTAGTAATCCCTTGGCTTGCAGTTCTGGTAATGGTAAGATCAGAAGTTTTGAAAGTTTCATTGCAATAAAAGTGAATATAAGATCTTTTTTCCTTTTGACTAAGGTATTAGGACATAGCTAATTATATTACTGTGTGTAACCCGGCTGGCAACCATTCTTGAGGTTCTGATGAAACAACACAGAAAGGAATCTTATGCCTTCCAATGATGAACAATTTAAAAATTTTATGATGCTTCATTTTGTCAAATTTTTTGACATTGAGCTCAATAGTTATACAAGTTCCTACCCTAGTTTTCTTCTTAAAAGTCAGATATTTATACTATTTATGAAATGAGAATAATAGCAATATCTTTTCAACATGCAGTAATTCCCTGGTATACTCTGGGAGAATACCAGAATATCTGGAAAGATGAAGTTTGAGTGAACTCAAGATTCTTAAGGACTACACTCCATTTTATGGTGGTGTCTGGTGTTGGGGCTCTCTAACCAGCTTTTTTTGGGTTGTCTCAGAGTTCCTCAACTGATATGTCATGAGAGGATATAAATGTTGAAATACTGATTCCTCCCTTTGAATATCCAGGCAGCGAGGACAAATCTGAGGGCCATTACCCAGAGCTTGCTGCTTCTGGTCTGTAACTAGCCTGTCCACTTACCTGACCAGGAGCCATAAAAAATTAGTTTCTTTATGTGCAGTACTGTTCAAAAGGTTGAAAAGTACTGGAAAAAATAAGTTACTAGTAATTTGCCTCACAAGTCTGTTTTACGAAAATAAATACCTGATTAAGGACCTTTAAAGTAAATAATGTAAATAAGAAGATAATCACAGTAACTAGTATCTGTGGCCAACACTTAAGAAGTGTTTAATCTGTACTTAGAACTAAATGTGTGTTCTGTCATTTAATTTCCTCACAACAGCTGTGTGAGATAAGTGCTATTTTTATCATTATTTTTTAGATGAACAAATTGTGCCCAGATGATTCATTTCCTTACCTAAGGTCATGCAGCTAGAACATTGTGGAGTCTGGCCTGAACAAAGAGAGCCTTATTTGTTTGTTTGCTTGCTTATTATGCTAGCAAACCTAGAATTTAATAGATCAAAAGTCTACTCTTGAGTCAAATTACTTAATGCATGCATTCATATAGCAGATTAAACTGTTGGCCTACAGATGTGTTAGATAAATAAAACAGCATGAAACTCCAATCTGAAAGCTTCCACTTTTATGTTTTAGGGAGATAATCTAATTACCGAGTGTCGGTACAACACAAAAGATAGAGCCCGGATGACTTGGGTAAGAAGAATTTTATTATTAAAATTTATTTGTGGAGGGGGAGAAATAAGCTTTTATTTTAGAGCAGAAAAAAAGAAAAAGCATTCCTATTTGGAAGCAAAATTCCTGACTGTCTTGAACATGAAACATCGTAAAAGTGAAATCAGAGCTGTTTTAAGATTTTATCAGATTAACTAATGATATTATGGTAATATTTGCAGTGCAATTTATTGACTCTTTCATGAAAAGCTATCCTTAATCTTTTAGTTTTTCCTCACCGAATATTATTAATAAAAGACCTGTGGTTACTAATGACCATGCACATGAGTCTGGACTTAGATGAATCAAAACTTCAAAAAGAAATGAATTCCATGACCTTAGGGCTTCTGACCCAAAGAGAAATCTGGTTCCAGCAGATTTACTGGGGAGTTCTGCCAAACATTCAAGAAATAAATCTCTCATGTCTTCCTCAGTCTCTTCCAGGGAACACACAAAAAAGGGGGAAACACTTTCTACCAACTCATTTTATGAAGTTAGCATAATCTTAGTAATGAAACCTGACATGGGCAGTACAAGAAAGGTCAACAACACACACCAGTTGGAAGTCACATTGACAATGTATTGACAAACCAAATCTCTCATTATATAAAAATGAAAGTTAGGACTGATTTGGGTATAACTAAGTGATGTAAAATTAGTTTAATTAGAAAATACATTAATGCCATTATACATTAAGAGATTGAAGGAAAAAGACTTATGATTATCTCAATCAGGGCAGAAAAAGCACTCATAAAATTTGTCAGTCATGGGGGTAAAAAAGGACATTTATCAAACTAAGAATAAGAGAGAATTTCCTTAACCAGCTAAAGATTAGCTGTGAAAAATCTGTAGAAAATATCAAGCTAAATGAAAGGCTAGAAGTATTTCTTTAAAATCAGGACAAAACAAGGATATTTATTATCACTGGTTTTATTCACTATCATAGTAGAAAAGAAATAAAATGAAATACGAAGATCAGAAAGGAAGAAGCAAAGAAGTAAAACACATTATTCACAGATATTGCCATTTTCCACATGAAAAACCTCCCCCAAATTGATATACCTAAAGTTAATTATATTTTAGAATGCAGTAAACTATCTGAAGAAACTGTAATTTAAGACTATAAATTCTATAGAAATAAAGTAAAATTAGATGTGTTTGATCTCTGTGAAGAAAATTATTAGTTTTTAAGACATTAAAGGTCACCTAAGAGATTGAGAGACTGTGTTCATGGATAGAAGGCTCAGAAAAAAAAAAAAAACACAAAGATAATCCTTCTTTATAAATTGGTTTATAAATTTGATGTAATTCATAAAGCTTATATTATTTGGGGTTTTGCTGTCTAACCAAGAAATCTTCCCTTAGCCAAAGATTTTCTCCTATTTAAAAAATTTTTCTAAAAATATTGCAGCTTTTTTTACATAGAGCAAGTTAATTATAAAATCTACATAGAAGAGCAAAGGGTTAAGACTTGGCAAGACTCTACTAAAAGAATAAGATGAGAAACAAATTACTAGATATGAAAACTTACTTTCAAGCTATGGTGATTAATAGTGTGGTTTGAGTCCAGAGTTAGAACAGTGGAATGGAATAGAGATTCTGGAAACAGACCTACAAACCCCCTGTATGGAAACTTGATTTAGGATAGAAATTGGTATTCAGGTAAGTGAGAGAGGATGGACTTTTCACTAAAGAATTGCTGGTACAATTGCCAGATGGCAAAAATAAAATTACATCTTTATCTACCACAATTCACACATAAAAATAATTTCCAGGTAAATTAAATATTAAAATGTAAAGAATAAAATTTTAAAAACTTTAGAAGAAATAAATATATATATAAATAAATGTATATTATATATATATAACTTTATGACTTTGGAGTAGGTAGGAACTTCTTAAAATATGAAAAGTACAAACTAAATTAGAAGATTGATGAGTTTGTCTACTTTAACACTTTTGGTCACTTAAAAAACACTATTAGGTGAAAAGATAAGATTTAAACTGAAAAAAAAATTGCAACGCATAACGCATTAGTATCCAACATTTAAAATAAATTCTATAGATCCATAAGACAAGCATAAGACAAACATATGATAGAAAAAGAGCAAAGTGTGTCCTTCACTGGGCGTTGCTGTTGATGTCAGGGAATGACTCACTTAAAGTCATACTCTCTTCTCCAGCAACCAATGACTGGTTGATGTGAGAATACAAAAGATTGATTCCCTTCCTACAATTTGATGTAACTCTGACTAACCATCCAAGCTCAAAGGTAGATTAAATATATTTACTGAGATGTCAGTTGCATCCTCATTTGTAGATCAGCTTCTCCTTTTACCCAACCCTTTATCAAGTGCAAGGCATGATGTTTTGCAATTTGTAAAATCATTGCATATTAGCCACTATACTACATTAATGTGTAGCTATGAACACTACTTGGAGAAGGAAATGGCAACCCACTCTAGTACTCTTGCCTGGAAAATCCCATGGATGGAGATGCGTGGTGGGCTATAGTCCATGGGGTCACAAAGAGTCAGACACGACTGAGCGACTTTGCTTTACATTTTTAACTTTTTATGAACACTACTACTGTGTTTTCCATCTTCACTTTTGAAGGATAGAGGATTTGCTGGATACAGAGTTCTTGAATAATTTCTTTTTTCTGGAGCACTTGAATATGTAATTCCAATATCTTTTTGTTACTTCCATCATTTACGATAAAATGTCAGTTGTCCATTGTATTGTTCTCTGTATGCAATATATCATTTTGCTTTGCCGCTTTCAAGATTTTCTTTTTGTCTTTGGCTTTCAGCAGTATGACTATAAAGTGTCTAGGTATGACTTGCTTCATAATTGTCTTTGGCATTTGTTGAGCTTCTTGGGTCTGTAAGTTAATGTTTTTCACTAAATTTGGGAGGATTCCCACCATTTTTTTCAAATAGTTTTTCTTACTCTTTTTTCCTCTTCCTTCTCATTCAGGGCCTTCGGTTGCATGAAGTGAAAGTGAAAGTCACTCAGTCATGTCTGACTCTTTGTGACCCCATGGACCATGCAGTTCATGGAGTTCTCCAGGCCAGAATACTGGAGTGGGTAGCCTTTCCCTTCTCCAGGGGATCTTCCCAACCCAAGGATCGAACCCAGGTTTCCCGCATTGCAGGCGGATTCTTTACCATCTGAGCCACAAGGGAAGCCCAAGAATACTGGAGTGGGTAGCCTATCCCTTCTCCAGCCTATCTTACCATCCCAGGAATCAAACCAGGGTCTCCTGCATTGTAGGCAGAGTCTTTACCAACTGAGCTATCAGGGAAGCCCATTTTAGTTGCATACATGGAACATTTAATATTGTCTTACAGCTCTCTTGGGTTGTTTTTTTACCTAGTTTAGTCTTTCTCTCTTTGTTCTTTGAGTTGGGAGATTTCTAGAGATCAATCTTCAAGTTCATTACTTCCTTCCTCTGCCATCTAAAGTTGCTATTGAGCTCATCCTGTGAACTTTTAATTTAGTTATGCTGCTGCTGCTGCTAAGTCGCTTCAGTCGTGTCCGACTCTTTGCGACCCTATAGACGGCAGCCCACCAGGCTCCCCCGTCCCTGGGATTCTCCAGGCAAGAACACTGGAGTGGGTTATAGTATCTTTCAAATCTAGACTTTTTATTTGGTTCTTTTTTTGTGGTTTCCTTTCTCTGATGTTATTTCTTATTTTTTCACTCATTTTTAGCTCATTTATCTGTAATTGAACATCTTTCTGTAGCTCTTTCAACATGTGTGTGTCTGTTTTTAAGTCTTTGCTAAATCCAGCATCTATATCCTTCACAATAAATTTCTACTTCTGAATACAGGTCATAGTTTCCTGTTTCTTTTCATGTTTAATAACTTTTGGTTGAAAATTGGACATTGTAGATAATATATGGTAAGCAACTCCAGATTCTGTTCTTCGGAGGATCTTTGATCTTTTTTTAATTAGTCCACTATTTACATTTAGATTCAAAGTGTGTAATCTGTTTCCCCTGTGGTATGCAGATGCTGATATTTATGACAACAAGATTATAGAAAATTCAGTGCAATCAGGCAAAGATTCCAGCACACTGACTGATGGGTATCATGTTGCTAAACATCCTCGGAAACGTTCACCATAGTGAGAGCTTTACACCATAAACAGAACTTTGAGGAGATTATTAGGTTATTTAAGAAAGATAACTTTTAAAGAGTTGGAAATAATTAATTTTAAAAGTGCTACTATCTTTTTGAAAACCAAATTGTCATTTAGGTGATTATTTTTCAGCTTTAAGATGGGTTACATTTCAATATTGGAAGAAACTGTGTAACATTTGTGGTTTGTGTGCTGTAAGTATTAGAGTTGGTGGAACATATACTTTTTTAAGTAAAATATCTCCATTTTCAGGGAGGATTAAGCACCAGGAATGAAATGTGTCTCTCATACCTTCTTTATTACCCAAGAATTAATCTTACTCGATGTGCAAGTATCCCAGACATCATGGAGCAACTTCAGTTCATTGGTGTTAAGGAGATCTACAGGCCAGTCACGTAAGTAGTAAATGGATTTCATGATGGGGATAAGGGTGGGCTTTATTTTCATTTTAGATTCATCACCATGTTATGGGATTCCTTTATGTGCTGTTCTGTTTGATTATTTTCAGCTGAGGCGTCCAGGTGACCATCTTGTTTGCTATGTCCAAGGTCTTTCAGACTACTCTTAGGTTCTCTAGTTTTCTAGGAAGACCTGAAGGATTCAGCATGTAATTATATTCATGGGTCCGTGGGGTCGCACAGAGTCGGACACAACTGAGCGACTTCACTTTCACTTTCAACACATATTATAGTGAAAGACTATAAAAAATGAACCAAAGGAAAAAGTACATGAGGCAAAATCCACAGGAAACCAGGTACAAGTTTCCAAGGCAAGCTTTCAAGAAACCCCTTCCAGTGGAGTCTCACAGAATGTGCTTAATTCTACCAGCAGCAAATTATGACAACACAGATGAAGTGTTGTCAATTGGAGAAGCTCATTAGAGACTCAGAATTCAGAGTTTTTATTGGGGGCTGGTCACATAGGTGCTTTCTGTTTGGAAAATACCAAAATTCCAGACTCCCAGAAGGAAAGCAAGTATTCAACATAAGCAGCATCATTTATACAGACAGTCTAGGTATGGTAAATTATGCTTATCATTTAGAGAAAGTTCTATGTTAGTAGAGAAAATTGTTTGCTATTAAGTTCCCTGATGCCAGCCAAAGGTCAGCCTTCCAAGCAGGTGTTCCTAGGATGTCAGTCTCAGGCTTGCTGTGTTAATTCTTTCTGCATAGTTGTATATGATAGGAATGACTTATGGCAAAATAATAAACAAGATAAATATTATTCTTGCTCCCTTGAGATTGTATATTAGAGAGGGTAAGAAGTACTAAGCAAATAAACATATAAGATTTCAGATGTTGAAAGATGTTATGAGAATAATTGAGACAATGAAGGAAGTGTGTTTTTGTTCTCAGCTGGGTGGTGAGAGCTTATCTGGGGAGCTGTCTTAGTCCCTTTTGTTTTAACTACCACAGACAGGGTAGCTTATAAACAATAGAAATTTGTCTCTCACTGTTCTGGAGGTTGAGAAGTCCAAGATCAAGGTTCTGGCGGATTCAGTGCCTGCTGTGGACCCAGCCAGCCATCTTTTCACAGTGATCTCCCCTGGCACAAAGCTCAGGGAAGCTTTCTCAAGCTGCTTCTATAAGGACACTAATCCCATTTATGAGGACAGACTGTTCCAAAAGCCCCACCTCTTAATAACATCACCTTGGGTGTTAGGATTTCAACACTTGAGTTTGTGGGGCGGGGCGGGGACACAAATATTCAGTCTATATCAGAAGGTGATGTTTGAACAGAGACCTAAGTGTTGAGGAGCCAGTCATGGAAAGATCTGCAAGTATACTCTGCAGAGAGAATGAGGCCAGCATGTTCAAAGAACAGCAAGAAGGTGAGTTTGGCTGAAGCAGAGGGTGGGCAATAAGTGGGAGGTATAAGAGCAAGGGGGACCAGACAGTGTAGGACTTTATAGGCAACAGAAGGACTCTGGGTTTTAAATGCAAAGAGAAGCTCTTATAGGGTATGGTGCATGTGTGCTAGTTGTTTGGTCGTGTCCAACTCTTTGCAACCTCATGGACTGTAGCCCACCAGGCTTTTCTATCCATGGAATTTTCCAGACAAGAGTACTGGAGTGGGTTGCCATTTCCTACTCCAGGGAATCTCCCCAACCCAGGGACTGAACCTGAATCTCTTTTGTCTCCTACATTGGCAGGCAGATTCTTTACCATTGTACCACCTGGGAAGCCTTCTTATAGGATCAGTTCAGTTGCTCAGTCATGTCCAACTCTTTTTGAACCCATGTACTGCAGCACACCAAGCTTCTCTGTTCATCACCAACTCCTGGAGCTTGCTCAAAACTCATATCCATCAAGTCAGTGATACCATCCAACCATCTCATCCTCTGTCATCCCCTTCTCCTCCTGCCTTCAATCTTTCCCAGCATCAGGGTCTTTTCCAATGAGTCAGTTCTTTGCATCAAGTGGCCAAAGTATTGGAGCTTCAGCTTCAGCATCAGTCCTTCCAATGAATATTCAGGACTGATTTCCTTTTGGATTGACTGGTTTGATCTCCTTTCAGTTCAAGGGACTCTTAGGAGTCCTATTATAGGAAATAGGTATTCAAAATGTTAATTTAGCCACTATGTTGAGAAAAGACCCTAGGAGGGCAAGATTAGAAATAATATAATCAACCAGGAGATTTGTGATTGTCCAGTTGAAAGGTGAGGGTGACTTAGACCAGGATGGTGCCAGTAAAATTGGTGAGAAATGGTTCCAATCAGCTTACATTTTGAAGGTAGCCCTCACTGGTCTTGTTGATTAACTGCATCTCTAGGAGATGGTGAGGGAAAGAGAAAAGTAAAGGAAAAATAATGATGTCCTAATGGTGCAAGGAAACATGTTTGAAAAAGAAATTGAGAATTATTATTATTATTAATATTAAGTTTGATATAGAAAAAAAGGATTTTATCCATTCTTAGCAGTACCACAAAGAAGAATTAGGATGGCTCGTAGAAAATTTGAAGTGTAGGTTTTATTTTTATACAAGGAAGAATTTTCTAATGATTAGGATTTTTCTAAATTAGTCAGTCAATTACAAAAGGATTGATGTAATTAGGCAAAAGTGACACATAGATTTTTGAGGGGGTGTATTTAAGTAAAGATTAAATAAACGCTTAATGAGGATGTGGTAAAAACATAGATCTGAAGGAGAATATAATTATGGCCTACTCTTTGTTCCAAAATTTTATAGGGATTATAAATTAGAAACTGCAAACACTCTTCTTTTTAAATTAAACCCACTATTCATAGATATGTTCTACTGAGTTCTAATTCAGTCAACCCAATGACCACCATTTCAGAGGTCTGTATCTGCTAAAATACAAATAACAAAATGCTGATATAAATTAGGTTGTAGCTTCTGAAGTGTTTTCACATACGTAATTTCAGTTAATTTATTTTCACACAGTTTTATTAGGTAGAGCAGTATTTGCAGTCCCAGTTCAGAGAAGGAAATGGAAACTAAAGATTAAGAATCTGTTCGGCTTCATAGATTACATAATCAATGGGGGAGGTGGGATTTGTATTGTCGTTGCTATATATGTGCCTTTTTGTTCATGGTAACTACATGGTGAACTGTCATGTCAAATAACATGTCAAATAAACTGTCAATAAAAATCACAACAACACATAAAATGTCACTCTAGAAGTAGCAGGATGTAGTCTTGTTTTTAAAATATTGAGATTATATGTTTCTTGCATGGGTGTTCAGTCACTTCAGTCACGTCTGACTCTTTGGTACCCTATGGACTGTAGGCCACCAAGCTCATTTGTCCATTGGATTTTCCAGGCAATAATACTGGAGTGGGTAGCCATTTACTTCTCCAAGGTATCTTCGGGACCCAGGGATCGAACCCAGATCTCCTGCATTGCAGGCATTCTTTACCATCTGAGCCACCAGGGAAGCCCATAGTGCTTCTTACTAAGACTTAAACGGGCTTCCCTGACAGCTCAGACTGTTCAGGAGTCCAGCTGCAATGTGGGAGACCTGGGTTCGATCCCTGGGTTGGGAAAATCCCCTGGAGGAGGGCATGGCAACTGACTTCAGTATTCTTGCCTGGAGAATCCCATGGACAGAGGAGCTTGGCAGGCTGCAGTCCATGGGGTCGCAAAGAGTTGGACATGACTGAGCACAGCACAGCAAGACTTAAATAGCTTTGTTTTTTTCCCTTTAGAATATTTTTAATGTATTGACTAGAAACTCCCTAATCAAGAGAACATTGGAGAGAATGTTAGATGAACATTCAAAGCTGTGTATTTACAAGATGAACAAACTGCATGCTATGATCCAGTTACTTTATTTTCTGCTCAACTTGTATGAAGCCTCAAAATCCTTATCTCCTGTGTCCCAACAAGCTTTATCAGTGTCCACTAGTTTGATCTCCTCCAAGAAATACTGAAGTTGGGATTTTCATCACTTAGGGAGAATTGCTTCACAGAACAATACTAGTTTTGAGATGTCATTGCCCACATAAAAAGTTTAACTACATGTTTAAATATATTTATTCTACAAAAATATGAATGAAAAAGAACCTCTGTTATAAGTACATGTTTGGACTTTAAATCAGACTTTTAAGTTTAGTTCATCATCAGTTCAGTTCTGTCAGTTCAGTTCAGTAGCTCAGTCATGTCCGACTCTTTGCGACCCCATGAATTGCAGCACTCCAGGCCTCCCTGTCCATCACCAACTCCCGGAGTTTACCCAGACTTATGTCCATCGAGTCGGTGATGCCATCCAGCCATCTCATCCTCTGTCGTCCCCTTCTCCTCCTGTCCCCAACCCCTCCCAGCATCAGAGTCTTTTCCAATGAGTCAACTCTTTGCATGAAGTGGCCAAAGTATTGGCTTTAGCATCAGGCTTTCCAATGAACACCCAGGACTAAACTCCTTTAGGATGGACTGGTTGGATCTCCTTGCAGTCCCAGGGACTCTCAAGAGTCTTCTCCAACACCACAGTTCAAAAGCATCAATTCTTTGGCACTCAGCTTTCTTCACAGTCCAACTCTCATATCCATACATGACCACTGGAAAAACCATAGCCTTGACTAGACTGGACCTTTGTTGGCAAAGTAATGTCTCTGCTTTTGAATTTGCTGTCTAGGTTGGTCATAACTTTCCTTTCAAGGAGTAAGCGTCTTTTAATTTCATGGCTGAAATCACCATCTGCAGTGATTTTGGAGCCTCAAAAAATAAAGTCTGACACTGTTTCCCCATCTATTTCCCATGAAGTGATGGGACCAGATGCCATGATCTTAGTTTTCTGAATGTTGAGCTTTAAGCCAACTTTTTCACTCTCCTCTTTCACTTTCATCACACTGACATAAATATTATTAAAGGCCAAACCTACAAGGTACTGGGAAGAAGATAGAGAAAAGGTTTTGGGTGTTTTTTTTTGTTTGTTTTGCTTATGAAAATATTGCTAATTTGGTTTTAGGATACAGTATTGAACAGGAATATCATATAACATATAACCTAGAATCTTCTAGTTTTGCTTTTAATGTAAGTACTATTTAGGTGCCCCATTTTATTTTAAAGATTCTGTAGCAATTCTAGGATTAGAGGATATATTGGGAGAAAAATAGAGACATGTACATCCTGTCTCAAAATTTGTGTGTTGTGGAGGGTGCAGTTTTCCTCTGCCTTCTACAGATCTGGCAAGGCTTAAGGAAAAACAAAACCTCCCAAAGATCAGATAACAGAATAGATAATGAGTTTAGATAAATTTGTATTCCCTGCTGGACAATACATCAACACTCTCCATGTGGTTCCAGTGAGGTTTATGTGATGGGAAGTTCCTGCTTCATTTGTTCTCTTTCTTAAAAAACAAAAAAATCAGGAGAGGTGTTTTTTCCATTCTCTGCAGAAAAAAAAAATCACTTTATGTTGATAAGGTGTTAAAATCACATAGGCTTATTATAGAGCATTTAGGTAATGCATAAAAAGATTTTAAAAGAGAGGACACAAACTATCACTCAAATTCTGTTAGAAATAAATAACACTGACATTAATTGAATTGGAGACATCTTTCTGTATAGGTATTGATGCAAAGATGAATAGATTAGGGTTGTGAAAAGTCTCGCAGTCGTGTCCAACTCTTTGCAACCCCAAGGAATTCTCCAGGCCAGAATACCGGAGTGGGTAGCTGTTCCTTTCTCCAGTGGATCTTCCCAACCCAGGGATTGAACCCACATCTCCTGAATTGCAGGTGGATTCTTTACCAGCTTAACTACCAGGGAAACCCAGATCAGTGTTAGAAAGATTATAATTTGTGTACTGCTTTAAACAAAACTATTAAAATTTAATTTTGTTTATATTTATCAGAAGACTAAATTAAAATTGAATAATTGTTGAATAAATAAACATTGTTGTTGTTTTTAATGACAAGAAATAATATTATATAAAGGAGCTCTCAGATGCTGAGAAAATAGATCATAAAAGGTATTAACATTTTTTTAAACACTGTATTTTAGTTTTAGATCATAAAAATGAGAACATTCACACTTTCACATTTTCTCCCAACCTCCCTTTTTGTACCTCCAAATATTTATTATTTATATTAGAATTTTTGTATTTTCAAGATTTTTAAAGATTTTCACCTTTAATTCTGAAACATAATTTCCACAATATTTATTGCAGCTTTTATAGATTCCATGATAATCCCTAATCTTCATATGATTTCTGCATTTCTAGGTGCTTTAATTTGACTCTTCAGGATTTTGTCCTCAGTTACTTAATCAAGAAGGCCTTCCACATGCTTTATGTCCTTTATGTTTGGAAATTTCTGCATTTGTATTTGTGCAGCATTTGGTTGGATATAGTAATTAGGAATCATATTCCCCCCTCCCCCCACCTTCGGAGATGTCTTTGGATAAATGGGCTCATTCTTCCTCTACCTGTAGAATTTGTAAGTTCACTTGAACATATTTCAGTGTTGAGTATATGAATCAAAATTTTTGGAAATACAAAGTGTTTTACATATTTACACATATAAATATTTACATATTTTCTGGAAGTATATGTATTCACTTCTTTTTTTCATTACAAGGATATTTTCTTATGTCTACAAACTTTTTTCTAATCTATTTGGGATTTTTCTCAAGAGTTTCCCTATAATTTTTTCAGAAGTGCTCTTCTCCCTCTTGCTTTTTTTTTTTTTTTTAAAAAAAACATACTTGGTGCTAAATTTGTTTTGTCTAAAATTTATTTCCTTTGGTCCATCTCCTTTTTCATCTCATTCTGTTGTTTTATCATCCTGTATTTGAGCTCTTGTTTAATCGCATTCATGTTCTTATTAAATAAACATAGCATGAAACACTTGTGGAAATTCTCTCCAGTATACTTGGTTTATATCATCTTCTAGAAGAGATTTTTTGTCTCTCCCTCTCTCTTTTTTTTTGTCTTCACTGGATATTGAAATAGTTGAAATGTGATATTATTTCCTTTCGCCCTAGGTTTCATGGTTGTTTGGCCATTCCTTCTTTTTGCTGAGCCAGTTCTGTTTAAAACTTCTCTTTGGTAAACATAGGTGAGGTTTTGACTACTTTCTAAGCAAATCTGAGAGTAGTTTGCTTTCTCTCCACACCACAGTTTGAGGTTTGGGTGAGATATATATACTTTTTTTTTTTTTTTTGAGGGGTGATATATTTTATGTGGGCTTCCCTTGTGTGTCAGCTGGTAAAGAGTTCGCCTGCAGTGCAGGAGACCTGGGCTCCATCCCTGGGTTGGGAAGATCCCCTGGAGAAGGAAAAGGCTACCCACTCCAGTATTCCGGCTTGGAGAAGTCCATGGACTATATAGGCTATAGGATTGCAAAGAGTCAGACATGACTGAGCAACTTTCACTTGTCCACTTGTTCATATTTTATGTACTTTCTTTTCTGTATTTTGAGGGTAAACGGCTCTGTGTGCAGAGGTGTGACTCTGTTCTCTATATCACAATACAGGGGGTGATTCCTTCCTCAGATTTTATTAAAAATCTATTAGAGGATGTTTTCTAACTGGTTGGAGCTGACTGCCTTTCAGTAGAGCAATGTCCCAGGCATTATTATATCAGTCTGCCAAATCTGTTCCATCCCAGGGATGGGTTCCATCAGCTCACAAACCTCTGCTTCTGTCAGGGAGATTCAACTGTGCTTGATCCTTCCCAACTTCATTTACTCAGAGAGCATGGAGAGGGTTAGGAGTTGTGCCTCATTAAGTCAGATTTCCTGGTTTCCTTCTTTAACAATTTGATTGGTAAAGTATAGGTTGTATCTTTTTTGTCTGTTTGTTGATACGTTTTTATTTCTTGTTTGTTATTTATTTATTTAAGTCAAATTGCTTGAGATAGAGCTTACATCCAATTAAATGCCCTTTTGTTAAGTATGGGCTTCCCAGGATGTGAGAGTTGGACTGTGAAGAAGGCTGAGTGCCGAAGAATTGATGCTTTTGAACTGTGGTATTGGAGAAGACTCTTGAGAGTCCCTTGGACTGCAAGGATATCCAACCAGTCCATTCTAAAGGAGATCAGTCCTGGATGTTCTTTGGAAGGAATGATGCTAAAGCTGAAACTCCAGTACTTTGGCCACCTCATGCAAAGAGTTGACTCATTGGAAAAGATTCTGATGCTGGGAGGGATTGGGGACAGGAGGAGAAAGGGACGACAGAGGATGAGATGGCTAGATGGCATCACTGACTCGATGGACGTGAGTTTCAGTGAACTCCGGGAGTTGGTGATGGACAGGGAGGCCTGGCGTGCTGCTATTCATGGTGTCCCAAGGAGTCAGACACGACTGAGTGACTGAACTCCCAGGTGGCTCAGTGATAAAGAACTCACCTGCCAACACAGGAGATATGGGTTCGATCCCTGGGTCGCAAAGATCCTCTAGAGGAGGAAATGGCAACCCACTCCAGTATGCTTGCCTGGGAAATCCCATGAACAGAGGAGCCTGGTGGGATACAGTTCCTAGAGTCACAAAAGAGTCAGACAAGACTGAGCAACTGAGCACGCACGTGTGCTAAGTATGCTGTTAGAAAGTTCTCTCAGATGTGTTCCCCTGTTTAGCCACATCACAGATGAGCTCTAGGGCATTTTCATCACCACTAAGACTTCTGTCACACCTCTGGAGACACCCACCTCCATATAAAGCCCCAGGAAAGCATGAATCTGCTTTATGTCACTATTAGTTTGGTCTTTTCTAGATTTTATGAACATAGGATCATATGGTATATACTCTTTCGTGCCTGGCTTCTTTCACTCAGAATGTTTTTGAGATTCGTCTATACTGAAAGTCATCTGTACATATATATGCATGTATATATTTGTGTGTATGTATGTGTATCACCAATCCATTCCTTTTTATTGCTGAGTAGTATTCCCCAGTGTGTATATACCTAAAATTCCATTTATCTGTTCACCAGTTGAAAGACATTTGGATTGTTTCCAGTTTGTGGCAATTATGAAGCAAGCTGCTATAAACATTATTGTATTCATCTTTGTATGGACATATGTTTTCAATTTCTGCTTTAATACGTAGGGGTGGAGTCCTTGGATTGTACACTAAGTCTGTGTTTACTGCTCTGAGACTCTCAAATGTTCTCCCAAATAACGTACCTTTCTACATTCTCACTGGTGATCTGTAAGATTTCCTATTACTTAACAATCTTACCAGTGTTCTCTGAATTTTCTGTATTTTGAATTTCATCTATTTTAATGTGTATGCAGTGGTATCTTACTGTAGTTTTATTTTCCATTTCCCCTGTGACAAATGATATTGAGCCTCTTTTCACATGCTGATTAGCCATTTATATATGTTCCTTTTTAATTGTTCAAATTCTTGTCCGTTTAACTGAGTTATTTTTTTATGAATGAGTTATAAGAGTTCTTTATAATTTTTAAGAGTTCTTTATACTTTAGATATAAATTCTTTGTCAGGTGTATGTTTGTAAATAATTTTTTTTCTGATCTGTGGCATGATTTTAATTTTTTAGCTGTATTTTTCTGAAGTCCATTTTATTATTTTTGGTTTGTTTTGTGCTTTTGATATCCCATGTAAGAAACTGTTGCCTGCCTAAGGTTGTGAGGTTGTGAAGATTTTCTCTTTTTTTTTCCCCCCTAAAAGCTTTATAGTTTTAACGTTAGGTTGAAGATCCATTTTGAATAATTTTATGTTGTTGAATTTTCTGAGGTTCATTGTATTTCATACAGGCATCAAGTTGTACAAGAACTGTTTGATGAAAAAAGCTACTTTTTTCCTATATAATTACCCTGAAATGTTTGTTGCAAATTATTTCACCATATATTGACAGTTTCAGGACTCTGAGTTCTGTTCATTGTGGTACGTGTTTAGCTTTACTATAATACCACACAATTATTATTATAGTTTTATAGTAAATCTTGAAATGAATGTGTAAATCCCCAAACTTTGCCATTTTTTAAAAGTTATTTTGGATAGCCTAAGTTTATTTCATTTCTGTACATTTTTAAATCGACTAGCCAATTAAATTATGCTCATAAAGGAAAATTACTCATCAGTATTAAATCCTTTATTTTTATCAACTAAAGTGATATATAAATAATACCCTTCAATTTATATGTGGATCTGGGTATTTAGACACTGCCCAGATGTGCAGAAATGTAATGGTTTTACTTTCTAGAACATTCCTAAATTTTTAATAACTAAGTCCCAGTCCCAGTGAGAACAGAACTTGCCACTTGAACATTATCTGTTTCTGGTTTAGATTGTAGTCTTTTAAGGAAAAATACTTAGGATAAATATTTACTTTTTCAGGATTATTCCTCATTCTGTCTTTTCCTTCTCTTCTCTCCAGTGGTAATCAGCAAGTGTGGTGTAGGACAGGCTGGAAGATTAGGAAGTTTGTTGGTATGACGTTATAAAGTAGGAGCCTGAACAAATTTAGTAGGAAGGGAAAGGAGTCAATAAAAATGGGAGAAGATGCCAGGTTAGGGAGGTCGTGACACTCTCCCCACCCAGCCTGTCCTGCTGGCTCCAACATAAGGTTCATTGGGCTTGCCCTTTTAAAAATCCTTTTCTACATACTTATAATTAAACAAATGTGTTTACACCTCTTCTGTAACTTGATACTGTGAAATCTCAAACGGATGCTAATTTGTTCTAGCGGTAAAACTTTTTAAGATTTCATCTATGTAATACACAATACATTAGTGGTTAAAAAAAAACCCACCAGCCAACTCAGGAGACATTAGAGACTGGGTTCGATCTCTAAGTCAGGAAGATCCGCTGGAGGAGGGCATGGCAACCCACTCCAGTATTCTTGCCTGGAGAATCCCATGGACAAAGGAGCCTAGTGGGCTACAGTCCATGGGGCCACAAAGAGAAGACAAGACTGAAGTGACTCAGCACACATGCGTTCACTCTTAACTAGCAAACTGCAGAACACTTAGGGAGTTAGCAGGGATTCCAGTGCCCCCTTGTGGTGATTTAGGAGATTACAGGCTGATGCTCTCCCGCTGCACCCCCAGCATTTTCCTGGTTATAAAGTAGATTTTTCCTTTTTTCAAAACAAATACCTTATTTCCTTGAAAAGTAAATTTGCTTTTTAATATTTGATTTAAATTTACTTTATATTTAATGAAACTTAGCTACTTTTGGGAGGCTGTAGTTGCTTCAGTTGTGTCTCGTTGTGACCCCATGAACTAGCCCACCAGGCTCCTCTGTCCATGGAATTTCCCAGGCAAGAATGCTGGAGTGAGTTGTCATTTCCTTCTCCAGGGGATCTTCCCAATCCAGGGATGGAACTCACATCTCCTGCACTGGCAGGCGAGTTCTTTACCACTAGGACCTAGCTTTTAGTATATTTTAAATAACATGGTATGTAAACATAATGGGCCCCTTTCAAGTTAAATTTTTACTTTAAACAAGTTTTTACATGTACAAATTTTATTTTGTACTAATTCTGGATTGTACCTCTATAAGTCTCCACAGAGTATTTAATTTACAATGTTATCAATTTTAGGTCATTGCTAGATCTGTTTGCTGCAGTGTGATGGCTCTTGCTCGTTCTTTATGGAACTTTAAGGTCTCTGTGCAAAACAGTGCATTTAAAACTCAACAAAGATATATTGACTTTAATTAAAGAAAAAAGGTTAAGAATAAAGAATATAAAGATCCTTGTATATAACCTATTGTATTATTCATTATCTCACATTAAAGTACAGAGGAAATGCTTTCATTTTAAACATAAAAAATTTATCTTCACAACTCTAAAAGATTAATAAAGAATGTTTAATTTAATTAAAAAGACAATATTAAACGTGCCTGATTAGGTTATGTGTGTAACAGAGAGAGCTGATATGACATAATTAAATGAAGAAATTATGAAGATCAAATATTAAAAATGTAGATTCCTCAGCTGGAGGTTAATTCGTTGCTAACTATTGAAAATCGCTGGAACTTCCTCTTGGGGTATTAAGGGAGCCGAACACCTACCAGTTACCCGTGATAATCTCCTGGATGGTCCATGGAACAGACCATGCAAATTTTTTAACTACACTTAAACACTTTTCCTTTTTTCGAGAATCTATAATATAAAACTTATATTTCTTGGACATTTAACATATATTTTTCTTCAGCAGCAAGTAGAAGCAGAGTGTATCATCTTTAAAATATTTTTTTCTCAGTGAAATTTTAAAAACACTGGTTCAATTTTTTTTAAAAAACATGTTGCTATTTAGGCAAGCAAAAACAGGACAACCAGCAGTGGTCAGGCTTTTCAACCGTGTGGAATTGAAATTTCCATTGTTGTTCAGTATCTTTTGATATTCTGCACATTTCTTCATTATACCATTAGCATGGTAGTCTTCAGAACTGAACACTTATCAGTTATACTGTTAACCAAAGCCAAAACAGTTATGTGAGGAATTGTGGGACTCCAGGGAAGCTTTCTAAGTCAAAACTATTTGTCTAAAAGTAACACTCATCTGCTACTAAACTGAGAAATTTTCTTTTTACAAAAGACTTCTTATTTTATATGTATTTCTTCTAGCAACTGCTTAAGAGTTCATTAGTACTTTCAATTAAGTTATCTATGTGTGTGTAAAAATGAACTAGCATGAAGTCTGTTTTAGAATACAGTAAGTCCCTACATACAAATGCATTTCCTTCTGAGAGAGTATTCATAAGTCCAATTTGTTAAGTCCAGCAAAGTTAGCCTAGGTACCCAGCTAACATAATTGTCTATATAGTACTGTACTGTAATAGGTTTATAATACTTTTCACACAAATAATATGCACATAAAAAACAAACATAGAAAGTAAAGAAAGCATTTTTAATCTTACAGTACCATACCTTGAAAAGTGCAGGAGTTCAGTACAACAGCTGACATACAGGGGTCTGTTTGCATCTTTTTGCATCTTTAAAAGCTCATATGTAGGGGACTTATGGTATTGAAAAGTAATGGAAACACAAAATGCTTTTGTTCCGAATATAACTCATTCTGGTTATTTATTTTATATTCAGGACCTGGCCTTTCATTATCAAAAGCCCTAAGCAGTATAAAAACCTTTCTTTCATGGATGCAATGAACAAGTTTAAATGGACTAAAAAGGAAGGTCTTGCCTTCAATAAGCTTGTCCTTAGCCTGCCGGTCAACGTGAGATGTTCCAAGACAGACAACGCAGAGTGGTCGGTAAGTCCCACTTTGTTTTAATCTTCAGGGAAAACAGATACTGCATCTTACCTGAATCCACAACAGATAACATGAAAGGAACAGACAGATATCCATAAATTCAGTGGTCTTTTGATAAGTCTGAGAATTTTTCAATGATTACGTAGATGCCCCAAAACTCCTGATCCCACTTCCTTCAAAGAAGGAAGTTTATTGTAAAACTAAAGTTGGGATGAAAAAGGAATAAGGTGGGATGAAAGCTTCAAAAAGAAACCCAACAGAGCATGTTTTATATCTCTTCTTTCCCAAAGGTGTGTCTGACCCTTTCTCCACGTTCCTGGGAATCCCTGGGATTCTGACTGCCTGATGGACAACTTCAGCGTCCGTTCCCCCTCTCCCACCCTTTTAACCCCTGCAGAAGCACAGGGGCTGAGCAAGCTTGGCTGCAGTCCTGCTCTTCAATCACACACTCAGTGGCTTTGTTTCTGCTCTTTCCTTTTCAGATTCAAGGCATGACAGCATTACCTCCAGATATAGAAAGACCGTATCAAGCAGAGCCCTTGGTGTGCGGAGCTTCTTCCACTTCCCTGCGTGGAAATGTCTGTCTCGAGCTGCTCCTGAGCTTCGTGGTCCTGGGCAGCACACTCAGCACCAGAAGCTTGTGGCCGTAATTCTGTCCTGCTCGGTGACCGTGGTTTTCCGTGATCTGAGCCTGACATTTCACATGCAGGTTAAGGACATTTATGGGGTGTGAAGGATGAGGGTGAAGACCTTGGAGACTTACTTTCACAAGTTCCCTTCCTCCTGTCCCCTCTTCCTTCCCAGGCTTCCTGAGAGATGTCCATCAGGTTCTCATCTTTTCCTCAGAAATATCTGGTAACATGTATGAATCGTTCAGTAAAGCAAAATTGACCTTACATAACCTCTTTAAAAAATTGGACAAAGTCAAGTAGAAGTAAAAGGCTTCTTTATCTCCTGTATTTCATTTTATTGAAATACTTGTTGCTATTTACTTTTTAAAATTTTTGATTTGATTTCTATATTCCTCTTTTTAAATGTTTTTATCTTAAAGGTGTAAATGGAAGTACTCTCCATTCCAGTGTTCTTCCTCTTCACTGCTCTTTGGTGTGATTTCCGCAATGGAACAGTGGTTCCTCCTACTTTCTTGTAATATCCGGTTCTGTCCTTTTCTGTGAATTATCCATGGGCCCCTGACCTCAACACTTTCTGATGGTGCCCATTCTAGTCTGCTTGTTCACCTGAGCCTGAGTCCCAAACTACCCTGAACCCATCTTTTTTTCCCCCTTCCTTGCTCAGCACTGGCCAGGTGAGTTTTTCCTTTGAGCTCTGTCACTATCCAAAAAGAAAGAGGTTATAGAAAACACAGCCATGGTACATCACTGATTGTAGGCTGAGGAGGAAACGTAGCTGGCTGCAAACTCAGTGCTGTGAGGGGTCTTTTGTGAAGGTCCAGGACAAAGGCCAGAGGGTGTGAACCAGCTGAGGAGGATGTGAGGCCCTCTCTGACCATGTTGGGTATCACACGTGTTGCATACTGGCTCGATTTGAGTCGCAGTTGCTATTGTAGATTTATTTTTATATTAGTTAATAAACTAACTTTCCAAAATAAAATTGTCACCAATCCTGTCACCTTTTTTGTTCTTTTGGTATAGATCAGCCAAATCTTGTCTTGTGTCTTTTGCTCATTGTCTTAAGCTAAGTTTGTTTGATCATATTAATAAACTAAATGAAATTAAATTTTTGTGTGATATCTTGAATACTCCTTGAGAGGAGCAAGTGGTTCAATACTGCCAGATTTGCCAGTCACATCAATTAAGAGTGTTGTATTTTTCCATTTCATTTTTAAGCCGTTTCTCCCCAGCAAACAATGTCTTAAACACAAACCATGCATGCATGTGTGTTTAGTTGTTCAGTATGTGTGACTTTTTGCACCCTATGGACTTAGCCTGTCAGGCTTCTTTGTCCATGGGATTTTTCAGGCAAGAATACTGGAGTGGGTTGCTATTTCCTCCAGGGGATCTTTGCTATGCAGGGATCAAACCCATGTCTCCTGCATTGCAGGTGGGATCTTTACCACTGAGCCACCTGGGAAGTCCCAACACAGACTAGATTGTTTTTTAAATAAATATTGTCTTTTGGAGTTTTTCCTTCTTGATTCTTTGAATTTGTCCACTTAATGGAATGTTTGTAATACTTATGAGGAGTATTTTACTGTTAAGTTTAATTCTTTTTCATAAGTGCTATATCAGATTCTATGGTTTTCCATCCAAATATTTATATAATATGACCATCCCAAACACTCCGTATTTGAAATTTCATGTTTATTTTTAGTTCAGAATTTCTAAATCTGAGATGTCAAAGAAAAATGATTTCCTTTGGAAATTGTGTAATATTATATTTGTTTTCATTGTTCTTGGTAAGGAAGCTGAACATACTGGCTAGAAAAGGATACACAACTTTTGGAAACTCAAATTTTTGGAGCCAGGGGAAATCTATTTTTCCAGTTGATGTTGCTAAGAATAAAGCGGGTATTCCTCTCATAGGAATCCTCATGAATATATATATATATATATATATATATATATATATATTTATATATATATATATATATATAAATTTTGAAGCACTGACTCTTTGAAAATTAGGATAAGTTATCTGTTGTATTCAAATCCAGCATAGTAAGCTGGTATTTTATAAGCAGAAAGTGGTCAATTGAATAGACTCATGGCAGCATCCCTTACCCTTTGGGCCAGAGGAGTGTTCCATGGAAAATATGAAGAGCTATGGAAAATTGCTACAAATTTTAAAAGGCTTACTGTTGCACTTCTCAGAGTCTTGAATATATGACTGCGTATTGGAAAGTTCAAGTTATGTAGTGTGAAACATTCCCAAACTCATTGACCACTTAACCATGTTGTCTTGGACCAACGCTCCTCAAGGAATAAGCTTTGGGACATGTACTTTTCCCAGCAGAGCGTGTCCAGGTTTATGTAACAATTTTTCTAAAAATTTCAAGCTGTTCATGGTGAACTGCAAAGCATAGCCCAACAAACATGGGCATTCTGCTTGAGTTCACTAGTCTGTTCCTAATTTGCTGTTCTATTTTGCCAACACACTATTTTTTATTAACCTAGAGTTAGTACAATTTACAGAGAACATAGAAAAGGAAATTTACATTTTTAAAAGTAAAAAATTCACTAAACTGAATTATGTGGCACGAATAAAATATTTGAGAAGTATTGACAAATAAGGCTATATATTTTTGAGAAGTTTTAGACCTATGCTGCTGCTGCTGCTAAGTTGCTTCAGTCGTGTCTGACTCTTCGTGACCCCATGGACTGCAGCCTACCAGGCTCCTCGGCCCATGAGATTTTTCCAGGCAAGAGTACTGGAGTGGGTTGCCATTGCCTTCAACACAGACTAATGGTATGGGATTGATGTAATGCAAAAAATTTTTTTTTGAAAATTGAGAGGAGGCATTCCATATTGCAAATATAGAATGCAAGTCTGATTTGACCCAATTTCTCTCTTAGTATTTTAAAATAAGCCCGTTAAATATTGACAACCAAAATAATTCCATATATTTGTACAGTGCTTTGAAATTTGCAAAGTGCTTTCACGATATTTCTCACTTAGTGTTTAAAACTGCTTTTCAAGTTGAGTACTTGTATGCAGAAAAGCCAACAGATAGCATACTGTACTGTAGTAATCATTGGAGACCTAAGGTTCAATCACTTTACAAACTACACATGTATAAATTAAATCTAAATTACTTGCACTTACTAAGCTTTGTTTTCCTACTGGTAAAGTAGGAATAATAGATTCTAACCTTATGAAGTTGCTTGTGGATTAAATGTGGCAATCAAGAAATAGCATCTGGCATAATGAACTGTCAATATTAGTTTTCTTCCTCCCTTTGCAAAATTTCCAGTTTAAGGTAAACAGTATCTGATAACAAATGCAGATTCTTCTCTCCTCCTTACAGACATAATCAGCTGAAATTTGACTTTAACCACTTTTACTGAGTGAATGATACTTGTCAAATGAATATTAGGTCTGAGTGAATTTGGCAATCGTGAGTTCATGCTCAGTGCTAAGTCGTGTCAGACTCTTTGCAACCCCATGGACTGTACCTGCCAGGCTCCTCTGTCCATGGAATTTCCCAGGCAAGAATACTGGAGTATGTTGCTATTTCCTTCTCCAGGGGATCTTCCTGACCCAGGGATCAAACCCACGTCTCTTGCATTAGCAGATAGATGGGTTATTTACTACTGAACCACCAAGGAAGCCTGAATTTGGTAATCACTCCCTCAAAAATTTTTTATTGACTGCCTGCTTGTTAGGTTTTATGTTTCTGAAGAGCAAAAATACTGTGTTTTGCTCTTTTATTTCTGAAAATAATGTGTTCTCATTGAAACTAATGATATTTCAGAGTTGAAATGCACTGTTTCTTGTCTTTTATGTGGTTAGTTTTTAAGGTGAATAGCTTTAAAATTCTACACTATTTTTTATTGCTTCATGAAAATTTTTCTTCCATATTTGATTACAGCAACTTCACTTCATCTTGAGAAATTATAAGTTGTCTTCTCTTATTAAGATATTTCAGGAAGAATATGTTCTTCCAAATAATTCTACTAAATATAATATTCTGTTAACCAAAATTAAGGAAAAGACGGGGAAATAAAAAAGAATGGGGTGGGAGAGGTATCCATAGTAACAAGAAAAGTGTTTCTATTCACCACTAGAGGGCGCTCTGTGCACCTGTTTGTCAATTCTGTCCGCTCTGGAGCAGGTTTAAATGTGCTGCTGCAAAAAAAGAAAACTACAGGCCAATATCACTGATGAACATAGATGCAAAAATCCTTAACAAAATTCTAGCAATCAGAATCCAGCAACACATTAAAAAGATCATACACCATGACCAAGTGGGCTTTATCCCAGGGATGCAAGGATTCTTCAATATCCTCAAATCAATCAATGTAATATACCACATTAACAAATTGAAAAATAAAAACCATATGATTATCTCAATAGATGCAGAGAAAGCCTTTGACAAAAATTCAACATCCATTTATGATCAAAACTCTCCAGAAAGCAGGAATAGAAGGAACATACCTCAACATAATCAAAGCTATCTATGACAAACCCACAGCAAACATTATCCTCAATGGTGAAAAATTGAAAGCATTTCCTCTAAAGTCAGGAACAAGACAAGGGTGCCCACTTTCACCATTACTATTCAACATAGTTTTGGAAGTTTTGGCCACAGCAATCAGAGCAGAAAAAGAAATGAAAGGAATACAAATTGGAAAAGAAGAAGTGAAGCTCTCACTGTTTGCAGATGACATGATCCTCTACATAGAAAACCCTAAAGACTCCACCAGAAAATTACTAGAACTAATCAATGACTATAGTAAAGTTGCAGGATATAAAATCAACACACAGAAATCCCTTGCATTCCTATACACTAATAATGAGAAAACAGAAAGAGAAATTAAGGAAACAATTCCATTCACCATTGCAATGGAAAGAATAAAATACTTAGGAATATATCTACCCAAAGAATCTAAAGACCTATATATAGAAAACTATAAAACACTGGTGAAAGAAATCAAAGAGGACACTAACAGATGGAGAAATATACCATGTTCATGGATTGGAAGAATCAATATAGTGAAAATGAGTATACTACCCAAAGCAATCTATAGATTCAATGCAATCCCTATCAAGCTACCAACAGCATTCTTCACAGAGCTAGAACAAATAATTTCACAATTTGTATGGAAAAACAAAAAACCTCGAATAATAGCCAAAGCGATCTTGAGAAAGAAGAATGGAACTGGAGGAATCAACCTACCTGACTTCAGGCTCTACTACAAAGCCACAGTTATCAAGACAGTATGGTACTGGCACAAAGACAGAAATATAGATCAATGGAACAAAATAGAAAGCCCAGAGATAAATCCACGCACCCATGGACACCTTATCTTTGACAAAGGAGGTAAGAATATACAATGGATTAAAGACAATCTCTTTAACAAGTGGTGCTGGGAAATCTGGTCAACCACTTGTAAAAGAATGAAACTAGACCACTTTCTTACACCATACACAAAAATAAACTCAAAATGGATTAAAGATCTCAATGTAAGACCAGAAACTATAAAACTCCTAGAGGAGAACATAGGAAAAACACTCTCTGACATACATCACAGCAGGATCCTCTATGACCCACCTCCCAGAATATTGGAAATAAAAGCAAAAATAAACAAATGGGACCTAATTAACCTTAAAAGCTTCTGCACATCAAAGGAAACTATTAGCAAGGTGAAAAGACAGCCTTCAGAATGGGAGAAAATAATAGCAAATGAAGCAACAGACAAACAACTAATCTCAAAAATATACAAGCAACTCCTACAGCTCAACTCCAGAAAAATAAATGACCCAATCAAAAAATGGGCCAAAGAACTAAATAGACATTTCTCCAAAGAAGACATCCAGATGGCTAACAAACACATGAAAAGATGCTCAACATCACTCATTATCAGAGAAATGCAAATCAAAACCACTATGAGGTACCATTTCACACCAGTCAGAATGGCTGCGATCCAAAAGTCTACAAGTAATAAATGCTGGAGAGGGTGTGGAGAAAAGGGAACCCTCTTACACTGTTGGTGGGAATGCAAACTAGTACAGCCACTATGGAGAACAGTGTGGAGATTCCTTAAAAAACTGGAAATAGACCTGCCTTATGATCCAGCAATCCCACTGCTGGGCATACACACTGAGGAAACCAGAAGGGAAAGAGACACGTGTACCCCAATGTTCATCGCAGCACTGTTTATAATAGCCAGGACATGGAAGCAACCTAGATGTCCATCAGCAGATGAATGGATAAGAAAGCAGTGGTACATATACACAATGGAGTATTACTCAGCCATTAAAAAGAATACATTTGAATCAGTTCTAATGAGGTGGATGAAACTGGAGCCTATTATACAGAGTGAAGTAAGCCAGAAAGAAAAACACCAATACAGTATACTAAGGCATATATATGGAATTTAGAAAGATGGTAACAATAACCCTGTGTACGAGACAGCAAAAGAGACACTGATGTATAAAACAGTCTTATGGACTCTGAGAGAGAGGGGGAGGGTGGGAAGATTTGGGAGAATGGCATTGAAACGTGTAAAATATCATGTATGAAACGAGTTGCCAGTCCAGGTTCGATGCACGATACAGGATGCTTGGGGCTGGTGCACTGGGACGACCCAGAGGGATGGAATGGGGAGGGAGGAGGGAGGAGGGTTCAGGATGGGGAACACATGTATACCTGTGGCGGATTCATTTTGATATTTGGCAAAACTAATACAGTTATGTAAAGTTTAAAAATAAAATAAAATTAAAAAAAAATGTGCTGCTGCTGTGGCTGCTAAGTCACTTCAGTCGTGTCCGGCTCTGTGCAACCTCATAGACGGCAGCCCACCAGGCTCCCCCGTCCCTGGGATTCTCCAGGCAAGAACACTGGAGTGGGTTGCCATTTCCTTCTCCAATGCAAGAAAGTGAAAAGTGAAAGTGAAGTCGCTCAGTCGTGTCCGACTCTTGAGCCCATGGACTGCAGCCTACCAGGCTCCTCCATCCATGGGATTCTCCAGGCAAGGGTACTGGAGTGGGGTGCCATTGCCTTCTCCGTTAAATGTGCTAGATTCCTCCAACAACCTGATCTGAGCCTTCACATCTTGGATTCTACTTCCTTCCGTACTACTTATGTTTTTCTTCATTCTAAACTCAGCTACTGAAATTTAAACTTTCTTTTTGAGAGTTTAGCTCTAGGATCAATCTTAAGATTTTTAACCTCTGACTGTAATGATTCTAAGCCTCTTTCTAAAACTTCCAAATTGTCATTTTATGGTAGCTTGTGTTATTTTATACTTCACCTTCTATTTGGGGTTTACTTTGATCTTAAATTTCTGTTCTCTCACTGTTTTGTTTTCATTTTTTTAAATTGAATTGTTGTTCAGTCGTTAAGTTGTGTCCAACTCTTTGTGATCCCATGGACCGTAGCACACCAGGCTTCCCTGTCCTTTACTCTGTCCTGGAGTTTAGTCAAACTCATGTCCATCGAGTCGATGATGCCATCCAACCATCTCATCCTTTGTTGCCTCTTTTTCCACCTGCCTTCAGTCTTTCCCAGCATCAGGGTCCTTTCCAGTGAGTAAGCTCTTTGCATTAGGTGGCCAAAGTACTCAAGCTTCAGCTTCAGCCTCAGTCCTTCCAATGAATATTCAGGATTGATTTCCTTTAGGATTGACTGGTTTGATCTCCTTGCAGTCCAAGGGACTCTCAAGAGTCTTCTCCAACACCACAGTTCAGAAGCATCAGTTCTTAACAGTGCTCAGCCTTGTTTATGGTCCAACTCTCACATCCATACAGAACTACTGGAAAAACTATAGCTTTGACTATATGGACCTTTGTCAGCAAAGTGATGTCTCTGCTTTTTAATATGCTGTCTAGGCTTGTCATAGTTTTTCTTCCAAGTAGCAATTGTATTTTAATTTCATGGCTGGAGTCACCACTCACAGTGATTTTGAAGCACAAGAAAATTAAGTTAAATATTCAGTTTCAATTCTGATCTAACCATTTCAATCACTGCTTCTCAATTTCTTAATTGTTAAGTCCATTGGACTGGAAAAGGTCAGTTTTCATTCCAATTCCAAAGCAAGGCAATGCCAAAGAATGCTCAAACTACCGCACAATTGCACTCATCTCACATGCTAGTAAGAGAGAAGGCAATGGCACCCCACTCCAGTACTGTTGCTTGGAAAATCCCATGGACGGAGGAGCCTGAAAGGCTGCAGTCCATGGGGTCGCTAAGAGTCAGACACGACTAAGTGACTTCACTTTCACTTTTCACTTTCATGCATTGGAGAAGGAAATGGCAACCCACTCCAGTGTTCTTGCCTGGAGAATCCCATGGACAGAGAAGCCTGGTAGGCTGCAGTCCATGGGGTCGCACGGAGTGGGACATGACTGAAGTGACGCAGCAGCAGCAGCAGCAGCACATGCTAGTAAAGTAATGCTCAAAATTCTCCAAGCCAGGCTTCAGCAATATGTGAACCGTGAACTTCCAGATGTTCAAGCTGATTTTAGAAAAGGCAGAGGAACCAGAGATCAAATTGCCAACATCCGCTGGATTGTTGAAAAAGCAAGAGAGTTCCAGAAAAACATCTATTTCTGCTTTATTGACTATGCCAAAGCCTTTGACTATGTGGATCATAATAAACTGTGGAAAATTGTGAAAGAGATGGGAATACCAGACCACCCGACCTGACCCTTGAGAAACCTATATGCTGGTCAGGAAGCAACAGTTAGAACTGGACATGGAACAACAGACTGGTTCCAAATAGGAAAAGGAGTACGTCAAGGCTGTATATTGTCACCTTGATTATTTAACTTATTTGCAGAGTACATCATGAGAAATGCTGGACTGGAGGAAACACAAGCTGGAATCAAGATTGCCGGGAGAAATATCAATAACCTCAGATATGCAGATGACACCACCCTTATGGCAGAAAGTGAAGAGGAACTCAAAAGCCTCTTGATGAAAGTGAAAGTGGAGAGTGAAAAAGTTGGCTTAAAGCTCAACATTCAGAAAACAAAGATCATGGCATCCGGTCCCATCACTTCATGGGAAATAGATGGGGAAACAGTGGAAACAGTGTCAGACTTTATTTTTTGGGTCTCCAAAATCACTGCAGATGGTGATTGCAGCCATGAAATTAAAAGACACTTATTCCTTGGAAGAAAAGTTATGACCAACCTAGACAGCATATTAAGAAGCAGAGATATTACTTTGCCAACAAAGGTCCGTCTAGTCAAGGCTATGGTTTTTCCAGTAGTCATGTCTGGATGTCAGAGTTGGACTATAAAGAAGCTGAGCACTGAAGAATTGATGCTTTTGAACTGTGGTGTTGGAGAAGACTCTTGAGAGTCCCTTGGATTGCAAGGAGACCCAACCAGTCCATCCTAAAGGAGATCATTCCTGGGTGTTCATTGGAAGGTCTGATGTTGAAGCTGAAACTCTAGTACTTTGGCCACCTGATGCAAAGAGCTGACTCATTTGAAAAGACCCTGATGCTGGGAAAGATTGAGGGCAGGAAGAGAAGGGGCCGACAGAGGATGAGATGGTTGGATGGCATCACCAACTCAATGGACATGAGTTTGGATAGGCTCCAGGAGTTGGTATTGGACAGGGAGGCCTGGCATGCTGCAGCTCATGGGATCGCAAGAGTTGGACACGACTGAGTGACTGAACTCAACTGAAAGTCTGCACTCAGATTTCTTACACAGTTCATATGTACAACCACATCTCAATAATGCAAAGGACAGACTATAGGAATGTTTATTAGTCATGAAATGAAAAATTTTAGAAGAAATAAACAGAAAGTTTTTCCAGCTCATTAGCAGTCACAAAAGTGACTAAAGAAAATGGGCAACCCCATGAGTAGGATTAGTTACCATATTAGTCACTCCTCCAAGTGCACTGCCCATATACATCTCCTGGGTAGGGGAATGAACTTGTCATCAGTTCAGTTCAGTTCAGTTCAGTCGCTCAGTCGTGTCTGACTCTTTGTGACCCCATGAATCGCAGCACACCAGGCCTCCCTGTCCATCACGAACTCCCAGAGTTCACTCACACTCACCTCCATCGAGTCGGTGATGCCATCCAACCATCTCATCCTCTGTCATCCCCTTCTCCTCCTGCCCCCAATCCCTCCTAGCATCAGAGTCTTTTCCAATGAGTCAACTCTTCACATGAGGTGGCCAAAGTACTAGAATTTCAGCTTTAGCATCATTCCTTCCAAAGAACACCCAGGAATGATCTCCTTTAGAATGGACTAATGGATCTCCTTGCAATCCAAGGGACTCTCAAGAGTCTTCTCCAACACCACAGTTCAAAAGCATCAATTCTTCAGTGCTCAGCTTCTTTATAGTCCAACTCTGACATCCAGACATGACTACTGGAAAAACCATAGCCTTGACTAGACGGACCTTTGTTGGCAAAGTAATATCTCTGCTTCTTAATATGCTGTCTAGGTTGGTCATAACTTTTCTTCCAAGGAATAAGTGTCTTTTAATTTCATGGCTGCAATCACCATCTGCAGTGATTTTGGAGACCCAAAAAATAAAGTCTGACACTGTTTCCACTGTTTCCCCATCTATTTCCCATGAAGTGATGGGACCGGATGCCATGATCTTTGTTTTCTGAATGTTGAGCTTTAAGCCAACTTTTTCACTCTCCACTTTCACTTTCATCAAGAGGCTTTTGAGTTCCTCTTCACTTTCTGCCATAAGGGTGGTGTCATCTGCATATCTGAGGTTATTGATATTTCTCCCGGCAATCTTGATTCCAGCTTGTGTTTCCTCCAGTCCAGCATTTCTCATGATGTACTCTGCAAATAAGTTAAATAATCAAGGTGACAATATACAGCCTTGACGTACTCCTTTTCCTATTTGGAACCAGTCTGTTGTTCCATGTCCAGTTCTAACCGTTGCTTCCTGACCTGCATACAAATTTCTCAAGAGGCAGATCAGGTGGTCTGGTATTCCCATCTCTTTCACAATTTTCCACAGTTTATTATGATCCACATAGTCAAAGGCTTTGGCATAGTCAACAAAGCAGAAATAGATGTTTTTCTGGAACTCTCTTGCTTTTTCCATGATCCAGAGAATGTTGGCAATTTGATCTCTGGTTCCTCTGCCTTTTCTAAAACCAGCTTGAACATCTGGAAGTTCACGGTTCACATATTGCTGAAGCCTGGCTTGGAGAATTTTGAGCATTACTTTACTAGCGTGTGAAATGAGTGCAATTGTGTGGTAGTTTGAGCATTCTTTGGCATTGCCTTTCTTTGGGATTGGAATGAAAACTGACCTTTTCCAGTCCTGTGGCCACTGCTGAGTTTCCAAATTTGCTGGCATATTGAGTGCAGCACTTTCACAGCATCATCTTTCAGGATTTGGAATAGCTCAACTGGAATTCCATCACCTCCACTAGTTTTGTTCATAGTGATGCTTTCTAAGACCCACTTGACTTCACATTCCAGGATGTCTGGCTCTAGGTCATTGATCACACCATCGTGATTATCTGGGTCATGAAGATCTTTTTTGTACAGTTCTTCTGTGTATTCTTGCCATCTCTTCTTAATATCTTCTGCTTCTGTTAGGTCCATACCATTTCTGTCCTTTATTGAACCCATCTTCGCATGAAATGTTCCTTTGGTATCTCTGATTTTCTTGAAGAGATCTCTAGTCTTTCCCATTCTCTTGTTTTCCTCTATTTCTTTGCATTGATTACTGAAGAAGGCTTTCTTATTTCTTCTTGCTATTCTTTGGAATTCTGCATTCAGATGTTTATATGTTTCCTTTTCTCCTTTGCTTTTCGCTTCTCTTCTTTTCACAGCTATTTGTAAGGCCTCCCCAGACAGCCATTTTGCTTTTTTGCATTTCTTTTCCGTGGGGATGGTCTTGATCCCTGTCTCCTGTACAATGTCACGAACCTCATTCTATAGTTCATCAGGCACTCTATCTATCTATTGTTACACATCGCTAAGTCTCTGGGTCATAGCAGCTTTTAGTAAGTATTCTGATGTGTAGACTTGACATTAAATCTTCGCTTTACTTCATTACAATGAACATAATATTGATTTAAAGTTGACCTAAGTTCAGTGAATAAGCTAGAATAAAATATTAAATTTTCTAAAATCCTCTTAAAGTCATTTTAAAATGCATGTCCATTAAACTGCCTAATGTGATTTAACTGAAAAGTTTTCATCATTTTCCTTTGTAACCCCTATAGAGTTTAGTATAGTGAGCTGCTTATAGTAATATATTTAAAGAATTCTGAAATATTTAATTTTTGAGTATCTCTAATTATACTTTTAAAGTTTCTTTTAAATAGGTTGCTAATTCCCAATAGGCTAAATATATTTAGTATTTAAAACTTCAAAAATTTTGAGTTTGTTTTGTACCAAAAGTGAGTAAAGAATGTAATGTAAGACTAAGTAAATAAAACTTTTTCATATAAAGTTCTTTTATGGGATATCTTATTGTCTGGAAAATCCCATGGATGGAGGAGCCTGGTAGGCTGTAGTCCATGGGGTCGCTAAGAGTGGGACAGGACTGAGCGACTTCACTTTCACTCTTCACTTTCATGCATTGGAGAAGGAAATGGCAACCCACTCCAGTGTTCTTGCCTGGAGAATCCCAGGGACGGGGGAGCCTGGTGGGCTGCTGTCTCTGGGGTCGCACAGAGCCGGACACGACTGAAGCAACTTAGCAGCAGCAGCAGCATTGTGGGTAGAAAAACACAGTAGCCAGAACTATGAGGCCATCTTCAGGGCATGTCTTGTAGGAAAGTCTTGCTTTGTAAATAGGCAACAGGATAACCATCATGTGACCTAACTTCATGAATTCAGATACTTACAGGATAAATAGAAAAACTCTGCCTAAAATCTAAAGTCTCAAAAAATCTCTAGAATCTCTAAAAATCTAAAAAATCTCTAAAAAATCTCAAAAACAGAACATTATTATTTGATCATTGGAAAGCCAATACATTAAATTATTATTCCTTCCTAAGAGAGAAGGAGTTTAATGCAATTTGATAGAGGTAAGAGGGTTGGAGGAGATGAACTGGGTGGAGTATTCAGCTTAAAGAATGAACAAGACTACCTTCCCAACTACACATGTGCAGAAAGGCTCCTTGGAGGTCAGAAAGGGAGGGGGTGCCACCCCATAGTAGATGATGTTAATCTACCCATAGGCCTCCTCCCTTGAACCCATCTTGGCTAGGAGATGCATGTACACACATGGGAGGACCATGAGATGAACCAGATTTTGATTCAGAGCCAGGTGAAGCAAGATGATTGGCCAGAGGAAATCCAGAAAAACTGCCACATAGAGGTGATTCAAATACCATGAGGGCTTGACTCCTTATGAGTCCACCGGTGTGTGTCTATTTACATGTACTCTTTATGACACAAACATGTAGAGCTGCATAAGCTTCACAGAGCTTCTGAATTCCATGAAGACGATAAATCATAACTGTCTTGATTATTGTCTCATTTGTTTCTAACATACTACCAGGTACAGAGAAAACATTCAATAAACATTTTTAGAATAACGGTTGCTGCTGCTGCTGCTAAGTCGCTTCAGTCGTGTCCAACTCTGTGCGACCCCATAGACGGCAGCCCACCAGGCTCCGCCGTCCCTGGGATTCTCCAGGCAAGAACACTGGAGTGGGTTGCCATTTCCTTCTCCAATGCATGAAAGTGAAAAGTGAAGTTGCCCAGTCGTGTCTGACTCCTAGCGACTCCATGGACTGCAGCCCACCAGGCTCCTCTGTCCGTGGGATTTTCCAGGCAAGAGTACTGGAGTGGGGTGCCATTGCCTTCTCCATGGTATTCTTTCATAAATCATCAGATGAAAAGTCGAGTTGCTTCTGAGACCAATCTCGTCTAACATCTCTGTTATATTTAACACAATGATCTCCCTCTGTCTTCTTCAATACTCCCCAATACTCCCCTCCCCGTCAGCCCCCCTCCCCCATGCCCTTGGTTATGCATTACAATCCTTCCTTTGTTCTTTGCTGGACTTTTATCTTTTCTTAAATCCTACACAGTCCTTGGATTGAGACAGAATCCATAACTATCATAGCCAAGTAGATAATAAAAATAAGAATTGTATCTGATGATCAGAGGAAAACTTGGAATGAAGAAGTCTCTGTCCAAATTGGGGAACACAAAACTCAACTAAAAATTTTACTTTTTTTTTTTTTTTAAGTAGACCTTACAAAATGTGTTTATGGGATTTAGTACCTTCCAGGCTAAATGTTGGTGCTCATTAGGGTTCTGTCTTTTCTGGGGTTCACTAATTATTTATGTCATGATAATTCCTGGCCTTAAACATATGGGACTAGACATAGAACATGAGTATACTTATATGCATATATAATTATATTGTACAGTTATATATAAGATCTATTATATATAGACACAATGATTATGGGATTTCCCCATGGACAGAGGAACCTGGCGGGCTATAGTTCTTGGGATCTCAAAAGAGTCAGACATGACATAGCAACTGAACAACAACACAATGATTATATAAAATACATATTATGGCATATATAATTATACGTTTCAAAATTCAGATTTATTATATATCAAGTAGAAGTCCTCTTGCTCCGAAAGTCTGTGAAAATCCCTCAGTCGTGTCCGACTCTTTGCACCCTATGGACTATATACACTCCATGGAATTCTCCATGCCAAAATACGGGTATGGGTAGCCATTCCCTTCTCCAGGGTATCTTCCCAACCCAGGGGTCGAACCCAGGTCTCCTACATTGCAGGTGGATTCTTTACCAGCTGAGCCACGTTCTTATCTATTTCCCTTGTTGTGAATTAGCAACACACTTCTCTCACTCACCTAAAGTGGAATTCAAGTTCGTCATCAATTCCAGCCATTTCTTCAGTCCTCACAATCTATTCATCCCTATGTCTTATAGATCCTTGAATACACCCCTTCTCTTTTGAATGCATAAACCATTCATAAACTCTCACTGTTACGAATTTAACTCAAGTTCTTGTCTCTCGTTGGATCTTTTTGCCATAGTTTTCTTGTCAGTGACTCCAAAACCTAAATGTGTATCAGAACCACCCATGCAATTTTGTGAAAATAAAGATCCCCAGTCCCAGTCACAAGTCATACCTATTGAAGCATAATCTCAGTGATACACCTAGAACACTCACAATTTTTTCCTTAGATCAATGCAGTGGCTTCTTAAAAATGCTCATCAATACTCTTACTGTTTTATCATATCAGTCTATTGTTGCTGTTGTACAGTTGCTAAAGTACAGTTGCTAAATTGTGTCTGACTCTTTTCGACCCCATGGACTGCGCATGCCAGGCTCCTCTTTCCTTCACTACCTCCCAGACTGTGCTGAAAGTCATGTCCTTTGAGTCGATGATACTATCTAACTGTCTCATCCTCTGCCACCCCCTTCTCTTTTCCCTTCAATCTTTCCCAGTAAAGGGTCTTTCCCCGCATCAGAGTCTTTTCCAATGAGTCTGCTCTTGGCTTCAAGTGGCCAAAGTTTTGGAGTTTCAGCTTCAGCATCAGTCCTTCCAATGAATAGTCAGGGTTGATTTCCTTTAAGATTGCCTGATTTGATCTCCTTGCTGTCCAAGGGACTCTCAAGAGTCTTCTCCAGCACCACAGTTCAGAAGGATCAATTCTTTGGTGTTCTGCCTTCTTTATGGTCCAACTCTTACATCCATACATGACTTCTGGAAAAATCATAGCTTTGACTTTATGGATCTTTGTCAGCAAAGTGATGTCTCTGCTTTTTAATATGCTGTTTAGGTTAGCCATAGCTTTCCTTTCAAGGAGCATGCATCTTTTAATTGCGTGACACCAGTCACCATCTGCTGTGATTTTGGAGCCCAAGAAAATAAAATCTGTCACTGTTTCTACTTTCCCCCTTCTATTTGCCACAAAATGATGGGACCAGATGCCATGATCTTACTTTTTTTGTATCTTGAGTTTCAAGCCAGTTTTTTCACTCTCCTCTTTCACTTTCATCAAGAGGCTCTTTAGTTCTTCACTTTCTGCCATTAGAGGGTATAATCTGCGTATCTGAGATCGTTGATATTTTCCCCAGCAATCTTGATACCAGCTTGAGCTTCATCCAGCCTGGTATTTTGCATGATGTACTCTGCATATAAGTTAAAAGCACAGTGACAATACACAGCCTTGACATACTCCTTTCCCAATGTGGAACCAGTCTGTTGTTCCATATAAGGTTCTAACTGTTGCTTCTTGACCCTCATACAGGTTTCTCATGAGGCAGGTAAGGTGGTCTGGTACTCCCATCTCAAAATTTTTCTATAGTTCATTGTGATCCACACAGTCAAAAGCTTTATCTTATTCAATGAAGCAGAAGTAGATGTTTTTCTGGAATCTCCTTGCATTCTCCATGATCCAGTGAATGTTGGCAATTTGATTTCTGGTTCCTCTGTCTTTTCTAAACTCAGCTTGTACATCTGGATGTTCTCAGTTCACATACTACTGAAGCCTAGCTTGAAGGATTTTGAGCATAACCTTGCTAGCATATGAAATGAGTGCAATTGTGTGGTAGTTTGAACATTCTTTGGCATTGCCTTTCTTTGGGATTGGAATAAAAACTGACCTTTTTCCAGTCGAGTGGCCACTGCTGAGTTTTCCAAATTTGCTGGCATATTGAGTGCAGCACTTTCACAGCACCATGTTTTAGGATTTTAAATAGCACAGCTGGATTTCCAGTGCCTCCATTAGCTTTGCTGGTAGTGATGCTTCCTAAGGCCCACTTCATCTTCCACTCCAGGATGTCCAGCTCTAGGAGTGATCACACCATCATGGTTATCTGGGTCATAAAGACTTTTTTTGTATAGTTCTTCTGTGTATTCTTGTCACCGCTTCTTAATCACTTCTCTTTCTGTTAGGTCCTTACCATTTTTGTCCTTTATCGTGTCCATCCTTCCATGAAATGTTCCCTTGGTATCTCTAATTTTCTTGAAGAGATCTCTAGCCTTTCCCATTCTATTGTTTTCCTCTATTTCTTTGCATCAGTCATTTAAAATGGCCTTCTTATCTCTCTTTGCTATTTTCTGGAACTCTGTATTTGGTTGGGTATATCTTTCGCTTTCTCTCTTGCCTTTCGCTTCTCTTCTTTGCTCAGCTATTTGTAAAGCCTCCTCAGACAACCACTTTGCCTTCTTGCATTTCTTTTTTCTTTGGGATGGTTTTGGTCACTGCCTCCTGTACCATGTTTTAAACCTTTGTCCATAGTTCTTCAAGCACTCTTTCTACCAGATGTAATCCCTTTAATCTATTTATCACCGCCACTGTATAATCATAAGGGATTTGATTTAGGTCATACTTGTTTGGCTTAGTGGCTTTCCCTACTTTTTCGATTTAAGCCTGAATTTTGCAATAAGGAGCTCATAATCTGAGCCACAGTCACCTCCTGGTCTTGTTTTTGCTGACTGTAAAGAGGTTCTCCATCATTGGCTGCAAAGAACATAATCAGCCTGATTTCGGTATTGACCATCTGGTGATGTCCATGTATAGAGTCATCTCTTGGGTTGTTGGGAAAAGGTGTTTGTTATGACTAGTGTGCTCTCTTGACAAAACTCTGTTAGCCTTTTTCCTGCTTCATTTTGTACTCCAAGACCAAACTTGGCTGTTATTCCAAATATCCGTTGACTTCCTACTTTTGCATTCCAATCCTCTATGATGAAAAGGACATCTTTTATTGTGTTAGTTCTGGAAGGTGCTGTAGGTCTTCATAGAACTGGTCAATTTCAGCTTCTTCAGCATCAGTGATTGGGGCATAGACTTGGATTACTGTGGCATTGAATGGTTTACCTTGGAAACGAACTGAGATCATTCTGTCATTTTTGAGATTTCACCCAAGTACTGCATTTCAGACTCTTTTGTTGACTATGAGGGCTACTCCATTTCTTATATGGAATTCTTGCCCATGATAGTAGTATAATGGTCATTTGATTTAAATTTGCCCATTCCTGTCCATTTTAGTTCACTGATTCCTAAGATGTCAGTGTTCACTCTTGCCATCTCCTGCTTGACCACATCCAATTTACCTTGATTCATGTACCTGACATTCCAAGTTCTTATGCAGTATTGTTCTTTACAGCACTGGACTTTATTTTCACCACCAGACACATCCACACTGAGTGTTGTTTTTGCTTTGGCCCAGCCAGTTCATTCTTTCTGGAGATATTAGAAATTGCCCTCTGCTCTTTCCCAGCAGCATATTAGACTCCTTCTGACCTGGGGACTCATTTCCAGGACCATATCTTTTGCCTTTTCATGCTTTTAATGGGGTTCTCCCAGCAAGAATGCTGGAGTGGTTTGCCATTTTCTCCTCATGTGGACCATGTTTTGTCAGAACTCTTCACTATGACCTGTCTGTCTTGGGTGGCCCTGCACAGCATGGCTCATAGCTTCCTTAAGTTACCCAAACCGCTTCATCACGACGAGGCTGTGATCTATGACGCTTATTTAAGCCATTCACACTCATTCTGCTCTCTTCATTCCTCTTCCTAGACAGTGGAGCATAGCAGCCAGTACAACAAAGAGGAGCCACAGACCCAGGTGCTGCTCTAGAGCCCAGAAGTGCCTCAGGCTTAAGGACTTTAGTGATGGACAGTGCCAGTCGAAAGTCACAATGAAGGCAAGTGTTCCAGCTAGCAAATTATCCAGCTAACCTCAGAAAAGCCCAGTTGTAATGTTACATAATGAAATAATTTTCCTCAAAAAATAATTTATCTTCTTCAGGGATGAAACGTTATTATTTGATGAAGTACTTCTGTTGGTTTTGTTGGAGTTTTGACCTCATACTGGAAGCTAGGGACCATGTGAAACCCAACATTGCTTGTATTAATAAGCCTCTGCTCAGGGAGGAGAAAATCCCTCAAATAGAGTGAAAAGAGTTCTGCATGTCATTGGTCTAATAGTTGATCATCTTTAACAGAAACCCACTGTTAAAAAATAGCAAATTTTCATAAGTAGGTAAAAAAAATTCTTAAGCTTCTTAAACGTCTACTTATAAGAAATAGTAATTTTTCAAAACTAGAGGGCTGATCACCAACCCGGTTTTAAAAAACAAACTGTCTCGGGGTGGGCAGCACAGCTGTGATGGAGAAAGAGGTGCCCTCTTGTGGCATGAATGGAAAATGACCAAAGTGCTGGCAGACTTTATTCTACTTGTTCTCTTGCCTTTGGAACTATTGAGCTAATGATTTCTCTCTTTTATCTCCATTCCAGTACAGAGGTTCTCCATCTTTGGCTGCAAAGAACATAATCAGCCTGATTTCAGTATGCAAATATTTCTTTTCCAGGACAGAGTGCTGTTTCTAATCTTATTAAGTCTTAAGATTGACTTAGAAGTACACTGCTCTCTTGTGGTAGATCTGTCCCTTTGCAAAGACAGTGATGAATTTCTGTAGTCCAACTCCCAGCTTAAGAATTTTAAAGATTTAAATATTGCCTAAATGGTGGGTGAGCATTTGAGGAAATGCATAGAAGTCTTGAACACAATCCTAATAGAATTTCACATTTTCTATTAACATTACATAAGAAGAACAAGAAAGTTCATCTTAATACAGCCTTTTAAAACACATGTGCTATAATTATTGGTTTTGAACCCAGTGTTTCCTTCCCTTGTCTTTTCTTGTCTTGTGTTCATTAAAAATAGTGACATGGCTGCTGCTAAGTCACTGCTGCTAAGTCACTTCAGTCGTGTCCGACTCTGTGTGACCCCATAGACAGCAGCCCACCAGGCTCCCCGTCCCTGGGATTCTCCAGGCAAGAGTACTGGAGTGGGTTGCCATTTCCGTCTCCAATGCATGAAAGTGAAAAGTGAAAGTGAAGTCGCTCAGTTGTTTCCGACTCTTAGCGACCCCATGGACTGCAGCCTACCAGGCTCCTCCGTCCATGGGATTTTCCAGGCAAGAGTACTGGAGTGGGGTGCCATTGCCTTGACATGGCTATTTCTAACTACTTCAAATAGAAACAAACAAAACTTCCCCAAATTTATTGTCCATGATTATTTGTGAGAAATGCTCCTAAATTAAAATTTTCTATCTCAAGAACTTGAATGCTCAGCAGGTGTTTGGCATAATAAAAACATGTGGGTTTCATTGAATTTATTTAATGAGCAAATTAAAAGCTTCACATTGTATTACTCATATGCTAGAATTCAGATATCATATTTCTCATGGAATAGATAGGTTAGGCAATGAAAGCTGTATAAATTAATTTTCATATTTTAAGTGCACTTGAAAGGAGTTTATTGTGTGAGAAAATGTATTTAGTGCCTGCTACCTGTCAATATTGCACTGCATAGAGGTATATAGAGAAAATACACTCCTTACTTTTAAGGAGTACAGTGACCAATGAAGCAAATAGATACCTACTATGTTTTACTTTTTAAAAATGAATTTTTAGATTATATATTTATTTTAAAATAAGCTATATATTAATTTAGTTTCTCCCCCAAAGAGGTATACTTTTATGGCTACTTTTCCTATTTTTTAAACTTCCAAAATAAAAAGAGTATAAATAAAGTTTTAACTAAATATAAAATTGTTGGTACAACATGGCCATCCTATGAGGCCTGTATTAGGGTTCTCCAGAGCAACAGAACAAATAGGGTATATACAGATATTTATAAGTGGAAATTTATTGTAGGGATTGACTCACAGGGTTATGGTGGCAGAGAGGACTGTCTGCAGGCTGGAGAAGTTGAAAAGCTGATGGTGTAATTCAGTCTGAATTGGAAGGCCTGAGAATTGGAGGTTGATGGTGTAATTTCCTATCCAAGGCCCAAGAACCTGGAATATCGATGGCCCAAGGGCAGGAGAAGATGGAGATCCGAGAGACACAGAGAGAAAGTGAAAGTGTTAGTCGCTCAGTCATTTCCAACTCTTTGGGACCCAGTGGACTGTAGCCCACCAGGCTCCTCTGTCTGTGGCATTCTCCAGGTGAGAGTACTGGAGTGGGTAGCCCTTCCCTTCTCCAGGGCATCTTCCCGACTCAGAGATGGAACACTGGTCTCCTGCATTGCAGGCAGAGTCTTTACAGCCTGGGCCACCAGGGAAGCCCAAGGACAGATTAAACCCTCCTTTGCCTTTTTGTTCTATTCAGGCCCTCGGTGGATTGGGTGATGCAACCTCCAGGAGAAAGATTTGCTTTTTCTCAGTTCACCAATTCAAATGCTAATCTCTTCCCTACACACCCTCACAAGCACTCCCAGGAGACAGGTGACAGTCATGCTGAGGGCTTAGAACCAAGGCTGCTCACACAGGGAGCAGGCTGCCAGCTTCCACTGCCCGAAGCCACCTGTGTGTCGTGCCTCTGACCTGGGCTCGACAATGAGGCCTCCCGCCCTTCACCCCCAGATGCTTTATTGGAAGGAACGGCACCTTTGCCCCAAAGTGCTAGTCGCTCAGTAGTGTCTGACTCTTTGTCACCCCGTGAACTGTAGCCCGCCAGTCTCCTCTGTCCATGGGATTCTCCAGGCAAGAATACTGGAGTGGGTTGCCATTCCCATCTCCAGGGGAATCTTCCCGACTCAGGGATTGAACCTGGGTCTCCTGCATTGCAGGCACATTCTTTACTATCTAAGCCATCAGGGAAGCCCCAAAGAGGCAATCCTGAAGATGGGGCCCAATAGATGCACACGTCCCCATCAGGAGATTTTATTTCATGAGGTTTCCTAGGACTCAGGCTGCAAATACCAGGTGGGGCATGTGGAGGAATTCAGATAGTCAAAAACTGCGTTTGCTGAAATTTCCACCATTTGGTCATTACTAGAGAGTTACAGGTTTAAGACACAACAATGATAAATCCTCCAAAATGCCAAAGGTAACTTGCTCCAAAAATAGCAAGGAAAACTGCTGAAAAGGAGAAGGGAGCGGTGCTGACTGTGTGGCCTCCCTCGTGCCAGGACTTGAGGAACTTCTGGGTAATTTTAGCACTTTTCTTAGTAGGAAACGCCATGTGTCAGGGGCACCTCTCCAGTCCCGGCTGGAACACAGCTGCAGAGATGAGGGGAGCCCTGCTCTTGTTTAATCTGGCTGATCAAGGAAGGAACGGAATGTGCTCCTTCCACAGCTGCAGACCCTCCTGTCGTGGCATTAGCTGCTCCAGGAGCAAGGTCTCGTCCAGCACTATTAATATTCCGGAAAGTTCTCTGACTCATAACACCAGAGAGGTCAGTAATCCTTTTCTCTCTGTTACAGTAATGTATGATCATGATATGTTACAGTAAAGTGTGATTAAAAACAGTAGGTAATCATAATATGGGGCTTCCCTGGTGGCTCAGATGGTAAAGAGTCTGCCTATCAATGCAGGAGACACAGGTGACACAGGAAACCCAGGTTTGATCCCTGGGTGGGGAAGACCCCCTGGAGGAGAAAATTGCAACTTACCCCAGTATTCTTGCCTGAGAAATCCCAGGGACAGAGGATCCTGACAGGCTACAGCCCCTGGGGTCACAGAAAGAGTCAGACATGACTTAGCGACTAAATAGCAACAAACAACAATCATAATATGACCATGTTTCTCAACTTAGCCACGAGGAACCCTCAGAATGATCACAGTAGGTAAGAAACCACAATGACAGGCAGACCTTGGAGATATGGTGGCCTTGGTTCCAGATCATGGCAATAAAGAAGATGTTATAAGAAAGTGAATCACATCAAGGTTTTGAGGGTTTATTTATATTTTTATTGTATTTAATTTTTATTTTATATTGAAGTATAGTTGATTAACAGTCTTTTGTTAGATTCAAGTGTACAGCAAAGTAACACATACATACATAATACATACACAAGTATCTATTCTTTTCCCATTTAGGTTATTAAAGAATATTGGGCAGAGTTCCCTGTGCTATACAGTAGGTCCATTTTGGTTATCCATTTTAAATATGATAGGAGTCACATCAAGTTTTTGGCTTCCCAATGCATATAAAAGTTGTATTGACAGTATGATAGAGTCTTTAAAGTGTGTGATAGTATTATGTCTGAAAAAACTGCATAGATTTTAATTTAAAAATGATGCTGTTGGGAAAATGGTGCTGAATAGACTTTCAGACTTTAAGTTTGTAAAAAATGGAGTATCTGTTAAGTGAGATAAAACAAAATATGCCAGTATAAGGCATTGAGAAAGAATTTAGAGAATCTAATTGACTTCCTCCAGCTCTATCACCAGTCCAAGAGACAGGTTTCCTTAGCTGCCTGAGTTCTGTGTTCGGCAGGATTGAGTCAGAGAGTAGCCTCATTAATTGATGATGTCTCCTATGAATGTTGGGTCCATGGAGTGATGCCAGCTGCACTGTACGGCAAACCTAATTTTATGCCAGTTTGTTGAAAAGAAGCCTTTCCTTTTGCTTAGGTAAAATTTGAGATTGTAGGAGTGCATTCTTATAGCTCCAAAGACACACACACAGAAAATTTCTAAGAAGAAATATGAACAGAGGAGGACAAAGATGAAGAGATTTAGAAGTGTATTCCCATATGATATCTGAAAAAGAGAAGGCAATCCAAATAAAGTTTTTTAACTGGTGATATTATATGAATTCTATTCACAAGCTTTTACATCCTCACATTTTACCCGCAGCCAGATATACAGTGACTATTATATGTACTAGAATTCACAGATTTATTCAAAATGGAAAAATATTTTTAATCAGCTGTACTACATATTAGATTCACTTCTGAACATTATGTAATTACTTATAATCAGCTGCTGGTAAAGACTTATATCTGAAGTCGAATTACCTCTAATGTAACATTGCTTCTTGAATGTTAGCAGAAGCAGAAGTAGCTTACCTTCATTTCTGCTTGACCGCCTTTACTTAAACTAGAAATTTATCTTGTAGGAAAAAGAAACCTCTATCCAAATTTCTGACTACTTCAATATGATTTTTGAAAACTAATATACCAGAGTTTTTAACCCTAAAAGACTGTATTCTAAAACACAAAGCAACTTCATTTCCTCATCTCCTCCTTTTGTTTCAAAAACAAGCAACAGAGAAACAAAGAAATAAACAAAACACATTCCCTGCACGCACTTGTGTCTTCATTAGAAGAATAACAGGAGCTGTCAGTTCCCATTAACTAGTCAGTAGCAAGCAATGTCACTTCATGGGAAATAGATGGGGAAACAGTGGAAACATCAGACTTTATTTTTTTGGGCTCCAAAATCACTGCAGACGGTGACTGCAGCCATGAAATTAAAAGACGCTTACTCCTTGGAAGATAAGTTATGACCAACCTAGATAGCATATTGAAAAACAGAGACATTACTTTGCCAACAAAGGTCCGTCTAGTCAAGGCTATGGTTTTTCCAGTAGTCATGTATGGATGTGAGAGTTGGACTGTGAAGAAAGCTGAGTGCCAAAGAATTGATGCTTCTGAACTGTGGTGTTGGAGAAGACTCTTGAGAGTCCCTTGGACTGCAAGGAGATCCAACCAGTCCATTCTGAAGGAGATCAGCCCTGGGATTTCTTTGGAAGGAATGATGCTAAAGCTGAAACTCCAGTACTTTGGCCACCTCATGCGAAGAGTTGACTCATTGGAAAAGACTCTGATGCTGGGAGGGATTGAGGGCAGGAGGAGAAGGGGACGACAGAGGATGAGATGGCTGGATGGCATCACTGACTCGATGGACATGAGTCTGAGTGAACTCCGGGAGTTGGTGATGGACAGGGAGGCCTGGCGTGCTGCGATTCATGGGGTCGCAAAGAGTCGAACACGACTGAGTGACTGAACTGAACTTAACTGAGCAAGCAATGTATAAGCAGAAACTTTGAGAAGTGTCAAAGTACTATTATTCTACAGACCAATGAGCCTGCCATCTCACTCTACAAAGTATTTTAAAAAGAGCCCCAGATAATAGCTTTAAGTAGGCAGTTGGACCCTACTCTGGGAAAGAAAAGGGTCGAGGGATGATGAACTGTGTTTATCTACACTGAGCTAGCAAATACAACCGAGGCAATACTTCCTGACTTTGGGGAATTCCCAGGTGCATGTGGATAAAGAGAAAACTTAGGGACACAGGAAGAAGAAAGACCAATATTTGCTCTGGGTATTGGGCTGTTAACGCAATTGACGCAGATCACACTGGCTGAGTAACAAGAGGCCAGGGCCTGAGCTGCATGGAGGGGAATGGTCTCAGGATGTGGGGGGAGTTTTCACATCCTGTTACACTTGTTTTTTTTTTTTTTTTTTTTTTTTAAAGCTTTTTTTTTTTTTTTTTTTAAAGCTGTGGAAAATACTGGAAGGCTTGGGCAGGCAGTTGGAAAACAAAAGTTGTGCTCCTTGTAACTGTATGCCTGCCTCTTCGCCAGCCGGCGTGTGCAGAAGAGAAGCGGCCCAGATGAAGATCATTTCCTCTTGCTCCCATGCCCATTTGCAATGATTGTTTCTTAAAGGTCACCAGATGACTCGCCAGCACATTTTTGTATAAGGAGTCCAGCTCTCTGTTTTGACGTTAGTCAGATATGCATGTGGCACCTGAGGAAAAAGGAGAAGACGAGGAAGAATCAGGTTTTCTTTTGGCTCAATCAAAAACTGTCAACTTGGAAGCTCTGACGTGTCGGAGAAACTTATTTAGCCTAGACAGCCTCAACCTGGCAAAAAATTCTTTTGTAATATTTTTATACCAGAGTTTTAAAATTTTACCCCCCTTTCCCCACGCTTTTAAACTTTTCCATTTTATTCCTTCCTTTTCCTTCTTCCTTTCTCAAACTTTTTCTAGGCCCTTATTATATATTCCAGCTGTGCAACAGCTGGAAATGTATACAGGGCTTCCCCAGGGGCTCAGACAGTAAAGAATCTGCATGCAATGCAGGAGACCTGAGTTCGATCCCTGGGTTGGGAAGATCCCCTGGAGGAGCACATGGGAACCCACTCTAGTATTCTTGCCTGGAAAACCCCCATGAACATAGGAGCCTAGTGGGCTCCAGTCTATAGGGTTGCAAAGAATTGGACACAACTGAGCAGCTAAGCATAGCATTATATATAAAACAGTCCTGGTATCAACAGGGTTTACAGTCTAATGAAAAATTTGAAAACAATTAGTAGCAAAACAACCTTATAAATGCCATAATTGACTCATGTACAAAGTGACATGTGTCCTAGACCATGACCTGTGAAACATTGAAAGTTCACACTAATTGATGTGTTTAGTTGCTAAGTTATGTCTGACTCTTTGCTACCCTACGGGACTATAGTCTTCCAGGCTCCTCTGTCCATGGGATTCTCCAGGCAAGAATACAAGACTGGGTAACTTTTCCATTCTCCAGGGGATCTTCCTGACTCAGGGATTGAACCCGCATCTCCTGTGTCTCCTGCATTGGCAGGAGGTGAATTGCTTACCCACTGAGCCATTGGACACTAACTGATATCCTAATATAACTCAACGTTCAAAAACAAACATCATGGCATCTGGTCCCATCATTTCATGGTGAATAGATGGGGAAACAATGGAAACAGTGACAGACTTTATAAAATCACTGCAGATGATAACTGAAGCCATGAAATTAAAAGATGCCTGCCCCTTGGAAAAAAGCTATGACAAACTTAGACAGCATATTAAAAAGCAGAGACATTTCTTTGCTGACAAAAGTCTGTATAGTCAAAGCTATGGTTTTTCCAGTAGTCATTTTGGATGTGACAGTTGGACCATAAAGAAGTCTGAGTGCCGAAGAATTGATGCTTTTGAACTGTGTGCTGGAGAAGACTTTTGAGAGTCCCTTGGACTGCAAGGAGATCCAACCAGTCAATCCTAAAGGAAATCAATCCTGAATACTCATTGGAAGGACTAATGCTGAAGCTGAAGCTCCAATACTTTGGCCACATGATGTGAAGAGCCAACTCATTAGAAAAGACTCTGAGGAAAGGGCATGGGAAAGATTGAAGGTAGGAGAAGGAGGGGACAACAGAGAACAAAATGGCTGGTTGGCATCACTGACTCAGTGGACATGAGTTTGAGCAAGGTCCAGGAGATGGTGAAGGACAGGGAAGCCTGGAGTGCTACAGTTCAAGGGGTTGCAAAGAGTCAGACATGATTGATTGACTAAACAACAACAATACAATTAATTTTGGTTTCTCTATTTATCTATATATTTATCAAATTTATACATTTGATCAATAAGTGGGTTTTGAGGCTTTTTATTTTTACCTTTTCTTTCTTTTTAAAAAGTTCACCTGTAGAAGATTGCCTTGACTGATTTCTTTCAACCAAGATATTGGTTATTGTGTGCAAGGCAGGCATAGTGCTAGGATTACAAGGTTACAAATGACTAGAAAAGTCCTTGATTTAAATAGCATCACCGACTCAATGGACATGGATTTGAGCAAACTCTGGGAGGTAGTGAGGGACAGGGAAGCCTGGCATGCTATGCTACTGTCCAGGGGTCACAAAGAGTTGGACACAACTTAGCAACTGAACAATGACAATAAATATGGCAATGAAAAAAAAATCGTTCATGGTATTATGGATGAGACAGATTTTCAAAGCAATACTAGATAATTCAGGTAAGTCATTTCTAGAAGTTATAGATGAGGTACTGTGGGAATGTAGAGCAAGAAAAGGTTACTTTTCAGGGAAAAAATTAATTTAAAAAGATACATGCACCCTAAATGTTTGCAGCAGCACTATTTACAATAGCCAAAACACGGAAGCAACCTAAGTGTCTCTAGACAGAGGAATGGATAAAGAAGATGTAGTAATATAAACAATGGAACATTACTCAGTCATGAAAAGAATGAAATAATGCTACTTGCAGCAACATAGATGAACCTAGAGATTATCATACTAAGTAGCTTATTTAATTTATATGCAGAGTACATCATGAGAAATGATATACTGAGTGAAGCTCAAGCTGGAATCAAGATTGCCAGGAGAAATATCAATAATCTCAAATATGCAGATGACATCACCCTTATGGCAGAAAGCAAAGAAGAACTAAAGAGCCTCTTGATGAAAATGAAAGAGGAGAGTGTAAAAGTTGGCATAAAACTCAACACTCAAAAAACTAAGATCATGGCATCTGGTCCCATCGCTTCATGGCAAACAGATGGGGAAGCAATGGAAATAGTGACAGACTTTATCTTTTTGGGCTCCAAAATCGCTGTAGATGGTGACTGCAGCCATGAAATTGACGAGTGGATTAGGTGAAGTCACAAAGCACAGATGACATTTGAGTTAAGTCTTGAAAATGATTGTGTCCACTAGACTGGTGGCACTGTGTTTGTGTCAGATTGTACCCAAGTTTGGGTACAATGCAGTGACTTTTGTACCTGCAAAACTGAAAAAGTTATGACAAACCTAAGAAGACAGCATATTAAAAAGCAGAGACATTACTTTGCCAAAAAAGGTCCATCTAGTCAAAGCTATGGTTTTTCCAGTAGTCATGTATGAATGTGAAGTTTGGACCATAAAGAAAGCTGAGCGCCAAAGAATTGATGCTTGTGAACTGTGGTGTTGGAGAAGACTTTTGAGAGTCCCTTGGACTGCAAGAAGATCCAACCAGTCAATCCTAAAGGAATCAGTTCTGAATATTCATTGGAAGGACTGATGCTGAAGATGAAGTTCCAATATTTTGGCCACCTGATGAGAAGAATTGACTCATTTGAAAAGACCCTGATGCTGGGAAAGATTGAAGAGAGGAGAAGGGAGGAGAAGGGGACGACAAAGGATGAGATGGTTGGATGGTATCACTGACTCAATGGACATGTGTTTGAGCAAGCTCTGGGTGTTGGTGATGGACAGGGAAGCCTGGTGTGCTGCAGTGGGGTCGCAAAGAGTCAGACACAACTGAGTGACTGAACTGAACTGAAGTGAAAGTAAATCATATGATATGATACTTGCTTATATCATATGACATTGCTTATATGTGGAATCTAAAAAAATGATATAAATGATCTTATTTTCAAAACAGAAATAGACTCACAAACATAGACAACAAATTTATGGTTAACAAAAGGGGAATGAGGGAGGGATAAATTAGGAGTTTGGGACTAAAATGTAAAGACTACTATATATAAAATAGATTACAAGGACTAACTGTATAGTACAAGGAACTCTACTTAATATCTTGGAATAACCTATACTGGAAAAAAAATCTAAGAAAGAATATATATATATACACAAAACTGAATCACTTTGCTGTATACCTGAAGCTAACACAGCATTGTAGATCAATTGTATTTTAGTAAAAATTGAAGAAAAGAGAAAAGTTTACTTTATTCTGATGGACTTCTTGGGAAACGAGTGGATTAGGTGAAGTCACAAAGCACAGATGACATTTGAGTTAAGTCTTGAAAATGATTGTGTCCACTAGACTGCTGGCACTGTGTTTGTTTCAGATTGTACCCAAGTTTGGGTACAATGCAGTGACTTTTTTTTTACAGCTGTCAAATGTACATAACTGAAAATTAATTATTGCCTATCCTTATTTTTAAGTCTTCTGGTTGCCCTTACCTCTCTAGTCATATTACTCAGATCCATCCCTTTCTTGGTTCCCAGGTGGTGCTAGTGGTAAAGAATCTGCCTGCCAATGCAGGAGATGCAAGAGACACCAGTTTGTTCTCTGGGTTGGGAAAATCCCTTGGAGAAGGAAATGGAAACCCACTCCAGTATTCTTGCCTGAAAATTCCATGGACTGAGAAGCCTGGTGGGCTATAGTCCAAAGAATCTCAAAGAGTCAGACATGACTGATCGACTAAGCACATCAAGAGTCAGACATGACTGAGAGCATGCGTGCGTGCACACACACACATACACACACACACACACACACACCTTTCTTAAGGCCTCCCTCACCTCACTCTACTCTTGCAATTTTCTGACCCACATCTTTTAAGAGTGTCTTTCAAGTTAACCCTTCACAATCTACTCACCTCTGAGCCTCACCTTATCTCCAAAAGACTCATTATACACAGCAATGACCAAAGAACTAACTAAAGACCTTATCATACAGCAGAGGCTTTAAAATGTCAGCCTTCCCACTCTCCAACATCTTCTATAAGTGGAAGAGAACAGACTAGAAATGTATTGTTTCACTATTAAGTATACAAACAACTACTCTACCAGTTTTCATTTTTAATCATTTTCATTCTTGTGAATTATTCTTGACTCCTGACATCATATTTTTCTAGGTATTTTTATACCAATATCACTTGTTCCTGTTTATTTGTAACTCATAGCACATATTACATTGTATCACCTCTCCACAATATGTTATTATATCACATCCCTACAATATATCATTAGGTCACATTCTTACGTGGGTGCTAAGTTGCTTCAGTCATGTCCGATTCTTTGTGATCCTGTGGACTGAAACTCACCAGTCTCCTCTGTTCATGGGATTCTCCATGCAAGAATACTGGAGTGAGTAGCCATGCCTTCTTCCAGGGGATATTCCCAATCCAGGGATCAAACCAGCATCTTTTATGTCTCCTGCATTGGCATGCGGGTTCTTTACCACTAGCGCCACTGGGAAGCCCTCACATCCCTATGGTAAGAATGCACATAATTGTGCATTCTTGCAATTATTGCATACTCTGCCTGATTATCACATGCTGGTCAGAAATGATTCTACTGCAAGGCTCCCAATTTTTTAAAACAGAAAACTGAAAAGAACAATGGAGCCTCTCAGGCTAATATTTGTAAACTATCGAGACCAGTCTTGACTGGTCAGAACAAGTGACAATTAGGTAGGTTAGTTAACAGTAGAGAACATAAGTGCTTGGATGGTACTGAGTCTAAGTTTGATAGGTTACCGTTGGTCAAGTTAGTTACAACCATAAATTCTGCTGTTGCCTTTATTCTTTAGAGAGGCTGAACTGAAGAGACCCAACTGTTTTTCAGTTCTGAGAAGAAGCAGGCCAAGTACATTTTTAGGGCTTCTGTATTTTCTGAACTTTTCCTAAATTTTCTCTTTGAGAGTAGAGAAAATATTGCTTTCTGAGAAAAGGTATGTTCTTGGAACAACTGCTGAAAGCTAAAAATAGTGGCAATTGAACATAAGAATGCCTGGAGGGAAGAAAGTCAAACTGTAGATTTGAGTTACTATATTTGACTTAAAACATCCCCCCAAAAGGAAGAAAACAAAATTCTCATAAGTTATATTAAAATTCCAGTTGCTGTTATTTGAAAAGCAGCTGTCTTTTATAGTATGAGCTTTACTTCCCTTAAAACAAATAATTTCATGTTATTTATTTTTCTGAGAACTCAGTACCAATTCAACTGATATAACACCAGACGTTACTGGTTAGATAACTAAATTTAGTTTTATACAGGTAATCATAAAATAAAAATCAGAACATTTTACCTCAAAGTGTAAATTAACTTTCTTCACAGTTTTTAAGAATGCCAGGTCTCTTTCCAGTTTATAAAAATCATTCTTTTCATAAAGCACATAAAACTTCAAATGAAAAAAGTAAGCCTTGCTGATTGAAAATGGCTAATGATTTATCTGAATCCAGTGTCTAGCCCCTTTGGAATTTACTGTTTGAGTATGAAAGAGAGAATAATAACATTTTTATTTATCTGCTGGGAGACAGTGTCTGTGAAGCCATATATTCTATTGATGAACCCAGAACGATCTTTTATTTTTAAATCTTTTACCTAAGCTCATATTCTTTATTATAGTATTATTTTTTAGTTAATTAATTATTAATCAATCAATTACTTTTTGGTTGTGCTGGGTCTTCGTTGCTGTGCACGGGCTTCCTCTAGTTACCGAGACTGAGGGCTGCTCTCTGTTGTGGTATGTGGGTTTCTCACTGCGGTGGCTTTTGTTGTGGAGCAGAGGCTCTGGTGCATAGGCTTCCTAGTTGCAGCATGTCGGCTCAGTGGTTGTGGTGCATGGGTGTAGTTGCCCTGTGGCATGCGTAATCTTCCTGGACCAGGAATTGAACCTATGTCTCATGCAATGGCAAGCAGATTCCTAGACACTGTACCACTAGGGAAGTCCTAAGACAATATTCTTTCATTTTGACAGTAAGTGACACTGTGAACAACATTCTAGCTCCAAGTTTATCTTCAGACTAATCCAGTGGATGCCATTAATCTTTGAACAGTAGCGATAACGCTGGCTGTTCTCCTGCTGTTCCTTGCTAATTGCTTCTGAGCTCAATGATGCATTTTCTTTGCTATGGAAACAAATAGATTCTGAGGGTCCAAGGAAATGAAGCATGAAATTTATCCCAGGAGCTCACAGTTTATTGCCTGGATTTTTTTTTGATGGATCTTTCATCTCTGTCATTGACTGAGGTAATTCAGTAAAACTATCATTCATGCTCTTAATCCTTTCCCCAGCCAGCACCCACTCAATCATTTGGGCCATCTTACTTTTTGAAAGGGCTTCCCTGATGCCTCAGATGGTAAAGAGTCTGCCTGCAATGCAGAAAACCCAGGTTCAGTCCCTGGGTTGGGAAGATCTCCTGGAGAAGGAAATGGCAACCCACTCCAGTATTCTTGCCTGGACAAGAATTCTTGCCATGTACAGAGGAGCCTGGCAGGCTACAATTCATGGGATCACAAAGAGTCGCACACGACTGAGAGACTAACACTTTCACACTTTTCATTTTTGAAAGCATATCGCATTTAAATTTTGGATGAAACATCAAAGTGGGTGCTAAATGTAATACTAGGTAAAACTTATTATACAGTTAAAGAGCCATGTGAGAAATCTGTGGTTCATCAGGGATTGATAATGTATTCAAAATCATAGGACTTATGTAGAGTACAAGGTCCATTTGTAAAGTATCCAATAAACTAGCTTAGGGGGTTGCGGGCATTAAAAGTAGGGCTTCATCCACTGAATAAATACTTCTGGTTAATCTCTAAATAATGGGAATTATAAATGTTGTCAAAAGTCTAATTTGTTTTCTTGAGCAGTCTCAGTTTCAATGGTAGAAACATTTTCTTTATATATTAGGAGTGCCTTTGTTTCTAAGGCACTCCTTATTCCTCATTTGTGGCTCAGCTGGTAAAGAATCTACCTGCAATGTGAGAGACCTGGGTTGGGAAGATCCCCTGGAGAAGGGAAAGTCTACCCACTCCTGTATTCTGGCCTGGAGAATTCCATGGACTAAGTCCATGGGATTGCAAAGAGTCGGACAAGACTGAGCGACATTCACACTTTTCACTTGCTTCTAAGGCACTCCTTATTCCTTAAAATACACCCTCTCTTGTGATCATAAACCAGATGCAGTGACTATTAATAAGGAGATAAAAAATATCTAATTCTCAATACATTCCTGTGAAAGAAGCAGGTGACATATACCATTACCTATTTTAACTAAAAGATGAATGTTACCATTAATTCATTGAATATGCATTGGTGTCGCAGAAATTTTAGATGTTGGAGATATGCATTTACAGCCCCTGTTTTGAGAAGAACTAAAATTTGATGCAGAGTCTAGTGTGGAGATTATAAAATGATAAACCATGGTAAGATCTAGGCATCACATATGTTTGTTTTGATCCACATAGATTGAAAAAATACTGATATAGTTGAAATAGATAGTTTTCTCTCCAAATCCGGATTTCTAGACTTTTATTGAAAACCTAACACTGGGCTACTGCCTAGGGGAGACATATGTTCTTCAGTTTCTACCACTTCCTGGCAAATACACCAGCCCACTTCCTTAATTTATATGCAGTAGTAATGCAAATGAGAGGGCAATGGCACCCCACTCCAGTACTCTTGCCTGGAAAATCCCATGGACGGAGGAGCCTAGTAGGCTGCAGTCCATGGGGCCGCTAAGAGTTGGACACGACTGAGCGACTTCACTTTCACTTTTCACTTTCATGCATTGGAGGAGGAAATGGCAACCCACTCCAGTGTTCTTGCCTGGAGAATCCCATGGACAGAGGAGCCTGGTGGGCTGCTGTCTATGGGGTCGCACAGAGTTGGACACAACTGAAGCGACTTAGCAGCAGCGGCAGTAATGCAAAGGAATGAGGGTGAGAACCTGTAACACTCAGTGATTCAAGTGAACAGTGATAGGGAGGCTAGTAAGCAGAATTTCAGGATGGCTCCAAGATGCTCACCTCCTGATATTCCTGTGATTATGGTTCTGTTATATGACGAAGGGGAGATGATCCAGATTGTGCTAGTCTAATCACACAAGTCCTTGAAAAACAGCGTTTTCTCTACCAGGGAGCAGAGGAGAAAGTCAGAAGGATTTAAAGAATGAGAAGCACTCTACCCATAAAGATGGGTGCTGCCATTTGAAGATGGAAGGGCAGAGGTGAGAACTGCCTCTAGAAGCTACAAGTGACTCTCAGCTATCAACCAGCAAGAGGATGATGACCTCTGTCCTGAAGCCGTGAGCAACTGAATTCAGCCAACAACTTGAATGAGTTTGGACTGAGATTCTTCACCCAGAGCCTCCAAAAAGAGCCAGTCCAGCAAGTACCTTGATTTCAGCCTTGTGAGACTCGGAGCAGAAAACTCAGGGGAGCTCAGTGAGACTTTTGATCTATCGATCAGTGGAACAATAGATGGGTGCTGTTATAAACCACCGAGTTTGTGGTCAAGTATTGTAACAGTAATAGCAAAACAATTCAAGTGAGGAAATAGCTAAAGTCAACTTGGGTGATTAGAAACATATCTCACTTTAAGTGAGATAGTGAACATAAGAGATGAAATCAGATCAAAAAACCCCCCAAAACTATGGTTCAATTTTGCTTTGGAATCGGATCCTTGAAAGAGCCATGCAGTTGTATTCACTCATTAATTCAAAAGTATTTATGGTGCATCTACTAAGCACTGGGATTGGTTTAGAGGATACCAATAAAACTGACCTACATCCAATTTCCCACACATAGTAAGCACTCAGTGTTATGCTGAACTAAATGCTTTTAAGAAGCCTGAGTTTGGTGCCTTAAAATTCTTAGGTTATATAGTGAATAAATATCTGTATCATCACAACCCCTACCCCCACTCTCACCATGCTGCTTTTATCACTTTATTTTTTTCTACATGTATTTATCTCATTTACTCCTGAATACAGAAATAAAGTAGTTTATTAATTTATTTTTTTACTCTCAATTTAGGCTTTATATTGTGTGTATGTTTGAAAATTGCAAATTCAACTTTCATTCATTCAATTCTGAATGGCGAATTCAGTGCAATTCACCTTTGAATTGATGGACTGGACAGATTGGGTTCTCTTGTTTGCAGGTTGTTCCTCTGCCTAAAATCCACAGCAGAGAGTAGGCCCTGGATTGTGTCCCCTGATGGGCCATCATGATGCATCCACAGAGATACGTCAAGCTGGTCAGGAAAGGATCCTATGCCATACTAAAGTTTTTTGTTTCTTTGTTTTGTATATTTTCATTGCAACAGGAAAGTTATAGGCTCTTTGCAAGACTCCCCTTGGGTTCTGTTTCAGATTCACTGTAAATTTTGCCTTGGTATGGAGAAAGACTCCAGATCTCTTAAGATTTACTTGGATCATGAATTTCTCTAACCATTATTGGTATAAAAACTAATAATGAATATCCAATCAAAATTTTGGGGAAAAAGGCATAATCACATGCTCCTGCCTTCATGATCTTCTTGTCTTACTCCAGCTTGTCTTAAATCATTTGGTACCTCTATTTTCATCAGACCGTTTTTATACAAATGGAATTTTTTAAAAGGAAAATTTTGGTTCCTAAAATTTGACTTAATCCAATTAGAGAAAGGAATGTGTATGCAAGTGTGGGTACTCAATTGTGTCCAACTCTTTGTGACCCCATGGAAAAGTTGCCTGGCAGATTCCTCTGTCCATTGAAACTTCCAAGCAAGAATACTGGAGTGGGTTGCCATTTCCTACTTCAGGGGATCTTCCTGACCCAGGGATTGCACCTGTGTCTCCTTCATTGGGAGGCAGATTTGTTACCACTGTGCCAACAGAGCAACGAATAGAAAGAGACAAAAGAAATTTTAAAATAAATGCATAAACAATCTCACTGTAAAATATAATTATTAAGTAGCCTTTAGAGTACTGCAAATTAGCAATGTTTTAAAAAGTTACATAGAATGTTTATAAGTAATAATAGAATGGTATGATGATTTTATAAATTAATAGGCTTCTTAATAATATTGAAGAATATTTGAAAATAGATGTATGTAAATACAGATATATTAAAGCCATTTGCAAACATTTTTTGAAAGAAAAGCTAAGACTCTCACAACATTTTCACACCTGCCTTCTCCCTATTTGCCACTTCTGAAAAGACTCCTCAATTAATTGTGCAAAACATTAACCTTCTCCAAACTTGTGTCCTGTATATTCTAGACTCTATCATATTATTCTCTCTTTTCCATAGTCTATTAATAACAGAAAAGTTCACATTTATGCTTCTGTTGTAGTATTTCTTGTTCAGGGGGTCCAATTCCCAAATGAACTCCTTGAAGAAGTTCTTCCTTTCCACATTTAATCACCAATGTCTAATACCTAGTAGATATCAAGAATTATTTGTGCATAGATTAACTTGCTTTTCAAATATGGTAAATAATTTTGCCAAACATATAAAAAGGTATAAAAATTAGAAATAGACACAATCACTAAGATATAGTTCTTTAATCTCTTTGTTTTGCTGTAGTAGAAAAAGTAGTAGATTTAGAATACGTATTACTGGTTTGTCCATCTATCCATCTATTTGTCCAACCATCTATCCAAGAAACATGTACTGAGAACTAGCATATGCAGACACCCTTCCTTTTCTTTCATTTACTCATTTAATTTAATTTTTTTAATTATTTTTAAAAAAATCATTTAAATTTTTTTTCTATAAAACAGTGACAAGGATCCCCATCTATTCCTCCCATGAAGTCCATGTGAGAGTGCTTTGAAAACTGTTGTTACCCTATAATAGTAAAATATATTATTATTATGACTAACACGTTATCACTAGAAATGAATATATTCATATAAATGGGGGCCAGAAATTCATGGACTTGTATTCAAATATTTCCACAGCATATGCTCAGGCAAAAGGAGGGTAAAGATAAATGCCTATACAATTTTTTCATGAAAGAACAAACCATATACTATGTGATGGATAAAGCTACATTGCTCATTCATTTTAAAATTCACTTATTTTACAAACAAGTATTGTACCAAGACTACATACAAAACATTATGCAAGGCTTCCCATGTGCAATGAACTTTTAGAGAAGGCAATTTAAGCATAATCCTGTGCTATTCCAAATCTTTAAAAGATCAACTGATCAAGTGATTTCAAATAGTTTCATATTCTTAATTATTTAAACAAAGTCTGATTATCATCTTGCTCCCACTTTCAACCCAGGATTCTAGCATCATATAATGCTGATGGTAGGTAACGTTTTTAGAATACTTAATTTGTGTCAGTAATGACTACTTCTCTACTTGCATTATAACATTTAATATGTGCAACAAATCCAAAGGATAAATATTCTCATTTCATATATTGGCAACAATGCCTTTAAAATCACATTTTTAGCCACTATTTCGTACTACCTCAGGTTTGTTTTCTGAATGCTTAGATACCCGATTTCATATATAGATTAGTGGCTAAACAGTATGATATGTCAGTAGTAATTGCTCTCCTGATGGAGCCCAGGTCCTAACTTGTGTGTATAGATCAGAGAAACATACAGTAACCAGAATTCTATAAACATAGGAAACTTTCCAACTTGTCTTTCCTGTATACCACATTTTTGGCAGCATAAAAAAGTGGATCCATTTTATGTGGAAAATATAATAATACCCCTGCAAAGCTGGGAATGTTTCAAAGCTTTTCAAGCCAAAGCCTGCAGCAAACGCTTCTTTGACATCACACAACTGAGGGTGTCCTAGCATGTCTGCCTCTAATGTGTTCAACAAGAGTGATATCGATCACAGTACCTTCTGTGCTTGGGAAGCTTGCTGGATTCAGCAATGAGTCTTCCTCCTCACTAATTTCTCATGCACAAATGCAACAATCATTCAGAAAATATGAAGAATGTCCTGGGCTTCCCAGGTGGCTCAGTGGGTAAAGAATCCGCCTATAATGCAGGAGACACAGGTTCGATCCCTGTGTCGGGAAGATCCCCTGGAGGAGGGCATGGCAACCTACTCCAGTATTTTTGCCTGGAAAATCCTGTGGACAGAGGAACCTGGTGGGTTACAGTCCATAAGGTTGCAAAGAGCCAAACAGGACTGAAGTTACTGAGCACACACACACATACACACACAAGCGTGTCCTAGTTCTAATGAGAGAACCATTACAAGAAGGAAACTCTCCATAGCTCAATATGATTAAAAATCAGATGTGATGCTTTCCTATTTACATAAGTGAACTTTCATTGCAATCCTTGACTGAGAGAGATTAGAACAGATAATGGTTGCACAGAAGTTGGCTTGCTGAAACTGAGATAAGCCAAGAAGGATGTTATCAGCGGCCTCATTTGAAGCCTGCACCAGAGGTTCCTTGTGCAAAGTGGAGTACTATGTCTGCAGTTGCTTCCTGTTCAAGGGTGAAACAAATTCAGTTCAGTTCAATTCAGTCGCTCAGTCGTATCTGACTCTTTGCGACCCCATGGACTGAAGCATGCCAGGCTTCCCTGTCCATGACCAACTCCTGAAGTTTGCTCAAACTCATGTCCATTGAGTCAGTGATGCCATCCAGCTACCTCATTATCTGTTGTCCCCTTCTTCTCCTGCCTTCAATCTTTCCCAGCATCAGGGCCTTTTTCAGTGAGTCAGTTCTTTTCAGCAGGTGGCCAAAGTATCGGGGTTTCAACTTCAGCAAGTTCAGAATTCATCTAATCAGTAGCATAAAACTGCTGCTGCTGCTAAGTCACTTCAGTCGTGTCCGACTCTGTGCGACCCCATAGACCGCAGCCCACCAGGCTCTGCCGTCCCTGGGATTCTCCAGGCAAGAACACTGGAGTGGGTTGCCATTGCCTTCTCCATTGTGTGAAAGTGAAAAGTGAAAGTGAAGTCGCTCAGTCGCGTCCAACTTGTAGCGACCCCATGGACTGCAGCCTACCAGGCTCCTCCATCCATGGGATTTTCTAGGCAAGAGTACTGGAGTGGCTTGCCATTGCCTTCTCCGAGCATAAAACTAAGAATACACAAATAAGGATATTATAATGACCTATGGTACTGGAGTACAAAATAGTATAGTTGCATTATATAAAAGTCTGAAACAAACTTCGAGCTATCTTTTTTTTTTTTTTTTAAGTTTATTTATTTAGAAAAGGAAGAACTACATGTAGGCTTTAGAAGTACTGAGTAGAAGAAAAAAACACATAAAACGTTTTTAGATGTTGCCACAAGATGGCGCAAGTCCCGTTCAGCTTGGTTGTCTTGCAACAAGCAGAGGCTAAGGCAGGTTAGAAGTGCAAAGAGCCCCCTCAGAGAAGGTAAAGCAGAGGCATGGAGCAGCCTGTGAGGGACGTGGTGGTGTTGGAGTCGGGGTGAGGAAGTGATGGTAGGTTTATTTATAAATAGGGAAACTTGGGACCTGCCTGTGGTATTTTCTCCAGAGGCTGTTTCTCCCTCTCTTCAGGACAGAGTTGCTTCTTGCACCTCTTCCTCCTAACATGAATCTTTGTTTTCCTTTCTAAACCTCCCTCAAAGATGCCTTTCTGGTCTTTAGAAGTGACCACACAATGTATGCACCCTACAGAGTGCAAGGTTTCTTCTTCAGTCATAACACATTTTTGAAGTCAGTCCATGAATATTTTCATAGACCGTGAACTGCCCCAGGACTGTAACCTATAACCAGTGATCCAAACAGTTTCCACTGATCAGGTGTTCTGCCTTTAATCCACATTCCTCCCTTCTTCGCTTGAGGGAACTGGGAGAGTATGTGGAAGGGTAGTTACATCAAAGCAACGTTCCACAGGCTTCAGCTTGACGTCTTTGGAAGAGCATCCAGGTGTTTCAACATTTTCCATCTGCGTTGTCAACTAGCATTGCCAGAGCAGGGCAACCCCTGAGGAAGTCAACCTGGAGGATCCCCTGTGGGGTATTGGTTTTCCTTTTCCAGAGAAAGATCTAAGGGTGAGACAAAGTCCTGCTGTTATGACTGAGTCACATTCTTTGAGGTGGTTGGCATTTCTACTGACATGCATAGTTGAGATTTAGCAGCCTAAAACAGCACTTAGAAAACTTCATTTTTTCTGGTAGACATTACTCACTCTCATGGCAAGTGTTCCTCTGTTAGATTATTATTAAGTGGGGATATTCCCCCCAAATAATTGAAACATAATTTTTGAGTGAAAGAGGTGCCTCATAAATACACATATGTCTCGTCTCAGCTCAAAGCTAGTATTTGACCAGTCTTGGGTGCTTTCGGTCCTGGTGATCAATACAGTGGTTCTTGCCATCCTGTGAGCTTTTCCCTGTAACTGAAATGGCAAGTACAGCAAGATAAACACCAAAAGAAAAGCTGGTCAAAGTCCTCCTGCTGTTTTAAAGAGAAGGTCTGTTACATTTAGAAAATGTCTCTGCAGGAAGTAGAATTTAAGATGGATCATGGATATGGAGCATGTGCAGAGACTCAGTTCCAGGTTTGCAATCATGATGTTAATAAAGGCCAACATTCACTGAATGCTCAGTATGTGCTACGCATGGTGCTGTGGATACCACACATTTACTCTTCACAGCAACCCCATGAATTAGGTACTTCCATCTCCTTTATTTTATAGAGAAGACGATCGTGGCACAGAAAGGTCAAACAACCTATCTGAAATCACATATCTGCTAAATGGTTGAGAAAGGATATGCAAGCTTCCAGGCTACGTTACATAACCCAGTCTCTTACCACACAGTACAAGCTCTGTTTGGAACTCTACAGATAAAAGTAATTGTACAGGAATGAGGTAAATGAGCTTAGTGCTTTAGTACCTGGTCTGTTAAGGAATTCATCCATTTGGTAACCTTTAGGGAATATAATTGCAAACCAGAAATTAAAAAGTACAGCAGCTGTGGGCTCCTAAAAACACACCCAACGAGGCACTAAGGCTCAGTTTCGGGATTCCTGGGAGGGCGTAGCTGGCCTTCACTTCAACTGTTTACTGTTACCACACATACATCACAGTTATTACCATATCACAACTTATCTATGGTTGCTATAGACGTAAATGGTTTCCAAATTGAAAGCAATTCAGATCTGTAGTCTTTTACATGCTCAGACTTTTACATGCTCAGAAGAGAGTGAGTCATTGACTTCTATATGCACAGAAAATGATGAGAAAAAAGCTAAATGAGAAAAAAAAATCTATAGGTTTAGTGTAAAGGCCCAAATCCTTATCAGTTTTAATAAACCCCAGAGCCATTATATCCTTGCAATGAAACTTATTTAGAAATGTTCATGTGAGTGACAGTAAGTGATGAAGAAAATCTCAAATGATGTTTGATTACTGGTTCAAGAAGAAGAAAACATAAGATACTGTTTGGAAAGATTTCTATTTAAATTAGTTACTTTTGAAACTGACATATGGTACTTACGGGAGTAAATGCCCTATTACATCCGAAGTTCATCTGTCCACTGTGATGTTCCCTGTGGGGTCCGTGTGGTTAAGGTTGATTGTGTTTTTCACTTCTATAAGGCAGCAGACCTTCTGAAGCAAAAGTCCTTCATCGTGACTTTGCACAGAGAGAGCTGGTGCCTGTTGGGTACACAGGACCATCTTATCATGTGGGGTTGCCAGCAGGAAGGGACCTTTTAGGGTAAGTCCAGCTCAGAATACCCCATCAGGAGGTGGGGCTGATAGGAGGTGGTGTTTCTATCTACAGAACTTCAAAGAAGCTTCTTTACCATGGTAGATATTAAAAAAAAAAAAAAACCCAAAACAGAAAAACAAACCATGCTTCACACATTACCAAACAGAAGTGCATACATTATTTTTTGTTTAAAGCCTCAGGATTCAGACTTGTCTTGCCAGCAACAGATAAAGTTTTCATTAAAATGCTGACTGTCTTAATAATGTGCTAGAAGTCTCAGCCTGAGAAGCAAAATGATACAAGCACATTTTCCATCACTTTGAAAACAGACATCCCAGCATAGATTTTAGTAGTGTCATTACTATTACATAGGAGGCAAAAATGTGAGAAACATTCTTTTGATACTTGGCTTTATTTCACATACTTACTGTGAACCCTGAAATTTTGGAAAATAAGTACTCTTTTTTTTTTTTTTTTTACAAATTATTGCATCAAAATATTCATAAAAAAATCTACTTTATTCTGCTTTTTTTCCATCATAACTCTCAAGTTTTCTGAAAAAACACAACAGTTAAATGTCACTCTGGGAGTGTATGTGGTAAAACTAGATGGAAACTTCTTATTAATTTGTTTTTATGTGACAACCAGAAAACTTTGCTGTTAATCTGAATACTAAGTCTAGAACACACAGAAGGCTTTTTTTTCCCCCTCTCGAGAAAAGAAACATGTCAACAAACACTAAGGACTTACTGTAGATCCTTCTAGATTCTAGTCCTACACCATGCACAGAGAATACACTAGTGAGGAAAAGGGCAAAGCTGTAGGTTCAGAGTCTATTGGGAGGCAGATATGTGCCTAATTGCCTAATAGCGTAAGAAATATCTTACAGGTACCCTACTGACAGGAAGAAAGGTGCTCAAGTACAGGAAGAAGAAGCAAGTTGCTCTCTGGACAGGACGTGATGTAGAAGTTAAGATCCACAAGTTTGTTCTCTATTTGTGTGTCTCCATTCCTTCCCTGCAAACAGGTTTATCAGTACCATTTTTTTAGATTTTATGTGTTAATGTAGTCTATTTGTTTTTCTCTCTCTGACTTACTTCACTCTGTATAACAGGCTCTAGGTTCTCTGAAGGAAGGAAAAAGTGGGATGAATGGAGAAAGTAGCATTGACATATATACACTGTGCATGCATGCTAGGTTACTTCAGTGGTGCCTGACTCTGTGTGGTGCTATGGACTGTAGCCCACCAGACTTCTCTGTCCATGAAATTCTCCAGGCAAGAATACTGGAGTGGGTTGCCATTTCCTCCTCCAGGGGATCTTCCCAACCCAGGAATTGAACCTGCATCTCCTGCATTGCCATTTGGGTTCTTTACAACCTGCACCACCTGGGAAGCTCATGTATACACTTCCATGTGTAAAATCAATAGCTGGTGATAAGTTGCAGTGTAACACAGGGAGCCCAGTCCAGTGCTCTGTGGTGACCTAGAGGTGTGGGAATAGTTGTGAGGGGTAGACTCAGAAGGAAGATGATATACGTCTAATTACGGCTGATTTGCACTATTGTATGGTAGAAACCAACACAAATATTGTAAAGCAATTTTCCTCCAATTAAAACATAAATTAAAAAATAAATAAAGAGGCAAAGAAAAAAAAAACAAAAAGTTAAGATCCCAGTTCTGAATTCAGCCAACAGACATGGCTGAAACCCAGTCCTCCAACTTCATGGTAAGGGAACCATGGGAAAATTACTTATCTTCTCTGTCCTTTTCTGTGATATGGGAATAATAACAGGATCCTCCTCCTTGGGTTGTTTTGAACAGTAAATGAAATCATGTGTGGAAAATAGGAGCTAGGTACCAGTATAGGGTTGCCCCTAATAAATGTGACTCAAAAATAAAGAAAAAAAAAGAGGGCTCTTTCTACAGAAGAAGAGACACTTGAGTTTGGTTGAAGGATGGCTAGATGGACAAAAGTGAAGACAGAGGAATATGAGGAAGAAAAGTACATGGAGGGAATTGTTTGGGAAAAAACCGAAATGTCTGTGGGTTTCACTGGTGGTTCAGTGGGAAAGAATTCATCTGCTGTTGCAAGAGATACGTGTTGGCTCCCTGGGTCAAGAAGATCCCCTGAAGAAGGAAATAATGACCCTTTCCAGTATTCTTGCCTGGGAAATCTCATGGATAGAGGAGCCTGGTGGGCTGCAGTCCACGGGTTCTCAAAAGAGTCAGACTGTTTAGTCAGTGACTAAACAGCAACAACAAAATATCTATAGTAACTAGTATATAGCCTGCATAAGGTGAGGAGAAATGACCCTAGTGGTAAAGAACCTGCCTGCAAAAGCAGGAGACATAGGAGATGCAGGTTCGATCCCTGGGTTGGGAAGATCCCCTGGAGTAGGAAATGGCAACCCAGTCCAGTATTCTTGGCAAGAGTCTCTGTCTTTGGGGAGAATCCCAAAGAGGGAGGCTGGCGGGCTATAGTCCATAGGGTTACAAAATGAGAGATATGACTGAAGTGATTTAGCATGCACACATAAATTAATAATGCCAGTGAAAATAAAAATTTGGTGCATCACCAGCCACACTTACAATTAAGAGGCAAAAAATATCAAGTAAAATATTATGTGCCTGAGTGCCTAGCACTGACTGGGCATAAAATAGATGTTTATAGTAACTATAAATTGGGTCCATTTAAATACAGCAGCTATAAATCTCAGACTTCCTTTCAGGCTGTATTTCATGTGATATGACCAGCATCCGACAGGAATAATCATCCCTTTATGGCTTCTTCCCTTGATTTCCAGGATACTGCACATTCATGTTTTTCTTCGTATTGCCCTGTTAGCTGTGTCTGATTTTGTCACATTCAACAAAGAGATACTGGCAGCTCTCCCTTTGGGAAGAATCTACCATACAAAACACCATGGAACTTGGACACTGTCCTCTTCTCTGCAAGACCTCTCCAATGAACAGTTTACACACTGCTCTCTCCTGGTGTGTTGGTTACTCTACCTGCCCACCTCCATCCACTTATCGTCTGACTTTCTTGCCCTTTATCCCCTATACGCTGGGCCGTCGTATCTCTTTTTTCTTCAGTCTTCTGTGATACCAAGCAAGCCATATAAGATGTAATTTTAATAGAAGCAAAAGGATTATGGGATGAAGATGTGTAAGCAGTGTGATTGCATGGAGCATAGATACAGAATGACTTCCCATGGTGTTGGCTTCTCACACTGGGGCAAAGAGCCTGGAAAACTAGTACTTGCCTGTATAGGGAATGTAATCTCAGCAGTCTGCCACAATTCTGACTTATCTTCCTCAGCCATCATGAAATCACTCCCTGTAATATCAGAAGATCTATAAATGTATGTCTTTTAAGTCTCTGGTATTCTGTGATAGCAGTCTGGGCTTCGGTCTTCCAAAGTCACTCCAGCCTCTGTAATCTGCCTCCCTTGTCCCTCTCTGACTTTGGCCCTTCTGCTGCCTCTTATAAGGATTCCTGTGGTTACACTGGGTCCACCAGGATAATCTCCTCATCTGAAGATGTTTAACTTCATAATACCCACAAAGTCCTGCCTTTGGTCAGAAAAAGTAACCTTTGCATACATGTATGCTCAGTCACGTCCAACTCTTTGCAGTCCCACGGACTCCTCCATCCATGGGATTTCCCAAGCAAGAATACTGGAATGGGCTGCCATTTCCTCCTCCAGGGGATCTTCCCAACCGAGGGGTCGAAAATGTGTCTCCTATGTCTCCTGCGTTGGCAGGCTGACTTTACTACTGGGCCACCTAGGAAGTAATCTACCCAAATTCTGGGGATTGGGACATGGGCAACATTTTTTTTTCTTGGTGGTGGGGATGTTATTCAATCTTCCATAGTGTCTTAGTGTGAAATACTAAAGTTTAATATTCAGTAGACCCAGACCATCCAACATAAACCATGAGGAAACTGCAGTTTTCCATAGTTAACCTTTTATTGAGTAGCGACTATGTGCCAAGCTGTATAGGATTTGTGGGGAATGTAGAACCATAGCAACAGCAAACAATAACAAATACCACAGCCACCTATATGTGAAGTACTTTTACATACTAAGCAGATGAGATAAATTCTTTCTAAATTTCACAAGAATTCAGAAAGATTTTATCTCCATTTTACGAGTGCAGACACCAAAGCTCAAAATGGATGAAACAGCAAGAACTGGAATTTGAACATGGATTTTCTTATTTCCAAATGTAAACCTTGGAACTAAAATACAAAGTTTTATGCCTTTCCCCTCACTTTTTTCCATCAAGATACCTGAGGGCTTTTCCTATGTCCATGTCAATAAAGAACTACTTTTATTCATTCATTCATCAACTCACTGTGTATGAAGATGTGGGTTCAACAGATCTGATCCCTGCTCTCATGGGAGTTACAGTTTAGCCTGAATGTGAATTTTACTGCAGCAACATTATTCTTTTTTACTTTGTCCCTTTCTTTAATTTTTTAGATTAAAATATATTTAAAAAATTTTCTTGGTGAGATTTGACTATTTTCTGAAGGGAAGGAGATCAACATGTTGATAAGTCAAGTTCTGATTATACTGTGGTATAAAACCTATTTTTCAAGTAATAGTTGAGGTCACAGGTAGTGACTTGGAAAAGAAGGAGAGAGAATGTCACACACACAGGTAGAACTCCACGTGAATATCAAGGCAGAGGTTGGAGTTTACAAGATATAGGATAGTGCCCATGCTCAGTTGTGTCCGATTCTGCAACCCCATGGACTGTAGCCCACCAGGCTTCTGCGTCCATGGGATTTTCCAGGCAAAAACACTGGAAACTCTGTGGGAGGAGGCGAGGGTGGGATGATTTGAGAGAATAGCATTGAAACAAGTATATTATTATATGTGAAACAGATTGCCAGTCCAGGTTCAATGTATGAGACAGGGTACTCAGGGCTGGTGCACTGGGATGACCGTGAGGGATGGGATGGGGAGGGAGGTGGGAGGGGAGTTCAGAATGGGGTACACATGTATACCCATGGCTGATTCATATCAATGTATGGTAAAAACCACTACAATATTGTAAAGTAATTAGCATCCAATTAAAAAAAAAAACACTGGAGAAGGTTGCTGTTTCCTCCTCCAGGGGATCTTCCCGACCTAGGGATTGAATCTGTGTCTCCTGCATTTCCTGCATTAGCAGGCAGATTCTTTACCACTGGAAAGGAATGCCAAAGATTCCTGACAAACCACCAGAATAGGAGGGGGGACAAGGAAGAGATTCTTTCTTACAACCTTCAGAAGAAACCAGTGCAGCCGATGTCTTGGTCTTAGACTTCTGGCTCTAGAACTGTGAGACACTAAATTTCTGTTGTTTAGGCCATTGAGTCTGTAATATGTTGTTACAGCAACCCTCAGAAACTAATGCAATAGTTGAACTTTTTAGGGAAGTGTTTGATTTAATAAAATCCTGTTAAATCTACACAACCAGCTCCAAATCATTTTATTTGAAATGATTGGAGAGCTTTATTAAAACTCTCACCTTCTTTTCTATCAATTTTGGTTACTATCACCATCCCAGTCAGTGGCAAAACTCGAGATCTTGGATTTTCCCATGGTAAGTCAACGGTGGTATACAAAGCCACTGATTTTTCTCTGTGTAATACCAAAATCACTTTATAATGCTGTAATGGTTTTGGTGACATAATCCTTGGGGCTAAGGCAAACTATAGCAACTGAGAAACATTAACACATGTAAATAGATGGTATCTTTAAAGAGGCTAAAGGCAAGACAAATGTTAATTAGACTGTTAACATTCAGAGCAACCAAAATTTTATACTTATTTGTAGATTAATATAATGATGTCATTATTTTCTTTACAAAGCAATTATTGTTCCATCGAAGTAGCCAAAGCCTTATGACCTAAGAAAAGGAAATATGGATTAGAGTAATTCATTTTTGGGGGGGATTATGTTCATCCATGAGTAAAATATTAATGATATATTACTAAGAAATTATATAAAAATAAGATTTCCTATATCTTGTTTGTTGAACTGCTTGGACCATTCTACTTAATTTCCAAAGATAATTTGTCTTATTGGATGTTATCCAGGATCCATGGTATGGAGGACAAAGGAGACTCTAAGATGCAAAGGTTAAGCTTAAGATAAATTAATTTCTCATTTCTGATTTATAAAACAATCAGACTGAAGGTAGGAGTGAGAAAAATATAAAGATGAATAAGACACTCTCTAGTTTTAGAAACTTGTGGTTTATTGGAAGGGATGAACAGCTGTGACCAAAGAATTATAATTCAGAGAAATCCGTGCTACAGTAGGGTGCAAACAGATGTGTAAGGTCTCTGGAATAATAATTCAGCTCATCACAAACTCAGTGGTTATTTATTTATTTGTTATTTATTTTTGGCCATGCAGCATGGCACGTGAGATCTTAGTTCCCTGACAGGGGATCAAACCCATGAGCCCTGCAATAGGACAGCAAAGTCTTAACCACTGGACTGTCAGGGAAGTCCTCAGTGGTCTTTCTTTTAGCTTGGAGGATGCCCTGTGCATAACAGCCTTTCCCTACTCAGAAAAAATTTGAGTAGGATCTACAATTCTCATAAAGCATGTCAAAGGTTGAATTATGCATTTCCTTCTAATTTGGCTCTTAACAATGGTTTCTCAGTCTCACCGATTCTTCTTAGAAGGCCATGTATGTCAGGATATTCAAGCTGGTGATTGGTTCAAAGTTTGTAACAGTTTTGAATTTCTTCCAGAAAGATCTATTCTGGTTAGGGAGATTCGTCACTACAGTGTTGAGAAAAGAAATCTAAACTTCTTGCGAATTGAGAGGTTAACCGTTGTCACATATGATTGCGACACTGAAGACTCATTTGTCATGTTCTTTACCATTTCAGCTTTGAAACGTACGTGAAACCAAACCTTCTCCTGTTTCTACTGCAATTTCTTCACCTAGTTGCTCAAGTCACAGAACTGAAAGGCATTCTAATTCCTTTTTTTCCTCTGGTGTTTCCTGTTGAGAGACAGTTCTCTGTGGGTGTTTTATATTTCTGCAAGTCTTGCAAGTCAGGCATTGAGTGCCCATTGTTTGAGATCATCTTTACAAGAATGTTTGTAGAGTGAAGAGTCTTGAAAGACAGAATTAAGTGTCTCTGTAGCAGCACGAAGATTTGCTTATAATCTTAGAAGAGATATATAGTGTCTTTGACCAGAGAAAAAGATGAGCATGCTTAATGCTCCTGAGAACATTGCAGGCTCTAAATACAGGGTTCTTTTTCAACAGTGCAATCTGTATGTGCAGGCGTCATCTGTTCCTTCTCTCTGTCACCTTGTGGACACAAAGGCTCAGGGCACTGGAACAAAAATGCATATACTCTGGCTTCCGCTACTGCTATGAAGACTAAACTCTCCTTTGTCTCTAACCCAGGAGACTTGTGTCTGCTCTCAGCATTCATGAAACTATGACAAGTTAAACTGTTAATTCTCAAGTAGGGTAAAATCTCCAACCCTTTTCAATTCTTGACATTTTCCTCACTCAGGTACTTACCCTTTTCCCAAACTGGGCACTCAACTTTATAGCATATTTTGTCTTCAGAGCTCTAGAGTTCTTTTCATTTGAAACCCAATTTTGTAGCTCATTAATATCCTCCCTGAGCCTTCTTTTGCCTCTGTCTTCTTAATCAGTCCTCAGTATTACAGTCAGAATGATCCTTTCTAAAATAACTATAGATCCTTCTTCTGATAAAATTTTGCATGGGCTTCCCAAGGAAGGTGAGGATGTCATGTGTGTACAAAGATGTCAGGATAATTGCAAATCTCATGGAGTGGCATCAGAGAGTTTTCATGAATCATGAAAAATAAGTACTTTTTTCCACCTCACCTCTGGGTGTGCTCAAAGTGCATACTATAATCCTAGTACACTATGGGTTCTTCAGATTCCTAATACTCTTCTGTATGTATGTATGCCTTTGCATGTGCTAGAACAATCCACTGCACTCCTTAGCTCATCCTGGCCTCGTAAATCTTATCCATCGGTTGAGAGTTGACCAAAATTTTCTTTCACAAAGAAACTTTTTTACAGACCCCTCTTCCCAGTACAACATAGATATATACATCTTACTTCTATAGCATCTTAAGCACATCTCCAAATTTATTTTTAAACTATTGTATCATAATTGTTGGTTTGCTCACCTGTATTATCTGCTAAGGAAGAAAGCCATATCTTGTACCCTCTGTGTGGCACACAGTTCCATATTATTCCTTTATAGGTACATGACTGAGTATTCAATTGTGGAGTGCAGCAAAGAATAAATGTGTTCTGGAAACAGATATATACCCAAGTTGCTAATATGAAAGTAATTGATGAAGTTATCTTTTGAATGTGCAGAATGTAGATCAACCTTTCACTACTTTTTTTTTTCCCGATAATGCTGACACATTATCTATAGACAAGAGTTATAAATATCATCAATGAATCGGCCATTCAGTAATGTCTTGGCCTAAGTTGACACAGCTGGTCTTGGTCAATGTTATTAACTTTATGCCAGTCAGTTTGAAAACACTCAAAACAGTGATTGCAACAACTCTACGTGAATGAACCCAAGTTTAATAGTAAAAACAGGATTTTCCTGATTTGTGTTGCGGGAAACCTGAGAACTATATCTGGGAAATGTGTGATAAAGACACCCCCACTCTGCTCCTGTTTACCCTCGGAAAGAAGGAACGTTCTGTGGCTGCTTTCAGTGGCTTTAAATACATCCCTTTGCTTCCTTCCCAAAGTTGACCTTGTGTTCCCAGTTAAAGTGAATCAAAAGAAGCAGGAGGCTATCTTATTTGGGATAGGACTGCCACGTATGGAAAGGCAAGACTAAGAAGCCAGAGGAACACCCTGTGCCCTTTCTCTGCCTCTCTGTCCTGTGTATGTTTTCATAGCCTCTCGGTTGGAGTTCACTGGCAGCCCCAGGAAGGAAAGCCAAGTGGGAAGATGAGATTGGGTGAAGACCTGAAAAGTGAAACACCCTGGGCTCCCTGTTTAACCAAGGAGGCAACTCCTCTTGCTCCCAAACGCCAGCTCATCTCATATATCAACCCACAGACACGGATTGCATGGTACCTTCCAAGCGTGGGCACCAGGATGAACCCGTGATGGGTCAGCGTCACCTCATCAAAGTCAGAGGAAAGGGGCTGGCGGTAGTACCTCCAAGGAGGGAGATCCAACCAAGATTCCTGTCTGAAAGTAGAAGCTTGTTCTCAGAAGCAGGGGTGGACATGGGGAAGATACTTCCTCTGTGAGATGGCTTTGAAGTTCATCCCTTAGTAAACACGCCTCCTCTCCAAGTTGTGCACACACACCAGGCTGCCACCCACAGCTTCTGGGTCTCTACCACCCAGAAGAGACCCCTGGGGAAGTGACTTGCCCTCATATTGAGGGTGAGGAGGACAGTGGGAGTGCCCATGACCTTCTGGGGCTGGCTTCCCACTGCCACAGAGAGCTGGTACTGGAAAGGTCTGCACTGAGTTTGAACTGGCATACTTCTAAAGATTTTTTTTAATGAAATATTTATAACAGGAAATCAGGTTAGACATTCCTGAAGCTAGCAAGAGCTTACGGACATACTGTCCTATCCTTCCCAGGATATGTACATGCAGTTGCTTTTTTTTGAAGGAAGACCCAAATTCCTCATTCCTTTACATTTAACCTGAGCCATTGGAGGAATGCAAACATGGATTCAGAGCCAGGCCTCTGGTAAAAGATTACCAGATGCAGCCACACAAGGAAATTCCTCCCAGCCGCCAGAATTTATACTGCAGAGTGAGCTATGAATAGAAAGTTTGTGCGTGGTTATGAATATGGATAAAATATATCACTCATGGCCAGGGAATGGCAGGCAAAATTGAAAACACATATTTTGGATCACAGACTATTTTCAAAAATATATTTAAAAGAAAATAAACACAGATTGTGTGTGTTCATTTACAGCTTGAAGTACCTTTGCGGTGAAAAAAGACATCAACAGCTTTTCTTTCCAAACCATTTGCTTTTCCCTGTGCTTTTTAGCACAGAGCTGGACCCCCTGGGAAAGACCCAGTGTCTTGTAGAATGCATGGTAAGTAGACTTACTGGCAGGCATTATTTTCCTTTCCTGTAGAAGATAAGGAGTTGAGTCTCTGCGTGTGTCCAGAAAGGACTATGTGGCTTGGGGAGATGTGTTCCGCTCTTTCCTACTAGTGTCAATTTCCTTCCCTTTCTGTCTCAGAAGGATTTTGCTGGCTTCTGTGTTATATGCTTTCATCTTTGTCTTTGCCAGATTATTCACGACCATCAAGCATGTATCTATGTTGTTAAGAATCCAGATGAAAACTGAAAACGTGCCACTCTTGTCACATGGAGAAGTCTGGCCTCTAGCAAAATGAAGACAGAGGAAGAGTGGCTTTTTTTTGTTTCTAAATTTTATTATTTATTATTTATTTCTTTTGTGTTGGAGTATAATAGCTTTACAATGTTGGGTTAGTTTCTATTCATTCCACTTTGACAGCTATTCTCCCTCTTCCTTCAGGGGACCCAGTCTGTTGATGCCCAAAGAATCGTTCATTTCCATACCAGCCAAAGGTGGCCTCTCTGGGTTACATAGCTTACTTAAATTTCCCCTTCTCTCTTTTATTCTCCTTCCCACCAGCTACATTTACTCGCTCTCTGTCCACACCTTGAGACCCTGAGATCCATTGTGGAATAATCTGATAACACAGTGGGTTGTTCTGTGGTCAATTCCAGGTAGCATATTTCCATTTAACATGAATACACACCTTTTCACTTCTTCTCTTGCTCGCTGCCTCATCCTGAGAGACTCCCTGACTCAGAAAGTTTAGCTGCAGCCCCATGAACCACAGGACACACTGCTGTCCCTTACTGGATCATGCACTGCCCTGGGACCTAAGGAATGGTAATCCATTGTCTGACCAGCATCACCCTCTGACGTTACGTGATAGAAGACTGACCATTTAGAGACGTATTGGTGAATTTTATTATTTCTCAGCAATTTTAAATAAGAAGCCCATCACCTGAATTTGCAAGGCCGTAGTGTGTGTGCTCTCACTTCAGTCATGCCACACTCTTTGTGACCCTAAGAACTGTAGCCTGCCAGGCTCCTCTACCCATGGGATTCTCCAGGCAAGAACACTGGAGTGGGTTGCCATTTCCTCCTCCAGGGATTTTTCCTATCCACAGATCGAACCCATGTCTCATGTCTCCTGCATTAGCTGGCAGGTTCTTTACCAGTAGTGCCACCTGGTGTGGAACACAGTTAATATTAGGCTGAGGTAGGAAAATCTAGGGTATCTAGGACTCAAGTTCAGTTCCAGTGAGATCAGCTACACATTTTTTTTTTTCTGGTTTTGATTTTCCTGATATCCTGTCCCCATACTAGACTTTTCTTTGCAAGCAAGACAGAACTAATGAGAAAAATAAACATCTCCTGGGCTGAGCTTTCATTCCAGGAAGGAGTTTGCCTTGTTCATGCCAATCTTTGATTCTGCTGCAACAGAAATTGTCAAAGGGTTACCTAAAAACTCTCAGAATAATTGAGTAAGGGGGAAATATTGTGGCAACTCACTGAGTTAAATGAAAGTTGGTTCCTTTGTTGGTGAAAAGTTTGAAGTCAGTTTCTGACTCATGGAACAAGGTAGGCAATTTCCATATCACTTCCATCCCTTCTGTATTTGCACCTTCTATAAAACCTCGCTCAATAATACTAGCTATTGATTACAAATTAACTTTGCATAACTTTGATGTTCTTTTGTTGACTGGTGGCAGTTTCTTTTGTATTAAATGCCTCCAGAGTATAGAGACAGCATCTTTTTACTTCTTTGTAGAGTATTTGACCAAGTGGTTCTTTATGAGTGTTGGATAAAAGTCATTTTAAGGTGGTGATGCTATACTAAGGTTGATGTGTGTGATGATGATGTTAATAAACTTGAACCCTAAGGTGTGTCACCCGCAATGTTAGCATATCCCTAACTGATACCTTTGATGTTGATTTTTTTCTTTCCCTTTCATAGAAAGTAAGATCCATGAAGGTAAACACCTTGTTACAGTTCTTCCCCAAATGCCCAGAACGGTGTCATTTTCCTTCTGTAAATGTAAAAACAGATGTATTGAGGTGCAATTGATATACAAAAAACTGCACATTTTAATGGGTATAATTAGACGAGTTTAAACATAGACAAAGGAGAAGGCGATGGCACCCCACTCCAGTACTCTTGCCTGGAAAATCCCATGGACGGAGGAGCCTGGTGGGCTGCTGCCTATGGGGTCTCGAAGAGTTGGACACGACTGAGCGACTTCACTTTCACTTTTCACTTTCATGCATTGGAGAAGGAAATGGCAACCCACTCCAGTGTTCTTGCCTGGAGAATCTCAGGGATGGGGGAGCCTGATGGGCTACCATCTATGGGGTCGCACAGAGTCGGACACGACTGAAGTGACTTAGCAGCAGCAGCAGACATAGACAAACACCCGTGATACCATCACCACAAGTAATAGATATAATGAACTCTTCCTAAGATTTCCTTATGTCTTTTTATTTTTTATTTACTTATCTTGTGATAAGAACACTTAACAGGAGATCTACCTTCTTAACAAATTTTGAAGAGCACCAATTTTTGCTGTTCAGTCATTCAGTCATGTCTGACTCTTTGAGAACCCATGAACTGTAGCACGCCTGGCTTCCCTGTCCTTCACCATCTTCCAGAGCTTACTCAAACTCATGTCCATTGAGTTGGTGATGCCATGCAATCATCTCATCCTTTGTCGTTCCCTTCTCCTCCTGTCTTCAATCTTTCCCAGCACCAGGGTCTTTCCTAATGAGTTTGCTCTTTGCATCAGGTGGCCAAAGTATTGGAGCTTCAGCTTCAGCATCAGTTCCTCTAATGAATATTCAGGATTGATTTTCTTTAGGATTGACTAGTTTGATCTCTTTGCAGTCCAAGGGACTCTCAAGAGTCTTCTCCAACACCACAGCTCAGAAGCATCAATTCTTCAGCATTCAGCCTTCTTTATGGTCTAACTCTCACATCCATACATGACTATTGGGAAAACCATACCGTATTGTTAACTATAGGTGCTATGCTGAATAGCAGATCCCTAAAACCTATTCATCTAACATAACTGAAACGTCACACCCTTTGAACAACAATTCCCTGATTCCCCTGCCTCCTAGGCTTGTTGCCTTTAATATCATAGACAGTTAATAAGTATTTGTTGAAAGAATGACTGCTTAAAGATTAAAAAAATATCTAAAGAGGGAGCAATTTCCTTTTCCATATCCAAACTTTAGTATTTGTTCTACAGTAGACAAACTGATTTTCTCTACACTGTGCCAGACCTACTTTTTCTTGACATGAGTCTGTGACTGCTGTTACCCCAGATTTAATGAATGGTTGACCTACTTGGTGCAATATTATTATTTTTTTGATAATGTGGTATTTTTGGAAGGTACATACCTGATAATATTTCTTATCCCTGACACTGATGTGGTAACTAAAAAAATATGCCTGAATATATGCTGCTGCTGTTACTAAGTAATTTGCCAGTGTTTAAATAGGCAGCAAAAGAGGATGTTTTGATAGTATTTGGGAGCAGAGAGAGCAAAATAAACTGTCCATTTTTCTCTCTCAGATTGACCTTGTTCTTTTATAAATATTTCATATTTAAATATTTTATAAATATTTCATATATAAATGTATATGTATGTATATATATATATATACACACATACACATATAGTATATATAAATAGATATTAGGAAAAACTGTGATATGTATCTTAGTTTAAGAAAGTTAACATTTCCACAAAACTCTTAGGAAAATTAATTAAGGTAGAAATGTTTCCCAAATTGCTTCAAAGTTACTTGGAAAGTTTATTTGTATATGAAAAATGACTTAAATACTGAAGTCAGGTCAATTTTCTATGAGCTTTGTTTTTATAGGAGAGAAAAACCAGGCAGTGATTTATAAGAATATTTTTAGGCTCTTTTACTATTGTTTTTACCTGAGGGATTATTTCATGAGAAACACTCAAATTTCTGAAACTTAATAGACTACACTTATTTTGTAGCAATTCCAGAAAAGAAATAAAGAGTAGATATATTTAGGATTGCTACAACAATTCAGTTTAATTGAATATTATTGTTTACTTCCATGATTTGGAAGAACAGTTGGAAATAAAAGGAGCAGTGTTATTTGTGGCTGAGAAAAGATTATGAGTAAGTAAAAATCATTTAAACTATCTTAGTTGTTTATACAACTGGTACACAGATGATATACATCTCCTATAAATATAAAAATCTTGCAGAATGGATTGTATCACTTTTGCAGTTTTGAATATCTACAACCATCTTAGAACCAGGACATCAGTGCCTTTTGGCATCAAAAAGCATCAATACTTTATAGACTGTGACAAATTCTTATTAAATGTTACATTTACTCTATGTGGCTAAGAAACAGGATGGTCTCAAACATAAAATAAGCCAAAATATCCAGTTTGAAATATACATTATAAAAGGGACATGAAGTCCTTAACTCTGCCATTGGACCTTTCTCATTTCATGAACCACAGTTTTTAACTCACGGAAGAAATGTGTGCTAGCAGATTACCCATAATCACTAAGACTTATTTAATAATAAGTTCCTAGTGTTATTTTTTCATGTGATTTTTTAAAAAATTCTCTGTCCTTTCTTTTCAGTTAAAGTCTGTCCTATATTTGTAAATGGATCAGATAACCAAACTATCATTAAAGAGTATAAGTAGAAAGTTGTAAAGGACTTCATTCTTTTATAAATTTTCAATACAATCATAAAATAATCTTGTTTAGGATTTAAAAACAACAAAAATAATGCTTCTTGTTTAATCATGAGTCTATAAAGTGGCAGGAACAACAGATCCTGTTTACTACAAAATACCAAGGACCTAGCACAGTGCCTGGCATGTAAGTGTTGCTAAACCAATACTTGTTGATGGGTTGGAACATAATGTTCCAACCAAAAAGTCAGTACAGGGATGTATGTTTAGCCAAAAGGAACGTCGAGCACAAGCCGTGCTAACTAGAAGTGCCCTTCAAGGAAATGACCAAAAACACATACATAATTCACAGAAGTAAACACCTTCAAAAATTTTAGTACAGCTTTCTATGCCCAGCACCATTTGAAGAATTTTACAAATTAGAAATTGGTGGTTTGAATAAATCCAGAGCCTGAATAGCAATTTCCAACTTTTCAAATGTGCAAAACACATTTTTCCTCTCTAGCTTCCAGGAAAGACCTGAAGAATCATCTTCGTTTCAGGGATTGTATTCATGGCTTTACTCTCAAGGAACAGACTGAGAATCACATAATCACAAAAACAACAAAAAGCCAAATACGTAAATAGAGCTGTTAGGTACAAAAAGCCAAGGTTGTGTGTAAACCAGTCCAAACAGAACAGTATTGGGTCACCCACTTCTATTCTTAGTTTAAGCCTTTTTTAAAAAAACTGCTATGTAATAAAATCAGGCATAGGTGAAAAATAATACTGGTGAAGTAGTCAAGGGCTGGAAGAGACATATGATATGCTTAAAATGTTGACTTTAACTTTGGAACAATGGTGATCCCTAGGGGTGAATATGTTAAGGCATGTTTTGAGAATTTTGAGCAGAGATGTGGAGAGAACACTCACAGGACCCCTCTCCCTCAGTTCAAAAATAGACACTACCCATTACCTCAGAAGGCCTCTGAGAGCCATTCCAGATAACTCGCTCACCTTTCCTCCTAATAGAGGTAACTACTGACCTGTATTTATGTCTGCTATTACTTGAATCTGCACAGGGCCTTCTGAAAGTCTCAATCAACTTGGTACTATGCAGAAATGACTTGCTGACAAAGGTCTATATGTGTGTGTGTTACTCGTTCAGTCATGTCTGACTCTTTGCTATCCCATGGACTGTATAGCCCGCCAGGCTCCCCTGTCCATAGAATTCTTCAGGCAGGAACATTGGAGTAGGTTTCCATTTCCTTCTCCAGGGGATCTTTCTGACCCAGGGATCCAACCTGGGTCTCCTGTATTGCAGGCAGATTATTTACCATCAGAGCCATCAGGGAAGCCCTAAGGTCCATATAGTCAAAGCCATGGTTTTCCCAGTAGACAGGTATGGATGTGAAAGTTGGACCATAAAAAGGCTGAGCACCAAAAAGTTGATGCTTTTGAATTGTGCTGAAGAAGACTCTTAGAGCCCCTTGGATAGCAAGGAGGTCAAAGCAGTCAATCCTAAAGAAAAGCAACCCTAAATATTCATTAGAAGGACTGATGCTGAAGTTCCAATATTTTGGCCACCTGATGTGAAGGATTCATTGGAAAAGAACTTGATGCTGGGAAATATTGAGGGCAGGAGGAGAAGGAGGTTACAGAGGATGAGATGGTTGGATGGCATTACTGATTCAATGGACGTGTGTTTGGACAAACTCCAGAAGATGGTGAAGAACAGGGAAGCCTGGCGTGTTGCAGTCCAAGTGGTCACAAAGAGTCAGACACGACTGAGTGACTGAACAACAACAATGCAGAAATGATGCTACATGAGTACTGAGCTCAGTTCAGTTCAGTTGCTCAGCCATGTCCAATTCTTTGTGACCCCATGAACTGCAGCATGCCAGGCCTTCCTGTCCATCACCACCTCCCGGAGTTCACCCAAATCCATGTCCATTGAGTCAGTGATGCCATCCAACCATCTCATCCTCTGTCATCCCCTTCTCCTCCTGCCCTCAATCTTTCCCAGCATCAGGGTCTTTTCAAATGAGTCAGCTCTTCGCATCAGGTGGCCAAAGTACTGGAGTTTCAGCTTCAGCATCAGTCCTTCCAATGAATGTTCATGAAGAGTATGATGAGTACTGAGGTTAGGTCTTAAAAAGGGTGAGTTTTCTCTCTGACTTTTTCTCTCAGAGTGTTTGCCTTGGGAACCTTGTCTTCATTTGTGAAAGAGGCCATACATAGATGTTCTGGTTGAAGCTTCAGCTAAGCTACTGGCAGATGCCAACAACAAGGCTAGGACATCAGTGAAAGAAGGTTCAAATAATTTCACTTCCAACTTCCAGTCTTCCAGCTGAGGCTCCCAGCATCATGGAATGGAGACAAGCTGTCTCTACTTTTTCTGTTAAAACTTATGACTGAACTGACAGATACTGTGGGAGATAATACATGATTAGTTTTAAGTCATTGTTTTGGGATAATTTCACATGCAGTAATAGATAACTAATGCCACCAGTCTATAGGTCATATAGATTTTAATGGGTCAACACTTTTAGTTTCTGCCAACTCATTTGCAAGATGAGGTACAGATTTATTCTGAAACTTGAAACCATCATTCACTATGAAAAATTTTGTTTCAGTAGCTACTTCCAAGTAGCTACTCCAGAAAGTTATTTCATGTTTTTGGTTGTGGTTTTTTTTTTTTTTTTTGGTATTTCATGTGTTTAAGTGAGTACTTACATTTCAGAAAAATGTCAGTATACATGCATACTATAAACAGATTTGTATGCTATTATATATGTATATAAATGTGTGCATACTATAAATGGATGTGCTGTGCTGTGTCACTCAGTCGTGTCCAACTCTTTGCCACCCCATAGACTGTAGCCTGACAAGTTCCTATGTCAATTCTCCAGGCAAGAATACTGGAGTGGGTAGCCTATCCCTTCTCTAGGGGATCTTCCTGACCCAGAAATCCATGTGGGGTCTCCTGCATTGCAGGCAGATTCTTTACCAGCTGAGTTACCAGGGAAGCCCACTATAAATGGATACACACACACACACACACACATGTTTATTTACCCCTGGTTTCATTAAAGTATATATCTTTACATTTTATAGCGATGAATGAAATCTGCCTTTGAATATACTGCCCATAAGATGTATCTGAAATGAGTTTGAAACTTTGTCGGATAGCACAGTGAACATGCTGACTTGTGCACATAATTATGCATGTGTGGCAAAATTTTATAAATACTTTCATACAATGGCATGGTCAATGATTTCCCTTGTACACTAAGCTCAGTTACTGAACAAACTTCAGTCAAGATCTTTTGTTCTCTGAATTTGCTTTTGTAGCTCCTGTTGTGACATCATCATTAAGTTGAAAAATATTTTTTTTAACTTGCTAACTACTGATAAGACATTTAATATGGGAAAACTGAAAAGTACACTTAGGATGGAGGGCTAAATCTCTGTGAAATACTGTAATTGAAGAAGTCATATAATTCTTGCTTCCCTGCTGTGTCAGTGGTCCTATGCTCACATTTCTTTCCATCAGGTGTTGTATTTAAACTTAGAAAACAGAACTGGTCAGTGAAATAGTACCAGTTAGGGCCAGAATACCCAATCAGTGATTAGTGGATGTGTGGTGAGTAAAACTCACATTATTCCCTTGTTGGCTAGTTGATTCAGTGAAATGGCCAAAATAGCTCTTTCATGCCAGTTCATGCTTCAGAGATTCTCTATGCTGGGGACCACGCTAAATGGAGTAAAAACAAAAGATTTCCCTTTGTAGCCATAGTCAAACTCAAATCGCATCTCTTCCGGAAGATTTTCCCCGATTATCCTTGATCTCTGCTTTCACTCCCAGTTCTGTTGATGGGCACTATGAGATTTGGCGCCTCTCATCCTTCATTCTCTTCTCTGATTCATGAATGCATTGTCATACTTTCACTTCTGCCAGATTTCTGTGAGCAAGAACTGTCTGTCACTTTTTTTCTGTTCTTCAAGGTCCCAAGGTTAAGGCTTAGGACATATCAGGCCGTGAGAAAAATATCAAAATTTGCTTTTGGCTTATTAGTTTGAAAACATGTCCAACTAGAAATACTTTTAGAATCATATGATTGTAATAATGATACTTCTACTGCAGACATTTAATAATGGATTTTTCTTTTCCCAAATTCGAAGTATTTTCTCACTGGTCTCACAATTTGTGTGCATCAGAATTAACGGTTACTTAGGCTTTTCAAAAGAAATGTTTGCAAAAAGGTTGGGGAGTGGTAGACAAATTTATGAAATGATTAGAAAAATTTCATACTGTAAGCATTGCTTTGATGCTTAATTATGAATTATTCAGCCACAAGTAAGGCATTTTTTATGTGGGAAGAGGGTTGAATTAGTTCATTCTTGAGATCTTTTCCAGCTCTTAACATTCTGACACTTCTTACCGAATAGCCAGGGCAAATCTCAGATCCTGTGTGAGTACCATTAGATTAAATACATTTGGTTGGATTTGTAGGTCTATAGATGCCATGTTCAATGGCAAGGTGGCATTAGAAATGGCATCTTTCCTCACTTTCCTGAACCTATCCATAGCAGCACTGGCAGAGGGAGGCTCTGGTATGTCTTCATTTTTCACTGATGAAAGACTGTCTGAAAGATGCTGTTTACAAAAACATTCTTTAGCTGATTGTCTGCATCCTCTGTAGGGTTCAAGTGAGGGGTCTAAGAATTTGGGGAGGGCTAAGGCAGTGATGGGTGAATGACTGCCTTTCTCCCCAATCTAGAGGTCATCCTCAATAAAGCCACTCTTCTGTGGGAGGTGGAAAGGAATCTGATGGTGCCTGTTTGTCTTGGCAGCCTGTGCCCTGAAGATGCACATATCCAGAGAGTGGCAGAGAGCTATTTTTCCAAGCCAAACCTAACTTGTCTTTCCATAACACTGTGGGGAGCTGCAAAGGCAAGCCACACAGGCTTGTCCCCAACTTGTGAGAACAGCCCTCTGCTTCCAGAGATACCATCCCTAAATCATCTTTCATCCACTAAAAAGTTCATTTTAAAAATTAGGGAAAGAAAATTTGAAGAGATTTCTTTTTATCCCTATGATGAAGGTTATCCAGGAGATAAAGACTTTCTTCATCATTATCGTCAACATCCACAAGAGCAGAGGCAGCAAATGGCAACTAAATATCCAGGGAACTTATGTCTCTTCATTAGAGTCTTTGCAATCCTTATAATATCAATTTATCACTGCCCTTCACTCTCATAAACTAATTGTTTTGGATCTCAAAATTGGTTCTCTATCTAAAAATGAGTTATTTTTAGATTTGTTTATTATGCTTTGTTAACATAAATCTCATAGTTTAGGATTCTTCACAAATCACCCTTTCAAACTCCAGATTCTCAGAATATAAGGTATCACACTAGCTTACATCCAGAAGGCATATGAAGCAAAGATGTTAAGGGCTTCTATACTAAAAAGTGTGTAAAATTCTTTCATACAGAATGTACAGCTGCCTATGAACCATGAGCACCATACCTTAAAATCAGAAATGTCTATCTTGTAATAATATGTCAACAATCCTGTATATTGTTCAACCCTCTTTATCTCTTTTTTTATAGCACACATAGTTTTTTTATGTAACTATTAATGCATATCACCTATGTATTCACTGTTTAAATTAAATGGTTGATGAAAATTTCTGACCTTTTGTTAAAGAGAACTCTCTTTCAAACTCTTTCCATATTCCCATTAGTTTCAAATTAGTGATTGTGTGTCTTTGAGCAGAGATGTTCCCATTTACAGAGAGCTATACTAGTCATACAAAAAGTTTTTTTTCCCCCTGCAAGGGTATGGATGTAAAAATCAACACCTAGGCTTTTTATCAGCACACTGATTATCACACCATTTCATGTGCACTAACTCATTTATGCTGGACTACAAATGTACAGGATAGGCACTGTGTTTATCTTCACTTTAAATGAGACAAAGGTTAATTAACTTGCCCCTTGCAAAGGGAATATATTTTGGAGATGAGATATATTTATATATAAACATAGGATAGTGAACTAACTATACTTTTTTGTGATGTCGTATTTAGTGTTTTTATTTTCTTAAAATCCACAAAACACAATTGTTGATTATAGCAGTATGATGGACTAGATTTCCTGGCCAACTTCCTGCTGAAAATATGACAATATCGAGTAAGACAAATGCATCTATGATCTGACAGTGAAAGAAAGGATAATTAGAAGGCAAATTCTAGCCAAAACAGAAGCCAGATGAGTTACTTGAATTTTACTTTTATCCTAAAGATATTGAGTAAAACCTGCTGGGCTTGAGTTTATTAAATGAAGAGATATGTAGTTTACTGAAGCCAGGGTTACTTTTATATATACATATATATATAGTTACATTTATCCATTTATAATATACACACCTGTATGAACATACATATATAACAGCATCTTTATATATAGTGTACATACATATAGACATACTTTTTCCTGAAATGTAAGCATTGACCTAAACACATGAAAGACCTTTTTGTTATAGCATTTCCTATGAGAGCAAATATGTTTTCATAAGTAAATAATGGTTGAGGTTAAAAAAAAAACCTACTTTATTTTGTAAATGAGTTGGACAGGATCTAAAAGTGTATGTGCATCTGTTAGATTCTTTATGACCTATAGGCCAAGTCTATGTAAGATATGCAAATATATATCAATTAGGAGAAGCAAGCAAAAGTGTTTTCCTAGCTCTCATAAGGGTCTTTCATTATAATTATCTCTGTGGTTAGCATAAAGAAACTTTTTATTTTTCTAGAGAGTTGCTCTACAACTTCATACATAAACAAATGCCATAAACATTTTGTATCTCTGAGAAGAATTTTGGTATAAGGTGTTGTTTTCCTGGATAGATCATAAGCATTACATCTCCATAAAGAGTTTATAGACTTGTTTCCACTTGATCAGTGAGTTGAGTAATTAAAAAACCTGTCTGTGAGACCAGCACTGTTACCCAGGTCCAAGTTTGGAAAAATCTCTCTCATAGATGAACATTTCTCCTTCAGGGAATAGTTTAGTCACCTGGTTCTTGTACCTCATATTATTCATCATTAACTATTTAAAAAATGATTTACCATTACTGCAAAAATTATTATTCAACAATAATTTTTGCTTACTAGCCAACAAATACAAACTTATTATGAGATGCTTTCTCAAAAACAGATATTTTTAAAAGTTAGAAAGAATATTGCAGCATCTTATTGAGGTCTTGATGGTTTGAACTTTATAAATATTTGAAAGAATGCTACGCAGAGTCAGTATTCAGCTCATATTACAGATATTAACTCAGTTTTTTTCCAGCAAAGAATTGAGAATTGTGATTTTTTAATGCATATTTTAAGGAATACTTAAATGACTCATGAAAACTTTACACTAATTTTAAATATTTTATTTAAAAATATTAGCTATGTAAAATATAAGTAGCTGAAGAATACTCCTGGGAAATTTAGTGCTGGGGATGCAGCAATAAGCAAAGACAGACAAAAACCTGCCATTTGTGGCATTTCCATTCTAAGAGGGAAAAGCAAGAACATTTATTACATATGGGCATATTTATATAATAAAAACCATGGTCCTGTAATGAAGCCCTATACTTCTTTATTTTCTCCAAAGATAAAGAAACACAGAATAAGCATGATTTTAAATTGTTTAGAATTTTTCCAGCCATTCCAGAGAACCTAGTCAAGGAAACTTAAGGTCAAAGTTTTTTTTTTTTTTCCCCCCCTTAAAAAAAAGAAGTTAATAAAAGAAATTATAGTAACTTCCTGCCTAGAAGAGATCCACCTCTTCTCCTTTGGCCCCACAGTGGGGTCTGTCTTTGCTCTTATTAGCCCTATTATCATTATCTATAGTCTTCATTGACATTGTTTTGATTGACTTAACCCAGAATTATGTTAAATTTTCAAACAATTTATTGGTGATTTCTGAAATTATCCAATTACTTTGACTACTCTGTGAACCAATTAATCTCTTGCTCATCAATTAGTTCACCTTGATCAGAACTCATCAATCTGGTAGTCTATGAGTAACTTATGTAACTGAACTGTGAGGCGTCATGATAAGGTTGCTGCTGCTGCTGCTGCTGCTGCTGCTAAGTCACTTCAGTCGTGTCTGACTCTGTGCGACCCCATAGATGGCAGCCCACTAGGCTCCTCCGTCCCTGGGATTCTCCAGGCAAGAACACTGGAGTGGATTGCCATTTCCTTCTCCAATGCAGGAAAGTGAAAAGTGAAAGTGAAGTTTCTCAGTCGTGTCCAACTCTTCCCGACCCCATGGACTGCAGCCTACCAAGTTCCTCTGTCCATGGGATTTTCCAGGCAAGAGTACTGGAGTGGGGTGCCATTGCCTTCTCCGATGATAAGGTTAGTCTTCACCAAATTTCAGTTATTGACTGCTGTCCCATCTGTTAACAGGAGTGAAAGACTGTGGTTGCAGAGCTGGTTGACAATTAGCAGTCCCAGACCTGGTAGAGGCCAGTGTTCACACAAAATGAAGCCCCTCAATAGAAATGAACTATGCCTATGAATCTCTCTTTTATATCTGGAGTTAGTTGGGTGCTATGATCACTCCAGCTGCTAAAAAGAAAACATTCCAAGCTATGATATCACCTACTCCACATTCCCAGAGTTGATCATAGGCTTGTATTACAGTCTGATGTTCCTTTTTTGACTAGTTCTTAGAATAAGTCACCCAGGACATGTATTCTCCCAAGCCCTAGAAAAACTAACTTTTATGCCAATGCCAATCTAGGTAAAAATTTCAAACTGCTTTTTCCTGATGTGCAGTATCTATCAGGTAGACAAAGGTCTCGTTGTTTGTCTGCCTTTTGAAGGATGTTTATAATATGGAGACTGGTTGCAAAGGCTGTAAATATTCTAGAGCCATGGAGATCCTCCTAGAGCCATGTAAGTTCTCTCAAATGTCTTCACTAATTTGAAGAGTCTGGGATCAACCAGATATTTCCAGGTCTAGGACATGACCTATGACTCAGCCTTCTGTTTAGGTGTTAATTTAGTAGCTAAGACCCTGGGTAGCCCTGGATTCATATCAAAGCTCTGTCACTAGCTAGTTTTGTAAAATTTGGCAAGAAATTTGCCCCTGTATGCTCTTCATCTATGAAATGTCTATATGCTTGTGATGGAGATTTTTCAGGATAATGAATAAATGAAAGAAGTGTTTAGTTCAGTTCTCAGTAAGAGCTGGCTGTTACTTATGGTTTTAGGTGCAATTTTATTCTGTACCAGACTTTCATTAGATAATTTATTTAAAGCTATGTATTACAGATTATTGCTCATGACACATACATGGGTAGTGAAAACAAACAAATAAATCACATGAATAAAGTAGAATAAACAGATTATATTGAAGAGCACCATATAAAATAAGAATACTCTACAACATGGTGGCCATACTTAACAATACCAAACTGTAGACTTTAAAAATGTGTTAAAAGGGTAAATCTCAAATTAAATATTCTTAGCACAATAGGAGGAGAGAAACAGTGAATATGACAAAATAAAAAAGAAATTTAAATAAGAATGAGTATTCTTTCATGAAAATTTGGGTCAGGTTACATGTGGGTCCTGGGGTGAGATGTACTTCTTAATGTGAGTTGAAATCCAAAAAGTTAGAAAAACACTGATCTAAAGCCCATTCTGTTAATTTAATTTGCTTTGTCTGATAATAATTTAATTTGCTTTGTCTGATAAAAATGAACCTCTGTTGTTGGTGGAAAGTAGGGGAAGTCCAACATGCAAAATATCAAGTAGCCCAGCCATTTTCATTTTGGTGTTATTGAATTATATTTGCCAGAAATAGAGTGATTTAAAAAATGTAAGAGGTTGTGTGTAGAAATTATATTTTGTGACTTAACTTTCCATAAGCCAATGGTTTCACAAGATTGGCTCAGGGTCTACGATTTCATTGTGCAAAATTGGGTATTTTATGCCAAATATATCCTGTCCAAGAAAAAAGTATTAAGACGTAAATCACAGATTCAGTGAAGTTGTAGCAAAGTTGTTTTGTCGAAATAATGATGCTGTTATATAGTTAGAGAATTTTAAAAAATGAAGTCAATTCTTCCTCGTCTTCTGCATCTTTATCTTTCCTCATGAATGAATTTTATATAATATAATAGTATGGCTTCTTAAAATTAGCTTCAACTGATTTGTGTTAACTATACCAAGCAGGGATTTCTGATGAAATGGTTAAAATCAATTGCATAAACATTCTTGGTAACTAATGAAAACAGTCCAAGAGTATAGGGACCTGATTCTTTCACCTTTCCCAGCTCCAGGGAATTAAAGTCTCACATAACATGGGTTTCTTCCAGTGTTTTTCACTTCAACAGAAGTTTTCTTTGTAAGACTCCTGCAAGTAGCATACCAATGGGGCTAAAGGAATGACTTTTTAAAAATCTGTTCTGTTTTTTTCCCAGATTTTTCAAATATATTAACTTTGGTTTCAGCTCATCTTTCCCACAGAAAAAGCGGGGGAACATGTGCTTGTTTTCATCTGGCTTGGGCTGTGATGTTTTCCTTCAGGACAGAGAAAAGTTGAGAGGGCATGTGTCTGGGTCACAAAGACAGATCTCAGCTGTGTTTTTCAATGCGCAGGTAGGTGGTCTCAGTCCTTCTGGCAGAACACAGTAGTCATGTAATAAAAATGACTCCAGGGACAAAGTACCTTTGTCAACCTTCCATCAAAGACAGGAATTCCTCTTCTCCTAATACGACAAGGTGGTTCTCTTTAACATGGCAACCCTAAACCCTGCAGAGTGAGGCGTTCAAAATGAGTCCCTCCTTAAAGAAAAAAAAAATGAACAACAAATGAAAACAAAAATTCTTTAAGACACGTGCAGACCCCAACAGTGATACCTTGAATCTCATCCAAGTTGCAGAAATATCATGTAAACCACACAAGAGCCATATCCATGACCCATAGCTATAGCATCACAGGCTTTTGAGAGAATCACACACCACTTACTTAAAATATAAACACATAAAAACACCAGAACTACAGAAGGTAGGCTGTATTTGGCAACTGATAAGAAATAAAATTCTCCCAATCACTGGATTTGTAGGAATTAAGCCATAATAGCCTGTGATTAATAAAATTAGATGCAACATACTCTTTTACAGAAATATTTTACATGACTTATATGTGTAGAGATTATGAGAACTGTGGTCTATAAATTGTTAATGGCTTGGTTAAGGTACTTAGAAGCCTTAACCAGTTTGAAATGGAATAACCAACTTATTAGTGTATTTGTACAATAATATATTTCTTTCATCGTGTTTACTTCTGCTCCATTTTAACACATTATTTTCATGTACAACAAAAAGAAGCAAATAAACCAGGTACTGAAATCTCAGCTGCTAAGACATTGCATGTATTAGCACTCATTAAAGGATTCAATAGAGAAGAGTTGGAATCTGGGATACAAATGTAAAAAGAAATGACCTTTCTCCACAATTTAGAGGGGAAGACAGATTAAAAAATGACACAAGTAACATTTTAAGGTGCTTATTTAGGGGTATGCCTAACGCATGTATTTCTTATGGATGTCTCTATAGCCTAGTTAAAACAAGCATACAAACAAAGTAGAAATTTCCGGGTTAAATAATTCCAAGAGTATAAAATATCATCTATTTTGAATTGTGGGATCACTATTCAAATAGAGCATAGTTATTGGACATTATGTCTGTATCTTTACCATCATATTTTTACTTGCACAAAATATGGTGCTTTTAATCGTTTCATGACTAAACTTTGCAATAACAATTATTCAAATTTAAGTACCACTCACATGTCTTAAATACTACTATTAATACTTAGACTAGTTTCTTAAAAGGTAATTAATTCCATATTGCAAGGCAGGAATAAAATGTAGTTTAAAGAATTTGTTGTTCAGTCACTCAGTCTTGTCTGACTCTTTGTGACTCCATGGACTGCAACACATCAGGCTTCCCTGTCCATCACCAACTCCCGGAGCTTGCTCAAACTCATGTCCATTGAGTCGGTGATGCCATCCAACCATCTCATCCTCTGTCATCCTCTTCTCCTCCTGCCTTCAATCTTTCCCAGGATCAGGGTCTTTTCCAATGAGTCGGTTTTTCACATCAGGTGGCCAAAGTATTGGAGCTTCATCCTCACCATCAGTTCTTCCATTGAATGTTCAGGATTGATTTCCTCTAGGATCAACTGGTTTGATTTCCTTTCAGTCCAATGGACTCTCAAAAGTCTTCTCCAACACCACAGTTTGAAAGCACCAATTCTTCGGTGCTCAGTCTTCTTTATGGCTTTTATTCTTTATGGACCATAAAGAAGACCACAAAGAATGAAGAACGGTGGCACTAGTGGTAAAGAACACACCTACCAATGCAGGAGACACAGGAGATGTGGATTTGATCCCTGAATTGGGAAGATCCCTTGAAGAAAGGCATGGCAATCCACTCCAGTATTCTCACTTGGAGAATGCCATGGACAGAAGAGCTTGATGAGCTACAATCCACGGGGTCGCAAAGAGTCAGACACGACTGAAGCGACTTAGTATGAAAAGAATGAAGAATAGTTTTTGAGTTCAATCTTTGGTAACCTAACTATTTTTTTCCCCAAGGCCACAGAAACCAGCCTTATCCAAGCCAGTTCTCTGATAAATGTATATTCTTCACCCACCTTGGTGGCTCAGACCGTAAAGAATCTGCAAGAGACCAGGTTCCATCCCTGGGTGGGGAAGATTTCCTGGAGAAGGGAATGGCAACCCACTCCAGTATTCTTGCCTGGAGAACTTCATGGACAGATGAGCCTGATGCTGCAGTCCATGGGGTTGCAGAGTCAGACATGACTGAGCAACTAACCAATTCATTTTTCATTTCACCCCACTGCAGATTAGATAGACAGTCAAGATAGAGTTCCACCACCAATGAGAGCACACTATTTAAATCCTAGGATATGGAGACAGAGGGTTCCAAATAAAAACCTTTTCATTTCGTTATCAACAATCGAATAAGGTAGAAATACTGAACCAAAACACATGGGCCAAGTATGCCTAGATAATTTATAATTGAAGAAATGCCTTTAAATAGCCAACAAAAATGCAAGTATTACATGAATCTCTGAGAATTTTAGTATTTAGAGGTAAGAAGGAGGTTTGCTCTTCCTTTGTGTAATAATGTATGATTGCTATTTTTAGTGTTTGGTGTTTGTTCCAGTGTGTTTCTCAAAGGTGACAGTGATAAGCTTTTCTTTACGGGATTCCATGATCTGAGAGATTGCATCAATAGGAAGTTTATCCCAATGTGGTTCTGATGTTTTTAACCAGACATTTTTGAGGTCTTGATGTAGTTCAACTATTTCTGTGTGGACCACATAAATTTTATGGGAGTCATTCCATTTATTTTTATTTAGGGAGGAACCTGTCAGGAATTTCTTTTACCACAGAGCAGATACTTTTTTTGTGTGATTACTCTTTGTGCTTTGTAAAATAGCGATGGAGGTCTTGATGTGTGAAGTCCAACCAAGCTGAGAATGTAAAGGTCACAGAAGAGAATGTGAAGGTTTATACAGAAGAGAAAACAAGTTCTAGTTTGGCAGTTGAAACAATAAAAATGATGAGTTTGGGTCTCTTGAGTCAATGCTATTTACACAGATACTTTGATTATTTCAACTCTGCTGCTGCTAAATCACTTCAGTTGTGTCCGACTCTGTGCGACCCCATAGACGGCAGCCCACCAGGCTCCTCTGTCCCTGGGATACTCCAGGCAAGAACACTGGAGTGGGTTGCCATTTCCTTCTCCAATGCATGAAAGTGAAAATTGAAAGTGAAGTTGCTCAGTTGTGTCCGACCCTTAGCATGAACTGCAGCCTACCAGGCTCCTCTGTCCATGGGATTTTCCAGGCAAGAGTACTGGGGTGGGGTGCCATTGCCTTCTCCAATTTCAACTCTACTGATTGACAAATGTGGTTTTAAAAAAAAGGAATGAATTCAGTGAAAAATTATTCATGCTGGTGGTTTAATCCCTCAGAATCAAACAGTCATTTGGTTGAAATTCTTTTTACCACTTGTCTTGATATTTAGAGATAAGAATTAACCTACAGTGGTGAGGAAAAGTCAAGCCTAAATGGAAAACAACTTAATTGCATTTTTATTAGGTTATTAAACATAGAGGCTAAAATATAAAGACATCATTGACAGCTCTCTGTTTAGAAGATAGTATAAAGGATATTATTCATATCATTTAATCCTAAGGGGGAAATGGCAAGGAGGGAAAGGAGAATTAAAATTTTTCTTTTATCAGGTTTAAACTTCAGTATTAAAGTTATATGAGTTTATCAGGATTAAACTCATATAACTTCTCTCTCATCATATTCATCTCACCAACCTGCAAATGTCCTTTTTATCTTTCTTCATCCCAGTGTTTTTTGTTCTCTCTGTCAAATATGCTTCCCCTTTCCTCTCTGTTGGTCAATATCCAACCCACTCTTCAAGTCCTCATCATTCATAATACCTTTCCTCAGTCTTTTATGCTATCAGCCAGAATTCTCCCAAATAGAGGAATCAAAGTAATTGCTTAAGAATTGAACTGATTGCAAGTATCCTGTGATCTAGGCTTTTGTTATCTCACAATACTCACTACTTCTAAGAGGTATTAAAAAAAAAGATTGATGTAATAATAATGCAAGAAAAGACAATGAAATGAAGGAAAAGACAAAGAGCAAAAAGGTTTTGGCAATGAAAAAAGAAATTAAACCTGTAGAAGTGAAAATATAAAAGAGACAGAAACATAGCATGTGCAGCAAACAAAAAGATCAGAAGAAATGCAAAGGAACTGGAAGTAATGTAATACAAAATCAACAGAAGAATTAGTCAGTAAAAGAAGACTCACGGTTATCATAGGTATTGGAATTATCAGACAGTTCAGTTCAGTCGCTCAGTCATGTCCGACTCTTTGTGACCCCATGAACTGCAGCATGCCAGGCCTCCCTGGCCATCACCAACTCCCGGAGTTCACCCAAACCCATGTCCATTGTGTTGGTGATGCCATCCAACCATCTCATCCTCTGTCATCCCCTTCGCCTCCTGCCCTCAATCTTTCCCAGCATCAGGGTCTTTTCAAATGAGTCAGCTCTCCACATCAGGTGGCCAAAGTATTGGAGTTTCAGCTTCAACAGCTTCAACCTTCAACATTACCCAGGACTAATCTCCTTTAGGATGGATTGGTTGGATCTCCTTGCAGTCCAAGGGACTCTCAAGAGTCTTCTCCAACACCACAGTTCAAAAGCATCAATTCTTCGGTGCTCAGCTTTCTTCACAGTCCAACTCTCACATCTATACATGACTACTGGAAAAACCATAGCCTTGACTAGACAGATCTTTGTTGGCAAAGTAATGTCTGCTTCTTAATATGCTGTCTAGATTGGTCATAACTTTCCTTCCAAGGAGTAAGCATCTTTTAATTTCATGGCTACAATCACCATCTGCAGTGATTTTGGAGCCAGAAAAATAAAATCAGCCACTGTTTCCACTGCTTCCCCATCTATTTGCCATGAAGTGATGGGACAGGATGCCATGATCTTAGTTTTCTGAATGTTGAGCTTTAAGACAACTTTTTCACTCTCCTCTTTCACTTTCATCAAGAGGCTCTTTAGTTCCTCTTCACTTTCTGCCATAAGGGTGGTGTCATCTGCATATCTGAGGTTATTGATATTTCTCCTGGCAATCTTGATTCCAGCTTGTGCTTCCTCTAGCCCAGCGTTTCTCATGATGTACTCTGCAAATAAATTAAATAAGCAGGGTGACAATATACAGCCTTGACGTACTCCTTGGAATAATAATTGGAATTATCAGACAAGAGGGAAATAAATGGGAATTATAGAACTAAAAATACAAGAAATACAGAAATACAAATACTTCTACATTTGTATATAGAAAACATTTATTTGTGGGCTTGATGGTAGACTGGACACTTATAAAAAAGGATTAGTTACTTGAACTTAAAGACTGATCAATAAAATTTATCCACAAGAAGTATAAAGAAAAAAGAAAGAAGAAAAGAAAGGAAATAAAAAACAAACCAAGAATTGATCAGTGTCTGAAGATTTGTGGTACTTAACAGATTCAAGTTTATTAAATTCCAAGCAAGATTAATATAATGGGAAACCAAACTAAACACATCATAGTCAACATGGCTGAAGGCTAGTGGTAAAGTGATTTTGACAGATTACATTCAAGGAAATATCAAAGCTTGTGGAGAATGCTTTTCCATGAATAATAGCACATAAGTAAGTTTTCAGATAAAAACCTCCTACGTCCAACCATGAGAATAGGCTACATGAACTACTAGAAGGAGTTTCCATGGATCCCATTTGAGAATGTGAAATCACTTATCTAGCCATATTGGCTGTTTTCAAATTGGTCCCCTATGAACCAATCTCAGCTTCCAAGCAGAATGATCTTTTAGTCTGACTCTCAGTCAACTTCCATCTATGTTCCTCCATAAACTAATCTCAATGTATTAGCACACAGAAAGAGCCTTGGAAAACTAGATGCTGATAATTCCATTCAAAAACCAAAGCCTTACCAAAGCTTACAAGGTCCTGTACATGTGACCCTCATCACCTCTCTTAAGCTCTCTCCATCCTTCCCACAGTTCAAGTGCCTGCGCTTATTGGCTGGTCCTCAAACAAAGCAAGCATTCCCCTGCATTCGAGCATTTATTCTAGCTGTTCTCTCTGAAATTTTCTTCCCGCACATAACGGCAATGCTGGTGACTTCTCTGAAGTCATCTTTTAAAAAAAATTTGTCTTCTTAGTGAGGCCTTCCCTAACAAATCTTTCGTGTTGCTCTTGCACTCTGACACTCCATATTCCCCATTCCTGCTTTTTCACTACCTAGCATTTAAGGCTATCTACAATAGCATTGTAGATACAGTATATATTGCACTTAATTGTTTCTTTACTGTATGTCTCCCTTTATTAGAATTTTACTGTATGCTTATTTTACTTCTGTATTCTCTGTGATGTTCTGAATAGTACTTGGCATAAAATATGTAATCCATAAATATTTGTTGAACACATCAGTGAAATAAGAGATGGTATAATTGTTGCATGGGGAGAAGAGATCTTATGAACAGATTTGTGAGTGACTCAGTAGAAATTTCTGCTGGAGGAAAATTTTTAAAAATCTATTTCTGCCTTAAAATTCTTTAAAAAAACATTTTATATGTCTCAAATTCTCTATCCATAAATTAAGAGTCATAAAATACATGTGTCATGGGGATGTTGTGAAGATCAAATAAGATAAAAGAACATGAAGCACCAAATACAATGCTTGTCTTGTCTTCACATGGAGAAAGGTGTCTTCAGTGCATCTTGTTCCCCATTCCACTTTTACTTACCATCCTCCAAGGAAATCCCCCAATTATATCAAGAAACACACATGGGACAGGACTAATGGGAAAAAAAGCCCACTTAACCCACACATCAACAAACTAAACCAAAAAAATCATTAATAAGACAAAATCTGAGGCTTTCTTTATGCTTTTTATAAATTGTCTGCTTGTTTTCATCCTAATTTTGAGAAATCAGCTGCTTTTATCCAAATTCTAAAAAGATAATTTTTAAAATTATTTACATGTATTTAACTTATACATTAATATTTGCAATCCATTTCTAAACATCCCTACAATGTAACTATTTCCAGTTATGCGTTAGAGATGCTCACCCAAAAGTAATTTTCTGGATTTCTTAAATAAGAAGGCCAAATCGGTAACATAGTTACCCAAGATTTTGTGAAGTTTCTGATTATTTTGGAGAGTGGAAAAGAATTGCAGAAAGTGTAAATATTATGTTAACTATCCTAATAGGATCCTAGAGTCATACTCTGATGTCAACAAGGCAGGGATGAATTGGTTTGGATTCTTAACAGTCAAGCTAAATGAATTAATCCTTGATTTGTAAGATTTGTGCTCTATTTCTATGTATGGAGATATTTTTCATCTTTTGGGGCCTCTGAACCTTTATATTTTCAGTTCCATATTCAGGTTTGGTCCTGGGAAAAGCTTTCAATAGAGTTATCATTTCTATGGAATATCAGAGGTTCACTCTCATGAATTTTATAGCAGATTTTAGCATTTCAGCCCCGTTAAAAGCCCTAAACCAAGATTACAGAAGCATATGAGTCTTTCCGTCTTTTCTTAGTTCACATCTGAGGAAGAAACAAGCTTAATGTGATCATCTTCTTTTTCCCCTGAACATATGTTTTTTGATCAGCTTCTCTGAGCTCAATAAGAATATCTTTAGTGGCTTGACAATGGGGCTGAGGAAAACCAATGTTGTTCTCAAGCACATGGAATATTTGGTTTGTCCATAGATGCATACTTACTCTTTTGTGTAGGGCCTGCTGGCTACCATTTTGCTTATTTGATATTTGAGTTCAGAGCCATTAAAAATGTTACATAGAGCGAACATAATAAAAACACAACCTTAGGAATGCACTGCTGTTAATATTTGGCATGAGAAACCAATTAAAACTTTATTTTTAAAAACAACATTATGCTTTATGCAAGTTATCTGTTGGCACTATAAAAAAACTCCCTAATGGCCAAAACTTGACCAAATGGAGGAGGCATGATCAGCAGAGTAAAAGCAAGAGCAGAGAGATAGGCTGAGTGAAGTTGAGCCAGTTTTTATTTGTTATGACCTTTCTCAAATAATTGTTCATCTTATTCCCTTAAAGAGCTCTCTTCCTTTGCTTTTTATTGTCTCTTCCCACTTGGCCTTTTCCTCTATATTTATCTGGCTATCTAAAGGATTGCTTTGTCATTCTCATTTTATTTTCACTGAAAGAAGAAAATGAACAACTCTCTCCTAAATCAGTTCTCTAGAATCATTTTGTTTCAACAGAATTTTTTTCTCTTGTAGGAAGTCAGAATACTGTATTTTATCAAGAGAGATGCAAATTGGGAAAATTCTGTCCATTCTTGGCTGGTTTTATTTGGAAATACATCTTATTTAATTCTGTGTCACTTAGAAAACAAATCAAATATTTTGGGGAGTAGTTTATCTCCATTTATTGTACTTAGTTATTCAGGACACAGAATTTATAAAGCATTCTGCCTGCTCTTCAGGGGAATTTTACTTTCTATGAGTTCAGAAGTGTGAGTATCTGGGACTCAGTGAGAAACAAGTTAAATGTCAAGCGAACATGGAAGAAATTAGCAGGTATTTCCTTCTCTGCTATAACCCAAGCAATTTAGTTAAACTTCCTAGGCCTTGTTTTTAAAACAAGGAGTTTTGATTATACGTGTAAAGTCATGCTGAGTTGTAATGTATGTAATTCTGATGTGGAGAGATAGAATTATAGAAGAAAAGGGCTTTGATTTATTACGTCGTGCTTTTGCAATGCATTCTTTTCTAATTTGTGACATGTAACCTCTCAAGTGTATCTCAGTTTTTTATCTTAGGAAAACCTAGAATACTAGTATTGACTTCAGAGGGATTTTCCCTCCAGTATGTACTCTAAAGTTTAAATAATAAAACACGCAAATGACAATCAATACCTTAAAGGCAAATATAAAAGGAAACTGTGATACAGAAATAACATACATTACATTTTACAGTATATCAGAAAAAAAACTATTGTCACATTGGTCCAATTCTTATACTGTACTGTCTTTAATAGGAAATGCTTGGTAAGGAATCTGTGGTAGAAAAAATTGAGCTCTAAGTGGGATGTCAGTGAACTGGAATTTCATTTCCTAAAGAATGCCTCAGAGAAAGCAGTGAGGGAGGCTGCCATGTGTGGCGAAGCAGTAACATTCATCCCTGAGCACCTCCTCAGACTCAAAATGATAGAAGAGCACTGAGGGAGGTCTTAGAGGACCTTGTAGGAACTTATAAACCACCGCCAAAGGGTTGAGAGGAATTTTCAGAGCTCCTGTCTGAGACAGCCAGGGTCAAGCCCTTGGGACTACCTTTGGCCTTTTTCTTAGTGACTCTTCAGTCAAGGTCAGTTGCTTGGGGACACATGTTTCACTTTTCAGACGGCTCTGGGTACTCACCAAGTGATGTAATAAGGAGGGTCACCCTATTGTGTGTGTATGTGTGTTTCACCTTCTCCAATTTCTTACTCATTTCATAAAAATCCCTTCCCATTACATCTTTTGGGTCATTTGGCCTCAATTCACTGCCTTACATGACATCTGCATCTTGTAAAATTTTCCTAGCTGTATATTTTCACTTTAAACATGTTCGTGACAGTTTTACTGTCACCAAATGGACTTGTTTGTGCTAGCATTTGCCAGTTCACAGATGTCTTATTTATTGGATACAAGAGGGCATTTTTCTTCATTTAGAATACACAGATTATGAACCTTCACAGTCTTAACTCCTTATCCATAAAAAACTATGAGAATACCATAATTCAAGATTAATCAAGTTGGATTGGTCAAAATCCAGAACAGTAGAGATCATGGAATATTTAGAAAAGAAATTCTCACTGCCCAGATTTATTTCTAAATCTCTCATGTGTTTTAATAATTTAGGTGGCTAAGTAACTTGTGCAATGAATGTTGTCTTCAAACTTTGCTGAGATATATTTACATGACTACCTTTATGGAAGCTGATTATCAAATAATGTAACAGGCAATGGGCTTATTCTCAGTCTAGCAAAAGGTTAGCATTCAGCTGCATAATAAATGCATTTATAGATTTAGTTGGTCATGCTCATTTATTGCCTTCTATATTTATCATGCACTGTTGGTGTTCTGAAGGTATGATAATCAATTCAGACATGATTTTTACTTTCTCTAATCTCACACAAGAATAAACATAATTATACACATATGAAAATTGAATTATGGGACAGCACCTAGAAGAGGATGCCTAATCCAGATTATGGGGCTTCCCAAAATGTATGAAATCTATATTGAGATCTGGAAAGTGAATAGATGGAAACCAAGTTTTCTTGCTATCTACTGCTGTGTAGAAATCAACCCCAGAGCTTAGTAGTGTAAAGCAACCATTTCATTAGTTACTGTATTATAACTTTAAGGGTTTGACTGAGAGATTCTTGTGTTCCATGTGTTATGTTTCAAGTCCTATCAACTGGAGCATTATTATTTTCATAGTTGCTCAAGGCTCACAGAAAGTGCTCCAAGATGCTAAGATAAAAACAGTAGGACATTCTCTGATCAAAGCTCAGACAGCATACAGCATCCTTTCTTCAGCATTCTGCTGTTTCCAAATGAATCATAGAGAAAACCCAGATCCAAGGGAAAGAGATACACAAGGTTGTGAACAAAAGGAGGCAAAGACACTTGTGGAGCTCTTTCAGCAAGCAATGGAAAGAAGGAGGGAACTGACTCAAGAAAGGAGAACATGACTTTTTCAAGGAACTAGAAAGCAAAAGTAGGAAGTCAAAAAACACCTGGAGTAACAGGCAAATTTGGCCTTGGAATACGGAATGAAGCAGGGCAAAGACTAACAGAGTTTTCCCAAGAAAACGCACTGGTCATGAAAACACCTTCTTCCAACAACACAAGACAAGACTCTATACATGGACATCAGCAGATGGTCAACACCAAAATCAGATTGATTATATTCTTTGCAGCCAAAGATGGAGAAGCTCTATACAGACAGCAAAAACAAGACCAGGAGCTGACTGTGGCTCAGACCATGAATTCCTTATTGCCAAATTCAGACTTAAATTGAAGAAAGTAGGGAAAACCACTAGACCATTCAGGTATGACCTAAATCAAATCCCTTATGATTATACAGTGGAAGTGAGAAATAGATTTAAGGACCTAGATCTGATAGATAGAGTGCCTGATGAACTATGGAATGAGGTTCGTGACATTGTACAGGAGACAGGGATCAAGACCATTCCTGTGGAAAAGAAATGCAAAAAAGCAAAATGGCTGTCTGGGGAGGCCTTACAAATAGCTGTGAAAAGAAGAGAAGTGAAAAGCAAAGGAGAAAAGGAAAGATATAAACATCTGAATGCAGAGTTCCAAAGAATAGCAAGAAGAGATAAGAAAGCCTTCTTCAGCAATCAATGCAAAGAAATAGAGGAAAACAACAGAATGGGAAAGACTAGGGATCTCTTCAAGAAAATCAGAGATACCAAAGGAACATTTCATGCAAAGATGGGCTCGATAAAGGACAGAAATGGTATGGACCTAACAGAAGCAGAAGATATTAAGAAGAGGTGGCAAGAATACACAGAAGAACTGTACAAAAAAGATCTTCACGACCCAGATAATCATAATGGTGTGATCACTGACCTAGAGCCAGATATCCTGGAATGTGAAGTCAAGTGGGCCTTAGAAAGCATCACTAAGAACAAAGCTAGTGGAGGTGATGGAATTCCAGTTGAGCTATTGCAAATCCTGAAAGATGATGCTGTGAAAGTGCTGCACTCAATATGCCAGCAAATATGGAAAACCCAGCAGTGGCCACAGGACTGGAAAAGGTCAGTTTTCATTCCAATCTCAAAGAAAGGCAATGCCAAAGAATGCTCAAACTACCACACAGTTGCACTCATCTCACACACTAGTAAAGTAATGCTCAAAATTCTCCAAGCCAGGCTTCAGCAATATGTGAACTGTGAACTTCCTGATGTTTAAGCTGGTTTTAGAAAAGGCAGAGGAACCAGAGATCAAATTGCCAACATCCCCTGGATCATGGAAAAAGCAAGAGAGTTCCAAAAAGCATCTATTTCTGCTTTATTGACTATGCCAAAGACTTTGACTCTGTGGATCACAATAAACTGTGGAAAATTCTGAAAGAGATGGGAATACCAGACCACCTGATCTGCCTCTTGAGAAATTTGTATGCAGGTCAGGAAGCAACAGTTAGAACTGGACATGGAACAACAGACTGGTTCCAAATAGGAAAAGGAGTTCGTCAAGGCTGTATATTGTCACCCTGTTTATTTAACTTACATGCAGAGTACATCATGAGAAACGCTGGACTGGAAGAAACACAAGCTGGAATCAAGATTGCCAGGAGAAATATCAATAACCTCAGATATGCAGATGACACCACCCTTATGGCAGAAAGTGAAGAGGAACTAAAAAGCCTCTTGATGAAAGTGAAAGTGGAGAGTGAAAAAGTTGGCTTAAAGCTCAACATTCAGAAAATGAAGATCATGGCATCCGGTCCCATCATTTCATGGGAAATAGATGGGGAAACGGTGGAAACAATGCTAGACTTTATTTTTCTGGGCTCCAAAATCACTGCAGATGGTGACTGCAGCCATGAAATTAAAAGACGCTTACTCCTTGGAAGGAGAGTTATGACCAACCTAGATAGCATGTTCAAAAGCAGAGACATTACTTTGCCAACAAAAGTTTGTCTAGTCAAGGCTATGGTTTTTCCAGTGGTCATGTATGGATGTGAGAGTTGGACTGTGAAGAAGGCTGAGCGCCGAAGAATTGATGCTTTTGAACGGTGGTGTTGGAGAAGACTCTTGAGACTCTCTTGGACTGCAAGGAGATCCAACCAGTCCATCCTGAAGGAGATCAGCCCTGGCATTTCTTTGGAAGGAATGATGCTAAAGCTGAAGCTCCAGTACTTTGGCCACCTCACGGGAAGAGTTGACTCATTGGAAAAGACTCTGATGCTGGGAGGGATTGGGGGCAGGAAACGAAGGGGATGACAAAGGATGAGATGGCTGGATGGCATCACTGACTTGATGGACGTGAGTCTGGGTGAACTCCAGGAGTTGGTGATGGACAGGGAGGCCTGGCATGCTGTGATTCATGGGGTCGCAAAGAGTCAGACACGACTGAGCGACTGATCTGATCTGAGAACGCTTAGCTAATCAACACTCTGTGGCATGAAACACATGTCATCTGGTTCCTTTTCTCTCTCTCTTGTCATATGAACATATGAATTATACTTGTCCTTTGGAAGGTACTGTTTGTAACACTTTTCTCAATACACCTAGCCATTTTCCTCCTAAGAATCCTTCACAGCTTTCCCAGAGGGAGGAAGAAACCACAGAAGTTTTAAGCCATAATCTGTTGCTGTTTGACTCTTGTCCTGCCTCTGCTGCTGCTAAGTCGCTTCAGTTGTGTCCAACTCTGTGCGACCCCATAGACGGCAGCCCACCAGGCTCCCCCGTCCCTGGGATTCTCCAGGCAAGAACACTGGAGTGGGTTGCCATTTCCTTCTCCAACGCATGAAAGTGAAAAGTGAAAGTGAAGTCGCTCAGTCGTGTCTGACTCTTCGCGACCCCATGGACTGCAGCCTACCAGGCTCCTCCGCCCATGGGATTTTCCAGGCAAGAGTACTGGAGTGGGGTGCCATTGCCTTCTCCCTGACTCTTGTCCTAGTGGCTCAGAAATCTTTATTTAAATCCAGTATGTCAAGTCAAATTCAGCCTATGGAACAAACACTTTCTCTTATGACATGAAAGGACTGTACTGTCTGTATATGACACCCTTCCCAAGATAATGAGCTAATATGACCTGGTCTCTGTTATCATTCTGTACTATATTATTTCTTTGTACATGCTGAAGTCCTTTCTTAATTAGAGGAAAGCCTCTCATCGTATTCCTTTATTCTCCTGATTAATCTCCTGTCTACTCCTCCTGGTAATCAGAGCCAGGAAAAACTGGCCAAAGATCCAAGGAGGCTGAGGGGGAGATATTCCAAACACCACAATTTTTAGAAATAAGTCAAACCTAACCTGGAATAATTCATCTGAGATCACCTATTTTTATTGCTAAAGAAAATGAAGGCAGGATGTTGCCTTCATTTCTAATATACTGAATTTTAAATTTAGCTATAAAAATCTCCTATGCCACAGATTTTATGGCTTTTGGCAAGCAATTTCTAGGTTACAAAATAACACTATATCCAATTTTGTTTGGTGCTATAAATGGCCTAATCAAAAACAAAGGCAATTATTTTCTCTTCCTGTTCTGGATAGACCTCTCTCCTGAGCTCTTTGTACATTAAATCTACAGTTTATGTAAGAAATAACTACTCACCTGATGAGCCAAGCATTTTTATATTGGGGATTCTTTGAAAGTATAAAGAGATTATATGGTTTTGCTCTCTAGAGGCCATCCTTACTCTCCTGCATGGCAATAATATAGTATTCTTGTGAAACTGTGTATCTGAACATAAATTTCTTTTAACCTATGTAAAAAAATATTGCTTGCATTTCTTTCCTAAGGAGGGCAACCTATTAATTATCATAAGACTTGGTGTGAGTCTAAGAAGCAGGTAGAGAGAGGGGGCCATTGTAAATTTCCCAGTGGAGGAGAGACAGAAGAACACCTTTGGAACTCAGTTACCTAATGTTTGAGTTGAAGTTTGAATGTTGTGTGGTTTAGTCTCCAAGTCATGTCTGACTCTTGTGATCCCATGGACTGTAGCCTGCTAGGCTCCTCTGTCCATGGGATTTTCCAGGCAGCAATACTGGAGTGGTTTGCCATTTCCTTCTCCAGGAAGTTTGAATAGATATATCTAAATTTCTCCTTCTTTTGTTTTTCCTTTTCTTCAGCAACATTTACGACATTAACACAAGCTGGGGCTGAACGGGTAATGTTTTGGAATTGAGAATGGATCTGCATTTCGTGCTTGGGTAGCCATATTACAGGTCAGGGATGTGTTTCATGAATGCAAGAGCTCAGAGATGGAGATTGTTTTCAGAATGTAGGCCCTTTGGACATTTGCAGAAATCTTGGGGAAGGACTTTGAGCCTCTAAAGACATGAATTGACCTATTTGGTGAAAAAGTAATAGTGGTTTCAAACTGTGAATTTTAAATCATTCTGTTGTTGCTCAGTCACAAAGTCCTGTCCAACTCTGCATCCCATGAACTGTAGCGTACCAGGCTTCCCTGTGCCTCACTATTAATCAAAATAGAAATCATTACAATCAACACATTTTTGCCAATGAGAAATTAATTTGCTTATTCCTATAGCATAAAAATTCATGCTTCAGGATTTGATGAATTTTTGGAAAGCATTTTCCTCATCCTGTTGTGGAAGCATTTTCCACCCAAAAAGTTGTTGAGATGCTTGAAGAAGTGATAAATCGTTGGCAAGAGGTCAGGTGAATATGATAGATGAGGCAAAAGTTTGTAGCCCAATTCGTTCAACTGTTGAAGCATGGCTGTGCAACGTGTGGTCGGGTACTGTCATGAAGTAGGATTGGACCCTTTCTGTTGACCAGTGCCAGCTGCAGGCTTTGCAGTTTTCAGGGCATCTCCTCAATTTGCCAAGCATACTTCTCAGATGTAATGGCTTTGTTGGGCTTCAGAAAGCTGTAGTGAGTCAGGCCAACAGTGACTATGACCTTTTTTTGGTGCAAGTTTGACTTTGGGAAATGCTTTGGAGATTTTTCTTGGTCCAACCACTGAGCTGGTCATCGCTGGTTGTCATATAAAATCCACATTTTGTAGCACATCAAAATCCAAGCCAGAAATGGTTTGTTTTTGTTGCATAGAATAAGAGAAGATAACACTTCAAAACAATGATTTTTTTGATTTTCAGTCAGCTCACGAGGCACCCACTTACCAAGCTTTTTCACCTTTCCAATTTACTTCAAATGCCAAATGACCATAGAATGGTTGACATTGAGTTCTTTGGCAACTTCTCATGTAGTTATACAAGGATCAGCTTTGATAAGCCTCTCAATCGGTTGCTGTTAATTTCTGATGGCGTACCATTGTGCTCCTCATCTTGAAGGCTCTTGTCTCCTTTGCAAAATTTCTTGAACCACCACTGTGCTGTATGTTCCTTAGCAGTTCCTGGGCCAAATGTGTTGTTGATGTTGCTAGTTGTCTCTGCTGCTTTACTACCCACTTTGAACTTGAATAAGAAAATCACTCAAATTTGCTTTTTGTCTAGCATCATTTCCCTAGTCTAAAATACGTATAAAATAAACATCAAGTAGTAAGTTATTAACAACAACAAAAAACATAAAGTGAGAAATGTGCATTAACATCAGATCAGATCAGATCAGTCGCTCAGTCGTGTCTGACTCTTTGCGACCCCATGAATCACAGCATGCCAGGCCTCCCTGTCCATCACCAACTCCTGGAGTTCACCCAGACTCACGTCCATCAAGTCAGTGATGCCATCCAGCCATCTCATCCTTTGTTGTCCCTTTCTCTTCTTGCCCCCAATCCCCCCCAGCATCAGAGTCTTTTCTAATGAGTCAACTCTTCACATGAGGCGGCCAAAGTACTGGAGTTTCAGCTTTAGCATCATTCCTTCCAAAGAAATGCCAGGGCTGATCTCCTTCAGAATGGACTGGTTGGATCTCCTTGCAGTCCAAGGGACTCTCAAGAGTCTTCTCCAACACCACAGTTCAAAAGCATCAGCCTTCTTCACAGTCCAACTCTCACATCCATACATGACCACAGGAAAAACTATAGCCTTGACTAGATGAACCTTTGTTGGCAAAGTAATGTCTCTGCTTTTGAACATGCTATCTAGGTTGGTCATAACTTTCCTTCCAAGGAGTAAGCGTCTTTTAATTTCATGGCTGCAGTCACCATCTGCAGTGATTCTGGAGCCCAGAAAAATAAAGTCTGACACTGTTTCCACTGTTTGCCCATCTATTTCCCATGAAGTGGTGGCACCAGATGCCATGATTTTCGTTTTCTGAATGCTGAGCTTTAAGCCAACTTTTTCACTCTCCACTTTCACTTTCATCAAGAGGCTTTTGAGTTCCTCTTCGCTTTCTGCCATAAGGGTGGTGTCATCTGCATATCTGAGGTTGTTGATATTTCTCCTGGCAATCTTGATTCCAGCTTGTGTTTCTTCCAGTCCAGCATTTCTCATGATGTACTCTGCATATAAGTTAAATAAACAGGGTGACAATATACAGCCTTGACGAACTCCTTTTCCTATTTGGAACCAGTCTGTTGTTCCATGTCCAGTTCTAACTGTTGCTTCCTGACCTGCATACAAATTTCTCAAGAGGCAGATCAGGTGGTCTGGTATTCCCATCTCTTTCACAATTTTCCACAGTTTATTGTGATCCACACAGTCAAAGTCCTTGGCATAGTCAATAAAGCAGAAGTAGATGTTTTTCTGGAACTCTCTTGCTTTTTCCATGATCCAGCGGATGTTGGCAATTTGATCTCTGGTTCCTCTGCCTTTTCTAAAACCAGCTTGAACATCTGGAAGTTCACAGTTCACGTATTGCTGAAGCCTGGCTTGGAGAATTTTGAGCATTACTTTACTAGCGTGTGAGATGAGTGCAATTGTGCGGTAGTTTGAGCATTCTTTGGGATTGGAATGAAAACTGACCTTTTCCAGTCCTGTGGCCACTGCTGGGTTTTCCAAATTTGCTGGCATATTGAGTGTAGCACTTTCACAGCATCATTTTTCAGGATTTGCAATAGCTCAACTGGAATTCCATCACTTCCACTAGCTTTGTTCGTAGTGATGCTTTCTAAGGCCCACTTGACTTCACATTCCAGGATATCTGGCTCTAGGTCAGTGATCACACCATCGTGATTATCTGGGTCATGAAGATCTTTTTTGTACAGTTCTTCTGTGTATTCTTGCCACCTCTTTTTAATATCTTCTGCTTCTGTTAGGTCCATACCATTTCTGTCCTTTATCGAGCCCATCTTTGCATGAAATGTTCCTTTGGTATCTCTGATTTTCTTGAAGAGATCCCTAGTCTTTCCCATTCTGTTGTTTTCCTCTATTTCTTTGCATTGATCGCTGAAGAAGGCTTTCTTATCTCTTCTTGCTATTCTTTGGAACTCTGCATTCAGATGTTTATATCTTTCCTTTCCTCCTTTGGTTTCACTTCTTTTCTTTTCACAGCTATTTGTAAGGCCTCCCCAGACAGCCATTTTGCTTTTTTGCATTTCTTTTCTATGGGAATGGTTTGATCCCTGTCTCCTGTACAATGTCACGAACCTCATTCCATAGTTCATCAGGCACTCTATCTATCAGATCTAGGCCCTTAAATCTATTTCTCACTTCCACTATGTAATCAAAAGGGATTTGATTTAGGTCATACCTGAATGATCTAGTGGTTTTCCCTACTTTCTTCAATTTAAGTCTGAATTTGGCAATAAGGAGTTCATGGTCTGAGCCACAGTCAGCTCCTGGTCTTGTTTTTGCTGTCTGTATAGAGCTTCTCCATCTTTGGCTGCAAAAAATATAATCAATCTGATTTTGGTGTTGACCATCTGGTGATGTCCATGTATAGAGTCTTGTCTTGTGTTGTTGGAAGAGGGTGTTTGTTATGACCAGTGCATTTTCTTGGCAAAACTCTATTAGTCTTTGCCCTGCTTCATTCCATATTCCAAGGCCAAATTTGCCTGTTACTCCAGGTGTTTCTTGACTTCCTACTTTTGCATTCCAGTCCTCTATAATGAAAAGGACATCTTTTTTGGGTGTTAGTTCTAAAAGGTTTTGTAGGTCTTCATAGAACCATTCAAATTCAACTTCTTCAGCATTACTAGTTGGGGCATAGACTTGGATTACTGTGATATTGAATGGTTTGCCTTGGAAACGAACAGAGATCATTCTGTCATTTTTGAGATTGCATCCAAGTACTGCATTTCGGACTCTTTTGTTGACCATGATGGCCACTCCATTTCTTCTGAGGGATTCCTGCCCACAGTATTAGATATAATGGTCATCTGAGTTAAATTCACCCATTCCAGTCCATTTCAGTTCGCTGATTCCTAGAATGTCGACATTCACTCTTGCCATCTCTTGTTTGACCACTTCCAATTTGCCTTGATTCATGGACCTGACATTCCAGGTTCCTATGAAATATTGCTCTTTACAGCATCGGACCTTGCTTCTATCACCAGTCACATCCAGAGCTGGGTATTGTTTTTGCTTTGGCTCCATCCCTTTATTCTTTCTGGAGTTATATCTCCACTGATCTCCAGTAGCATATTGGGCACCTACTGACCTGGGGAGTTTCTCTTTTAGTATCCTATCATTTTACCTTTTCATACTGTTCATGGGGTTCTCAAGGCAAGAATACTGAAGTGGTTTGCCATTCCCTTCTCCAGTGGACCACATTCTGTCAAATCTCTCCACCATGACCCGCCCATCTTGGGTTGCCCCACGGGCATGGCTTAGTTTCATTGAGTTAGACAAGGCTGTGGTCCTAGTGTGATTAGATTGACTAGTTTTCTGTGAGTATGGTTTCAGTGTGTTTGCCCTCTGATGCCCTCTTGCAACACCTACCGTCTTATTTGGGTTTTTCTTACCTTGGGCGTGGGGTATCTCTTCACGGCTGCTCCAGCAAAGCTCAGCCATTGCTCCTTACCCTGGACGAGGGGTATCTCCTCACCGCTGCCCTTCCTGACCTTCCATGCTTTAACATAGCCACATTTAAGAATGTATTCCAATATCAAAGAGCAAAATTTAACAATTGACAACCACAATTAATTTTGCACCAACCTAACACAAAAACCAGTCTGACTAAGGTCTTAATGAGGCAGGAGATTCACCTAATATGTTTGTTAAATAAAAATGGGGGTAATAATGCAAACTATATGAGACCTTTTGTAAACTGTAATATCCTCAAAAAAATTAGTGCTACTTTTATAATACAATTTTAATAAATATGTTATTTTTATTCTTATCCCTAATCTTTTATCCCTAATTAGCTTACAGAAAGAAAGGAAAAAGAAAAAAAAATAAAGTCATTATAAAGAATAGCACATTTTTACAAAGAAAATGCTACGTATGATAAAGAGACCTGTTAGGAATTAGTCTCTTTCTTTGGTAGGTAATATTTTAAAATTAAATAGATACAATTTTCTTTCTGTTAGTTAAGAGCAGCCCTAAACACTATTATCTCCCTTTAGTATTTATTGATGAATATTATTTTACATGTAGGTATCAAAATAAAATGCCTGCAATGAGAATGAAATAAAAATTTTAATTTATCTCTCTGTATCAAGGTGAGTAATGTACCTTAGTGAATTATGAAATTATATTTTATAAGAAAAATTCTTTTTTTGGGGGTAGCAGAGAAATAGCTTCATGGAATTTTGGACAATATCAGTTCAGTTCAGTTCAGTCACTCAGTCATGTTGGACTCTTTGCGACCCCACAAATCGCAGCACGCCAGGCCTCCCTGTCCATCACCAACTCCCGGAGTTCACTGAGACTCACGTCCATCGAGTCAGTGATGCCATCCAGTCATCTCATCCTCTATTGTCCCCTTCTTCTTCTGCCCCCAATCCCTCCCAGCATCAGGGTCTTTTCCAATGAGTCAACTCTTCACATGAGGTGGCCAAAGTACTGGAGTTTCAGCTTTAGCATCATTCCTTCCAAAGAAATCCCAGGGCTGATCTCCTTCAGAATGGACTGGTTGGATCTCCTTGCAGTCCAAGGGACTTCTCCAACACCACAGTTCAAAAGCATATAGTCAAGCCATATATTTCAATATATCAATTTAAGACTATGTATCTTCTATATGATTATTTACTTGTCAAGTTTGATAAATATGATTAGAAAATAACAGTAGTATCTTGGTTAGAGTCATTTTTCCCAACAATTAAGAAAACAAAATGCTTGTAATGTTTTGATTTTGGAATCATAGTATTAGTACAATACACTGACCACTAGATGGAGACAAGCCCTCCTAGCTTCACTCATGATAATTTTTTTTACTATGAGTAGAAACCCACAAGAAAAGAGCTAGGTTAATGCAGTACTGGATGTTCAGAACCGTAACAAATATGTGTGTAAGGTTTCATTTATCCTCAGCATCTCAGTTATTAGGATCTGTTTAATCTGAGGAATGTAGCAAGTGTTTACACAAAAAAATCTTCCGTTATCATTGAGGATAATTTCCAAACTAAATAATGACGTTATAAAGGAAGGTCTTCTTTTTTTTTTCCCCTAAGTAATTTAACAGTATCTTCAGAATACCTAAATTTTGTTTGTTTTTTTTTGAGGTTTTGTTAAATAGTTTTCAATGAATAACATCAGAAGGAGTTGCTCTATCACTATATTATTAAGAGGATATTTATTGTTCAAATGTCAAGCAAACCATTTGCTTTGACATAAGCATAAGGCAAATATTTAGGAAAAACTAACTTATATTCATCAGCGAGATGTAATTTTGGAGTTCTTGCCGGAGCAGATGAGTGCACATCCTTTTACTCTGCAATCTTAGTCTGGATTTAAGAAGAGGTGGCAAGAATACACAGAAGAACTATATAAAAAAGATCTTCATAACCCAGATAACCATGATGGTGTGATCACTCACCTAGAGCCACACATCCTGGAATGAGAAGTCAAGTGGGCCACAGAAAACAGTGCTATGAACAAAGCTAGTGGAGGTGATGGAATTCCAGCTGAGCTATTTCAAATCCTGAAAGATGATGCTGTGAAAGTGCTGCACTCAATATGCCAGCAAATTTGGAAAACTCAGCAGTGGCCACAGGACTGGAAAGGGTCAGTTTTCATTCCAATTCCAAAGAAAAGCAATGTCAAAGAATGCTCAAACTACCACACAATTGCATTCATCTCATACGCTAGCAAAGCAATGCTCAAAATTCTCCAAGTCAGGCTTCAACAGTATGTGGACCGTGAACTTCCATATGTTCAAGCTGAATTTAGAAAAGGCAGAGGAACCAGAGATCAAATTGCAAACATCCTTCAGATCATCGACAAAGCAAGAGAGTTCCAGAGAAAAATCTACTTCTGCTTTATTGACTACGCCAAAGCCTTTGACTATTTGGATCACAACAAACTGTGGAAAATTCTTAGAGAGACAGAAATATCAGACCACCTGACCTGCCTCCTGAGAAATCTGTATGCAGGTCAAGAAGCAAATGTTAGAACTGGACATGGAACAACACACTGGTTCCAAATCGGGAAAGGAGTATGTCAAGGCTGTATATTGTCACCCTGCTTATTTAACTTATATGCAGAGTACATCATGCAAAATGCCAGGCTGGATGAAGCACAAGCTAGAATCAAGATTGCTGGGAGAAATATAAATAACCTCAGATATGCAGATGATACCACTCATGGCAGAGGGCAAGATGAACTAAAGAGCCTCTTGATGAGAGTGAAAGAAGGAGAGTGAAAAAGTTGACTTAAAGCTCAACATTCAGAAAACTAAGATCAAGGCATTTGGTCCCATCTGGGGAATCACTGGAAACCATGACAGACTTTAATTTTGGGGGCTCCAAAATCACTGCAGATGGTGACTGCAGCCATGAAATTAAAAGGTGCTTGCTTCTTGGAAGAAAAGCTATGATCAACCTAGAAAGCATGTTAAAAAGCAGAGATATTACTTTGCCAACAAAGGTCCGTCTAGTCAAAGCTATGGTTTTTTCCAGTAGTCATGTATGGATGTGAGAGTTGGTCTATAAAGAAGGCTGAGCACTGAAGAATTGATGCTTTTGAACTGTGGTGTTGGTGAAGACTCTTGAGAGTCCCTTGGACTGCAAGGAGATTCAACCAGTCCATTCTAAAGGAGATCAACCCTGGGTGTTCTTTGGAAGGCATGATGCTGAAGCTGAAACTCCAATACTTTGGCCACCTGATGTGAAGAACTGACTCACTTGAAAAGACCCTGATGCTAGGGAATATTGAAGGTGGGAGGAGAAGGGAACGACAGAGGATGAGATGATTGGATGGCATTACTGACTCAATGAACCTGAGTTTGAGTAAGCTCCAGGAGTTGGTGATGGACAGGGAATCCTGGTGTGCTGCAGTCCATGGGGTCACAGAGTCGCACATAACTTAGTGACTGAACTGAACTGAACTTTAATTCATATTCAGGTCATTAGGTGTTATTTCATCATATAACTTAATCAGGTTTAATACCATTCAGATTTTAGGCACTAAGATTCAGAATCTGTGCATTCTATCCAGTGTCCTCAAATTTGCTCCCATGGTTTTGTAAAACTATGTACTGTCTCACAGATTTTAAAGAAGACATCTACATTTTAAATAATTTCTGAATAGTGAGATTTCTAGTGTATTGTAAAAAAGTCATAAAATAAGATTTTAGAATTCTATCATATCACTCTTTTTAATATTTCAGTGCAATATAGGGTTGTAGCTATAGAATCCTTACCATCATCTATTTTAGAAAATGCTTAATCAAGCTCTTTAATATTCCTTTTTTCCTTAACTTGGTTTTTCCATACAGAATATTGCTCTAATATATTTTATGCTTAAAACACCCTATCATAGTCTTCTGGCATAAAAATATGTATCTCTGCCATTATATCTTACATGCACTTGTTTATTGGTTTTTCTTCGAACTCTACCTACTAGAATACAAACTCCGTATGGATAGAAATTTCCTTTCAGTTTGGTCACCTCTGAATTCCAAGGACTTGAGACAGGATCTGACACAAAGTAGATACTGGCTAAACATTTTTGGAATGAATAAAAGTGAAACTTAAAAGTTTTCAACTTTTCTATGCCCACAAAGCTTTACGTATTAAATGTTTTGCTTTAGATTGAGTTGTTATGACATTATTATTAACAAATAATTTTTTTAAAATATAGAGTATATTAAAATGTTGCTAATTATTAAGACAAAAAGTAAAATATTAGGAATGTAGTTTTCAGTGAGATGGATGGGCTTTCCTTATTTTTATTGTCACATACCCCAGTGGGAATATTACTTAGTGCTACAATGAGATAGAGCTCAGTATCAATTCTGTTTCATTTTAAAATATTCATAGATGTAAACACTAAAAAAACTTAATCATGTAAATAAAAATGTGAAGATGATTTTACAGCACTAACACAGTTCTTTGACTTACTCTTGACTTAGTGCCAAATATCATAGAGTTGTCCATCAGTGAAGGAATTTTAATAATTCATCAGCTAATATATTGATTAGATTCTTCTGCAATTTTGTTGAAAGTTGAATATTAAAACTACCTGAGTGGAATATGACATTACCCCAAAACATCATTGTTTCAAAATGTTCTTTAGTTTGATATCCTTGAAGTATGTACCCCTCTGGATGTGTTTTTCTTTTATAAGGGGAAAGTGGGCAATCATAAAAAAAGGATATTAGGGGGAGGACAAGAGGGAGAATGGGGGTCTTGCTTCCATAATGACCCTTTCATGGATCCTTACCCAGATCATTTTGAGGAAAGAGTATAAACGGAAATAAAGACCTGGGAATGTATTGTCTTAAAACAGTGTTTTAATAAATAAATAGTATCTCCTACAAATTTTTTTGCATATACTTAGGTTATCCTATTTTTAGGGTCACTGTCCTTGAAAACCATTTAATTCTGCTGTGACAGCCTGACTGCCACCACTCTGAGCTGATACAGCTTAAGCAGGATAACGCCCCCATCTGACAATATAGGTGTTTGGTCACTCAGTTGTGTCCAACTCTTTGTGACACCATTGACTGTATTCCACCAGGCTTCTCTAGCCATGGAATTTTCCAGGCAAGATTACTGGAGAGGGTTGCCATTTCCTTCTTCAGACAATATAGTAGTCCTCCCTTATCCTTGGGGAATACGTTCCAAGACCCCCAGTGGATGACTGAAACCATGAACAGTACTGACCCTATATATACTCTGTTTTTTTCCTATACATGTGATAAAGTTTAATTTATAAATTTATATAAGTTTATAGAGTAGGCACAATGAAGGACTAACAACAATAACTGATAATAAATTAGATAATTATAGCAATATACTGTAATAAAAATTATGTGAATGTGGTCTCTCTCTGTCTCAAAATATCTTATTGTATAAACTTAATGCCTTCTCTGTCTTAATGAAGCTCATATCATGCCCAGTGGGAGTAACTTTAAGAATTTCTCATGGAGAGAACAAGATGGTAGAGGAGTAGCTGGATGTGGAATACATCTCTCTCCACAGATACAACAGGAATACACCCTCAGACACAGAAGTGCATGCAGAACACCAGCTGAGAGCAGACAGGAGTACCTGACCAGTGGAAAAGAGTATGTAAAACCTTGCAAAACTCAGTAGAACAAAGGAACTAAGGGGAAAAACAGGAGGGTTAGTAGGATTGGACCTGCCCTCGGTGGATGGGGGAACTGAAGCAGGGGTCTGATCCCCACATCAGGGCAATTGTCTGAGTCAGAGGAGAAACATTTAAGGCTAAGAGTGAAACAGCTGATCTGTGGCAACCTAAATGGGATGAGAATCAGACAGCCCTTCCCACAGCCATACATGCCCTGGACAGGGTTGCAGATCCCCTGGAAGGCGCAGTGGCTGGGAGCTGGAGTTTAGGGATTGTGGAGCAATCACAGGGTGAGGGCTGCTTTTGACTATGGAGAGTTGGGTTAAGGGGATGTGAGAGAGGAGACTATGGCGGGAAATGCCTGTGGAGGAAAACTGGGCAGCCATGAATACTGATGAATCATGCATGCATAGGGGGTAAAGCCATCACCATAACCTCTTTCACCCCACACACCAGCATGGAAGCTGAACAATAGAGAGGCTGGCCCATCAAATGCCTGATGTGCTGAACTACAGAGTAGGACCCCATTCAGGGTGCCCCTTTAAGTGCCTGACATGCTGATCTACAGAGTAGGACCCTAGCCAGGGGAGCGTCTCTATATGCCTGATGTTCAGAACAACAGAGAAGGACCCCAGGCAAGGGAGCCCTCTAAATGCCTGAATGGGCGGAGCTACGGAGAAAGATTAGCCAAAGAGACTTTCTGATCGCCAGCTACAAGAGGCTTGAAGAAATACTCTGATAGGGCCATAACTCATGCAGCAGAGGCAGTCTGTGTCCCTGCACACTTGGGCACTGCCAGGGTCCTGGTGTGCCACCTTCACGCTCAACTCTTACTGGGGCAGAGCTTCCACAGGCAAAAAAAAAGTCTTGCATCTATGTGCACAGGGTTGCTTTGGTCATGTCCAACTCTTTGCAGCCCTGTAGACTGTGGCCTGCCAGGCTTCTCTGTCAGGGGGGTTCTCCAGGCAAGATTACTGGAGTGTATTGGCCAATATTGGTTGCCATACCCTTCTAGAGCACTATATTTCCTGCTGCCCTAGCTTCCAACTCCCCTGAGTACCTGGTGCTGCCAGAACCCCTGCAACCTAAGTCATTTTGAAAATGACTATACTACCAAAGGCAATCTACAGATTCAATGTGATCCCTATCAAATGACCAAGACATTTTTCACAGAACTAGAACAAAAAATTTCACAATTTATATGGAAACACAAAAGACTCCGAATAGACAAAGCAGTCTTGAGAAAGAAGAATGGAGCTGGAGGAATCAACCTTCCTGACTTCAGATTATACTACAAAGCTACAGTCATCAAGACAGTATGGTACAGAAATACTGTAACATAAAAACAGAAATATAGACCAATGGAACAAGACAGAAAGCCCAGAAATAAATCCATACCACTATGAGAACCTTATTTTTGACAAAGGAGGTAAGAATATACAATGGGGCAAAGACAGCCTCTTTGATAAATGGTCTGGGAAAACTAGACAGCTACATGTAAACATGTAGAACACTTCCTAACACCATACACAAAGATAAACTCAAAATGGATTAAAGGCCTAAATGCAAGACCAGAAACTATAAAACTCTTAGAGGAAAACATAGGCAGAACACTCGATGACATAAATCAAAGCAAGATCCTCTATGACCCACCTCTTAGAGTGATGGAAATAAAAACAAAAGTAAACAAGTGGGACCTGATTAAACTTAAAAGCTTTGCAAGCAAAGGAAACTATGAGCAAGGTGAAAAGACAACCCTCAGAATGAGAGAAAATAATAGCGAATGACACAACTGATAAAAGATTAATTTCCAAAATATACAAGCAGCTCATACAATTCAATACCAGAAAAACAAACAACCCAAAAAATGGGAAAAAGACCTAAACAGATATTTCTCCAAAGAAGACATACAAATGGCTAGCAAACACATGAAAAGAGGCTCATCGCTCATTATTAGAGAAATGCAAATCAAAACTACAATGAGATTATCACCTCACACCAGTCAGAATAGCATCATCAAAAGTCTACAAACAATAAATGCTGGAGAGGGTGTGGAGAAAAGGGAAGGCTCTTGCACTGTTGGTGGGAATGTAAATTGATACAGCCATTATGGAAGACAGTATGGAGATTCCTTAAAAAACTAAGAATAAAACCACCATATGACCCAGCAATCCCACTCCTAGGCATATACCCTGAGGAAACCAAAACTGGAAGAGAGACATGTATCCCATTGTTCAATAAATAAATTTAAATTAAATTAAAGCAAATTCTCAATAAAAACAATAATGATTAAAAAATTTCTTTTTTTTTTCACAATTTCGTGAACAGAAGATTTATTCTTACTGTAGATCACAGAAAATTCAGCATACTATTTTTTTTCTTCCTTTGTTGAAAACTTTCACCTTTTCACTTAAAGGAAGCATTTTATGTCTTCTCAAATTGCCAGCAACACTATTCTTGCATCTGGGGGATGTTATTAAGTAAAATAAGGGTGACTTGAACACAGCACTGCAATAATGGAGACAACTAGATGACTAATGGCTAGTACCCGCTGGAAAAAGGGCTAATTCATGTCCGGGGCAGGATGGAGCCAGATGGCAGGATTTCAATATGCTACTCAGTTTGCAGTTTAAAACCTATGAAATGTTTATTTCTCTGGAAATGTTTATTTCCTTTTAATATTTTCAGAGCACAATTGACCCATGAATTGATAACTGAAATGACAAAGAAAAACCACAGATAAGGGGGAGACTTCTGTAATGGAAACTGTAGCAGTCTGAAATATTCCACAACAATAATATGCAAGCACTTCCTGCTGAGTCAAGAAATGAACTATTACACTGAACATTAACTGATAATGTACTTATCTGACAGTACATTTTCCCACCTGGTAAGCCTGGCTGGCCACAAGCCAAGTCAGGGACAGTTGTGTTTTCCAAAAGATATTTTAGTTATTTGAGCCAAAACAGGATAATTATTAATGAAAAACCTTCATGATAGTGCAATTATGTATATTATTACTAATCTTCACGGCAATCTAACTTGATGATATAGGTATTGTTTTATCTCCATCTGCTAAAAAGGTTGAAAGCTGTTGAGTAACTTGCCCAAGGTCACTGGGCACAAAGGCCACATAAAAAAGCATAGGTGGCAATGTTCACTTAAATAGCAACAATAACAATGGTAATAACAAGTAAAGTTTATTGAGCACTATCCACAGCATTCCAGCTGGTGAGCAGCAAGGATGCAGTACTAGAAAGCCTTCTTCTTTTACTATTTGAGATCATATCAACAATATTAAAAACAAACCAGCTTTAACCTGGAACATATCAGAATTGCAGGTATGTTAAAGCACTCTTGCTTGAATCTAGAAGCCATTCAGAATTGTCTCCTATATTTGATAGAGTTCTTCAAAATCTTATGTCCTTTCCTAGAATGTATCAAACATTTTTTCAGGTTTTCTTTGGAAAGGTTGTGTTTCTGAACATGGGTCTTCCTTGCTTGGCAAGTTTAATAAAACTATATTTTAGAATCATACTACACTCTGAACCAAATATTGTTATGAGCATTTTAGATGCCAATATATTTAATCCTCATAGCAGCCTCCTGGATCATTCTGATTTCCATCTTATATTTGAGGCAATTGAAGCACAGAGAGGTTAATAAACTTACTGAAGGCCACATAGGAAATGGTAGAGCCAAAATTCAATCCAGGTAGTTGGAATACAGAGCCCATACTCTTAAAATTTTTTTTTGGCTGTGCCGGATCTCCAATGCTTTGAGCGGGCTTTCTCTAGTTGTGCTGATCAGAGGTTACTCTTCGTTGCTGCATGCAGGCTCCTCATTGCAGTGGCTTCCCTTGTGGAGCACAGGCACTAGGCATCTGGGCTTCAGAAGTTGCAGCACATGGGCTCAGTAGTTGTGTCACACAGGCTCACTAGTTACGGCGCACAGGCTTAGGTGCTCTGCACTATGTGGAATCTTCCCAGAACAGGGATGGAACCAGGGTCCTTGCATGGGCAGATTGATTCTTATTCACTGCACCATCAGGGAAGTCTGGGAGTCCACATTCTTAATCAAGTGTTATATGGTACCTACAAAATAAAAAAAAATTTTAATTCAAAACTATACTAGAAAAATAGAAAGGAAACATTTCATTGACTGGAAACCATGGGAAATAATTGAATGATGAAAGGTACACAGTAGCAGAGCAACATTAGGCAGATAATGTGGGCAGAAGTTGGAGGGTGTAAATAGAAAACAGAGGCAGAGGTAACTCTTGGGGGAATTATTTGGTATAGTAGCAACATGTTCTGGGAGGTCAAACTCCTGGTTCATTATTTCTTGACTATTCAGGATGTCTGCATCCTAGAGGCATCAGTATGTGGGAGCTTGGGTTTAAGAAAAAGAGGCAGAACTCCAAGTGGTTGGCAAGACCTAGAAGTATGTGTCCCCACACCCAGAATACCAACTACTGATGTGCTTTGTCTCACTGGACACATTCTGCTTCTTCTAGGACATCTCTTCAAACATGCTGCTGCACAAATTCCAGCACCTCATTACAAACCTTAATTCTCTTTGGATTGTGCAAAACATATACAACAGATAATATAATCAAAATTTAAGCCACAAAATTGAGCACACAATCAGAATCACCAAAAATTTAAGAATACAATGAAAGGGAGACCACAGATTTAAGTAACCAAGTAAACTGTGCCTGAAAACTCAGAATGATACAAGTAAAAACTTAACGTACTGAAAATAATTAAATATATCATGAAATTAAAAATCTTACCATAGAAATTAAAATTCAAGAGAATGCTGATACATGAAACAAAGCTGGTTGTGTTTTAGTAACAGTTAAAATAATTTAATAATAGATACTGGGCTTCCATCTACAATTTGTATCTACAATACATGGGTTTTGCTGTATTTTTTTCTATTTTGATATATGTTTGAAATTTCCCATGGTAAGAGACTAAAAATCATATCTTAAAAGAGATAAATAAAAGAATCAACATGATGAAATATCAAGTCAAAGGATTCTTATTGGATATATCACAAGAAATAAATTGAGAATATCAGAGAAAAATTAAATGAAAAGTAGATCTAGAACTTGTGACATAATCTTATAGAAGTTACAGAAGAGTGATAAGGTCACAAACGCAAAGATGTAATAAACACGAACTGTAGGGTTGAAAGAGATAACAAGATAGATGGTAGTAATACCTGGATAGATAGATAAACTATCAGCAACACCAAAAATACCTTGTGTAGACATCACAAAGTGAAATTTATGACTACCTCAGTCAAGTGACAGAGACAGAATTCAAAAGTGGGTCAAATTGCATCACACAAAAAGTTAGGTTTGTATTTTTTTCTTGTAAGGCTATTGTAAAAATTTATTCTGAAACATTGGTTCCCAACTTGGGGAAAGTACCATAAAAACCTGTAATAAAAGAGACTAAAGTAATTTGAAGTTCAAGAATATGAAACATTAAACTTTCTATGAAAAGCCAAAAAGTTGCTTGCATTTAAATTCTTCATAGTATGTTTTTTTGTAATGTTTCTAAGTGAGTTTCAAAATTAAAATACATGCTATTTCTGACATTATTAACACAAACATCTTCTTCACATCCCAGTTTTGCTGGTTATGCATATTCTTATTTTCTGTATTTCTATAGGTCTCTTTCGAATAGCTATAACCCAAACAATTATGCTCAAATATAAACATTATTTGCTAAAATAAGTTTTATTTCCTCATTCACATGCATTATGACTGAAAGATTGTTATAGCTTAACTAGACAATGCATTCATTGTTAGAGACCATGGGTTTTTTTTTTTTTCTTTTTTCATTTTGCAGTGGCAAGTGTCCAGAGATAGTGCCTGATTATTTTTTATTGCAATAGATTCTAGCCCCAGGCTTTCTCTTCTCTGCCCATCGATCCCAGCCAAGTGGTCAATTATCAACAGATATATACAAAACATTGAAAAGCATAACAGCAATCATTAAGTCATTTTGTCATTTCCCCTCAAATTCTTTTTCTTACATGTAAAGGTTTTTGTGTATCACTTTTTCATAGGACAGGAAATAAATAGTAATTTTCTTAACCTTTTGAGTACTATTATTAATGATTTGTCAAAAAGATAAATATGTGTAATTTAAATTTTTTACTCTAGTCTTGATCACCCCTAGAACTGGACTATCCTTACTCCTTGGAAAAGAATCTAAAAAAAAAAAAAGCAATGTGTCACCTGTTGAGGCAAAACTATCACTAAGAGATGGTGAAAAAAAACAGGAAGAAGGAGGGAAAACAAAATCAAAACCCTCCCCTCAAAATGAGTCTGAATAAAACTGTTAAGGAGAGATCTTTAAAGGGAAAGTTAGATTTTCTAATGCATTTATCAGAAAATGAGTGCTTAGAAAATAGATAAACATAGCTTTTATGCAAACACCTAGAAAAAGAGTGGGAAAAAACCTTAAAAAAGAAGAAATGATGTTACATAAGCAGGAACTCAAAATGAGAACAAAGAAACCTTTAGATCAACAATATGGTTTTTAAAGTGGATAATAATAGGAAGAATATTTTACATAACTGATAAAGTGGAAAAAGACATGCATAAATAACATAAATAGGACATTAATATTGGAGGAGGAAATGGCAACCCACTCCAGCATTCCTGCCTGGAAAATCCCATGGACAGAGGAGCCTGGTGGGCTAAAGTTTATAGGGTTACAAAGAATAGAACACAACTGAGCACACATGCACAGGACATTACTAAAGTCCAATGCAACTTTCTTTGCAGTGGCCACAGGACTGGAAAAGGTCAGTTTTCACTTCAATCCCAAAGAAAGGCAATGCCAAAGAGTGCTCAAACTACCGCTCAATTGTACTCATCTCACAGGCTGAGTGACTTCACTTTCACTTTTCACTTTCATGCATTGGAGAAGGAAATGGCAACCCACTGCAGGGTTCTTGCCTGGAGAATCCCAGGGACAGGGTACCCTGGTGGGCTGCTGTCTATGGGGTCGCACAGAGTCGGACACGACTGAAGTGACTTAGCAGCAGCAGCAGCACACACTAGCAAAGTAATGCTCAAAATTCTCCAAGTCAGGCTTCAACAGCACGTGAACTGAGAACTTCTAGATGTTCAAGCTGGGTTTAGAAAGGCAGAGGAACAAGAGATCAACTTGCAAACATCCGCTGGATCATCAAAAAGGCCAGAGAATACCAGAAAAACATCTACTTCTGCTTTATTGATTATGCTAAAGCCTTTGACTGTTTGGATCACAACAAACTGGAAAATTCTTCAAGAGATGGGAATACCAGACCACTTTGCCTGCCTCCCGAGAAATCTGTATGCTGGTCAAGAAGCAACAGTTAGAATTGGACGTGAAATAACAGACTGGTTCCAAATATGGAAAGGAGTATGTCAAGGCTGTATATTGTCACTCTGCTTATTTAACTTATATGCAGAGTACATCATGCGAAATGCCAGGCTGGATGAAGCACAAGCTGGAATCGAGATTTCTGGGAGAAATATCAATAACCTCAGATATGTAGATGACACCACTGTTAAGGCAGAAAGTGAAGAAGAACTAAAGAGCCTCTTCATGAAAGTGAAAGAGGAGAGTGAAAAACCTGGCTTAAAACTCAGAAAACTAAGATCATGGCATCCGGTCCCATCACTTCAGGGCAAATAGATGGGGAAACAGTGGAAAAACAGTGAGAGACTTTATTTTTTGGGCTCCAAAATCACTGCAGCCATGGAATTAAAAGACTCTTGCTCCTCGGAAGAAAAGCAATGACAAACCTAGACAGCATATTAAAAAGCAGAGACATTGCTGACAAAGGTTTATCTAGTCAAAGCTATGGTTTTTCCAGTAGTCATGTATGGTGGTGAGAGTTGGACTATAAGGAAAGCTGAGTGCCAAAGAATTGATGCTTTTGAACTGTGGTGTTGGAGAAGACTCTTGAGAGTCCCTTGGACTACAAGGAGATCCTGAATACTCATTGAAAGGACTGATGCTGAAGCTGAAACTCCAACACTTTGGCCACCTGATGCGAAGAATTGACTCATTGGAAAAGACCTTGGTGCTGGGCAAGATTGAAGGCAGGAGAAGGAGATGACTGAGGATGAGGTGGTTGGATGGCATCACCGACTCAATGGACATGAGTTTTAGCAAGCTCCGGGAATTGGTAAGGACAGGGAAGCCTGGCATGCTGCAATCCATGGGGTCACAAAAAGTTGTCCACAAGTGAGCAACTGAACTGAACTGAATGCAACTTTAAAAATAATTCATGATTTTTAATAGTTTTAGTCCTAAATTTTATCTGAATGTAAATATTTAGATAAAAAACATAATTTTTATAGAAGAACGTCGAATAATTGTGTTGGAATAGAAAATAACAAAGACAATAACTATTAAACCTTGACACAATCAAAGCAACTATTTTAGTATTCTAGGGGGTTCCCAACCTTTCTCTCCAAACAAGGGCTGGGAAATTTTTTATAAAACTTTTTATAGGGGGGGAGGAGCCAAGATGGCGGAGGAGTAGGACGGGGAGAACACTTTCTCCCCCACAAATTCATCAAACGAGCATTTAAACGTCGAGTAAATTCCACAAAACAACTTCTGAATGCCGGCAGAGGACATCAGGCACCCAGAAAAGCAGCCCAACTCTTCGAAAGGAGGTAGGAAAAAATATAAAAGACAAAAAAAGAGACAAAAGAGGGAGGGACGGAGTTCCATCCCGGGAAGGGAGTCTTAAAAAGAGAGAAGTTTCCAAACACCAGGAAACCCTCTCACTGCCGAATCTGTGCCGAGCTTTGGAAGCACAGAGGGCAACATAAAAGGGAGGGGAAAAAAAATAAACAATTAAAAATCGCGGATTGTGAGCCCTACGGTAACTCCCCCAGCGGAGAAGCAGCGCAGACGCCAGCACACGGCATTAGCAAGCGGGGGCTGGGCAGGGAAGCGGGGCGCGGGCTGTGTCCCTTAGAGTAAGAATCCGCCCGAATGTCCTGAGCGCTATCTGAGCGAAATAATTTGGGCTAGCAAACCAGACTGTGGGATATCTACCACGCGAAAAGCCAGCCCTAACCTAAGACACCACCAGGCCCGCGCACGGAACAAAGGACTGAGCAGAGATAGCTGGCTGCAGACCTTCCCCCTCCAGTGACAGGCAGCCAGAGCTGGAAGGGGGCAATCGCAGCCCCAGAGAGACACTATCTATAAAACTGTAAGCAGGCTTCTTTGCTAACTAAAACTTCTTGGGGGTCTGGACGGTCAACATCTGCCTGAGAAGGTGCGCCGGTTTTACACCCAGATAACCGAGTGGCGGGGAGGCGATAAGTCGCAGCATTGGCGCCCGCCAAACACATCACCTGAGCTGCTCGGATCTGGGAAGAGCACAAAACGCAGGCCCAACCGAGTCTGCGCCTCTGAGGACTACCCGAGTGCCTGAACCTGAGCAGCTTGGACCTGGGAGCTCAGCCCAGGGCCGGCCTCTGATTGTTCCCGGCGGAACAACCTAGAGCCCGAGCAGTGTGGGCAGGGAGGCTACACGCGCCGTGAGCGGGGGCAGACCCAGTGTGGCTGAGGCACTGCGAGCGCACGCCAGTGTTATCTGTTTGCAGCATCCCTCCCTCCCTCCCCACAGCGCGGCTGAACAAGTGAGCCTAAATTAAAAAAAAAAAAAAAAAAAAAAAAATAGTGTCCTCAACCATCCCCTTTGTGTCAGGGCGGGAACCAGACACTGAAGAGACCAGCAAACAGAAGAAGCTGTAACAGAGGGAAACGCCTTGGAAGCTACAGGCCATAGATTAAAACCCTGTGGTTACTACGGATTACATAGCAAGGGGCCTATAGATCTTGAGAAATATAAGTCGGACTAAGGAACTGCCAAAAATGAACTGAACCCACAATACTCACAACAAAACCAGAGAAAGACCTAGATATATTTTTACTATTTTTACGATCAATCTTTCTTTCTTTTTTTTTTTTAATTAAAAAGAAAAAAAATTTTTAAGTCCTCTATTGTCCTTTAATTTTCACTTTTATAACTATTACTTTGCAAAAAAAAAAAAAAAAAGACCCTATTTTTTTTTTCTTCTTCAGCAAACTTCATATATATATTTTATAATTTTTTGACCGTGTTTTTTTTTTTTTTCTTTTTTCTTTTTCTTCTTTTCTTTAACATTGTATTTTTGAAATTCCAAACTGTACTCTAGATTTTTAATTTTAGCCTTTTGATATATGCTATCAATTTTGTACCTATAGTTTTTTTCATAATTTCTGTGACTTTTTTTTTCCTCTGTTTCTTTCTCTTCTTCTTTTACATAACATCATATATCTGCAATTCCAAACTCTACTCAAGATTTTTAATTTATGCTTTTTGGTATTGGATATCAATTTTGTACCTGTATTTTCTTTATAATTTTTGCGACATTGTTTTTGTTGGTTTGTTTGTTTTCTCTCTTTATTTTTCTTCTTCTTCTTCTTTTTTTTTTTTTTTTAACGTTGTATTTTTGAAATTCCAAACTCTACTCTAGATTTTTAATTTTTGCTTTTTGGTATTAGTTATCAATTTTGTACCTGTAGTTTCTTTATTACTTTCACGACCTTGTTTGTTTTTCTTTGTTCGTTTTTTCTCTCTTTCTTTTCCTTCTTCTTTTCATTAACATTGCATTTTTGAAATTCCAAACTCTACTCTAGATTTCTAATTTTTGTTTTTATGTATTTGTTACCAATTTTGTACCTTTAAGAACCCAATCTTCAGGACCCATTGTTCACTAGTGTACGAGATTACTGGCTTGACTGCTCTCTCTCCCTTTGGACTCTCCATTTTCTCCACCAGGTCACCTGTATCTCCTCCCTAACCCCTCTCTACTCTACCCAACTCTGTGAATTTCTGTGTGTTCCAGACGGTGGAGAACACTTAAGGAACTGATTACTGGCTGGATCTGTCTCCCTCCTTTTCATTTCCCCCTTTTATCCTTCTGGCCACCTCTGTCTCCTGCCTCCTTCTTCTCTTCCCTGTATAACTCCGTGAACATCTCTGAGTGGTCCAGTTGTGGAGTGCACATAAGGAAGTGACTACTGGATAGCCCACTCTCTCCACTATTGATTCCACCTCATCTCATTTGGGTCACCTCTAACTCCCTCCTCCCACTTCTCTTCTCCATGTAACGCTGTGAACCTCTCTGAGTGACCCTCACAGTAGAGAAACTTTTCATCTTTAACGTAGATGTTTTATCAGTGGTGCTGTATAGAAGGAGAAGTTTTGAAACTACTGTAAAATTAAGACCGATAACTGGAAGTAGGAGGCTTAAGTCCAAACCCTGACTCCAGGGAACTCCTGACTCCAAGGAACATTAATTGACAGGAGCTCATCAAACGCCTCCATACCGACACTGAAACCAAGCACCACACAAGGGCCAACAAGTTCCAGGGAAAGACATAACAAGCAAATTCTCCAGCAACAAAGGAACACAGCCCTGAGCTTCAAGATACAGGCTGCCCAAAGTCACCCCAAAACCATAGACATCTCATAACTCATTACTGGACATTTCATTACACTCCAGAGAGAAGAAATACAGTTCCATCCACCAGAACATCGACACAAGCTTCCCTAACCAGGAAACCTTGACAAGCCACCTGTACAAACCCACACACAGCGAGGAAACGCCACAATAAAGAGAACTCCACAAACTGCCAGAATACAGAAAGGACACCCCAAACTCAGCAATTTAAACAAGATGAAGAGACAGAGGAATAGCCAGCAGATAAAGGAACAGGATAAATGCCCACCAAACCAAACAAAAGAGGAAGAGATAGGGAATCTACCTGATAAAGAATTCCGAATAATGATAGTGAAATTGATCCAAAATCTTGAAATTAAAATGGAATCACAGATAAATAGCCTGGAGGCAAGGATTGAGAAGATGCAAGAAAGGTTTAACAAGGACTTAGAAGAAATAAAAAAGAGTCAATATATAATGAATAATGCAATAAGTGAAATTAAAAACACTCTGGAGGCAACAAATAGTAGAATAACAGAGGCAGAAGATAGGATTAGTGAATTAGAAGATAGAATGGTAGAAATAAATGAATCAGAGAGGATAAAAGAAAAACGAATTAAAAGAAATGAGGACAATCTCAGAGACCTCCAGGACAATATTAAACGCTACAACATTCGAATCATAGGGATCCCAGAAGAAGAAGACAAAAAGAAAGACCATGAGAAAATACTTGAGGAGATAATAGTTGAAAACTTCCCTAAAATGGGGAAGGAAATAATCACCCAAGTCCAAGAAACCCAGAGAGTCCCAAACAGGATAAACCCAAGGCGAAACACCCCAAGACACATAGTAATCAAATTAACAAAGATCAAACACAAAGAACAAATATTAAAAGCAGCAAGGGAAAAACAACAAATAACACACAAGGGAATTCCCATAAGGATAACAGCTGATCTTTCAATAGAAACTCTTCAAGCCAGGAGGGAATGGCAAGACATACTTAAAATGATGAAAGAAAATAACCTACAGCCCAGATTAGTGTACCCAGCAAGGATTTCATTCAAGTATGAAGGAGAAATCAAAAGCTTTTCAGACAAGCAAAAGCTGAGAGAATTCTGCACCACCAAACCAGCTCTCCAACAAATACTAAAGGATATTCTCTAGACAGGAAACACAAAAATTGTGTATAAATTCGAACCCAAAACAATAAAGTAAATGGCAACGGGGTCATACCTATCAGTAATTACCTTAAACGTAAATGGGTTGAATGCCCCAACCAAAAGACAAAGACTGGCTGAATGGATACAAAAACAAGACCCCTGCATATGTTGTCTACAAGAGACCCACCTCAAAACAGGGGACACATACAGACTGAAAGTGAAGGGCTGGAAAAAGATTTTCCATGCAAATAGGGACCAAAAGAAAGCAGGAGTAGCAATACTCATATCAGATAAAATAGACTTTAAAACAAAGACTGTGAAAAGAGACAAAGATGGTCACTACATAATGATCAAAGGATCAATCCAAGAAGAAGATATAACAATTATAAATATATATGCACCCAACACGGGAGCACCGCAGTATGTAAGACAAATGCTAACAAGTATGAAAGAAGAAATTAACAATAACACAATAATAGTGGGAGACTTTAATACCCCACTCACACCTATGGATAGATCAACTAAACAGAAAATTAACAAGGAAACACAAACTTTAAATGATACAATAGACCAGTTAGACCTAATTGATATCTATAGGACATTTCATCCCAAAACAATGAATTTCACCTTCTTCTCAAGTGCACATGGAACCTTCTCCAGGATAGATCACATCCTGGGCCATAAAGCTAGCCTTGGTAAATTCAAAAAAATAGAAATCATTCCAAGCATCTTTTCTGACCACAATGCAGTAAGATTAGATCTCAATTACAGGAGAAAAACTATTAAAAAATCCAACATATGGAGGCTGAACAACACACTGCTGAATAACCAACAAATCACAGAAGAAATCAAAAAAGAAATCAAAATTTGCATAGAAACGAATGAAAATGAAAACACAACAACCCAAAACCTGTGGGACACGGTAAAAGCAGTCCTAAGGGGAAAGTTCATAGCAATACAGGCACACCTCAAGAAACAAGAAAAAAGTCAAATAAATAACCTAACTCTACACCTAAAGCAACTAGAAAAGGAAGAAATGAAGAACCCCAGGGTTAGTAGAAGGAAAGAAATCTTAAAAATTAGAGCAGAAATAAATGCAAAAGAAACAAAAGAGACCATAGCAAAAATCAACAAAACCAAAAGCTGGTTCTTTGAAAGGATAAATAAAATTGACAAACCATTAGCCAGACTCATCAAGAAACAAAGGGAGAAAAATCAAATCAATAAAATTAGAAATGAAAATGGAGAGATCACAACAGACAACACAGAAATACAAAGGATCATAAGAGACTACTATCAACAATTATATGCCAATAAAATGGACAACGAGGAAGAAATGGACAAATTCTTAGAAAAGTACAACTTTCCAAAACTGAACCAGGAAGAAATAGAAAATCTTAACAGACCCATCACAAGCACGGAAATTGAAACTGTAATCAAAAATCTTCCAGCAAACAAAAGCCCAGGTCCAGACGGCTTCACACCTGAATTCTACCAAAAATTTAGAGAAGAGCTAACACCTATCCTGCTCAAACTCTTCCAGAAAATTGCAGAGGATGGTAAACTTCCAAACTCATTCTATGAGGCCACCATCACCCTAATACCAAAACCTGACAAAGATCCCACAAAAAAAGAAAACTACAGGCCAATATCACTGATGAACATAGATGCAAAAATCCTTAACAGAATTCTAGCAATCAGAATCCAACAACACATTAAAAAGATCATACACCATGACCAAGTGGGCTTTATCCCAGGGATGCAAGGATTCTTCAATATCCGCAAATCAATCAATGTAATACACCACATTAACAAATTGAAAAATAAAAACCATATGATTATCTCAATAGATGCAGAGAAAGCCTTTGACAAAATTCAACATCCATTTATGATCAAAACTCTCCAGAAAGCAGGAATAGAAGGAACATACCTCAACATAATCAAAGCTATATATGACAAACCCACAGCAAACATTATCCTCAATGGTGAAAAATTGAAAGCATTTCCTCTAAAGTCAGGAACAAGACAAGGGTGCCCACTTTCACCATTACTATTCAACATAGTTTTGGAAGTTTTGGCCACAGCAATCAGAGCAGAAAAAGAAATAAAAGGAATCCAAATTGGAAAAGAAGAAGTAAAGCTCTCACTGTTTGCAGATGACATGATCCTCTACATAGAAAACCCTAAAGACTCCACCAGAAAATTACTAGAACTAATCAATGACTATAGTAAAGTTGCAGGATATAAAATCAACACACAGAAATCCCTTGCATTCCTATACACTAATAATGAGAAAACAGAAAGAGAAATTAAGGAAACAATTCCATTCACCATTGCAACGGAAAGAATAAAATACTTAGGAATATATCTACCTAAAGAATCTAAAGACCTATATATAGAAAACTATAAAACACTGGTGAAAGAAATCAAAGAGGACACTAACAGATGGAGAAATATACCATGTTCATGGATTGGAAGAATCAATATAGTGAAAATGAGTATACTACCCAAAGCAATCTATAGATTCAATGCAATCCCTATCAAGCTACCAACAGCATTCTTCACAGAGCTAGAACAAATAATTTCACAATTTGTATGGAAAAACAAAAAACCTCGAATAGCCAAAGCGATCTTGAGAAAGAAGAATGCAACTGGAGGAATCAACCTACCTGACTTCAGGCTCTACTACAAAGCCACAGTTATCAAGACAGTATGGTACTGGCACAAAGACAGAAATATAGATCAATGGAACAAAATAGAAAGCCCAGAGATAAATCCACGCACATATGGACACCATATCTTCGACAAAGGAGGCAAGAATATACAATGGATTAAAGACAATCTCTTTAACAAGTGGTGCTGGGAACTCTGGTCAACCACTTGTAAAAGAATGAAACTAGAACACTTTCTAACACCATACACAAAAATAAACTCAAAATGGATTAAAGATCTAAACATAAGACCAGAAACTATAAAACTCCTAGAGGAGAACATAGGCAAAACACTCTCCGACATACATCACAGCAGGATCCTCTATGACCCACCTCCCAGAATATTGGAAATAAAAGCAAAAATAAACAAATGGGACCTAATTAACCTTAAAAGCTTCTGCACATCAAAGGAAACTATTAGCAAGGTGAAAAGACAGCCTTCAGAATGGGAGAAGATAATAGCAAATGAAGCAACTGACAAACAACAAATCTCGAGAATATACAAGCAACTCCTACAACTCAACTCCAGAAAAATAAATGACCCAATCAAAAAATGGGCCAAAGAACTAAATAGACATTTCTCCAAAGAAGACATCCAGATGGCTAACAAACACATGAAAAGATGCTCAACATCACTCATTATCAGAGAAATGCAAATCAAAACCACTATGAGGTACCACTTCACACCAGTCAGAATGGCTGCGATCCAAAAGTCTACAAGTAATAAATGCTGGAGAGGGTGTGGAGAAAAGGGAACCCTCTTACACCGTTGGTGGGAATGCAAACTAGTACAGCCACTATGGAGAACAGTGTGGAGATTCCTTAAAAAACTGGAAATAGACATGCCTTATGATCCAGCAATCCCACTGCTGGGCATACACACTGAGAAAACCAGAAGGGAAAGAGACACGAGTACCCCAATGTTCATTGCAGCACTGTTTATAATAGCCAGGACATGGAAGCAACCTAGATGTCCATCAGCAGATGAATGGATAAGAAAGCTGTGGTACATATACACAATGGAGTATTATTCAGCCATTAAAAAGAATACATTTGAATCAGTTCTAATGAGATGGATGAAACTGGAGCCTATTATACAGAGTGAAGTAAGCCAGAAAGAAAAACACCAATACAGTATACTAACGCATATATATGGAATTTAGAAAGATGGTAACAATAACCCTGTGTACGAGACAGCAAAAGAGACACTGATGTATAGAACAGTCTTATGGACTCTGTGGGAGAGGGAGAGGGTGGGAAGATTTGGGAGAATGGCATTGAAACATGTAAAATATCATGTATGAAATGAGATGCCAGTCCAGGTTCGATGCACGATACTGGATGCTTGGGGCTGGTGCACTGGGACGACCCAGAGGGATGGAATGGGGAGGGAGGAGGGAGGAGGGTTCAGGATGGGGAACACATGTATACCTGTGGCGGATTCATTTTGATATTTGGCAAATCTAATACAGTTATGTAAAGTTTAAAAATAAAATAAAATTAAAAAAAAACAAAACAAAACAAAACAAAAAAAACAAAAAAAAACAAAAAAAACAAAAAAAATTAAAAAAAAAATACTTGAACTAAAATCATAATAAAATTACAATATACATGAAAACAAAAAAAAAAAAAAACTTTTTATAAAACTTTCAGGGAACAAGTAATCTATGCTATGTGTTGACAGTAAAAGGAATGAGATTTGTCAACTAATTCTGTTCAGTTCAGTTCAGTTCAGTCACTCAGTCATGTCCGACTCTTTGCGACCCCATGAATCGCAGCACGCCAGGCCTCCCTGTCCATCACCATCTCCCAGAGTTCACTCAGACTCATGTCCATCGAGTCAGTGATGCCATCCAGCCATCTCATCCTCTGTCGTCCCCTTCTCCTCCTGCCCCCAATCCTCCCTAGCATCAGTCTTTTCCAATGAGTCAACTCTTCACATGAGGTGGCCAAAGTACTGGAGTTTCAGCTTTAGCATCATTCCTTCCAAAGAAATGCCAGGGCTGATCTCCTTCAGAATGGACTGGTTGGATCTCCTTGCAGTCCAAGGGACTCTCAAGAGTCTTCTCCAACACCACAGTTCAAAAGCATCAATTCTTCGGTGCTCAACTTTCTTCACAGTCCAACTCTCACATCCATAAATGACCACTGGAAAAACCATAGCCTTGACTAGATGGACCTTTGTTGGCAAAGTAATGTCTCTGCTTTTGAATATGCTATCTAGGTTGGTCATAACTTTCCTTCCAAGGAGTAAGCATCTTTTAATTTCATGGCTGCAATCACCATCTGCAGTGATTTTGGAGCCCAGAAAAATAAAGTCTGACACTGTTTCCACTGTTTCCCCATCTATTTCCCATGAAGTGATGGGACCAGATGCCATTCTGTTAGATTAATATATATTGATACAAAAACCAAACAAATACAGTAAAAATAAGGTCAGTTATATAAACAAACTTTGTTTTTATTTTTATTTATTTTTAATTTATTTATTTTAATTGGAGGCTAATTACTTTATAATATTGTATTGGTTTTGCCATACCTCAACATGAATCTGCCATGGGTGTACAAGTGTTCCCAATTCCGTGAATTTAAATGTGAAATTTAAATGAGCTACTAAGAAATTAATATAACATTTATTAAGGGCATATCCTAGTAGGTTGAAAGAATGATGTTATATGATCAACTTAATACTGTTAAAAGAAAATTTAAGAGAATGTATTTATGACCTTCAAACAGGAAAGAATTTCACTATGGATAAATTGAGATATATTAATTTAAAAAATTTTTGTTCATCCAGAAAAAAGAACACCCATGAACAAATTTTTTAAAAAATCTACAATTTGGAATAGGTATTTATAACTGCTATATCTTACAAAAGATAATTATGCAGAAATAATAACTCCTATAAATACAGTAAACCCATGCAATGTATTAGAATAGACACTGAAATCTAATAAGCATTATGGAAAGAGTGCTAGAAAAAGGCAAGTTTAAATTTGAAACATGCACTTCTGCTGCTGCTGCTGCTAAGTCGCTTCAGTCGTGTCCAACTCTGTGTGACCCCATAGACAGCAGCCCGCTAGGCTGCACCATCCCTGGGATTCTCCAGGCAAGAACACTGGAGTGGGTTGCCATTTCCTTCTCCAATGCATGAAAGTGAAAAGTGAAAGTGAAGTCACTCAGTCGTGTCCAACTCTTCCAGACCCCATTGACTGCAGCCTACGAGGCTCCTCTGTCCATGGGATTTTCCAGGCAAGAGTACTGGAGTGGGGTGCCATTGCCTTCTCCAAATATACACTTCAGATTAACAAAATTTACATTATTGGCAATATCTAGTGTTGGTTAGGATCTGGAGTCTAGTGAAAGTGTAAATTGCTATGTCATTCTGAAGAGTACTTTGACAATATTTAAGTTGAAAATCTAGAGACTATGTTGTACATGTACTCAAAAAACCACGTATGAAAGTGTTCATAGCATTATGAGTAACAGTGAAAAAATTAAAACCTTGGATGGATAAATTGTAAGGTATCTTGCAATAGATAAGGTATACCAGGGGAAATGAACGAACTACTGCTGCACATATCAACTTGATTAAATCTTGAATACAGTATTAAGAAAGGATTCTACTGGAGGATGCATACAGTATGATACCAGTTATGTAAAATCGAAAGATATGCCAAGCAATTCCAGATACTGTGTTATAACAGTGTAAAAATGCATGAGAAAGACAGCCAAATTTAGATTAATGATTTTCTCTGGAAAGGCTAAAAGGAGGAAGAAACTGACATCAAATATAAGAGAGGCAGTCAAAAAATATCTATTATATTTGTAATGAACTATTTCTTAAAAAAAATTAAAAGTTGAAGCAAATATAGCCAACTTTTAGAACTTGAAGGAGCTTGGTAGCTGGATTTTGGCTCAAGACACTTGTTATGGTGAAGTTTTACTTCATTGTATTTGAAATATTTCATGATATCCAAGGTAAATGCATTTAAAATATAGAAGCTGGAAAACATTTATTTAAAAATAATAAGTTTTGATAAGGGCTGTAAATTGGAGTTGGATTAAAATATTCAACTTTCTACTCTAAAGTCTGGGACCCTCATTTGAAGGAAAGCATGTCCTTATCTTAACCTCAATCTTCTGGCCAGAAGTTTAAGCCTGTTTTCCCAACTTTCTGAATTTTTCCAAATGGGATCTTTCAACAGTAATGATTTAGAGTTCTTATGGTAGCACAGTCTTTAGACAATGTGATCACTAAGAGGTAAAAGCAAAAAGCCAGAAGAAAAAGATTTCGTGGGATTAAATTGAAGTTTGGATATATACTAAGGAACAAACAAGCCATCTATATATATTTTATGTGATGGGGGAGTTTTTAGCATTTCCTTTTTTCAGTTGTTTCTAGAGAGGACTTTTTAAAAGACCTCTTTATAGTCTCTTTTGAGCATTTTGTTTTCTTCTTTTCTGGGCAGGTTAACAAATTAAAGAGCCTATTTCCTCTCTACAGCTGTGCGTCATTGCCTTAGGGAGTATTATGGGAACACATTCTAAAGAAGTTTGTTCTGCTGTCTAACAGCAAGAGTTCTTAACATAAACAAGCTTGCAACCTCCCTGAGGACTGAGCAGATGTCTGTGATCATTCCTGTTGGCTAGTCTAACTGTCCTGCCGGCTGACCAGTGTGATTCCCTGATAGCAGATCCCTGACCTATGATGTAATGTTGCCCTGAAGATCCTGGATGCAAAAGACAGGTCTGAAGTAAATTCGGTGAATTTGCTTCTTTATGTGATCCATAGAGGTCATGGCTACAACAGGAGTAACCAATGATTGTTCAAATAGACTGCATTTAAGCCTATAGATATAGGTCCCTCTAGTCAAGGCTATGGTTTTTCCTGTGGTCATGTATGGATGCGAGTGTTGGATTGTGAAGAAAGCTGAGCGCAGAAGAATTGATGCTTTTAAACTGTGGTGTTGGAGAAGACTCTTGAGAGTCCCTTGGACTGCAAGGAGATCCAACCAGTCCATTCTGAAGGAGATCAGCCCTGGCATTTCTTTGGAAGGCATGATACTAAAGCTGAAACTCCAGTACTTTGGCCACCTCATGCGAAGAGTTGACTCATTGGAAAAGACTCTGATGCTAGGAGGGATTGGGGGCAGGAGGAGAAGGGGACGACAGAGGATGAGACGGCTGGATGGCATCACTGACTCGATGGACATGAGTCTGAGTGAACTCCGGGAGATGGTGATGGACAGGGAGGCCTGGTGTGCTGCGATTCATGGGGTCGCAGAGAGTCGGACATGACTGAGCGACTGAACTGAACTGAGGCTTTTATCATTTATCATTTTCATGAAAATGGGAAACTCTAAGGCCCTTTGGCAAGCAAGCATTTTCCTGTAGGGAAAAATGCATGCTTTAAAGTTATGAATTCTTAAATAGCTAAAATGGGCATGCTTCTACTGAAAATCCATCCATGAAATGAGAATTTTATAAAGATTTTTCAAAATTAACAGTATGATGATAAACCTGTTGCTGCTTTCTTGTAATGTACTAAAGTAACAAGTTTGACTTCAAATATTTAAATCATTTTGTTTGCTAGACAACCTCACCTTATCAGAAAAGAATTTACTTAACAAGATTTTTTTGAGAATTGTGCAAGTGAGATCTTGGGAAATGGAATGAGGGTAGGGGCAATATAATTCTCTAGAATGTTAACTATTTATCTCCATCAAAACAAAGGAAATGATGTGAGTACTTCAATGTATCTGAGGTGATTCCAGCTTGCTGAGAATGAACTTGATTGTGTATAAAAATAATAAATCATAGACTCCTTCTGTCTTAAAACAATGAAAGGATGTTGGTAAATGGCTTTGGAATATGGTGATCTCAAACTGCGATCAGTGATCTCAGAGTCTTGGACTTTCAGTTGGAAGAGTTTTTAATATCAATATGAAACTGTGGTTCAGGCAGGTTAATGGACTTGGATGAGGCCACACATCACAATGGTCTAGACATCTTTTTTTTAAAAAAATACTTTATTTCTTTTTAGAGCAGTGTTAGAGTCACAGAAAAATTGAATTTCTTCTTTTCCTCTGCTCTCTGCCCCGGTATGTGCATAGTCTCCCTCTTTGTCAACATCTCCCTTCAGAGTGGTGCATTCATTACAGTTGATCAATCCACATTGACACTTCATAATCATCCAAAGAGCATAGTTCACCTTAGGGTTCCTTCTTGGTTTAGACTAACCATAAGTTTTTAGTGACCCTTAAATGCTCTGTGTTCTGCCTGTTCATCTTTCCCATCCCCCAACCTCAGGCAACTACTGATCTCCCTCTTGGGTTTACAGTTTTGCCGTTGCCAGAATGTCATATAGTTGGAATTATATATTAAGTAGGCTTTCCAGACTGGCTTCTTTCGCTTGGTCTTTTCATGGCTTGATAGCATAAAGAGTTAAATAGTACTCCACTGCCTGGACTGCCGCAGCTTATTTACACATTCACTTACTGAAGGACATCTTGGTTGCTTCCAAGTTTTGAAAATTAAGAATAAAATTGCTATAAAGGCCATGTGTAGGTTTTAGTGTGAATGTAAATTTTCAACTATGGGTAAATGTCAAGGAGTTAACTGCTGGATCATATAGTAAGAGTAAGCTTTGTAAAACCTGTTAAGCTGTCTTCTGTACATTTTTCATTCCTACCAGCAATGAATGAGTTTTTGTTGCCCCCCATTCTCTCCAGTAAGTGGTGTTAGTGTTCTGGATTTTGGCTATTGGATGTGTAGTGATGTCTCTCTGTAGTTTTATTTTGCATTTTCCCGATGACATAGGATGTGGAACATCTTTTCTTATGCTTATTTGCCACCTGTATATTTCCCTTGGTGAAGTGCCTGTTAAGGTTTTTGGCCCATTTTAGAATTAGGTTGTTTGTTTTCTTATTGTTGAGTTTTCAGAGTTCTTTGTACCTTTAGCATACCAGTTCTTTATCAGATGTGTCTTTTGCAAATATTTTCTCCCAGTCTGTGATTTGTATTTTACATTCTCTTGACATTGTCCTGTACAATGTCAAGAAGAAATTTTTAATTTTAATGACATCCAGTTTAACAATAATTTCTTGCATGGATCATGCCTTTGGTGTTAAATCTAAAATGTCCTCACCACGCCCAAGGTCATCTAGGTTTTCTGCTATGTTATTTTCTAGAGGTTTAGTTTTGCATTTTACATTTGCATGATCCATTTTAAGTTAATTTTTGTGAAAGGTGTGAGGTTTGTTTGTAGATTTTTTCTTCGCATGTGATGTCCAGTTGTTTCAATACCATTTGTTGAAAAGACTATCTTTGCTTCATTGTATTGTCTTTGTTCCTTTGTCAAAGATCTGTTAACTATATTAATATGGGTCTATTTCTGAGTTCTCTATTCTATTACATTGATTGTGCCTATCTTTTTTTAACGTGCCTATTATTTCTCCAAATCACACTGTCTTGATTACAGTAAGTCTCAAAATCAAGTAGTGTCAGTTCTCTACAGGTATTCTTCTACTGCAAATCTGTATTGAATATTTTGAGTCTTCTGCCTTTCCATATAAACTATAGATTCAATATGTCTATATCCACAGAATAACTTGCTAGGATTTTGATCGGGGTTACATTGAATCTATTGATCAAGTTGGGAGGAACTGACAATTTGACAATATTTAGTCTTCCTATGTGACCATGGACTCCCTGTCCTTTAGTTCTTCTTTGATTTTGTTCATCAGAGATTTGTAGTTTTTCTCATATAGATCTTGCTCATATTTTATTATATTTATACCTAAGTATTTAACTGTGGGAGATACTGGTGTAAATGTTATTGTGTTTTTAATTTCAAATTCCGCTAGTTCATAACTGGTATGTTGTTGTTGTTGTTCAGTCTCTAAGTTGTGTCCAGCTATTTGCAACCCCATGGACTACAGCATGCCAGACTTCCCTGTCCTTCATCATCTCCTGGAGTTTGCTCAAACTCTGATGCCATCCAATCATCTCATCCTCTCTGTTGCCCCCTACTCTTCCTGCCCTCAATTTTTCCCAGCATCAGGATCTTTTCAATGAGTCAACTCATTGCATCAGGTGGCCAAAGTGTTGAAACCTTAGCTTCAGTACCAGTCCTTCCAATGAGTATTCAGAGTTGATTTCCTTTAGGATTGACTGGAGGCTGAAAATGCTTTCCAAGTGTTCATTAAATATCAAAGTGCAGATTTTTATGTTACAAGAATAAACAAACTTATTTCTCATTGGTAAAAATGTGTTGATTATAATGGTTCCTATTTTGATTAATAAAGATATGTTCGAGCCTAGTTATAATGATTTAAAATTCATGCTCTGAAACCACAATTACATTTGCATTAACCTAAATCTTGGATCTGGCAGCCTTGCTATAATCACTTACTAGTTCCTGGAATTTAGATAGCATTTGAAAAATTACTTAATTATGTGTTTAATTTTTGAGTTCTAAAGATGCTTAATTTTAATAAAATCTGATATATTGTTTTAAAAAATATATGTATATTTAGCAAACATCCATATCTGTTAATCTTGACAAAAAGAATGAAAAAAAAATCAAATGAATCTGAACAAGACTCTAGGTCTTATTAACAGTTTGTAAGAAATTTAAAAGAAAACAGGATATGTTAGATGACATTTTGGGCATGTAATTAGTTAATTCCAGAGAGGGAAATTCTACTGATCTTGTTTCCTCAACACACACACATATATACACATGCATTATGAAGAGGAAAAACTAAATTAAAAGAAATTTAACAGACATACCACTCTAACATGGAACTGACAAAGTGTTGTGTGTTTTGGTGTGAAATAAACAAGAACAGACTTTATTTTTTGGGGCTCCAAAATCGCTTCAGAGTGTGACTGCAGCCATGAAATTAAAAGACGCTTACTCCTTGGAAGAAAAGTTATGACCAACCTAGATAGCATATTGAAAAGCAGAGACATTATTTTGCCAACAAAGGTCCGTCTAGTCAAAGCTATGGTTTTTCCAGTGGTCATGTATGGATGTGAGAGTTAGACTGTGAAGAAAGCTGAGCACCAAAGAATTGATGCTTTTGAACTGTGGTGTTGGAGAAGACTCTTGAGAGTCCCTTGGACTGCAAGGAGGTCCAACCAGTCCATTCTAAAGGAGATCAGTCCTGGGTGTTCTTTGGAAGGACTAATGTTAAAGCTGAAACTCCAGTACTTTGGCCACCTCATGCGAAGAGTTGACTCACTGGAAAAGACTCTGATGCTGGGAGGGATTGGGGGCAGGAGGAGAAGGGGACAACAGAGGATGAGATGCTTGGATGGCATCACTGACTCGATGGACGTGAGTCTGAGTGAATTCTGGGAGATGGTGATGGACAGGGAGGCCTGGAGTGCTGTGATTCATGGGGTCTCAAAGAATCAGACACGACTGAGCGACTGAACTGAACTGAACTGAACTGAAACAAGAACAATGATTCTTTCTTTATGGCATTAGATAACTATTATATTAGCATCTATTTATGTGTAATAATGGGTATTATAGCTTTCTTAGAGAATTACTGTCTTTAACAGATACAAACTAAAATATTTTAAGATAAAACAATTGATGTCAGAGATCTACTTCAAAATAATCAGGCTAGTGTGGGGTAGAGAGTCCATATGGAGATAACCACTGAGAGCAAGTAATAGGTATCTTGGGTTCCATAAAGTGTTCTCTTCACATGTTTGTATGTTTGAAAGTTTCCATAACAAAAAATAGAAAGTTTTGTTGAACACTAAACTAGAATTTTCATGAAAAGTAGAATTATGTCTCCTCTCATTTACCCTTACATCCCTAGAATGTGTCTCAATAAGTACTTGCATAATCATCAACTAATGATTAATAATAAATTATTGTTATTTACTAATTATATTTTAACTAATAATATTTGATAATTTATGCTTGAATATGAACTTTTATACAGGAAAATGCCTTTATGTGGTCTCTGAAAAGTGAAGTTTACTACATCTTAAGAAAGTATGGCAGAAAAGGACTCTAAAATAAACTCAGTCTACTTAATGTGTTAATTTCTGTTATGTCTCAGTCATGCCTTGATTTAAATGATCTTTTCAATTGAGGCTATGTATAATGCACTGATTTAAAGAGGTCTCCTAAAACCTCATAGTTATCCAGAGAGCTACTTTATCTAAACTTCCAAAATTCTTGGTATGTTAATTGAATAAACTTTTGTCTAGAAACTCAAAATGAAAGGCACTCTGCTAGGTGCTGGTGGTAAAACAAATACATCTTTGCTCTTCAAGAAGCCAAGCTCAGTGGTATCTATGAGAACCTTACTCTCTGTGCAGAAAACTATCCAAACCTTTTAGGGGTCATCGTGCTCATAAGACACTGGGGACTTGATTTTTTCCCTCTCATTTTACAGCCTTAAAACAGTTATTGAAGTTGATCTATAGTGGGATTATTGGTTATTTGAATCAGCTACTGTGTTCAGATCACAGTATCCCAAGCCATATTACCTGATATATATGAGACACAGTGGTGCTCAGTCACATCCATCTCTTCGAAACCCTTTGGACTGTACCAGTCCTCTGTCCATGGGATTTTTTTCAGGCAAGAATACTGGGCTGGGTTACCATTTCCTCCACGGGATCTTCCTGACCTAGGGATTGAACTCGCATCTCCTGTCTCCTGCACTGCAAATGGATTCTTTACTACTGAGCCATCAGGTAACCCCTGAAGAGAGGGTTTTATTACTGATGACATCCTGGCTTTGGCTGTGCTGCTTTTCTTACTATCTCCAGGAGTTGGTGGGGAGGCCTGGCATGCTGCGATTCATGGGGTCGCAAAGAGTCGGACATGACTGAACGACTGATCTGATCTGATCTGATCTGAGCCTTGCTTGACAGGCATAGTTAGTTCCTATATTAAATGGCTTATCCTACTCAAAAATAGACATAAATAGTGCCAGATATACATTATCATTGGGCTTTTTTTTGGGGGGGGGGGTTGTTTGTTGGTATGTGTGGCTGTTCCGAGGTGTTTTGTTTTGTTTTGTTTTGCCATTGTCTTAGATAGAAATCTATTCCAAATTAAAACAGACTCCTGACTAACTATTTTCCTGATTTGGAAAATAGTCTTTTGCTTTCCAAAGGTTAATTCAGATTTTTTATTACAATATTATTATCATTTCCACTTTTTACTCTATAATCCAGATTTTAAGACTATATTTACAGTATCAGAGGTTCAGTTCAGTTCAGTTGCTCAAGTCTTGTCTGACTCTTTGTGACCCCATGAATTGCAGCACACCAGGCCCCCCTGTCCATCACCAACTCCCAGAGTTTACTCAAACTCATGTCCATTGAGTCGGTGATGCCATCCAGCCATCTCATCCTCTGTCGTCCCCTTCTCCTCCTGCCCCCAATCCCTCCCAGCATCAGGGTCTTTTCCAATGAGTCAACTCTTCGCATGAGGTGGCCAAAGTACTGGAGTTTCAGCTTTAACATCAGTCCTTCCAAAGAACACCCAGGACTGATCTCCTTTAGAATGGACTGGTTGGACCTCCTTGCAGTTCAAGTGACTCTCAAGAGTCTTCTCCAATATTATCCTTGAGCTATTAAAAAGGGTAAAAAAGATCCCAAAGCCAGGAATTTGATTACAACTTGGTCTAGCTGTGAGAATTCATACCTCCAACCCACACATGACAAAATTTTATTAGTGTACAGTTTGTACTGTATGCTCTTACATTTCAGCCTGTCTTGCCCTAAAAATGTGCATTTTCACTTGGATAGGTAATAAAAGTCATCCAATGGCTAAGCTGTTTTATGTGCAACTTCATATTCGACCAGTGCCAAACAAGGGCAGAAATTTACCACCTGTATGTCCTTTAGCAGGGTGTTTGGTGTTTGGGTTCTGTCTTCCACTGAGAATTTTATCCTTACATGTGGTATGTCTTTTTTTTTTTTTTATTTTACAAGTCCAAGTAACAATTTTATTCTTGTCTACAGCACAGTTTTGTTTTACTTACATTTGGTGCTTTTAAGAGTGCTTCTTTTGAACAGACTTCTAATAAACACACAAAAAGTTATATTAAAAATAAAATATACACAATAAAACAATAAGCATCCAGGTGTTCAGAGCTAAGTGGAGGTAATCTGATTGGTTCTATCAAGCTCACCTACTTAAGAATTCACCAACCAAAGTGAGTTCTTCTGCTCTGAATTCCCCTGAATTAACAACTCAACAAAATCAGAGAGTCCTAAACATATATACACAAAATAAACCCCCTTTCAAAGCCACATCAGGACAAAAATTCAATTAGAAAGCCTCAATATGCCATCACACAGACAATTGCATTCATGAAGTTCATTACTAGAAAATTCACACTATCTTTCCATGTCTATTTCAAACTTCTTAGAAATACAAATTCTTTTGAAAGTACTAAAGTATATCTTAGATGTTGTAAAGATTAGGCAGGGTATAGTCTGTACATGCATCTGACTGTGTGCATGTGTGCTAAGTCACTTCAGTCATGTCTGATTTTTTGCAACCCTCTGGACTGTACTCTGCCAGGCTCTTTTTCCATGGGATTCTCCAGGCAAGAATACTGGAGTGGGTTGCCACTCCCTTCTCTAAGGGATCTTCCCTTCCCAGGGATCAAATCTTCAACTCTTATGACTCCTGCATTGGCAGGCAAGTTAAAATCAATCTTCTCAGGAGCTGCTGTGAGAGAGGGAATCCTAGCTACAGACTGTCAGCCTGAAATCTCCTTCTCCATGAACTCCATATAATGCAAATGCATGGCCTGCATATTGCCAACTGATGAGTCAAATCTGAAGCATACAAATAAGAACATCTTCTCCAGGGCCAGCACTAGGCTCCTCTGACAAGAACAGAGCAGTCTGCTGAGCATCCAAATCTTCACTTCTACTTATGTTGGAAATAAATTTTGATCCCTATTTAGGATCAGTTGATACTTTTAAGGACCTTTTTTCTAGCAAATAGGTAAGCATGCTCTTTTAAACTAACATTATATTTCACTTTTTCAACTTGATTTTCTATTTATAAAATTATAGGATTTTGGAAAAAGGTTTAAATGGGGATCTTCTAGTTTCAGTGGCAGGCTTAAGAAAAAAGTAAAAACTATGTCATAAGGGAATGTATAATTGTGAACAAAAGCTGAATGAATGCTTAATGTTGATGACAAAGTTTACTGACATAAATGTACAAGGTTGACTGTTTACTTAACAATATAGTATTCAAAATTTAAAGATGGAGGGTAGCAAACTGTGACATAAACAAAACATTATAGTAACTGGCAGGTTTTAGACTCATGGTTTAGCTTAACTAGAGGTAGATAGTCTTTGACCAATCATATTGATACTTCAGGGAAAAAAGGCATCAGAGCTCTGCCTTGGCAGCCACAAAGCCTGGACTCAATTCATTGCCATTAAGAACACCATGAATGTTCTAACAATCTATGGCCATTGAAAATCCAACAGTCCCTTGGGGCTGTTAATGCAGATAATCTTGGCTCTGCTAATCCTTTGACCATAACTGACTGACTCTGTTTGTCTCTTTCCATGAGAGAGAATCTGAATGGTCAAGAAAGACTACCCATGGCAGGGAATTTTTAAAAAGCAGAACTTCAATATCAGGCAATCTCTTTGACATCTGGAAAGCTTACAGAGATTTGCTTTCAGGTCAGATACAAATCCTGAGTTGACTCAACCACCCCAGGAAGATAGAGTTACATGGGTGAAAGCTCGACAGACCAAGAGTAAATCTACCACTGGGGGGTAAACAGGCACAACTGAACATCTAGGACTTTTTGGAAAAATGTAGTATAACAGACTCTGTAGGGATATGGAGGACTGTTTGGTATAAGAAAAATATTTTATTATAAAGATACCGATAAATGTTGTCATCAGATATTTGCTGATAAAACCTACTATGTTTTGATATATTTAAAGATTGTATAATAAGCATTTGCTATTCAATATCAAAATTATTACTACTTCCCCTTTCAGCAACTAGAGCATAATAGATGATTATTTATTTATTTAACAGATATTTCTTGAGTACACACTGCATGGCAGACATGGCTATGTATGAAGAATACAAGAGAGAAAACATAGGCATAAAGCTATGGGTCTCGTGGATATAGATGTGCAAATTGACAAATTTATTTGTTAGTGAGGCTATGATAGAGGAAACAGGAATACTCTTGGGTCACATAGGACAGGCATTTAATTGCAATCTGTACAATCTGAGAGGGCTACCTAAAAATAATTATATATGGACCAAACCACCAAAAATTAGAATATGGGGAGGAAAATAATGCATAATAGTGTCAAAGTTGCTGTCTTGAGGGACTACATGATTGATGGTGCCATTCACTGGAAAGAAGCAAAATAACAAGGGAAAAAGCAAGACTGGGATGAAGAACACACATTTCACTCTGTACATGCTGAGTTTCAAGTACTTCAGGAATCTCTAAATAGAGAGGAGTAGTAGGTAGATGGATATACATTTCTGAATCTAAAGAGATCTATGCCAGAAATTAAGCTCTGGGATTCACTGCCTTATAAAAGATACTTAAAATCATGGGAGTAAGTGAGATCACTCAGGAAGAGTGGGTAGAATGAGAAGAGATAAGACAAAAGGCAAAATCCCAAGGAACATCATTATGCAAAGGATAAAAGAAGGAAAACACAAAGAGATAGAAAAAGATTGGCCAGAGATGACATGTAAAAGGAAAATTAAGTTTTGACAAGAGCTATGAAATGAGAGAAGTAGAAGCCATATACAAGTGACTTGTGGTGTGATTGGACAATGAAGGTCAGTATGAAAACGTGTTTGGTCACTCAGTCATGTTTGATTCTTTGTGACCCTATGGACTGTAGTCCACCAGGCTCCTCTGCCATAGTATTTTCCAGGCAAGAATACTGGAGTGGATTGCCATTTCCTACTCCAGGGGATCTTCCCACCACAGGGACTGAACTCACCTTTCTTGCTTCTCCTGCATTGTCAGGAGGATTCTTTAACACTAGCTCCACCTGGGAAACCATGCAGATATTTAAAAAAAATATTTGCCTGTCAAAGTGAGGGAAAACAATTTAATAACTAGAGGAAAGGTAGAGACTGAGAAAAATCTTAAAAAATAGTAGAGGCTCATACACCTTTAAAATACTGATGAGAAATTCCAGGAGGAGAGAGGAACTTTAGATACAGAGAGGCTGTAAACAGTGGAGCAAAATCCCTGAAAGCAGGAAAGAGTTGGGAGCAAGACAAGAAACAAGGAATTTGTTTCAGAAAGAAGGAAAAGTAAAACTTTCACACAATGGAGTATTACTCAGCCATTAAAAAGAATACATTTGAATCAGTTCTAATGAGGTGGATGAAACTGGAGCCTATTATACAGAGTGAAGTAAGCCAGAAAGAAAAACACCAATACAGTATACTAATGCATATATATGGAATTTAGAAAGATGGTAACAATAACCCTGTATACGAGACAGCAAAAGAGACACTGATGTATAGAACAGTCTTTTGGACTCTGTGGGAGAGGGAGAGGGTGGGATGATTTGGGAGAATGGCATTGAAATACGTATAATATCATATATGGAATGAGTTGCCAGTCCAGGTTCGATGCACGATACTGGATGCTTGGGGCTGGTGCACTGGGACGACCCAGAGGGATGGTATGGGGAGGGAGGAGGGAGGAGGGTTCAAGATGGGGAACACATGTATACCTGTGGTGGATTCATTTCGATATTTGGCAAAACCAATACAATATGTAAAGTTTAAAAATAAAATAGAATTTAAAAAAAAGAAAAGAAAAAATGAACACAATATGGTTTGTAAGTGCAGATACATACATAATTTTGATAGTGGGAAGTTCTCATGATACTGGCAATTTTTATTTTTGTTGTTGTTGTTCCTTGCCACCCCATAAACTGCAGCACTCCGGGACTCCTTGTCCTTCTCCATCTCTTGGAGCTTGCTCAAACTCATGTCCATTGAATCGACGACATCCAATCATCTCGTTCTCTGTCACCTCCTTCTCCTCCTGCCCTCAATCTTTCCCAGCATCAGGGTCTTTTCCAGTGAGTTGGCCCCCTGCATCAGCTGGCCAAAATATTGGAGCTTCAGCTTCAACATCAGTCCTTCCAATGAATATTCAGGACTGATTTCCTTTAGGATTGACTTGTTTGATCTCCTTACAGTCCAAGGGACTCTCAAGAGTCTTCTCCAATACCACAGTTCAAAAGCATCAATTCTTCAGTGCTCAGCCTTCTTTATGGTCCATGTTCTATACATGACTACTGGAAAAACCATAGCTTTGACTAGACAGACTTTTGTTGGCAAAGTAATTCTGCTTTTTAATATGCTGCCTAGGTTGGTCATAGCTTTTCTTCCAAGAAGCAAATGTCTTTAAATTTCATGGCTGCAGTCACCATCTGCAGTGGTTTTTGAGCCCAGAAAATAGTGTGTCATGGTTTCCATTGTATCCCCATCTATTTGCCATGAAGTGATGGAATTGGATGCCATGATCTTAGTTTTTTGAATATTGAAAGCCAGCTTTTTCACTCTCCTCTTTCACTTTCATCAAGAGGCTCTTCATTTTCTGTCATAAAAGTGGAGCAATCTGTATATCTGAGGTTACTGATATTTCTCCTGGCAATCTTGATTCCAGCTTGTGCTTCATCCAGCCCAGTATTTTGCATGATGTACTCTGCATATAAGTTAAGTAAGCAGCATGACAATATACAGCCTTGGTATAATCCTTTCCGAATTTTGAACTAGTCCATTGTTCCATGTCTGATTCTAACTGTTGCTTCTTTTTTTTTAATTTATTTTAATTGGAGGCTAATCACTTTACAATATTGTATTGGTTTTGCATACAGGTCTCACAGGAGGCAGGTAACATGGTCTGTTATACCCATCTCTTGGAGAATTTTCCACAGTTTTTTGTTATCCACACAATCAAAGGGTTTAGCATAGTCAAAGAAGCAGAAGTAGATGTTTTTCTGGAATTCTCTTGCTTTTCCAAATGATATTGGCAATTTTTTTTAGTATGTTAAAAAATGTGTCCACAGCCAAGTCATTATATGGTTGTCATTTATAAACCTTGCTTTACATTAATATTTTTATCTAATGTAATTCATGTGGATATTACTTCTTTTTCTGGATAGTTTTTAAAATTTAGCATATTCAAAATATTGACTTGAAATATAAAGTACACAAGTATACGAACACTTTGTATCATATTGTTGTTGTTGCTCAGTTACTCAGTCATGTCTGACTCTTTGTGACCCCGTGAACTGCAGCATGCCTGGCTTCTCTGTCCTTCACTATTTCCTGGAGTTTGCTCAGACTCATGTCCATTGTGTCAGTGATGCTATCTAGCCATCTCATCCTCTGCTGCTGTCTTCTCCTTTTGTCTTCAAATCTTTCCCAGCATCAGGGGCTTTTCCAGTGAGCCCACTCTTTGCATCAGGTAGCCAAAGTATTGCAGCTTCAGCTTCAGCATCAGTCCTTCCAATGAAATTTCAGAGTTGATTTCCATTAGGATTAGCTTGTTGGATCTCCTTGCAGTCCAAGGGACTTTCAAGAGTCTTCTCTAGCACCACAATTTGAAAGCATCAGTTCTTTGGCATGCAGTCTTCTTTATGGTCCAACTCTCACATCCGTACATGACAATTGGAAAAACCATAGCTTTGACTATAAGGGTTTCCCTCTAGTGGATGGAAAATAATCTTAAATTTAACATTTTAGCTCCAGATTTTATATTTAGTTGGCAGTCTGTATAAATAGTTTAAGAAATGTAGCTTAAGCTGTATTAAAACTTAAAGAATAAACAATAAGAAATTCAAGGAAAAATGTTTGCAAAAAGATATTTAGTGCATCAATCTTCATAAAATAATACCTAATAAAAAATTGTTTACAATATGAAATTTAAGCACTTGAAGTGAATGTGCATATTATGAGTAACAAAACGCATATCCATTTACAATATTATTCACAAAGATCTAAAATACAGATAACTGTTTATATGACAGTGACCGTTAACAAAATCAGTATACAAAATTGCACGTGTAATATTTTTATGTTACTATAATGTGGGTTGATAAAGTACACAAGACTAATTGATAAGTTGTTATTTGTTTTGATATTTTGTTTTCTAAAATAGAAATGTAAAACTTTTATAAGCAGAAAAATTAACTGTTTTGAGAAATATATTCTTGGATTGTTCTATTTTGAGGGACATGTATTTAGATTGTTTGTAATAAGTAAACTTTTATATGATATTCACACCTTGAAATAAATATTTCATCTTAAGTGTCAGACATATTTACCTAGCGATCCAGTTCTATTTTGTGATGTTACTTTTCTTTTAAATTTTCCACTAATTTTTCTTTTCCGGAGAGTTAAAACTTTTATATGTAATATAGGGAGTACACGCTAAATTCAAAGAGAAAAAAAGTATCAGTTCCATTCGATTGAAGATTCGTTGTAGTTAATTTAAATCATCTTTCTCTGCCTTTTCTCTAGATCTTTTCGGCTGGAGCGCCTTACTTGGTCTGTGCCTTAGAAGATGGTATGCACTGTTCCTGCACTGGGGGCATTTTATTATTTGTTAGAATTTTTCCTAGTGCTAGGTAATTTTAGGCAGCATGTCACTGCCAGTTATAAAGAGGCAGGAAAAAAAAGCAAAAATAATGTACTCTAAAAAGGATGTTGCTTGCAAAGTTGCACATAACTGTTATTTTAAGCCAGTAAGAGCTGGGTTTGGTGGTGTCAGCCACATATACCCTGGAGTGTGTCATTGAAGAGAACCAGGTATTACAGGAGCCACAAGCAGACTGTACAATTAGGGTTAGGTGAAAGGATTGGGTAATCCTGCAATAGTCACTGTTACATAACATGCCAGTTGCTGCCCAGGGATATGAGTGGTAACTGAATATTATAGCGGGAACTGTTAGCTTGACTGCAGCCAAGGGTCACTTGCTGTTTCCATTACAAACTTTGTTTTGTAGTTGGTTTATAACCCAGACAGTTTAATTCACATCAGGCTAAAGCCTGGCATTCAAATTAGAAGCCTAGAGGCACTTCTTTTTCTTTTTTTCCCCAAAAGAGAATTTTGAGCTGCAAAGGACCAGAGAGATCTAGTCCAACTTCTGTTTTACAGATTAGAAGATGGAGGCACACAGAGAGAGTAAGATGTACACAATGTCATTCAATGGGACCAGGATGTATACCTAGACTAGACCTAGAACACAGGTTTTTCTGTCTTTTCTATTAAAACAAACCAAACCAAAGCCAAACCCAAGCAAAATAAACCTCTACTAAACTATATTCATTTAATTTCTTTTTACTGTAGAGAAGTCAGAGGAAACAGATGTTGACTCTCTTTCATTCACCAGGGATCCCCTTGGACTTGCTGAAGTGACTTGCTTGGGGAAATATAGATTGTTACATGGTAGAAGAGGACAGACAGCAGATCTGTTTTGTGACTATTTTGCATTTTGGTATCACTTTTTACTCCAGTCCTACCAATTCAATTGATTTATTCAATATCCAGAAAGAAATGACTGCTAAACCACTGATAAATGGGGCACTGGTTTACTACATTCTCATGGTTATGAAATGAATCATAAATTGAATTGGAAAAGAAGAAAGCTATGAAGCCAGGATCATGTTCCTATAAAACCACAAGTGGCTGAGTTCAATCGATCAATCATTTTATCTCCATAATATTAAGAAAATGGCTGTGATAGATTGTTTTTCTTTGATAAATTTCAACAATTATTTTGGCAATATTAAAGTCAGAATTTTTGATGGAAATGGAATAAATGACATTTTTTTGAATTATGTATTACATCCAGTTGGCTGGAGCTAGAAATTATACATATGTCTTGACTTCATGTAGAGCTGGCTTTCCTGAACTCCTATCCAAGAGAGCATCCTATATCATCCATTATACCATGGCTAAGAAATTAAAAGTGACCTGCTCTGTCAGATATAGAATATCAGTCTATTATGGCAGTGGAAAAAGTGAAAGTGAAAGTGTTAGTCACTCAGTCATGTCCAACTCTTTGTGAACCCGTGGACTATATAGCCTGCCAGCCTTCTCTGTCTATGGAATTCTCCAGGCAAGAATACTGGAGTGGGTTGCCATTCCCTTCTTCAGGGAATCTTCCTGACCCAGGGATTGAAACCGGGACTCTGCATTGCAAGTAGGTTCTTTCCCGTCTGAGCTACCAAAGAAGCCCTGGCAATGGAGTAGGACTTTTTAAAAGTTCATGCCATAAAATCAACATTCAAATGTCAAAATCTAGTTCTATACCCAGTATGACTTAGTACTCTCCCTCTCTAAGCTAAGTCACTTCAGCCATGTCTGACTCTGTGCGACCCCATAGATGGCAGCCCACCAGGCTCCCCCATCCCTGGGATTCTCAAGGCAAGAACACTGGAGTGGGTTGCCATTTCCTTCTCCAACGCATGAAAGTGAAAAGTGAAAGTGAAGTCGCTCAGTCGTGTCTGACTCTTAGCGACCCCATGGACTGCAGCCCACCAAGCTCCTCCATCCGTGGGATTTTCCAGGCAAGAGTACTGGAGTGGGGTGCCATTGCCTTCTCCGTCCCTCTCTCTACCTTCACCTATTTTTACACCCAAGACTTCTGGAACTTGTTTTTGAATGTGTCCTTTTCCTCTAGTAAACAGTTCTTTGAGAACAGGGGTCATACCTTTCTTTTTCTATTTTATTTTATTATTAATTTTTCTTTTTTGGTCATGCCTTGCAGCATGTGGAATCTTAGTTCCTCCACCAGGGATTGACCCCATGTCCCCTGCATTATGGATGGCCAGGGAAGGCCCACTTTTCCTATTTCTATTCCTTCTTCCATATACCATAACCTGCCCTCAGCCATTGTGTTTTTCACTGGGCATATCTATTATTTATGATGTTATTTACCTGGAGATACACTTGGGCAGAGTATAGGAATATTGTATTAACAATTGTCATTTCCTGTAGAAGAATATGATGATAAATTGAATGAAACCTAATTTAAAGAAGAGAAAGAGAAAAATGCTGAGGAACCCCTGACCTTGGTTTACAAGAAGTTAGAAATGAGTTGGAAGATAGGAATTAGAATTTCCAGAGTGGAATTTGATAAACTTAACCCAACCAATAAACTTTCTCTCAACATTTTTCAGTAATTTTGTGTTCATTTTCACTTTAATTTCCCAAAACAGGATGTCACATCATGAATATATTTTGTTTATACTTGGTTGTTATTCTTTAAGTTTATGACATCAACAGCTTGGAGTTCCTATAAACTAAGAAACCATACTGAGGAAGTGGTTGGTAATTGGCAAAAGGAAAGCATAATATGGAGAGAATTAGTTGAAGGCTGTTGTAATCATCTGGCACAGTTAGAAGATTCATGTGTTTTGTGTTTCTTGTCCAATGTATTATAACATTATTGGAGATGACTTCATAGGTCAGTGTCACTAAGAAACCTCATATTTTTATTTAGCATGAAGAGATCCAAACTTGCCAGAAAGTCAATATTTATCAGTGTCACTTTATTTAATATTTTTATTTTCTCCATAACCTAATCCTCATTTCTGGAGCTGACAACTTTAGTTGGTGGTTTTAGGTATTCTCATTTTGTCGGAAATGGTGTGTGCCATCAACCTAAGTTCTTGTTTCTAAGAGTGAGAGTAGGCTAAAGGTTCTTTTTTACTGAATAGCATGTCTCTGTGGTTGAAAAGCATGAGTATTAGTGGACTTCTTGGTATTCCTGTTAGGTTTCAGTGGTGTTTGGGGTCTTATTTTGGAAGATTGGGGCCATCAAGTTGACCATTTATATATTGGAGGAAGCACAAGTCTTTATGAAAAATCCTTGTGTAGATACTCAGATTGCATAATAATAAAAACCAAAGTGGATTACAGGGAGCTTGACATGCAAATGAAATTCTCTGTGCTCTTTGGTTTCCAAGTTACCAAAAAGGAGACTTGGTTTGGAATGAAATTAAAACTATGCAGAATCTTTGTAAATCTGAACCCTTGAAGAAGTTGAAAAACTGACCATCTTCCCAATGACCTAAGCACTGCCTTTCTGTAATCACAGAGATATCAGAATATGCCTGAAACTCCATGCTACCCACATTTTCAGCCTGTATAAAACTGCATCTTGTGATTTCTAGGAACCTATGTGATTCCCATGATGAGAAATAATTCTATAAGAAACTGTTTTCTGAAAGTAAAAGTGATTTAGCCATATTACACACTTAACTGTTTAACTAGATACACACATGGATACCCTCATATATATATATATATGTATTTATATATAGTGAATATATTTGTCCCTATTTTCTGTCCACATGCTTAAAATTCTTCCATTGTATACTGCATTCCACTATCCATTACTAATGCTATTTTATATATATATATAAAATAGTTTAATACATCCATCATCTAATCTTTATTTCTCTCATTTTGCTTTTCATTCTGAGAAATTTTCCTTGATGTGACTAGATCTTCTACCAGGACTGTTCTTTCATTCAGTCTCTTTATGAATGATTTCATTTCCACAATCAAGTTTTCACTTCTAGAAGCAGAAATTTGAATTCCAAGAAAACTTCTGGTGATCTGGATTTTCTTTTTTCATAGAAGCATATTTTGGTTTTATTGATACCCTGGTCCCTGGAACCTGTTGAGGATGATAATTTTAAATTTCCCTTTTAGAAGGCTTCTTTCTTTTTCCTAGGGTATTGGTTTCTTTTTTTATTCTTGTTTTTTTCCCAAAACTTGATGACCTGTAGTGGTTTGTTTATATATACGAATGGAACACAGAAGAGAGAAAGATGAGAAAATGGTATGTTGATTTCTCCATTGACTAGGTTTATTATTCATCTCAGAATCTACATTGTGGTATTTAATACCACAGTATGTGGGAGAGGAAAAACTGTGACTCATACTTAAGGGTGCAGTCTAAAATAAAGGTCACTTTGACCTCCTAAATCTGTATACTTTGATTCAGCAATTCTACATCTAGAAATTTACAGTAAGGAATAATCAAAGTTGTACATACAAAGGGCTAATACAAGAATGTGCATCCCAGTCACAACAACACAAGAATATAATTCAATGTCAAAATTGATGTGCTGGATATATAAGCTATGATGATTCAGATAATGGGAAATAATATAGCCCTTAGATTATGTCTTAAAGCACTACCTAAGGAAAAAAGAAAAATTCCACAATAGTATTAATAAAAAGAGAAAATATCTAATTGTTTAAAAAATGTGATCTTATTTACAAAATAAAATGAGAAATGTGTGTGTGAGCACGTGTGTACTTGAAGAAAATACAGGAAAATATTAACCAAGCTTATCACTGATGGTGAGAACATTGTGGTTGTTTTTGTGTTTTATTGTAATAATTTTGTTGCTTTTAGTTGTAATACACAGTGTATAAAATTTTTATATTTAATCTATATAAAATGTAAGTAATATATGTAAGTTCTGAAACATAATAATAAAATAAAAACAGTATATTCATATTCAGATATATGAACTAGAGTATTATCAATAACTTTGGAACTGCCTATGTATACTTGTGTATTTTTCCAAATTTCATCTTTCTATCCCTAAAGGTAACCATTCTCCTGAATTTTGAGTTTATCGTTAACTTTTTACAATTCCAAAAATATCTCTAACAGGTGTATAATTTAATTTTTCTTGCTTTTAAATCTTACAAAATTGAATATTATATGACTCAATTCATATCATGAAACCCCAAGTGTATTTTATCACTTTTCTTCTATATGTGTTTCAAAGCTTCATTGTTTCCATTCCTATATCCTAGTCCACTGTGTCACTACATATTCCTATTTATTTATAATATCTTCTGTCATTGTCACTTAAGATTCAGGTATTTTTTGTTAAATGAGTAATGCTGTAAGAAGATTACTGTGACTGTCTCAAGATAAGGACATTTATGAAAAGATTTCTCTAAATGATAACTTGTAGAATAGCTGGGGCTATTGACATTTATGATAGGAAGTCTTTGATGGCTCCCATGTCACACTTGTGTAGAAATATGAGAGGTCAAGGAGTATGAGATAAGTGTAGTAAACTAGGAAAATAGTACAGCTGGTTCAAATTCTTGGTGTCTCTTTGTCTTTGGAGATAAGGATGTTTATTTCCTCTGGGTAGGGAAAGCACTTCCCACATGAGGGTTTTATGACCTCACAGGAGGGAAAAGCAAAGAAAAAGTCAGAGGGACCTTGCAGCTTTGGGCATTTTCTCAAGGTGTTGTTTTTGTTCAGTTGCTAAGTTGGGTCTGACTCTCTGTGACCCCATGGACTGCAGCACACCAGACCTCCCCTTCCCTCACTGTCTCCCAAAGCTTGCCCAAGTTCATGTCCATTGAATCATGATGCTATCCAACCATCTCATCTTCTATCACCCTCTTCTCTGTTTGCCTCAATCTTCTCAGCAGACAGCTCAGTTGGTAAAGAATCTACCTGCAATGCAGGAGACCCTGTTTCAGTTCCTGGGTCAGGAAGATCCACTGGAGAAGGGATAGGCTACCCACTCCAGTATTCTTGGGCTTCCCTTGTGGTTCAGCTGGTAAAGAATCCTCCTGCAATATGGGAGACCTGGGTTCCCTCCCTGGGTTGGGAAGATCCCCTGGAGAAGGGAAAGGCTATTCACTCCAGTATTCTGGCCTGGAGAATTCCATGGACTGTATAGTCCATGGGGTCACAAAGAGTCAGACATGACTGAGAGACTCTCATTCACTTTCCCAGCATCAGGGTCTTTTCCCATGAGTCAGCTGTTTGCAACAGATGGCCAAAGTATTTCTCAAGATCCCTCAGCTTCGAGGGATGGTGGAGGAGCCCAGTGGAGTATCTTCTCTGTAGGATAAGAGAATTAGAGAAAGTGAGGTTCGGAGAAAGAACCAGACCGGCACTTTACAAGAACAGATCACCTTTAAAGAGGCGAAATGGGGCAGCAGTCATATTAGTGAGCTGCTGCACTAACCCAAGAAAAGAGTAAGTATATATAGGCACATATGTGGAAATCCACTGTCTTAAGGCGGGGCCTGTTCTTCTCCAGGGTTGTTCGGATTAGTTATCTTTTAAACATCTGGGGCAAGGACTTCTGGAAATTGGCCAGAGGCTGGGACTGGCTGGGAGTTGGTTGTAATCAAACTTGATGTCCATTCTTTTCTTCAGGTGAGAGAGTTCTTTGTTTTGTATAGAATGGTGGGGAGGACCTGGAGGAGAGTTTTAATTCCAGGCTATTTTGAGCCATGTAACTTTCCTTCTCCTTCCTGTCCTCTGCCTGCATTAGATGAACCTTGTAAAGTGCATGCTGGGTGCTGCCCAGAGGTACCTGATCATGGAGAGCTTCATCTCCCCTGAGGAGAAGAACAAGATTATGAACCGGCTTTTCCTAGACTGCCGAGAGGAGCAGTGGAAGTTCCAGCCCCTCCTTCCTAGTGGAGCCAATAGCAGCCAAATGAAGCGGCCAACATCTGCGGTGGCCTACAAGAGGCCTATTAGCCAGTATGCTAGGGTTGCCATGGCAATGGGGGGTCCCGCCCCAGTAAGGGCTGAGAACATCTTGTTTCTGGCATCAGACGTGTCCCTGCCAGTGGTCTTTGAGATGGAATTCTCTCATGACCAAGAACAAGACCCCTGTGCACTACACATGGAGAGGCTCATGTGGTTGGACAGCCTTCGGGAAAGACCTTCCACATCTAAAGTCTGGAAGTCCAGATCTTGGTGCCAGAGTCCTCAGCGGCCTCCACCTCCCACTGCACACACCTCACTGGCCACCTCCACTGCTTTGCTCCCCACGACAGTGTTCGACCATGAGTGACAGACAACCTTCTATTGGGCTGCCTGTGCCCCCAGACCCCAGGGACCGGCTGCCAACCCAGGCTCATCTCACTGAAGCTCGATGTGCTTGCATATGTGTGCGTATGTGGGGGTGGGGGGGACCCCCGGCAGGCATCCTCTGCTGGCTCTTAGCCTCCTTTATCTAATTAATGTTATTTATTCGTGGAGCTCAGATCCTGTGGGAAAGGAGCCCTTGCCTGAGCCTGCCATGCGTACTGCCCAGCCTTCTCCTCTTCTGACTTTAGACCCCCCTGCCCCAGTCAGACCTCACTCTCCTTCCGGTCAGTTGCCCACAGAAGGGAAGACGCAGGTACCTATGGCTATTTTTTTCTATCTGGCTTGCCCTGCAATCTCCATCTCCTCCTATGCCGCAGGTGAGCAGTTCCTGAGCACTTTCTGGGGCCTAGAGAAATACAAGGTGTGCGCTAAGGAGACATCCATCCTAATGATGGTGAGCCTGTGCTCCCCATGCAGGGAGCCCCGATCTCAGCTTTCTGGGCCTCAAACAGCCTCTTTCCAATTCTCAGGCTCTTTATCAAGGACTCCAGTGACCTCATCCGCACAGCCCATGCTCTTCAGCTTTGGCAAGAACTGATACATTCCCAAACTGCTTCCTGCCCACCCTCCCAACTCATGGAAGGGAACTGTGAACCCACCAGTTGCTGCCTCTTTGGGACCTACAGGATATGGAATAGCAATGGAGACAGTGTGGACAGTCATCAGGGGACGTCCATTCGGTTCTGTCCCCTCTGAGAAGTCACTTTGGCCGACAAGCAATCAGGCCAACTCTCCATCTTTGAGATGCTGTTCCTTCCCGCTTTCATCATTGCTTGCAGCTGCCTGGATCCCCGCTACTAGTGGGAGGATCAGTGTTCTTCTCCCCCGGCTAAACAAAGGTACCAGAATCTGTTGCTTCTCCCCATCGTGGAGAACAGGAGATGGAGAGCCAGGCACAACCTGCCAACTCTGCCCAGTCCCCCTGTTTCTGAATCACATTTGTTGGGCCCTGTTTTGTTGACAAGACTGACCCGTCAGCATTGTGCAAATTGATCCCCAGGGAAATCCTCTCACTCCCCTTTGTGACATCCCAAGATGTTTCCAGATATCTCCAGTAAATTTCTACCAAAAAGAGAGATTCATTTTCATTGACTTACCTTTTAAGTGTATATTTTGAAAGGGCGAAGTAGTCATGAATGGAAACACATAGTTTGGGATTGCAAAATGACCTAATATGGAGTCTCCAGGTACTAGAATATGAGGAGTTTAGTCATTGGGGAAAGGCATGAAACTGACAGGTCTGTCTGAAATTTGCTGTGTGGGAGGTGGTGATGGGGGGTGACTGGGTTATTCTCTTTCCATCAAGAAATGAACCCTTTTTGCACACAGTTCAGTTTCTGCTCTGACGACCAAGCTATAGTTTGGTTTACGTTAATGATGCTGTCATTGTTGCTGTAAACTATGACACCAGGTGGTTGGGCCATTAATTTGCCACTGGCTCCTGTCCTTCAAGGAAACATTTTTCATCAGAGCCCAGAAGATGGTTTGAGACTCAAGATTCAGATCAGAGATTTAGCTGTGGCTAGGACAGGAGTGTTGTGTAGAAATTTCCCAGGTGGCCTGGGCACAGAGGGACCTCCAGGCCTGTGTTGAGCAGCCTCTCCCATTGACCTCTTTCTTGTTTGTGGATGAAGTCTCATGTGTTACCCTCATTCATCACTTGGACACATCGACTCTGCATTGTCTGCTCACTTGACCCTCACGGTCTTCTAGCACAATGTACCTAACTTCCCCCTCCCCCAGCCTGAGGCCTGGGCCCAAGTGTGGCCAGAGGAGGAGCTCCTGCCTACATTTTTGTGTATGTGTGTATGTGTGTGAATGTTTCTGTATGTGTGTTTACCTCCACAGGGAACACTTTACACTTGGTGTAAGATATGCTGGGAACAAGGCCACTGGGGTGGTTGGATATCAGTCTCTCTGTCTCTCTCTTTCTCTTCTTTTCCTTTTGATGTATCCAACACTTGGTTGACAAAGTAAAGGCCTTGATTAGGACCAAATTTCCATATCTGTTGCTATGGTCATTATTTAGGACAGCAGTTAACAATGCAGTGGCCCATTCTTTTCACTCTATACAGATGACGATATGGGACATATGTAACATAAATATATATATAAAACATTACCCTCTGTCTTCTTGGCTTAGGATAAAATCTCTCTGTCTACCTGAAGTGCACCTGCAGCTCAGTGCTGCCAGCAGCCTGCAGGCCTGTTCAAATTAACACAGTTGATAATAAAGGAATGAGTATCATTACAAAAAAAAAAAAAAAAAAAAGATCCCTCAACTTAAAATAGTCAGTATGCCCAGGTGCCACATTTCAGGTAGCCTTCCCGAACTCCATCATATTATTTTTAATCTTATTGTAAAACTAATATTATTATAAGGTTATTCTTTTATTGTTTTATTTTTTCTAGGAATTATTTTTTCCAGGAATTGAAAAATTTTCCAGTATCTCAATTTAAAGGTTCATAGTATTCTAATATTTTTAATCTCTGCTCTATCTTTGGTTGTGTTCTATCTTTCATTATTTCAACTATTTCTTTGCCTCTAATTCCTTTTTTCTTAAATAATTCACCATTGTTTTTCATACATTGTGTACGAAATCATACATTGTGTATGAAATACACAATATGAAATTGTGTATTTCATACATAATTTTTTAAGACTTTCTTTTCTTTTACGCATCTTTGGTCTTCCTTTTATGCTGAAGAATATAATTTGGAAGTTAGTTTACTGAAATTCTGCTGATGGTGAAAACTTTCAGTTCTTATTTATGGAAATATGTCTTATTTTGCCCTTGTTACTGAGAAATTGGCTGGTTGCACAACTGGGAATTTTATCATTTCACTGTGATCTGGCTTCTGTTATTGCTGTTTGGACATTTACTATTTCTTCCGTTTTGTTGTTGTTGTTGTTTTGGAGGAGATTTATTTGCTCAAGTTGCTGCTTTTATGAGTTTCTGTTCATCTCTGAAGTTCTAAAATTTTAGTGGAAGGTGCATAATTATAGATTCATTTTTTAAATATATCCCATTTGGTATACATTGTGCTTCCTCTGTAAATTCTTGTCTTTCATCATTTCTGGAAAATTCTTCATCATGACCTTTTCAAAAGTTGACTCTGCTCCATAATCTCTATTCTTGTCTCTCTCTGATAGGTTTTATTCTCTTAGTCTATATTTCCTATCTCCAAACACTATTTAGTAATTTTCATTTTCTTTTGTCTTTGTGCTGCATTTTAATTATTTTTTTATGACGAAACTTTACTTACTGACTTTTCATCTGTGATAACTCGAATCATCTCATAAATTTTTAATTTAAAGGTTATATTTTCATCCTTAACAGTTGTATTTTGTTAAAAATCCACCTGCTGGCTCAAGACACATATTACCTTGCATTCTTAAAAAGTAATTATTTATTTATTTGGCTGTGCTTAGTCTTCGTTGCTGCTCGGGTTTTTCTCTGGTTTTGGTGAGCAGAGGCTATGGTCTAGTTGCCATATGTGGGTTCTCATTGTGGTGGCTTCTCCTTTAGTGGAGCACAGGTGCCAGAGAATTTGTGCTTCATTAGTTGTGGCGTGTGGGCTAAGCAGTTTCGGCTCTTGGGCTCTGGAGCACATACTCAGTAGTTGTGGCCCACCGACATGTGGGATCTTCCTGGATCAGGGATTGAACCCATGTCTCCTGCATTGGCAGGCAGATTCGTTACCACTGAGCCACCAGGAAAGTCCTACTCTTCATTTTTAAAGTATGTTATACACGCCTTAGATCTAATCATCTCTCCAATACCTGCAGTTTGTGAGATCTGTATCTATTGTTTGTTGAGTCTCTGACTCTTTCCAGTGACAGTGGTTCACTTTTGCTGTGATCTTTGATCAGAGATAATATTTCACTGACGAAAATAAGTAAAAATCCTGAGGACCTGAATTTCATCTGGAGTGGGTTAATGCAACAATGAGGTCTTGTTTTTACTTTATGGATTGAATAGAAATTGCAAGTGATAATATCCATTATCAACATAGATTTTTCTAAAGAGAAAACTTGAATTGTTATTGCCTATTAGAGTTGAATAGGCTAAATCACAAGGTTTGTTATAAACAAGGTTATATAGCAATAGAAAGCTTAACAAATGTTTTCATTGTGCTTTTAACGCTACCAAGTAAGTTTCAATCACAACTAAGGCAGTTACAGAATAAATCAGTGATATCTCAGAATGAGTTAATTATTATGAGACAAGTGGGTGACCACAATCTCATTCAAGAAACATAATTAAAAACAAGTGAATATAGTGTTTTATAAGAAACAGTACATGAACAAATGTACTTATTATTTTAAAAAACATACATTTGGAATTATTAGTGAAAAGTTCTTAGAATCTTTTAGTAATACAGAGAAATCTTTTGTTTTTCTTTTAAAATAAATGTAGACAAAAACTCAGTTTTCATGATGACAAGATATAGGCTAAATGTAGATTTATATTACATTTTATGAAAACTAGCATGTAAATATTTCCTAGCTCTTTCTTATCTTTCTGATTAAATATAACGGCTATATGAGAGCTTTTCCTTTCAAAGCAGCTATATCAATTGTCTAACCATTATGTTTAAGATTTCTTATTGAACTTTGCTTGTTTCCCTCCAAATTTTCATGTTGAAATCTAATCTCCAATGTGATGGTATTTAAAAGTAAGGACTTTGGGACATGCTTAGGTCATGAGGGTGGAATGCTCATGAATGGGATTAGTGTCCTTATAATACAGGCAGTAGTAGGAGAGCTCCCTCGTCTTTCCTGTCATATGGGGGCATAGTGAAAAGACAGCTATGAACCAGGAAGTGTCTATGAACCAGGAAGTGGGTCCTCACTAGACACTGAATCTGTCAGTGCCTTGATCTTGGACACCCCAGCCACCACAACTGTGAGGAATAAATCACCCAGTCTCCAGAACTGTAAGAACTAGATTTCTATCATTTATAAGCCACCCAGTCTATTTTTGTATAGCAGCCATGTTATTAGGAATAAGAAGTTCTAATTAAATTCTATGGACTCTGCATTAAGTTGCTGTTCTAGGAAAGATTAAATTTAAGAATATGAAGCTTATCATTTATTTTTTCCACATTAAGGAGTAAGTTATTCTTCAACACAGCTGTTTGAAATGTTAATTTTAACTGCCTTTTGGTAGAGAAAATCTGCAAAATATATTTAAATGTATTCATTTCTACCTAATCACTTTACCTGGGAAGTTATCCAAAAGGAATAAATAAGCAATGCATAAGGGTTATTACAGCAGCTGGTACTGGTTTTTAATAAAAGTATTGCCACCAATGGAGGAATAGAGAGGGGGTAGTTGAATACATCTAAGTACATTCAAACCATTGAATGTATTGGGAAACAATTCTAATAAGTCTTTCACAGTTTGGCACATCTTGGGAACAGAGGCACTGACCGTTCTTCCTTCTGGACTATTTTTAAAGGATGTTTTGCATAGTTAAAAACCTTGATAGAGATAGGATCTTCCCCAGGGACAAAGAGCCGGCATGCTTACTGTCTGCTATAACAAAGATATTATTTCTCTTGATCAAAGGGTAGACATGCTTATTACTCATTGTAAGATACTGACCTTCTGTATGCTAATAGTTCTTCTCTTGAAATGCAAACTACTGCATGTGTAGACTACATCTAGGTGTCTTCTCTGTAAGATTTTGGAGCAGAAGGAACTCTCAAAAGTAAGCTGATGTTCATGCTGTTTACCATGCTCTGTGATAAATTCTTTTGTCTCTGACTTCGGGGTCCTGTGTCATTTTTTAGCATCCATAAGACTGTGGCTGATCAACTTGTTAGCTTGCAAATAAGAAGACATACTGGGCTTCCCCGATGGCTCACCAGGTAAAGAATCCACCTGCAATGTAGGAGACACAGGAGACGAGGGTTTGATCCCTGGGTCAGGAAGATTCCCTGGGGACAGGAAATGGCAACCCACTCCAGTATTCTCGCTTGAAAAATCTGATGGACAGAAGAGCCTGGAGGGCTACAGTCCAAAGGGTCGCAAAGAGTCAGACACAACTAAGCGACTAAGTACACACACACACAAGACAGATCAGACCCATCACAATTCTCAGCAGTTTTGGTGACAAGGATGGGATGCTGATTGAAATGTGCCTTTCTGAAGGAAAAGGAACATGGGTCTTGCAGGCCAAATCTGGGAATATGACCTGACTCAGATCTGACAGCAAATGTTAGGCAAGGGGGCTGGGTATTACATAATGATTCTCTGCAGCCCCACCTGTTAATAAATGTTTGGAGCAATGAGAGCTAGGATTGGACCAAACTGCTCAAATGGTGCCCTGGTTATTGCTCACTCTGCTCTGGGAGGGTGGATGAGCAAATGTTACCATGACAACAGGGCATAGAGCTGAAGCTCTACAGCTTCAGCCAAAAAGTAATGAGGCTGCAACTGATGAACCAAAGAGTCCTCAAAGCCAAAAAAAAAAAAAAAATTGCTATCAACAGTGAGGACCTTGCTATTCAACACAGAACTTTGGGCAGACCAAAATAGTTAGTTCTTTTTTGTGAGTCTAGAGCTAGCCCCTATTCAAAATCTGCTCAAACTGAATACAGTATCTTGTTTATTGGCAAGAAGCTTCTCTCTCCACTAATGCCCTCTACGTATTCTCTTCCACTCTACCCTGATCTCAGCTGCTTTACAGAGATCTCTCTGTCCCCAAAAGAGACCAAAGATCATTCCCACTGGTCTTATTATCCTGGAGAACTCTGTTGGATACAACTGCCCAAGGTGTCATCTTACCTACTCCTGTCTGGGGACTAGGCATCCAGATTCAGTGAATGGATTTGGGGCAAGGTAAAATCCCATGGACGGAGGAGCTTGGGGCAGGCTACTATCCATGGGGTGGCAAAGAGTTGGGCACGACTGAGCGACTTCACTTTCACTTTACAGTGGGAAAAGGAAGCTAATGTGACCTTGGAGGCTGAAGGATTTGGGCCAATTTAATGTACTATTGTTATTTCTACATTTGAATGTACTTCTTCATCCCAGGAGTGCCAAGGATACTCTCCCAGTTCTAGAAGAGCTGTAGGTAGAGAAGTGCTAATAGAACTCACAACACTAATGACACCTTTGAGCTCAAGTGTCGCTGACAACTTTCAGTCAATTGGGGTCCCTGGCAGAGGGAGGCAGCCTCTATCCTGAGGGCTCCTTTGGGGTTTCAGACTCATTGCCTCTCTGGTATTGCTACCGGGTTAGGCTTTTAAAAAATTTACTGGGGTATAGTTGATTTATAATGTTGTGCTAGTTTCAGGTGTACAGCAAAGTTAATCTGTTATACTCAACCATAAGAAACAACAACATGCCATTTGCAGCAACATGGGTAGAGATAGAGATTGTCACACTGAGTGAAGTAAATCAGACAGAGGAAGACAAATATCACATGATATTGCTTATATGTAGAATATTTTTTTTAAAAAAGGCTACAAATGAGCTTATTTATAAGACAGAAATAGAATTACAGATGTAGAAAATAAACTTATGGTTACATGGCAGGGGAAGGGGGAGGGATAAATTGGGAGATTGGGATTGACATATACATACTACTGTATATAAAATGGGGCTTCCCTGGTGGCTCAGATGGTAAAGAATCTGATTGAAATGGGGGAGACCTAGGTTCGATTCCTGGGTTGGGAAGATCCCCCTGGAGGAGGGCACAGCAATCCACTCCAGTATTCTTGCTGGAGAATCCCCATGGATAGAGGAACCTGGCAGGCTACAGCCCATAGAGTCGAAAAGAGTCAGACATGACTGAGCGACTAATACACACACACATATGAAATAGATAACTCACAGGGACCTACTATGCAGCACAGAGACTTCTACTCAATACTCTGTAATGGCCTATATGGGTAAGGTTTTTTGAAACCAGTTAATAGCTTGCTACTAGGCTCTTGGCTTTTGGGGCTTCCCTGGTGGCTCAGACAGTAAAGAATCTGCCTGCAATGTGGGAGACCTGGATTCCATCCCTGGGTTGGGAAGATCCCCTGGAGAAAGGAATGGCTACCCATTCCAGTATTCTGGCCTGGAGAATTCCGTGAACAGAGGAGCATGGCAAGCTACAGTCTGTGGGGTCACAAAGAGTCGGACATGAATGAGCAACTTTCACTTTTACTTTTCACTTTCAGGCCCTTGGCAAGTGTGGTGCTAGTGGTAAAGAACCTACTTGCCAATGCAGGAGATGTAAGAGACGCAGGTTTGATCCCCGAGTCGGAAGATCTCCTGGAGGAGGGCACAGCAACCCTCTCCAGTATTCTTACCTGAAGAATTCCATGGACAGAGAAGCCTGGCAGGTTACAGTCCATATATATGGTCGCACAGAGTCAGACACGACTGAAGCGACTTAGCATAGCATAGTACAGGCTCTTGGCAAAGCTAAACACCTGATCCATAGAAACCTTGTGACTCTATGGCCTGATATTTCCATTTTTGAAGGTGGGTCTACAGGGACTCAGTGACCTACATGGTGGGAAAGGCCTAAGGAACCTGACTTGTCAGGTGGAAAATGATATATTTAAGAGCACAGTCAGCCTGATCCCAGGAACATCTCAGCTTGACATGAAAATTGGAAGTTGCCCATCTGTGGCAGTTCTTAATGTGGTTCCCGAAGTGCTATTGATCCTTAATTTATAGAGGTGCTTTTAAATACCTGGTCTGGTTCAGTATGGTAAAAGTCTCTGTATATTATGCTTTGATCTAAGTAATTCATATTCTAGCAATTTAGAGTATGAGCAGATTGATACGTGGGTCTACAATTCTGTTTGTAAGGATGTTTATTGCAACACCGTTTTTGCTAGCAAATTACAAAGAACTACAAAAATCTCTCATTTAGGGACTAGATGTTAGAGAGATGAGTTGTTCCAGACAGACCATATCAAAGTAACCCAAAACATGACAAAAATAATACTAACTTTTTTTGTTTGTTTTTATGGACAGTATTTTCTCAGCATTATGTAAAGCAAAATTAAAAGCATGTTTCATTGCCCTTTTAATTTATTGACCAGATCCATACAACTTAAAAAACAGAGCAAAGGGCTTGCTTAGCAAAGCCAACTTTAAAACCATGTTCTTAGTTTTCTCCTTCAAACCCCCAACTTTCTGGTCCCACAAGAATATCACCCTTGTGTTCTCACATACAAATTCTGGTTTCAAGATTTACTATTATGTGGAAAAGCTATATGTGGAAAGCTAGGAGATAAAAACTTTAATATGTATCATTTTCATGTAAAAGTTTCCTATATAAATAAATCTGCATGGACTACCCCTGAATGGAAACAAAAGAAATTGGTAATAGAATTGCCTTTGAGAAAGAGACAGAGAGCTCTGAAAGTATTTGGTGAAAATAAGATTTACTTTCATTGCCCTAAGTAAAGAATCCCACTTAGATTAAGAGGTATTATCTCTGGGTAGTAAAAGAAATCCAAATGGCTATTTATTTACCTACAGCCTATTACTCATCTTTTATTATTTCTACCATGAACTTGAATGTATTCCAAAGACAAAAAAAAATGTGAAATATTTTGAAAGTATTTTCTAGCAAGAATACAAAGAAAAGCAAGGATATATCCATATTTTGGTAACTGAGAGAGCAACAAAAATATGGATATATCCTTGCTTTTCTTTGTATTCTTGGTAGAAAATGCCTTCAAAATAATTGTATCAGGATTATAGTACAATCCTGAATATAAATCTGGATGCTGACAATGAAACAGGGAAGAGGTAAAAATGACACACAACTAGAAAGGCAAATAAATGGGCAGAGAAAATAAATCTAGTTACAAATTTACCTATGAGAAAATTTCTCAGAATATATACTCAAATGGAAATTCAAAGACGACCCAACAATATCTTGCTTTTATTGTTTATTTTGATGTCTTCTTAGATACAAGGATATGACCAAGCAAATAAACAAATAGTATTGTAATAAGAAATTCTCAGTTCCATTCATTAGATTTCAATAGCTGGTTTCTCCCAGAAGTCTCTCTGGACTAGCCTCGGTCATTACCATACTATACAGACAGAGAGATCTCTCTGGGCCTTTTGGCAGGAATTCTTTTATTTCCCCCCAGCACTTTGAAGGATTTGGGATGGATAACACTGTGCCATCCCCTTTGCACGTTTTCCAGACAGTGGAGAATGTGTTTGGGAGCAGCAGATTGAAGTTCATTTTCTGGGGGCCTGTGAAAATATTGTTTCTTTGTAGATTGGTGAACTAATGCAAAAAAGTCCTTCAATTATTGGATTGGTATTATATACCACCAGCCCTCTTCTCATGTTAACAATAACCTGCACAGACCAGTTTATAAAACTCCAAGAATGTGAGGTAGATCCTTTATCTTTTAAGAAAATAGTACCTCTTAAAACAACTAATTTATTTCATCCTTCAGTTGTTGCTAATGGCAACAGAAAGAATGCACTGGAGTGTCATAATAATCCTCCATTAAATCCCTAGTGTTTAAATTTTAATGCTATAATTCAAGAGCTGACAAAAGCCCATTGAGTGCGTCTATGGGGAGGAAAACAGGCAGGCCCATTTTCTCAGGGGTGATACTATAGCAACATGAAATGAATTTGGGGTCAAGGAACAAGCAGTCTCCAGGCTTTGTTTGCATTTCCTGGCTAAAAGTAGAATCTAACATTATAAATTTTACCCAACTAAGTAGTTATTTTGAGCAGCAGGAAGATAGCTCCTTGTACGCTGTTTATATTGAAAACAGAGAGAAGGTAACAAAACCAGAATTGGAAGAAAGATATGCCGACAAATATATTATGAAGTGACTCTCAAAGGGACCACTTTAGAAACCCCTAGATCTCTCCTATGCTTGACACCCAAACTCTCTCCCCTGGACAAATGATACTTTAGAGCATGGAGAAGTATTACAATTCCCAAAATGCCCTTTAAAAAGAAAGAAACAAAGTCTGGTCCACAGTCCTTGAAAGTGACCCTGTTACAGGCATAGAAAACATGACATAGTCCGGTGTTGTTGATTACCTCTAGCAGCAGCTCTTTATAATGGTCCTTCTGTTCTAGGGGGAGGGTTTTTTCCTACCAGAATAAGCAAATGTACACGAATCACAATTGCCTATTGTGCACAAAAGGCAAGAACAAACAAAATCCCCCCAAATACCCTACTTAATTCTCAGAAGTTTGTGTTACCAAACCTTCTTCCCCTAGATATCTGTGTTTTCAGTTTCAGGTTTTGTGTTGAATATTAGTACACTGAGCCAGTGTCCTGACTCAGTAACATAAAATATGAAGTGGATATCCAATAAGGTGTATCCAGTTACAGACTCTATTTATATGACTTTCAATATACAAAAGTGAAGAATGTTAGGTTTTTAAAGGTCTAGTCATAGATGGATATGCAGACAACTCAATAAAACTCAAAGCTGTTCCCTCTTTTCCATCTCCTCTTCTAGGCCCTCGATATCTCACCACTACAACTAAAAATCCTTGCCCCAGAAATTCCCTGGCAGTCCAATGGTTAGGACTTCAAGCTCTCACTGCTGAGGACCTGAGTTTGATCCTTGGTCTGGGAACTAAGATCCCACAGGTAGTGCAATGCATGACCAAAAATAAATAAACCAATAAAAATAAAAATCCTTGCCCCTTCCAACCTTTCAAGATCTCTAGAATGCAAATCTATATTTGCATTTCATCCTAAATATAGTGGCAATATTTTTAGTCACTTTCCTAAACTAAAGACAAAGTTTCTCCCCTGTTAGAAAATCTTCAATGCCTATGAGTGAATCAAATTTATACTCCTAAAATTTAATTGCTATTATAAGTAAGCCATGTTATATAGTTCGCTCTTCCTTATTGTATCTTTATACTGTTCTCATAGTATAGTTACAGGAAGTATACTTCTTCTAGAAAATTATTTATTTTCTTTCTTTTTTTCTTAAGCTCATGTGGCATATCTAGAATTGTCTTTAGGAATTTAATTAATTTCTTCTAATAAATTGTGTATTATTGCCAAGTGCAGGGACTACATACCCAATTATTTTTCTTCCACCCACTTCACACTTGGAAAGAAATGTTTTTTAAAGAAAATATTCTCTAAGCTGCATTGCTTACCTGGCTCTTCCTTATGTATACCAAACATTGATAATATCAACAAAAAGAAGCTGTGGAATAAAAGATATTAATAGGTAATATACAATGATCAATTGTAAGTGCCTTCTGCTTATTATCATTATTGAGGGATCCAGGTTGATGGGCGCTTCTTCTCTATACATGTTTACATGATTGCTGAGTCAGGACAGGAGAGCAAGGTGAACTATACCATGCCAACTTTGAAAACTTCTGTCTGAAAGTGACACATCACTTCTGTTCATACTGCATAAAGGTAAAGGAAGTCACAATGCCAATCTGACTTCCAGAGGACAAAATAAATGTAATCCTACACATGTTACAGAGATGGAGACATTCTGTAATGGTGGGAAATGGCACTATAAATACTGCCCCATATTTTCCCAAGAGTTAGAAGAAAACAAAAGCAATAAATTTCAAATTTTACTTTAAAATGGCAAAATAATTAGAAAATTTCCTCAGGTTTATTGATGATACTGCTCAAAAACCTTAGCAAACACCTTCCCCATAATGAAATTTTAAATATTTTACCATTAAAATTAAAGATCAGTTCAGTTCAGTTGCTCATTCATTTCTGACTCTTTGTGACCCCGTGGACTGCAGTATGCCAGGCTTCCCTGTCCATCACCAACTCCCAGAGCTTGCTCAAACCCATGTCCATTGAGTTGGTGATGTCATCCAACCATCCCATCCTCTGTCATCCCCTTCTCCTCCTGCCTTCAATCTTTCCCAACATCAGGGTCTTTTCCAATGAGTCAGTTCTTCGCATCAGGTGGCCAAAGTGTTGGAGTTTCAGCTTCAGCATCAGTCCTTCCAATGAATATTCAGGACTGATTTCCTTTAGGATGGACTGGTTGGATCTCCTTGCAGTCCAAGGGACTCTCAAGAGTCTTCTCCAACACCACACTTCAAAAGCATCAATTCTGAGATGCTCAGTTTTCTTTTTTTTTTTAATTTTTAATTTTTATTTTTTTTAATTTTATTTTTAAACTTTACATAATTGTATTAGTTTTGCCAAATATCAAAATGAATCCTCCACAGGTATACATGTGTTCCCCATCCTGAACCCTCCTCCCTCCTCCCTCCCCATACCATCCCTCTGGGTCGTCCCAGTGCACTAGCCCCAAGCATCCAGTATCGTGCATTGAACCTGGACTGGCAACTCATTTCATACATGATATTTTACACGTTTCAATGCCATTCTCCCAAATCTTCCCACCCTCTCCCTCTCCCACAGAGTCCACAAGACTGTTCTATACATCAGTGTCTCTTTTGCTGTCTCGTACACAGGGTTATTGTTACCATCTTTCTAAATTCCATAGATATGCGTTAGTATACTGTATTGGTGTTTTTCCTTCTGGCTTACTTCACTCTGTATAATAGGCTCTAGTTTCATCCATCTCATTAGAACTGATTCAAATGTATTCTTTTTAATGGCTGAGTAATACTCCATTGTGTATATGTACCACTGCTTTCTTATCCATTCATCTGCTGATGGACATCTAGGTTGCTTCCATGTCCTGGCTATTATAAACAGTGCTGCGATGAACATTGGGGTACACGTGTCTCTTTCCCTTCTGGTTTCCTCAGTGTGTATGCCCAGCAGTGGGATTGCTGGATCATAAGGCAGTTCTATTTTCAGTTTTTTAAGGAATCTGCACACTGTTCTCCATAGTGGCTGTACTAGTTTGCATTCCCACCAACAGTGTAAGAGGGTTCCCTTTTCTCCACACCCTCTCCAGCATTTATTATTTGTGGACTTTTGGATCGCAGCCATTCTGACTGGTGTGAAATGGTACCTTATAGTGGTTTTGATTTGCATTTCTCTGATAATGAGTGATGTTGAGTATCATGAGTGAGTGCTTGTTAGCTATCTGTATGTCTTCTTTGGAGAAATGTCTATTTAGTTCTTTGGCCCATTTTTTGATTGGGTCATTTATTTTTCTGGATCTGAGCTGTAGGAGTTGCTTGTATATTTTTGAGATTAGTTGTTTGTCAGTTGCTTCATTTGCTATTATTCTCTCCCATTCTGAAGGCTGTCTTTTCACCTTGCTAATAGTTTCCTTTGATGTGCAGAAGCTTTTAAGGTTAATTAGATCCCATTTGTTTATTTTTGCTTTTATTTCCAATATTCTGGGAGGTGGTTCATAGAGGATCCTGCTGTGATGTATGTCAGAGAGTGTTTTGCCTATGTTCTCCTCTAGGAGTTTTATAGTTTCTGGTCTTACGTTGAGATCTTTAATCCATTTTGAGTTTATTTTTGTGTATGGTGTTAGAAAGTGGTCTAGTTTCATTCTTTTACAAGTGGTTGACCAGTTTTCCCAGCACCACTTGTTAAAGAGATTGTCTTTAATCCATTGTATATTCTTGCCTCCTTTGTCAAAGATAAGGTGTCCATATGTGCGTGGATTTATCTCTGGGCTTTCTATTTTGTTCCATTGATCTATATTTCTGTCTTTGTGCCAGTACCATACTGTCTTGATAACTGTGGCTTTGTAGTAGAGCCTGAAGTCAGGTAGGTTGATTCCTCCAGTTGCATTCTTCTTTCTCAAGATCGCTTTGGCTATTCGAGGTTTTTTGTATTTCCATACAAATTGTGAATAGTCCAACTTTCACATCCATACATGACTATTGGAAAAACCATAGCTTTGACTAGACAGACCTTTGTCGACAAAGTAATGTCTCTGCTTTTTAACATGCTGTCTAGGTTGGTCATAGCTTTTCTTCCAAGGAGCAAGTGTCTTTTAATTTCATGGCTGCAGTCACCATCTGCAGTGATTTTGGAGCCCAAGAAAATAAAGTCTCTCACTGTCTCCATTGTTTCCCCATCTATTTGCCATGAAGTAATGGGACCAGATGCCATGATCTTAGTTTTTTGCATATTGAGTTTTAAGCCAACTTTTAAGCCAAGATTAAAGATAAGAATGTTTATTATCATTGCTATGATCAATACAAACTGCATGTCCTGGCCAAGACAGTAATACAAAAAAGAAAATGAGATATAAGGTTTAAAAGAGAAAAATAATTGCTATTTCTAAAGTTATGATATGAATTATTGATACTGCTTATATTTTTTGAATTATCTATCAGAATTATTAATAATTATGAGCAAATTAGCTATAAAAATTACTTTAAAAATCAAAAGTAGAATATCAGTGACCTGTGGAATAATAGCAAATGAACTAACACTTGTATAACTGAAGTCTAAGAGAGAAGAAAAAGTATGGGGCAAAAAAATTATTTAAGAAAATATTGTTTAAAATTTGTTAACTTTATTTTTAAAATACACCCATAATTATAAAAATTTAAGCAAACACCAAGCAGAAAGGAAAACAAGACTTAGGCCTATTATATTAAACTGCTGAAAGCCAAAGTTAAACAGAACATAAAAAGAGCAAGAGGAAAAATACACATGAAATACAGGGAATAAAATAAGAAGGCTGTTTTCTTACCAGAAACAGTGAAAATCAGAAAGCAATGGAAAAATATCTTTTAAATTTATTTAGAATATATAAAATCTATCAATCTAGAAAAAGCACTGATCAGCAGATGTGTGCAAGACATATTTGAGGAAGTTTTTTTGGTTAAGAGTAAGTGATACCAGATGAAAATTTGATAATGAAGAGTGAAACATTAAATATTGGGATACATTTAATGAAAATAAACAAATTAGATGAAAAAGATACACCTTTTTTTGAGAAAAACAACAAACCAAAGTGATAAAATTAAAAAAAATAATTATATAGTCTTATTAAGTAAATAAAATTCATAATTAAAAAGATAGTCAAAAGGTGCAAACTTCTAGTTATAAAATAAATAAGTTTTGGGGATGTAAAGTACTGCACAGTGACAGTTAATAATCCTGTATTGTATTGAAAGTTGCTGAGAGTAGATCTTAACAGTTTTTATCACAGGGAAAAAATTATAACTGTGTCTGGTGATTGATGTGAACTAAACTACAACTGAGCAGCTGAACTGAACTGAACTGAAACTTATTGTGGTCATCATTTCATGTATATACATACACTGAATCATTATATTGTACACTTGAAACTGTTCAATAAAATAATGTTATATGTCTATAATAACTAAATAAAAATTAAAAATCCTTCCTTCAAAGAAATTGCTAGGCTTGGATGGCTTCACTGGTGAATTTTATCAAGCATTTAAACAAGAAAATTATACCAATAATTGTCTTCTGATATGTTTTTCCAGGGAAATTGGCATTTAAGGGAACAGTCTGAGTTTATTTGCTGAATAGACATGTTAAGATTTGGGTCTGGCCAATAAAGAATTTCAGTATAATTTCAGCTGGGCTATAAAACTGTTGAAGTCATCCATTTATCATTCAGTGAGCATTTGACATTGGTGCTTAACTTCATCTGGCTTCTCCCTTGCTACAGGCTGATGTACAAGAAAAGAAATGGAAAACATAGGGAACAGGGAACTGCTGTTGGACAAAAAGTCCAAGTTATAATCTCTTGAAGATGACTAATGTCAACATTGATATAAACAAAGTCCGGGTGTTGGAAAGAAAGAAAAGGAACTCTGGTAAATCTGAGCCTAGATCAAGGTGAGTTTTGCATTTCATAAACACACGCTTTAGGCAATATTTAATGGACTAAAACTAATCACAGGGTTCTTGTTGCAGGTAAAAGAGAAGTAAGAAAAGATAGTCTTTTACATACAACTCTTTCTAGTTTTAAAAATTCCTATTCTAGCAGAAAATTTCCCAAAGTGAAGGAGAATAGGCATAACTGAGGAGGAGGAAGAAAAGTGTACATCTGTCAATAGCCATCTGAAAGACAAGCTTTCAAGGAAGAAGGAAGTTCTGGCAAGCTAAAGCAGCAGCCTTTCACTGAATCTTCACGTGCATGGGCCGCAGTGTATGTAAATATTAATGGTGTGGGTCAGATTCCCCATAAATTGACTCTGAGATGGAGTCTAGTCTACAGAAAGTTCTTGAGGTGTTGCTGTCAGGATCAACGTTTGTGTGAGATGTGAGGGAAGCAGAGTCAGGCCAAGGGAGAAGATGGGCTGCAATGTAGTAGCGACAAAAACCAGGGCAAGTCCAAGGGGAGCCCTGAGTCTGGAAGGGCTCTCTAGGTATATTCTGATTTGTGGAAGGCAGACCAGCTCTTCATATCGTATATCAGCAAGTCTTGGGATGCATCTTGTCCCCTGCATGAGGAAGGATGATGGGCAATATGGCTGTGTTCACTGGATGGCAAATCCCAGGGAGAACTGATGGGTGACAGCTAACAGCCAGCAGCACACTCAGCAGCTGAGGGAATTAGCACTTTGCTTCCTGGAAAGGGAACCCGGGCAATGTTTACTACAGTCCACTTTTGCACATGGATCCTCTTGCTTCATCTAAACCCTGAAGGTCTTCCTGTAGGAAGGGTGGGTCTCTTTCCTAGGGTAAATTTATTAGAGGAACATCAGTGAAGAAAGCTATAGCCTTCCCGGATGCAGGTAGGCTTGAGGCTACAACTGTGATATGTCTCCATTTCCTTCCTCCATGATTTATCCTAGATTTTCTTCTTCCACAGCTCATACCTATGCTGCCTTTGGTGGCTGAGCTGGTGGGGTGATCTAAAGTTGCATCTCTGATTATCTAAATCCCTGATCTAGTCCTTTTCAGACCTTGGCTACTATATTTGTCTATTTACCATCACAGTTGAGCAAAGAAGTATTGAGATAACCAAGTGCCAAACATATTCCTCCCTGGCCTCAGTGTTCCATTAACAGCCTTCCTCCTGATGATCACATCAATTGCTTCTTTCAATATTGTATTCCTCTCCTTGTCCCCTGGCCCCTTGTCATGAGAAGTAGGAAGTATATAGGCATAAATCATAGCTTACATTTCCAAGGTGGAAGTTCCCCACATATAGGAACTAAGACCAGTAAACACAGAGAGGCCAGAATCCAGAGAAGGAAGAAGAAACTTCCTATGGATCATTCCTACTTTCATCCCTTGGTCCCTGGCACTATGTATTCTATTTAACTAATGGGCACAGCACTATATATTGGCTGTTAATCTGAGTATATATCACATCCTGGAAGATGACTTCCTATCCTTGCATGGTATCATTTTTGAACTTCGGCCTTTTCTATGCCATCTGTAAGCTATTCTATTGCTCTTCAATGCCAGTTGTTTTGAATGCTGTGGTACATGACAAGACCAGCTGATTTCATGACTGTGGGCCCATGGTTGCACCTTCTTTGCTATAAAGTGAATGTCTTAGTCAATGGTTTCTGAACAATGACATCTTCACACTTTGCCTGAAGTAACTCTTTGTTACAGGCGATTGTCCTGTATATTGATGTTTAGCAGCAACCCTGGCCGCTAGCCACTAGATGTCAGTAGCATCCTCCTAGTTGTGAGAACCAAATATGTCAGCCGGCAAGGTCAAATATCCCCTTGGGTGGGGGGAAATATTGCCCCTCATTAAGAACCATTGCCTCAGCCTGAGGCAATGTCATATGGGATCCCACGTGGGTGGATTCAACTTTCTGTAATCACATGGAAAATGGTGCTGCCTGGGATTCTTCAGACAGGAAACGCAAATCCAAACCTAGAATACATAGAGATGCAAAAAGTGTTCAAAACCGCAGTTTTTTCCAGGTTGGAAATAGTTCAATGTAGTTAACTTGCCACCAGGTGGCTGGTTAGCGTCCGGAAGGGATGGTGCTGTACGTGGGCGTCAGCATTGGTCTCTCTCGTCAGCCTCAGCAAATGGGAGCTCACGTAGCCAGACCCATGCTTAGCCTCCATTCTCTGGACACTATGGTGACTCTGTTCATTGTGCCTAGTGTTCAAACACTGTGACCTCTGATGACAGAGAGATGGTTGACGTGGACCTGCTGACATTTTGTCTACTGTGATTACTTGGCTGTTTAATGCCTATTCCAGAGTAGATGCCCTCCACATGCAATGCCAAGATCCTCACAGTTTGTGCCCTCTCCCATTGGTCCATCCATGTACCATGACTGATCTCTCCATCTTTCTCCTCTCAAGCTACTTGCCACCCATGAATTTGCACAGATTTTAATCTTGGGCCATTCTCTTTTCACCAAAAGGTGATCAGTGGTACCACCTGGAGCTCTGGCTATCAGAAAGGTTCGTCCCACCACTGTCTTTAAAGGCCACCATACAGTGAAGTTCTTCTTTTTTTTAATTTTATTTTATTTTTAAACTTTACAATACTGTATTGGTTCTGCCATATATTGAAATGAATCCGCCACAGGCATACACGTGCCCCCCATCTTGAACCCTCCTCCCTCCTCCCTCCCCATACCATCCCTCTGGGTCATCCCAGTGCACCAGCCCCAAGCATCCAGTATCGTGCATCGAACCTGGACTGGCAACTCATTTCATACATGATATTTTACATGTTTCAATGCCATTCTCCCAGATCATCTCACCCTCTCCCTCTCCCACAGAGTCCATAAGACTGTTCTATACATCAGTGTCTCTTTTGCTGTCTCGTACACAGGGTTATTGTCACCATCTTTCTAAATTCCATATATATGCGTTAGTATACTGTATTGGTGTTTTTCTTTCTGGCTTACTTCACTCTGTATAATAGGCTCTAGTTTCATCCACCTCATTAGAACTGATTCAAATGTATTCTTTTTAATGGCTGAGTAATACTCCATTGTGTATATGTACCACTGCTTTCTTATCCATTCATCTGCTGATGGACATCTAGGTTGCTTCCATGTCCTGGCTATTATAAACAGTGCTGCGATGAACATTGGGGTACACGTGTTTCTTTCAATTCTGGTTTCCTCAGTGTGTATGCCCAGCAGTGGGATTGCTGGATCATAAGGCAGTTCTCTTTCCAGTTTTTTAAGGAATCTCCACACTGTTCTCCATAGGGGCTGTACTAGTTTGCATACCCACCAACAGTGTAAGAGGGTTCCCTTTTCTCCACACCCTCTCCAGCATTTATTGCTTGTAGACTTTTGGATCGCAGCCATTCTGACTGGCGTGAAATGGTACCTCATAGTGGTTTTGATTTGCATTTCTCTGATAATGAGTGATGTTGAGCATCATGAGTGAGTGTTTGTTAGCCATCTGTATGTCTTCTTTGGAGAAATGTCTATTTAGTTCTTTGGCCCATTTTTTGATTGGGTCATTTATTTTTCTGGAACTGAGCTGTAGGAGTTGCTTGTATATTTTTGAGATTAGTTGTTTGTCTGTTGCTTCATTTGCTATTATTTTCTCCCATTCTGAAGGCTGTCTTTTCACCTTGCTTATAGTTTCCTTTGTTGTGCAGAAGCTTTTAAGTTTAATTAGGTCGCATTTGTTTATTTTTGCTTTTATTTCCAATATTCTGGGAGGTGGTTCATAGAGGATCCTGCTGTGATGTATATCGGAGAGTGTTTTGCATATGTTCTCCTCTAGGAGTTTTATAGTTTCTGGTCTTACGTTGAGATCTTTAATCCATTTTGAGTTTATTTTTGTGTATGGTGTTAGAAAGTGGTCTAGTTTCATTCTTTTACAAGTGGTTGACCAGTTTTCCCAGCACCACTTGTTAAAGAGATTGTCTTTAATCCATTGTATATTCTTGCCTCCTTTGTCAAAGATAAGGTGTCCATATGTGCGTGGATTTATCTCTGGGCTTTCTATTTTGTTCCATTGATCTATATTTCTGTCTTTGTGCCAGTACCATACTGTCTTGATAACTGTGGCTTTGTAGTAGAGCCTGAAGTCAGGCAGATTGATTCCTCCAGTTCCATTCTTCTTTCTCAAGATCGCTTTGGCTATTCGAGGTTTTTTGTATTTCCATACAAATTGTGAAATTATTTGTTCTAGCTCTGTGAAGAATACTGTTGGTAGCTTGATAGGGATTGCATTGAATCTATAAATTGCTTTGGGTAGTATACTCATTTTCACTATATTGATTCTTCCAATCCATGAACATGGTATATTTCTCCATCTATTAGTGTCCTCTTTGATTTCTTTCACCAGTGTTTTATAGTTTTCTATATATAGGTCTTTAGTTTCTTTAGGCAGATATATTCCTAAATATTTTATTCTTTTCGTTGCAATGGTGAATGGAATTGTTTCCTTAATTTCTCTTTCTGTTTTCTCATTATTAGTGTATAGGAATGCAAGGGATTTCTGTGTGTTGATTTTATATCCTGCAACTTTACTATAATCATTAATTAGTTCCAGTAATTTTCTGGTGGAGTCTTTAGGGTTTTCTATGTACAGGATCATGAGTAAAACTGTGAGAGTTTTACTTCTTCTTTTCCAATTTGGATTCCTTCTATTTCTTTTTCTGCTCTGATTGCTGTGGCCAAAACTTCCAAAACTATGTTGAATAGTAATGGTGAAAGTGGACACCCTTGTCTTGTTCCTGACTTTAGAGGAAATGCTTTCAATTTTTCACCATTGAGGATAATGTTTGCTGTGGGTTTGTCATATATAGCTTTTATTATGTTGAGGTATGTTCCTTCTATTCCTGCTTTCTGGAGAGTTTTAATCATAAATGGATGTTGAATTTTGTCAAAGGCTTTCTCTGCATCTATTGAGATAATCATATGGTTTTTATTTTTCAATTTGTTAATGTGGTGTATTACATTGATTGATTTGCGGATATTGAAGAATCCTTGCATCCCTGGGATAAAGCCCACTTGGTCATGGTGTATGATCTTTTTAATGTGTTGTTGGATTCTGATTGCTAGAATTCTGTTAAGGATTTTTGCATCTATGTTCATCAGTGATATTGGTCTATAGTTTTCTTTTTTTGTGGGATCTTTGTCAGGTTTTGGTATTAGGGTGATGGTGGCCTCATAGAATGAGTTTGGAAGTTTACCTTCCTCTGCAATTTTCTGGAAGAGTTTGAGTAGGATCGGTGTTAGCTCTTCTCTAAATTTTTGGTAGAATTCAGCTGTGAAGCCATCTGGACCTGGGCTTTTGTTTGTTGGAAGATTTTTGATTACAGTTTCAACTTCTGTGCTTGTGATGGGTTTGTTAAGATTTTCTATTTCTTCCTGGTTCAGTTTTGGAAAGTTGTACTTTTCTAAGAATTTGTCCATTTCTTCCACGTTGTCCATTTTATTGGCATATAACTGCTGATAGTAGTCTCTTATGATCCTTTGTATTTCTGTGTTGTCTGTTGTGATCTCTCCATTTTCATTTCTAATTTTATTGATTTGATTTTTCTCCCTTTGTTTCTTGATGAGTCTGGCTAATGGTTTGTCAATTTTATTTATCCTTTCAAAGAACCAGCTTTTGGCTTTGTTGATTTTTGCTATGGTCTCTTTTGTTTCTTTTGCATTTATTTCTGCCCTAATTTCTTTTTTTTTTTTAAGTAGTTGTTTAAAGTCTATTTTTATTTTATTATTTTATTTTTTAACTTTACAATATTGTATTGGTTTTGCCATACATAGTGAAGTTCTCATCCATTTTTAGCTTACGTGCAAGTACTAGGATGACAGTTCATAAATCAACTTTGCTCTTTGCCTTCTTTGTCAGCTGTCCTAAGGCATCCCCTACACAATATAAATAAATGTTGGTTAAGAAACTGGTGAATGAAATGGAAGTCTGGACCAGATTGTGCTGCTTACTTGAGACTTCTGGTGTTGCTGTTGTTTAGTCACTAAGTTGTGTCTGACCCTTTGTGACCCTGTGGACTGTGGCACACCAGGCTTCCTTGTCCTTTACTATCTCCTGGACTTTACTCAAACTCATGTCCATTGTGTCAATGATGCTGTCCAACCCCATCTCATCATCTGTTTCCCTCTTCTCCTCCTGCCCTCAATCTTTCCCAGCATCAGGGTTTTTCCAATGAGTTAGCTCTTTGCATCAGGTGGCCAAACTATTGGAGCTTCAGCTTCAGCATCAGTACTTCCAATGAATATTCAAGGTTGATTTCCTTTAGGATTGATTGGTTTGATCTCCTTGCAGTCCAAGGGACTCTCAAGAGTCTCCTCCAGCACCACAACTCGAAAGCTGCAATTCTTCAGTGCTAAGCCTTGTTCCCTGGTGGCTCAGTGGCAAAGAATCTGTCTACAGTGCAGGAACCACAGGAGATATGCATTCGATCCTGAGGTAGGGAAGATCCCCTGGAGGAGGGCATGACAACCCACTCCAGTACCCTTGCCTGGAGAATCCCATAGACAGAGGAACCTGGCACCCTACAGTCCCTAGGATTGCAAAGAGTCGGACATGACTGAAGTGATTTAGCACACACAAGCCTTCTTAACGGTCCTACTCTCACATCCGTATATGACTACCAGAAAAAGTATAGCTTCGTCTATATGGATCTTTGTTAGCAAAGTGATGTCTCTGCTTTTTTAATACGCTGTCTATTGTCATATCTTTTCTTCCAAAGAGCAAGTGTCTTAATTTCTTGGCTGCAGTCATTGTCCGCAGTGATTTTGGAGCCCAAGAAAATAAAATCTGTCACTGTTTTCACTTTTTCCCCATTTGCTATTAAGCAATGTGCTTGTGCCTAATCCTTGTACCATTTTTATCTTAAGAGTGGGTGGGTCTTATAAAGTATATAATTTGAACTATTTGACTCCTTTCTTTAGTTCTAAAATGAAAGATTGAATTAAATAAACTATAACATCTCTTCTAATTCTAGAATTTTATGAGAAGAAGCATAATTTTGTGTTTAGAATGATGGTTGATGTTGGCAGCTAGCATACCTTTGATTTATGACCATAAGTTCATCGTGTGGCCTCATCTATGAACTCCTCTATGCTCCTATTTATCATCATTTCAGGTGGTACTAGTGGTAAAAATCTGCCTGCCAATGCAGAAGACAAAAGAGATGTGGGTTCTAACCCTGGGTTGGGTTAGATCCTCTGGAGGAGGAAATGGCATCCCATTCCAGTATTCGTGCCTAGAAAATTCCACAGGCAGAAGAACCTTGTGGATTACTGTTCATGGGGCTGGAGAGTCAGACACAACTGAGTGACTGAGCAGACACAACCAATTAAATCATAACAATGAGGAAACCAACATTCTCAAAGCCAATAAAAATTCCCTGTGTCCACAGCAACAACATTGTTTCAAGTATTCACCAATCAGTTTCTTGTACCAAGTTGCCCAATCACCTACACACCCAGTTTATAGTAAATGTTATTTTTAAGATTATAGAATAAAGCATTTCCTTTGGAGAAAACTTAAAAATGACAGCTGATGGAGTCAGAGATAGATTGAGATGGAGGTTATGAGGCATGAGGATTGCTGCTAACTTATTTGCAATGGACAAACTATTTTAAAGTTGACTAACAGCACTATGAGAAAAGTAATACTGTAGTTAAACATACTGTATTAGCAAGGGTTCTCCACAGAAACAGAACCAATAGGGTATATGTATGTAATATAAGCATATTGAGTTGCTTCAGTTGTGTCTGACTCTTTGCTGCTTTTCTATCCGTGGGATTCTCCAGGCAAGAACACCAAAGTGGGTTGCCATGCCCTCCTCTGGGGAATCTTCCAGACCCACGGATTGAACTTGCATCTCTTACATCTCCTGCATTGGCAAGTGGGCTCTTTACCACTAGCACCACCTGGGAAGCCCGTGTGTGTGTGTGTGTATGTGTGGGGGGTGTGTGTATGTGTGTGTGGAGTGTGTGTGTGGGAGGGTGTGTGTGTGGAGTGTGTGTGTGTGTGTGGGGGGTGTGTGTATTGATAATTCCAAGAAGTTTGCAAGGTGTTCGCTAAGGCTTATATGAATTGCCCAATGAAATGAATGTCTTGATCACTGGAGATTGTGGAAAATATACCCCAAGTGGGAAACACATTTTCTAACAGTTTCTTTCTGACTGTGAGGGCATCAGCCTTCTGGCAATAGAAGGCTTCAACCTATCCGGAAAATATTTACAAAAACAAGAAGATACTGACAACCCACACAAAGTGGTGGGTGAATGAAACCCAACTGCAGCTGTTGAAGGGGTCCAGAAAGAGGAGATCTGAGGCCCCTGCCAGGTTAGATGTTTCTGGCAGACTGTTTCTGAAGTTTTATAGATTTCTCCCCACCAATGTCTTCGGATGCCATGTGATTCCGCTTATTGTAATATTAACTTTATTATGGCAGTCTAAAATTGAGTCCTCAGTATCTCTGAGGAATACCTGTATTCATCTATTACCACACTCTTTTGATTACTGTGGCTTATGGTAGATCTTGACGTTGTGTGGTGTCAGTTCTCTGATTTATTATTCTCCTTCAATACTGTGTTAGCTCTTTCACGTCTTTTACCTCTCTTTAGAATCACAAAATAATTTGCTGAAATTTGGATTGGAGTGGCAATGAATGTATAGACCAATTTGGGAAGAACTGGAATCTTGGCAATATTGTCTTCCTATCTGTGCACATGGACTATCTCTCCACTTATTTAGTTCTTTACAAAAAAAGTTCATTCATCAGAATTTTGTAGTTTCCCCCATATAGATCTTATACATATTTTGTTAGGCTTATACCTAAGTGCTTCACCTTTTTGGGGGTGTTATGTTATGTATGGTTTTTATTTCCTTTCTTGCTGTACTGCATTGAGTAGAACTTCTAAGCACTGTTTGAATAAAAGCAGTCAGAGCAGACATCCTGACTTGTTCCTGATCTCAGGTGGAAAGCATTTAGTCTTTTTATCACTAAGGGTATCTTTGCTGTAGCGTTTTTTGCTTTTGTAGATGCTCTTTACAAAGTTGAGGAGACTCCCCTTTGTTTCTCATTTTCTGAATGAATACAGAATGTTTTCATTTTCATGAATGAATATAGAATTTTTGTCAAATGCATGTTCTGCCTCAACTGATATTGTCCTGTGACTTTTTTTTGGTCATTCAGCCTATTAACATGGTGGATTACATTATTCATTTTCAAATAGTGAACTAGCCTTGTAGCCCTGAAATAAACCATGTTTTGTTGTGATCTATAATTCTTTTTTATATATTGCTACATTCTATTTGCTAATATTTTGTTAAGAATTTTTGCATCTATATTCATAAAGGTTATTAGTCTTCACTTTTTAAATTATCTTAGTATTGCTTTGGTATCGGGATAATATTAGCTTATAAAACTAAATGGAAAATGTTTTCTCCTATTCAGTTTTCATAAAAATATTGGGTATAATGAATTGTTCTGTCAATATCTGTATAATTAGTTTTAAAATTATGAATTCAATTTCCTTACTAGATTTTGGACTATTCTAATTCTATATTTAATATTGAGTGAATTGTGGTAGCTTGTGCTTTTTGAGAATCTGGTCCATTTAGTGTAAGTTATTCAATTTATATATGTAGATTATTGATTTGAGATATTTGCTTCTTTCTAATATAAACATTTAGTGTTAATAAAATTTTCCCTCAGAACTGTATTCGTTATGTCCCACAGCTTTTATGTTGTGTTTTGATTTTCATTCAGTTCAATGTATTTTTTATTTTCCTTGAGACTTCCTCTTTGACTCATGTTTTCAAATGTGTTGCTTAGTTTCCAAGTGGTTGGAGGTTTTCCTGTTATCTTTTTGTTATTTGTATCTAGTTTGACTCCAATGTGGCAAGAGATCACACTCTGTGTATCATTTTCATTATTTCAAATTTGCTGTAGTTTGTTTTCTTGCCCAGGATGTGGTCTATCTCAGTATATGTACTATGGTTCCTTGAGAAAAGTGCATATTCTGCTGCTGGTGGTGGAGTATTGTGAAAACATCAATTGGAACTTGTGGGTTAATGGTGTTTTTAAGTTCTTTTATATCCTTGCTGATTTCCTATCTAGTTGTTTTATCAATTGCTGAGAGAAGGATATTGAAATCTTCAACTATAATGGTAGGCTTGTTTATTTCTCTTCATATTAATAGTTCTACCAGCTTTTGTTTCACATATTTTGTTGCGCTGTTCTTTGGTACACATGCATTTAGAATTGCTATATCTTCTTGGAAAATTCCCTGGTGGTTCAGACGGTAAAGCGTCTGCCTGCAATACGGGAGACCCGGGTTCGATCCCTGGGTCGGGAAGATCCCTGGAGAAGAAAATGGCAACCCACTCCAGTATTCTTGCCCGGGAAAATTCCGTGGACTGGTAAGCTACAGTCCATGGGGTTGTAAAGACTTGGACACGACTGAGCGACTTCATTTCACTTCACTTGGAGAAGTGATCTTTTAACATAATGTAATGTCCCTGGTAATTTCATTTGCTTCAGTTACCTTCTTCTGACACTACTTTGGCAGGTGAAGTGCACACATCACTTCATTATTGCTAGAAGTCTTTTTTGTTTTCTTCTCAGCCTCTGTTGGCTCCAGAAAAGAGGAGGAGCTCCTCATCACTGCTAGACATGGATGAGAATTCAGCCTGTCCACTAGTACCATCCTATACCACCTGGCCGGTAGAGACATGAATATTTCCTATTGCTCGCTCATGGGATATTGGAGGGTGGAGTCTCATTACTGCTGGGCAATGGTGAAGGTCCCGATGCTCCGCTAGACTTCCTCTGATAACACCTCAGTGTTAGAAGGCACTCCTCACGTCCTGGCGACAGTGGAAGTCTAGACTCCCCGGTCAGCCTTTACCAAGGGTGGGAAGTGGGACCAAAGTTACTTTTTTCCCCCCTGTTATATTTAGCTAAAGTAGCCCAGTGGTAAAGAATTGGCCTGCCAAGCAGGAGATACAGCTTCAATCCTTGGGTTGAGAAGATCTCCTGGAGAAGGAAATGGCAACCCACTCCAGTATTCTTACCTAGAAAATCCCAGAGACAGAGGAGCCGGGTGTTTCTACAGTCCATAGGGATGCAAAAGAGTCAGGCATAACTGAGCGACTAAGCAGCAGCAACAAGTAGCTAAAGTTGAGTCTCTTCTGTATAAAAACTTTGTATTGCTAGATTGCCCATTCCTGGTCCTTTAGCTAAAGAGAGTAGGCCTCTGCTATGACTCTTAGTTTGCATCCATTTGTTTCTTAATTGGCCATTTCTTTGGCTCCAAGTCTGGGGTGTATAAGCAAAAGTGGAAACACAGAGAACTCATCAATGTGTTGTTTCTTAGGTCCTGAGGTCCCTTGTCAGTCTAACTTTTCTCAACTCCCCTTTCAGAGTCTTCTTATGTTTTGTTTTATACATAGTGACCAGAACTTTTAATTGTTCATAGTGAGAAGAATAAGGAAAAGTATGTCTAATATATTTGCTTAAGTGGAAATCTCCTCTGACAATTTTGACTGACACTGTATATGCATTCTCATTTTTAAGAGATGATTTGAAATCAGCTCCGTTTACTTTATTATTTGAGTATAAAATGACCTCTTTCTATATGTGCTTGGATGTAAAGGATGTGAATTATCTTAAGTGCAGTCAAGTTTAGCCTGTTCTCTTTGGAAAGATTCTACTAGGTCAGTGACACACGTATCATACATGGGGACCTCAGCCTTATGTATATATAGCACCTTCTGATCTAATGACAATGTAACAAATTCAGCCAATATGTAAGAAATGCACAATATAAACTGGCCTTTCAGGCAATAAGTTTGAGGAGAAAATGAAAAACAAAAAAGATTTTATTCATGAAACTTCTAACACTGACTATAACAATAGCCTTTGGAAAAGGTACGGTGCCATGTTACAAAAGTTCTCTAGCTTATTTATCTGAGCAACATAAAAGTTCTAGTGTTTTTTAGGATACCATTTAGAAATACATATAATTAATGTCATTATATAAATTTAGATCAATTTTAATAGCAGGAAATATGTTTTTATTCAATAAAAAAGCAACTCGGAGCACAAGATACAAACTAAAAGTCCTAGACCATTTTCAAGATTTTTTTCTTTTAAAAATCTATAATTGTTAGAAAAATCTTCTAACTCTATAATTGTCTTTAGAGAAGCAACGTATAAATTTTTAAGAAATATATTTGGGAAAATACTTGAAACTGAAAAACTATGTTTTTAAATTTTGAAAGAGCAAGTACTACTTTGTTATAAGAAAAGATAGCTTGATTCTTTACAGATATTTAATCACTTTGTAGAACGCACAAAACTGAAAAAGCTCTGATAAATGAATTGTTGTTTGATTTGAGTCTGAGTCTCTGTTGTTCACTTGAACTGTATCTCTATATTCAATAGCATGCTTTGAAATTTCAGTGTGGCCTGGATAGAAGGAAGAGATGAAGGAAGGAGAAAAGGAACGAATGAAGAAAGAGAAGGAAGGAATAAAGGAAGGAAGGGAGGAAAAGAAGATTTAAATATTTCAAATAAATCCGCACTTGTGAGAAAAGGCCACTGTTTTTCATGCACAAGCTTGACTTAAGAAAAAGGCAAAATACATTTAGAAGACTGTACAATTTTTTTTTTTTTTTTTTTTTTTTTTTTTTGCCTTCTCAGCTTTCATTTCCATCCACCTGGTAACAGCACCCAAAGCGTATGGGTCAAGTGGTAAGCCCATTACCCAAATGGGGTCAATAAGCAACTTACAATACATGGGCTTCCCTGGTGGCCCAATGGTAAAGAATCTGCCTGCCAATGCAGGGGACATGGGTTCGATCTATGGTGGGGAAGATCCCACTTGTGGTGGAGCAACTAAGCCCTCATGCTACAGCTATTGAGCCTGTGCTCTAGAGCCTGGGAGCCAAAACTACTGAAGCTCTCATGCTCCAGAGCCCATGCTCCACAGACAGAAAAGCCACCAAAATGAGAAGCCTGCGTTCTATAACTAGAGAGTAGCTCCCACTTGCCACAATTAGAGAAAAGCCCCTGCAGCAATGAAGACCCAGCACAGCCAAAAATAAATAATATATGAATAAATAAACTTTAAAAAATAATATCTTAAAAAAATTTTTTTAAGTTACTTACAATACAGAATGTTAAAAAACTTAAGTAAGATTCAATAAAGCAACAATATTTTTCACCCAAAATTTTATTCATTAGCCTCCCTCAACTAAAATATAAAGTCTAAAATCATTTTAAATAAAATCCATCTGAATCTCTAGACTGAGTGATGTCCAATAGTCTTTCAGAGTATTTACCAGTATTTACCTAAAGATGCCCCGGTTTCCATAGGTGACTATGATTCCAATTCCATATTAACTCCAATATCCATAAGGATGTTTACTGCTTGAAAAATGTCTTTCTCCTTGAAAAAATTCAACCAGAGTGCTAAAGACAAATGTCCTCTGAAAAAATTAAGGTAATTGGTCTGCCTTAAATGGCACAGGCTAGAATTCCACAGACAAACCACGGTCATAACTCTCCACTGGATCATCTAAACAGGTAGGCTGTTCATGAGACTTGCATAGAATTTGCACTATGTTTCGGGGGAATGTTTGTGGTCTCCTGTAGACTATTTTATAACTTTTTTTTTTTTTAAAAAAACTTCTAAGAAATCATATTCACTGTAGGTATTACTTGAAGGTACCAGAAGGCATCAGCCTTTGGTTAGAGGGAAATATTTCTGCTGAAAGAGAGCAAAGAACAGAAAAATATGCAACTTCTAAAGGATTAAAGTCACATTCTACAGTTCATATTTTTTTCTTGACTGGACTTTTTATTTTTTTTATGATATCTTCTTGTTTTTAACAGTCTTATTTAAAAACTGGATTACCATAGTTGAAAATCAGAACCAGTGGGTACACTAGAGTTGAAAATTCTGGACCATTTCATCATTTTCTTTTATTTTAGAATTACATTGACTAAATATGGAGATATAAAATATTAGGTTGAGAGAAAATTTATTCAGTTATTGGGTAAATAATTCCACAAGAGGCATTGGTTATGATGAGTTAATGCCATCACAGCATGGGCATTTAAAGTAATATTCAACATTTAGAAAAATGTGTCTTTAAATGGGAAAACCTAACAGATAGAAAACTATAAAAGTGATGATTCATAAGCCACCTTTGTTTTCATTGTTCTGTACTACATACAGGCACTTATTCTCCACATCAAACTGGGAAATCACCTTACTCTCTGTCAGACCCAGTCTTTTTTGGGCCATCAAGGCAAGACAAACATTTTCATCTGAAATGTCACTGCAAAGTAAAACACATAATTTGTGACATTTCTCAATAAAATATATTTCTAAATAGCTATCCAGTTTCTTATATAGAGGAGGAGAAAAAGTACATTTTCTTAGATCACCAGAATAAGGTATGTAATGAGATAAGTTTCAAGAAAATAGTGTCTTTTGGAAAGATTTCAGTATGGAACCCTTGTTAGTAGATGGTTAAGAACAGAAACTGAACTCAGGTCCCTGGAAACTTATTCTGCCTTGACACTTTGCCCCTTCAAAATAAGTATATTAATCAATCATACAGAAGTGAAATCAGAAAAATACCTATAAATTTTTTATTTTATTTATTTATTTTGGCTGTGCTGTGTGGCATGAAGAATCTTTGTTCCCTGATCAGAGATTGAGCCTTGTACCTTGTGTTGGGAATGTGGAGTCTTAACCTCTGGACTGCCAGGGAAGTTTCTAACTATTAAATTTTTAAAATTAACAAAGGTTTCTCTTTTTAAAAAATTCCCATATTCTACAAGAAAAAAGATAATGACTCTTACAGTTTTATGGTGTGTTTTTACCTGATTTATTTCTCTATCTTAGCTTTAAAAAAAATTGTAGCTGTACTAATGTAGCATCATGCAATTTTAGATCCTACTTTCCCATTGAACTTTATAATAATCACATACTACAGTTTCAAAAATTTTGTATTAATAAATATACCTGGGTGATGTTTCCTTTAATTGGATGGTCTATAGTTTTAGAAAATGGTTTCTATTTTTGGTCTAATTTTGGAGTGAAGTCCTCCTGACTTAAATATTTTGCACTGATGCTTGAACATAAAATCATTTTGACTTGCATCGCTTGTGACTTTGGGAGAGTAGTATTCATTTTACTTAAAGTCTAACTTTCTCAAGTAGAATCCTGAGAAGAAAACCTCAATGGCAAAGTGTGACAGGCAGAAGAATTGCCAATAATGGGAAAAAACTACTCCTATGATGTTGCAATTTTCAGAGCCAAGGAATAAGTCTTGAATATTTTGAGATTGGTTTGCCCAAATATCAGATTTGAGGAAATCTTTAGGTTCACATTTTTCCTGGGTTAGCCTGTCTTTGACTCTTTATCCTTATATAGAAATAGCTGGACTGGTCACATTTTACAAAGAAATGGAGAAAAGATTTTTCAGGCCAAATGAAATTTTCTGTTTCTCCCAAATTATTTTCAGATGCAAGAAAAAGCAAACCACACAGAAGAACTGCACACTGCAATGAAGCTGGAATGCAAGTCTTCATCGAAGGGAGGGAACAAACTTTGAATAATTCAACCACAAAATATGTGAACCGCAAACAAGTATAAACACACAGGTAGACACAACACACAAATTCGTGCGCGCGCGCACACACACACACACACACACACACACTGATACAGGTCTGCCCTTTTCCCAGGAGTTTTCATCAATGTATTATTTTATTTTATTTTATTTTTTTAAGTTGAATTCAATTTTATTCTTTTTTTTTTTTTGGTCATTTTATTTATTTAAGTTTATAACATCCAAGTAAAAGTATATAAAAGTTTCAAAAAACATATAAAAATCTTTCCATATTTAAATGCTTGCTTTTACAAATATTGTGAATATTATAAAATAAAATATAAAAATAAAAACCATACAGGCAAAGTTTTTTTTATGATCAGGCCATACATAGTCAATTAAAGTTGAAAATATGCCTCAAATCTTCCTTTAGGATACAACTCCAAAATCTTCCCTAAAATGTAAGTGTTTCTAGCATAAATTGTGTTTTTCTCCTCTATCATATGGGTTCATTTGTGTAGAGGACAGAAAATTTCTACCAAATATAGGATAGATAGGGATAAAGATACCCACCAGATTGTCTTTTACTTGGGTGCAAACAATTACGTCAAAGCTAGGCAATTAAAACATCATGGTCTAATATCAAATTGTAGTCTCTCTGCCAGTTGTCATAAAATTTTAAAGATAGCTAGTTATGTAAAATTATAGATTTTTAGCAATGTTTTGACTATTTGATTTTCTCAGATAAAATTTACATTTTCACTGGACTATGCAATTTCTTTTAGACACCTTCAGAGTTAAATTGAGAAACTCAATATGACTTCCAAATCTCTTGGGAAAATAGTAATGTCATATTTCCTGAATTATTTGTAGCTCTCAAAGACCTGGTACTCTATAATTATGATTGGCACCATTCATTTCTTCCTTATTCCTTCACTGCCTTATATGTGTCAAGTAAGGGCTTTGGTGTCATAGATTTCTACATGCATATGATAGCATATATCTGTGAAGGGCTTTCATCTGTTTGGAGGTAAGCAAATAATTTAAAATATGATTAAGGATTTTTATTTTTGAGAATATGATAGGTTAGTTGTCCAGAAAAACTCCTCCACAAAATAATAGCAATAAATATGGAATAAATTTTTTAAAATAATATATTTTTCTATTACTTGTCTGAGAAAATGAGAAAGTAAAGAAGATCTTAAAAAGCAGATGGCAAAAAGGTGTGAATACAGAGAAGTAGACAATTTCCAAAAATCATTGTTGCCATGAGAGCATCTGCTATACCAGGTGACTCACAGCTGCATGGTAGAGCAGACAAAAAGCCAGAAGTCTTTTCAAGTGGATATATAAAAACGAAGAGACAGTCCAAAACCAAAAGCTTCCAAAAATGATATACTAGTAGATGAACTAGGAAAGAACATTTTCACAAGGAGACTAAAGACATACAAGAAAGTATGAATGAAAGTCACCAGAAAAATCCAACTCGATATATTGTAGATTTTGGAAAGACATATTCAGACTATGAAATGAATAGCAGGCATATATTTCAAGAAGTAAGAAAATATCAAGATTATGAAGCGGGACAAGAGATTTTTTTTTTTTAAATCACCAAGAAGTTAATGAATCTGAAAATAAAGTCATCACTGAGACTATAGAACAGGGGCAGAGAGTGTAAACATCTGGAAGATAATTAAACAAAAATAAAGCAGGGAATGTAACTGAAATTTCAGTTGGAGAGAGAAAGAATGAGAACAAGGAAATATTCAAACAGTTAATTATTTAGGATTTTCTAGTATTATTGTTAGATAGCAGTCATTCTGTGTATGGCCCTTACTTTATATGACTCTGTGCATACTCTTTTGATTAACTGTGTTCTGTCAGAAACAGAGAGGCCAAGTTAACTGAGTGAAATATAGAGATCAGTTTCATCCTTTACTAGCAAAGTTTGCTTGTAATAAAAACTAACAGATCCCTTCTAAAATTTAATATACATTTAAGCACAGAGCCCATATTTTTGAGCATGTATACAAATGGCAATGACACATGATGAATGGAATGTGAAATGACAGAGGTGAAAACAAAATCCTGGAAGCTAAAGGAAGACAGAGTCATTATCTAGTTAGATCCTTCAGAGACATTTTAGCACATCTTTTTAGTTGTCTTAAAGAAGTACAGAGAGGTATTGAGACTGGGCTGTGGGGCAGTAGTGGAAATGAAGAATAAAGGGAAGATGGAAGGAAATAAATTTAGTTTAGATAACATCCAGAATTCAGAGAGTTAGGAGAGTTAATATAGGAAAGGTAGACAGAGTGTCCATGGTAGATGATTACATACAAATATATATACATGCACGAGGGTCTAGGAGTCTCCAGGTGAGGCATGGGTCAGCGGTGGCCTGCTGCAGGGTTGGGGGTACTGACTGTAGCAGTACATGCATGGGATCTTTTGAAGGAGGTCGCCATTATCTTTATTACCTCCACCATAGTTTACTGCTACTGCTGCTAAGTCACTTCAGTCGTGTCCGACTCTGTGTGACCCCATAGACGGCCTCCCACCAGGCTCCCTGTCCCTGGGATTCTCCAGGCAAGAACAGTGGAGTGGGTTGCCATTTCCTTCTCCAATGCATGAAAGGGAAAAGTGAAAGTGAAGTCACTCAGTCGTGTCCGACCCTCAGCGACCCCATGGACTGCAGCCTTCCAGGCTCCTCCATCCATGGGATTTTCCAGGCAGGAGTCCCGGAGTGGGGTGCACACCTGTAACTACCATAGTTTGGCCCCAAGTAAATAGCAGGGAGGGAACACAGCTCCACCCATCAACAGAAAATTGGATTAAAGATTTACTGAGCATGGCCCATCAGAACAAGACCCAGTTTCCCCCTCAGTCAGTCTTTCCCATCAGGAAGCTTCCATAAGGCTCTTATCCTTCTCCATCAAAGGGATGACAGACTGAAAACCACAATAACAGAAAACTAACCAATCTAATCACGTGGACCACAGCCTTCTCTAACTCAATGAAACTATGAGCCATGCCATACTGGGCCACCCAAGATGGATTGGTCATGGTGGAGTGTTCTGACAAATTGTGGTCCACTAGAGAAAGGAATGGCAAACCACTTCATTATTCTTGCCTTGAGAACTCCATGAACAGTATGAAAAGGCAAAAAGATAGGACACTGAAAGACGAACTCCCCAGGTCAGTAGGCCCAATATGCTACTGGAGATCAGTGGAGAAATAACTCCAGAAAGAATGAAGAGACAGAGACAAAGCAAAAACAACACCCAGTTGTGGATGTGACTGGTGATGGAAGCAAGGTCTGATGCTGTAAAGAGCAATACATTATAGGAACCTGGAATGCTGGGTCCATGAATCAAGGCAAATTGGAATAGGTCAAACAGGAGATGGCAAGACTGAACGTTGACATTTTAGGAATCAGCTAACTAAAATGGACTGGAATGGGTGAATCTAACTCATATGACCATCATATTCTGTGGGCAAGAATCCCTTAGAAGATCTGGAGTAGCCATCATAGTCAACAAAAGAGTCCGAAATTCAGTACTTGGATGCAATCTCAAAAACGATAGAATGATCTCTGTTTCCAAGGCAAACCATTCAGTAACACCATAATCCAAGTCTACGCCCCGAACAGTAATGCTGAAGAAGCTGAAGTTGAACGGTTCTATGAAGACCTACAAGAACTTCTAGAACTAACACTCAAAAAACATGTCCTTTTCATTATAGGCGACTGGAATGCAAAAGTAGGAAGTCAAGAAACACCTGGAACAACAGGTAAATTTGGACTTGGCATACAGAATAAAGCATGGCAAAGGCTAATAGAGTTTTGCAAAGAGAATGCACTGGTCATAGTAAACACCCTCTTCCAACAACACAAGAGAAGACTCTATACGTGGACATCACCAGATGGTCAACACTGAAATCAGATTGATTATATTCTTTGCAGCCAAAGATGGATAAGCTCTATACAGTCAGCAAAAAAAAGACTCGGAGCTGACTGTGGCTCAAGTCATGAACTCTTTATTGCCAAATTCAGACTTAAATTGAAACTTGGGAAAACCACTAGACCATTCAGGTATGACCTAAATCAAATCCCCAATGATTATACAGTGGAAGTAAGAAATAGATTTAAGGGACTATCTGGTAGACAGAGTGCCTGATGAATTACAGGAGACAGGGATCAAGACCATCCCAAGAAAAAGAAATGGAAAAAATCAAAATGGCTGTCTGAGGAGGCCTTACAAATAGCTGTGAAAAGAAGAGAAGTGAAAAGCAAAGGAGAAAAGGAAAGGTATACCCATTTGAATCCAGAGTTCCAAAGAATAGCAAGGAGAGATAAGAAAGCCTTCCTCAGCGATCAATGCAAAGAAATAGAGGAAAACAACAGAATGGGAAAGACTAGGGATCTCTTCAAGAAAATTAGAGATACCAAGGGAAAATTTCATGCAAAGATGGGCTCAATAAAGGACAGAAATGGTATGGACCTAACAGAAGTAGAAGATAGTAAGAAGAAGTGGCAAGAATACACAGAAGAACTGTACAAAAAAGATCTTCACGACCCAGATAATCACGATGGTGTGATCACTGACCTAGAGCCAGACATCCTGGAATGTGAAGTCAAGTGGGCCTTAGGAAGCATCACTACAAACAAAGCTAGTGGAGGTGATGGAATTCCAGTGGAGCTATTTCAAATCCTAAAAAAATGATGCAGTGAAAGTGCTGCACTCAATATGCCAGCAAATGTAGAAGATTGAGCAATGGCCACAGGACTGGAAAAGGTCAGTTTTCATTCCAATCCCTAAGAAAGACGATGCTGAAAAATGCTCAAACTACTGCACAACTGCACTCATCTCACACACTAGTAAAGTAATGCTCAAAATTCTCCAAGCCAGGCTTCAGCAATACGTGAACCATGAACTTCCAGACGTTCAAGCTGGTTTTAGAAAAGGCAGTGGAACCAGAGATCAAATTGCCAACATCCGCTGGATCATCGAAAAAGCAAGAGAGTTCCAGAAAAACATCTACTTCTGCTTTATTGACTATGCCAAAGCCTTTGCCTGTGTGGATCACAAAAAACTGTGGAAAATTCTGAAAGAGATGAGAATACCAGACCACCTGACCTGCCTCCTGAGAAACCTGTATGCAGGTAAGAAGCACCAGTTAGAATTGGACATGGAACAACAACTGGTCCCAAATAGGAAAAGGAGTACATCAAGGCTGTATATTGTCACCCTGCTTATTTAACTTATATGTAGAGTACATCATGAGAAATGCTAGGCTGGATGAAGCACAAGCTGGAATCAAGATTGCCGGGAGAAATATCAATAACCTCAGATATGCAGATGACACCACCCTTATGGCAGAAAGTGAAGAGAAACTAAAGAGCCTCTTGATGTAAGTGAAAGAGGAGAGTGAAAAAGTTGGCTTAAAACTCAACATTCAGAAAACTAAGATCATGGAATCTGGTCCCATCACTTCATGGCATGGGGAAACAGTGGCACACTTTATTTTCTTTTGTACTCCAAAATCACTGCAGATGGTGACTGCAGCCATGAAATTAAAAGACGCTTACTCCTTGGAAGAAAAGTTATGACCAACCTAGACAGCATATTCAAAAGCAGAGACATTACTTTGCCAACAAATGTCCATCTATCCAAGGCTATGGTTTTTCTAGTAGTCATGTATGGATGTGAGAGTTGGATTATAAAGAAAGCTGAGTGCTGAAGAAATGAGTGCTTCTGAACTGTGTTGTCCGTACAATTGCACTCATCTCACATGCTAGTAGAGTAATGCTCAAAATTCTCCAAGCCAGGCTTCAGCAATATGTGAACCATGAACTTCCAGATGTTCAAGCTGGTTTTAGAAAAGGCAGAGGAACCAGAGATCAAATTGCCAACATCCGCTGGATCATGGAAAAAGCAAGAGAGTTCCAGAAAAACATCTACTTCTGCTTTATTGACTATGCCAAAGCCTTTGACTGTATGGATCACAATAAACTGTGGAAAATTCTGAAAGAGATGGGAATACCAGAGGACCTGACCTGCCTCTTGAGAAATCTGTATGCAGGTCAGGAAGCAACAGCTAGAACTGGACATGGAACAACAGACTGGTTCCAAATAGGAAAAGGAGTACATCAAGGCTGTATATTGTCACCCTGTTTATTTAACTTATATGCAGAGTACATCATGAAAAACACTGGGCTTGAAGAAGCACAGCTGGAATCAAGATTGCTGGGAGAAATATCAATAACCTCAGATATGCAGATGACACCACCCTTATGGCAGAAAGTGAAGAAGAACTAAAAAGCCTCTTGATGAAAGTGAAAGTGGAGAGTGAAAAAGTTGGCTTAAAGCTCAACATTCAGAAAACAAAGATCATGGCATCTGGTCCCATCACTTCATGAGAAATAGATGGGGAAACAGTGGAAACTGTCAGACTTTATTTTTCTGGGCTCCCAAATCACTGCAGATGGTGACTGCAGCCATGAAATTAAAAGACGCTTACTCCTTGGAAGGAAAGTTATGACCAACCTAGATAGCATATTCAAAAGCAGAGACATTACTTTGCCAACAAAGGTCCATCTAGTCAAGGCTATGGTTTTTCCCGTGGTCATGTATGGATGTGAGAGTTGGACTGTGAAGAAAGCTGAGCACAGAAGAATTGATGCTTTTGAACTGTGGTGTTGGAGAGGACTCTTGAGAATCCCCTGGACTGCAAAGAGATCCAACCAGTCCATTCTGAAGGAGATCAGCCCTGGGATTTCTTTGGAAGGAATGATACTAAAGCTGAAACTCCAGTACTTTGGCCACCTCATGCGAAGAGTTGACTCATTGGAAAAGACTCTGATGCTGGGAGGGATTTGGGGCAGGAGGAGAAGGGGACGACAGAGGATGAGATGGCTGGATGGCATCACTGACTCGATGGACATGAGTCTGAGTGAACTCCAGGAGATGGTGATGGATAGGGAGGCCTGGCGTGCTGTGGTTCATGGGGTCACAAAGATTTGGACACGACTGAGCGACTGAAATGAACTGAACTGAACTGAACTGTGGTATTGGAGAAGAGTCTTGAGAGTCCCTTGGACTGCAAGGAGATCAAACCAGTCCATCCTAAAGGAAATAAGTCCTGAATATCCATTGGAAGGACTGATGTTGAAGGTGAAACTCCAATACTTTGCTCACCTGATGTGAAGAGTTGACTCATTTGAAAAGTGCCTGATGCTGAGAAAGATTGAAGGTGGGAGGAGAAGGGGTTGGCAGAGGATGAGATGGTTGGGTGGCTTCACTGACACAATGGACGAGTTTGAGTAAACTCTGGGAGTTGGTGATAGACAGGGAGGCCTGGCGTCCTGCAGTCCATGGGGTCACAAACAGTCAGACAAGACTGAGCAACTGACTGAACTGAACTGAACTGATATATATATATGTGTGTGTGTGTCTGTGTGTGCACACGCTCTCATATGCTTAGTTGTTCAGTCATATCTGATTCTTCACAACCCCATGGGCTGTAGCCTGCTAGACTCCTCTTTCCATGGGATTTCCCAGGCAAGAATACTGGGGTGGGATGCCATTTCCTCCTCCAGAGCATCTTCCCAACCAGGGATCAAACCTGCATCTCCTTTATTGGCAGACAGATTCTTTACCAGGAGCCACTACTAAGGTGAAAGTGCATCTTTCTATACAATGCTTAAAATATTGCAATCATGAAGGATTATGCATTCAGGCATAAGAATTTTTGTAATTTATTATTATTTTTCAGAGCAAGATTGGATTCATGTGGCATGCACGCCAGTGTTATGCCAGGGTGTTAACTGGCAATATTGAAATGGAGCATTGGTGTGTTAGCCTTCTGGCACCTTACACAAACACTCTCCTTTAAAGAGTTTAATTCAAGAATACCTTCTGCCATTCTAATCTCATTTGCTCTAAGTTATTAGGGACATGTGGAGCCAGTGTGGGGGTTGCAGATGTATCCAACCCTCCCTGAGAAAGCTCAGGCTGAAGGGTGTAGGCTTGGGTCATGACCAACTATTTCTCAGGCCCAAGGAACTGCTGAAAAACCATAGTTTATTCATTGAGCATCCAAGACGATGGATGTCTGTGGAATTTCCCTTCGCCCCAGGGATTCTCAGATCTTCTTGGCCCACAAATTGTTCATCCACATAATGATGTCATAATGAATGTATTGATGAAGGCCTGTCAGCTGATGCTCACAAAGACAGAACAAAGCCACAGTCCTGTTAAAGGCTTCCCTGCATTCCCAGAATCATTTTTGGATAGTATCTACTAGCCAGATGTGAACTTAATCCACTGTAGTCAGCTAACTTGGGATGACTTTACTGCCACATTGCTGACCATAATTATTTCCTGCTGTAGGAATACTAGTCTCACTGCATGTGAATCTTTCTTTAATTTTCCTGTAGTGAATACCATGTTAGTTGTGAGGCAGTATGTTTTGAAAGGATGAAATCTATTAGACCTATATAAATGTAAAGTATTAATTGGCATCCCCAAATCCCAGCTCTAACATTTATCTGGAAAGAGACTTCTTTTTCAGTGTTTATAAAATGGTATTTAAGGCCTCAGTTATAGACCAAAGGAACTGATTCCCATGGACAATCTAATTTAGCTAAAAACCACATGACTAACCACATCCAATTTCATTTTGCACATACGTGGAGGGGCAAAAAGGGTCCACTCTAAGCAACAGTAAGCACACAGTGCTCACATTTAAAATCTTCTCATCTTATTTGAAGATCTCCCCACTTCCTCTTTACTCAACGATCACATAGTATGGGGGTGTATAACAAACATGGGTTTCCTCTTCAGCAGTTTTGATAGCTCAAAAATAAATCCTTTATCCTGTCAAGAAATTTAACTTTGGTAAAACACATTCTGACACTTTGGGAATTCTACTGAAAGCTCCATTTAAATTTCACTTGAGTAAAGGAATTTGGTACATCCTGTCAATCCAGGTCAAAGGGAAACATGATGCTGTCTACATTTCTGATGACCAGTGGCTAAATAAGCCATTTTGGGCTGAAACTGAATTCTTCTGTGATTTTTTTTAACTCCAAAACAGTGGCTCACACACTCTTCTTCTCAGTGCTACACTTACACAACGACATTTACAAGCTCGGGATACTCTCCTGGGTATATGTAGATTTTCACTTGATCCACGAACTCTCTTTTGTCAAGTGCGTCAATGATTCAGAATCTCCACAACTGTTAATGGTCTATCACTAGCAGTCTCTCTCACTTGGGATCAGAGGACGCTGGTGGTGGGTAATTTCAAAACGGCATCCTGCTATTCTATTCTCCCCTGCAAAGCTCATCAAAACGCAAGCAAATGAGAGAGACACTACCACAAGACTGAACTTGAAAGTGTTCTAATTGATATTATAAAAATTAACTCATTCACAAACTCAGTACTCTAAGAACTTATTCACACCAAATTATTTTATGGCAATCTATCCATTCAACTTAGAGCCAGAACAGGAAGTTGGAAAGCACCACTCTCAAAGAGTACACCAACCTGTTCTTGGGCAGCATGTGGACTCTAAGGATAGTAGTATTGGGCTTGCAGTGCAATTCTAGTTGCTAAAATGTTCAGGCACTGTTGTAAAAATGGTCTCACTGCCACCTCCACTTAATCTTTACAGGAAAATCTTTGTGTGAGATGGAGAAGAAGAAGTCAAGAGATACAGGAGAAGATAGACGTCCACTCAGGTCTGATAGTGGCATGAAACAACTACAACCACAAAGACTGAGGGCAATTGGAACTGATTCAGCTTAAGGCGAAAATACCATTACGGTTTCTTAGCCAGTTCCTCTCAGACCTGAGCATCAAAATTGCTGGTGGAAATTTGAGAGAACATGTTGGTTGTAGAAATAAACGAGTCACTAACCAGGAAGGGAAGAAATGCTTGATGGTCCCTGAAGACCTGTAGGCTTCGGGGCTCCTGAGATTCTTCTGGCTAAACATAATTTTGGCTTGTAATGTTTTGCTTGTGAGCTTTTTGGCTTGGACATGAAGAATGGTGAAGATTGGAGGAAGAAGGTAAAGAGAGAGAGGAACAAACAGACAGAAAGAGAGGGAACGAAGGAACTTGGTTTAATCACCTTAAGTGTGGAGACATCTTTCCACATTTTTATGACACCACAGAGTAGATTCTCAAAGAAGATATTACTCCAAGCAGCCATAGCAAAACTTCCAGCTACAATTGTACATTCCTTGAGATCCTGAAGTACATAAATGGGTCTAATAATCTTAGCAATGGAAACTTCGAAGGAATGAATGGATGTTATTTTAACTAACTGTTGAAACACCATATAAAAGATCTAGTTCTATCCTATTTTTAGATCTACTGATAAATACTCCAGCAAATACTGTGACATTCACAGTATTTTTGATAGAGACACTAAACAGATATACCCACTTGCTTCCATTCTTAGATAAATGAGATAATTTAAACCTGTGCTCCTCAAATCTTAATGCCTGTGTAAGTCATCAGACAGTCTTGTTCAAATGCAGATTTTGATCCATTTGTCTGAATGGGGCCTGAGATTATGCATTGGTAGCAAGCTCTCAGAAGTTTCTGCTGCTGCTCTGGAGCCCATACTGTAAGCAGTGAGGCTATGAAGGACCTCTAATGTGTATTGCAGAGGTCATCCCTGAATACATCCTCATGGATTTTTAATGGCATGCTCCTTCATGGTGGCCTTGTCCTAACATATGAAACAGATGTTAGCAGCCTTTTATTTTGTTTGAATTTTATAATTTCAATATAGTGCCAGACAACCCAAATTTATTGAAGAGACTAGTCAAGGGTACAAACCCAACTGGTTATCATAGCCACCATATTATTTTGTGCCTTTTCTGAAGTCTATTTGTGGAAACTGACTACACATAAGTATTTAAAAATAATGTGCACAGTAGTTCTTTTCCCACTTGAATGAGAACATACTGAAAATGGCAACCTGAAGATGTCATAACCTCATCTTAATAGCAATCTTTTCAAGACTCAGTTCAAACAAACAAACAAATGAGAAAAGCCTTTTCTTGTCTCTAAACCCACAGGTCTGATAAGCAGCTGGGGCTATTTCTGGGTGTAATCTTCATAAAACCCACATCCCAAGATGCTTTCACGAAACCATTCAAATAATTGCAACCATTATCCTTCTTCTGTTGTGTTGCTTAATACACACAGTCATGCACAATCATGCACACACATACACATACACACATATGTCTTCACATTACTTAGAGTCATTTATTTTACAAACATCTCAATATCATCAGTTTTCATTATCTTGAATTCAGGCATACAGCATTTTTCAGACTTCTCAATAATATCCTAAGAGTGAATTTGGCTTTTATATGATCTATGGATTATATTCTTCCAGGAACTGTCCGTTTTACTTAATATTGTTCCAGTATGCTGAGAGAAAGTTATTTCAACTAGAATATGCTGAAGGGATGAATGTGGCTTCCATGCAGGGCATATTTCAAGTTTTCCCAAATAACATTCTTGCAGAGATTAGAGGATAATCTGGTAGCTGGATCCAGCCAATTAAAACAGTAATTGAAATGGTTGAAAATGTTTTCCTTGGCAAAATTTGGTTATTTTGCTTCATTTTGGGTTTCCTTGAATAACAGAAAAATAAGGTCAATCATAAGACTCCTAATTTATTTCTTGGTTATCTTTTCTCATCAAACAAAAAAGCACTGCTGTGCAGCTTAAATGAAAAACTAAAAACTGTGGGATGGGATGGTATGAAGACAGGCATGAGAAAACATAAAATGATTCTTAAGCTAACACAAAGCTCTCTTCTCAGCATTGAATATATGGGAATGTCTGTTTTGGGTGGTAAGGGTAAAATGAGAAGGGAGATTCAAGAGGAAATAAAAAGACAGAAAGGCATTCTTGTAATATGCAAGTTCAATTTTCCCTAGATTAATAGGTACTTCAACATTAAGACACAATTTGAAGATAGTTGGCGTGAAGAACCAAAAAATTAATTTAGGTGCCTTGAATCTCTTCTAGTGGCATTAGTTAAATGCTATCAAATGTTTAAAAATCATTTAGGGGATGAGAGAGTATCTAATTTTTAGCATCTGCCAATGTCTGTGGTGTAAACACTTCACCATGGCTAGTTTCAATCTACTAGCCTGACATTCCTGAACATAGGGCTAGAAAGACATATGCACAATTGACTTTTGCAGGCCTCTATGAGCTCCTGTGCACATTGCTGACTAAAGACATATTTCTACCAAAAATGAAGTTGAGATTGATGTCAGGTAAACACATGGATAGAGGAAACGAGAAGTCAAAGATGATTATCTCTCAATTTAATTTTTGCTGGTTAAAAATGTAAAGCTTTGTTAGTTGAAATGGTTTGTTGTTTAGGTGTTTATGTTCAGTCATACCCAACTCTTTTGTGACTACCAGGCTCCTCTGTTTATGGGATTTCTCAGGCAAGAATACTGAAGTGGGTTGTCATTACCTTCTCCAGTGGATCCTCCCAACCCAGGGATCAAACCTGCATCTCCTGCATTGGCAGGAGGATTCTTTACCACTGGGCCACCAGTTAAATGGTTGAAATGGTAAAACTTAGTCGTGTCTGACTTTTTGCGACCCTGTGGACAGTAGCTCATCAGGCTCCTCTGTCCATGGGCTTCTCCAGGCAAGAATACTGGAGTGGGTTGCCATCTCCTTCTCCAGGGAATCTTCCTGACCCAGGGATTGAACCTGGGTCTCCTGCATTGTAGGCAGATTCTTTACTGTCTGAGCTACCAGGGAAGCCCACAAAACAGAGACGCCACTTAAGAAAACCCAAATCAAAGAACTGATGTTAAAAGAAAAACTCTTGTCTATGTCAATACATGGTCTTTTCTTCTTCTTATAAGCTCAAATTCTCTAAAGAAAGATAGCACTAAGTCGTGTCTGACTCTTGCAATCCCATGGACTGTAGCCCGCCAGGCTCCTCTGTCCATGGGATTCTCCAGGCAAGAATACTGGAATGGGTTGCCATTTCCTTCTCCATGGGAATTTCCCAACCCAGGAATTGAACCCAGGTCTCCTGCATTGCAGACAGATGCTTTACCGACTGAACCACAAGGGAAGCCTTCAAATCATCTAAAGAAGTCTGAAATTAGTCACTGTACCTACTTTAGCATCCCCTTGGAATGAAGACAATTTCAAAATACCATATAATAATGAGGCTAACCCTACACATTAGAATCATGTGGGGAGCTTCCATAAAGGACTGAGTCCTTGGTCCCACCCAGGGCCGACTAAATTTGAAAGTTTTGTGTGGGACTTGGCATTGATAGTTTTAAAAAAACTCCCCAAGTGTTTAATTTGCAACCAGTGTTGAAAGCAACTATGGTATATATTTATTTGCCTATATTTTCATTGACAGAATTCTGAAAGTTGTCTATGTTTTATCCTGTTAAATTATAAAATTTGAGTATCTATGAAATTTCTTTTTTCCCTCTATTTATGCCTTCTTTCATCTCCATAGTACTTACAAATGTTGTCAATAATAAAGAACCCACTTTTGATTAAGTTTTCAACAGGCTAGAAATAGATATATTCTATGGACTATAAGGGACTTTCCTGGTGGCTCAGTGGTAAAGAATCTGCCTGCAATGTAGGAGACATGGATTGGATCCCTGGGTTGAGAAGATTCCCTTGAGAAGGAAATGGCAACCCCCTCCAGTATTCTTGCCTGGAAAATCCCTTGGACAGAGGAGCTTGGTGGGCTACAGTTTACAGGGTTGCAAGAATCGGACATGACTTAGTGACTAAACCACCACCACCACATGGACAGTAAATTGGACACACATTTATTCATATTCTCTTATTTTTAGATTTCAAAACAAGCTCAGAAATTTTTAAGATGGATTACATTCACTAGACACATGTACTAATCAGTAATGGTTTTCAATTATCCCAGGCAGCACATGCAGAACAAATTACCCTTTTACTGTACGGAAACTAATTATAAATTTGATTTATTGAATGACTAACTCATGGTATTTATCTACATAAATGTTACAAATATTATTATGAAAAGCAAAGAATAAATATTTCCTTTTAAAAACATAAAAACATATTATGTAAGGTTTTAATTTTTTCTTGGAAGGACAATCTATTTGATCTTATATCTTCTTTTTATGTAATTGATTTGCACGAGTTTCACTTTGAGAAAAGAATATTGAACTATTCAAACATGATCCTGGCTTATTTTCCAAATATATAGTCATCATCATTAGCAGTTGCATTGATCAGACCTCTATCTATGAATCTTGGAAAACTGCATGGTGTGTGTAGAAATCTATGCCACCCCAGGCACTGCAGCAGAGCCAAGAACAGCAAGAAGCGCAACAAATAGCAGCTGTGGCTCTTTGCATGTGGGGCACCATTTAGGCTAATGCCCAGGATATCATATTGTTTGGGCAAAGGGTACAGCTGTACCAGCTGGCAAAGAATTGAAGGTGGCAAAAACACAGGAGGCAGAAGTTGGCACCAATTCTTACCTCTCCCTGCATTCACTGTCTCTACAGCATCCTCTGGGTAATGTTCACAGGGAGCCAAGCCAACATTTGGGCAAAACATGTAATATAATTCAGTCATGGAGCAGGTGTCATCATTTGACTCTGTCACTGTTGGGTCACCTGTGTAGGTACAAATGAAATGAAGCATAATAATTTGCTGTTGCTGGGTGACTAACCCTCTCCTAACTCAGGGACTTTCAACAGCAATCATGTATTATTGCTTACCCCTCTGTAGGTGGGATGGGGCTCAGATAATCTAGCTTAGGCTTGGCTGGATGGCTCTGTTTCTTACTGCAGTTCTGTGGATTCACCAATGCAGCTGTGGCCCCTGTGTATTCATTCTGGGGCTCAGGTTGAAGTTGGCAGGAACAATGTGGGAGGAAACTCTCATCAAGCAATGGCAGAAATGCAAGGGAGCAAGTGGAAATACGGGGCTCTTAATGCCTAGGCCCAAAACTGGCAGATTGTTGGTTCTGCTCATTTGCTATGACCAAAACAAGTCACATGGTCAAGTCCAAATTCAACCAGGGGAGAACCACATTCAGCTCATGAAGAAATCATGGCAAAAGATGCAGTGGGGAATGAAGAATTAAGCCCAGCACATCAATCCCTGATATCAACCTGTCAATTTTTCCTAGGAAAGAGTTAAGATAATGATAATGATGATGAATGGTGGTGAGGATGAAAGCAGCTAACTTTTATTATGCACTTATAAAAGGCCAAGCACTGTTTCTAGGACTATCTCCTTCTCTTGCTGTCTCTTTCTCTGTCTCTATTTGTCTCTCTCTAATCTCATTAAGCCCTTCAATCCTCTGAAATAAGTACTACTATATTCTCATCTTCCAGACAAGGTAACATTGATAGGGAAAGTCTTTATAAGCAAATAATTGGCAATTATCAATATCTAATATTTGCTAGTTTTAATAAACTCTTGTATATGCATACTGTGTGGATTATGTACAGTTCCTTTGTGATTTCCCACCTTCACTTTCCTGTCTTGGAAGAAGATATATAGGGCCTGGCATTCATGTCATGTTTATCAAAGAACATGAGAAGAACTTCTTTGTTCATCACTGAGGTTTATCTACAGAATGTGCCCATGAGTAGAACTTAGCAGCAATGACCTTCATAAACTAGCAAACTCCATCAGCTCAAAAGTTAAAAAATTATAATGGGCTTAAGAAATATCAGGATGAAATTCTGATGAAGGATTCCATATTCTTTTCCTTTCTGTTTCTTTTAGGTGCAAGGCTTATAGAAATCTGTATATCGAGGGAACTCTGTAGATGGATAAGGGTAAACTTTTGTCCATTTATATCTCAGAGCATGTTGGGAAATATTAATTCCACAGAAAGGGGAGAAGTAGAGCTATTACTCTTTCTGTAGCAGAAGTGGCTGAAATGGGGACTGGAGCAGACCGAAGATGTGGGGTTTCAAGGTAGCGTCTGGGAAATCTGCATGTGGCTCGCCTCGGTGCTGCCAGCTGCTGCTGAGACTGGGGAAAATGGGATGGTGTTTCATAACTTGCAACTCCCTGGGTTCCCTAAAGCTCACAGAGACTTGCTCTGACCCTTGTTTCTCCACTGAATTTTTTTCAGTGCTTAATTCCCTATGTTAAGTTTTCTCCTGGTTGAAGCAACTAGTTAGCTACTCCAGTTGATTCAATTTATTTGAGGTAATGAGTGTTGAAAGTTTGTCATCATAGGTAAGTCTAAATAACTATGATAAATTTGTTCAGAACAGAATGATTATGTCTAAAATATTCTCAGAAATAGAAATTCTATAAACAAAAGTATAGTATCTTAATGACAATAATCTAGATTGTAAAGTATTGTTCATAAAGATGAGGATAATGGCTAGGCAGAAGAGTTGTAAAGTGACAGAAGAAAAATTACATTTTCCCTTGTAATAAGAGAGTTATTTTTTATTTTCAAAGTATACATCAAAAAATGTTTTCAAAAAATTTAGCAGTAAACATTAATAGAATTCAAAACTAGTCTCAAATCACTTAATATTCAATCAAGAGTAGCAAACTAAAAACCAAACTCATTCATTCTCTGTCCCATTTGTTTGGCCATTATTTCCTGACAATCTGTAATTGCCAGGCAGTATTTAGATGCTGGGGGAAAGCGATGAACAAAATAGAGAAATCCCAGGCCTCATGAAATTTAGTTCTACTGTTGGGATATATACAATAAAGATGTTAAATATATTATACAGTACTTTAAGAGAAATAGTTACTATGAAAAATAAAGTGCATGGGGGAATTCTTGGGTTTAAGCTTGCAATTTTAAAATAAGGTGGTCAGGGAAGGCCCTACTGAAAATGTGATATTTGAGTCAAGACAAAGTGGGTAATGAGTGAGCCATACTGATAATGAAGAGAAGATATTTCCAGTCATTGGAAATTGTTTTTGCTAAGAATCAGAAGCAGGAATGTGCCTGGTACATTTGAGAAAGAACAAGGAGGTCAGTGTTACTTAGGTACAGAGTCTCTCTGACCAAAAAAAAAAAAAAAAGAGGAAATAAATGATCTAAGAGTTAAACTGAGCTAAATAGTAATAGAGGAAGATCCAAGTGTTTCCAGTTATTTAACTTTTCTTTTTGTATTATGTTTTATTAATTTAGTTAGCTAATTACAGTTAGGTAGGTAGCTAATTATAAGGAGGTAATTTTGTACATGGTAAATTTTTGGATTTTCAACAGCACAAAGTGTACATTGAGAAGCAAACCTCTGCCCTGCCTTTACCCAGAGTTCCCAGCTTCCCATCCCAGAGAAAACAATGTTACCAGGCCTTCCATGGAGCTTTCCAGAGACATCCTATGACTGTTTCTAATATGCTCCCTCCATTGAAAAAGTTTGGAAAAGTAGAGTATGTCTTTGGAAAAGCTTGGGACAAAGTTTGCTTTCATAGATGCACCTCCATCTTCATACTGTAATTATAGGCCCCTAAAGTGGATGGCAGCCAGGTCAGGCACATCCCAGATGGGTGGTGAAGGGCCTATCTTGTGAAGTCACCAAGTGGCCTCATGAAGAAGCTACCTGTGTGTGGCCACTATTTATTTTGAGTGTTATTTTTACTCCCGTATCCAGAGGAAGATTCCACGACTGTCATTTCTTTCATTTTCTCCTGAGGATAAGGAGCGATTTCATTTAGCACTTGAAAACAGGTGTGATGAAGTGAAAAAAAGAGAACAAGCTGTAGGCAGATAAATAAATAAAATAATAATAAAGTGAAAAATAAATGGAAAGTTTCTGTGCTTCACCAACGGATATGGGAAGAAATGGGACAATATGTTCTTTGTTTGATAAAAGTTACAAGGTTCAGGCAATCCAAGATTTTCCTCTAACTGCAGCCAAACTGTGTGTAATATATACTTCAGGCTCTCAGACATTTCCCTTACAGGTGAACACACTGAGAGTCATAAAATCTCCTGTATGTCTTCGATATCACAGCAGGTCCACTATTTTGTATCATGGGTCTCACAGTCTTATTCTGCTCAGAGAGATGTCCTGCATAATTTTCTAATAGTATCAGGAAAAGTGTTATTTGATCATCAACTCTACTTCTCCAATCTAAGTAAGATAAAGAAATGGAGGCTTTACTCTTCAGAAAGATTCTATGACTCTAGGATTGCCATCATTCAACAACCCTACCTCTACAATGACTAGTTTGCATAAGGTCTGAGTAGTCCCAGGAAGATGCAAAATCACCATCATTATCATCACTACCACCAGAGGGTGAGAATAAGAATACTTCCAACTGATTTAACTTTGGGTATTCTTTTATTGAGAAGTCTGTGGCAACGTCTCAAACTCTGAAAACCATGAGAATGTAGGCTCCATGACATAACGGTTAATTCCATAGTTCCGAGAACTGTGCCTTGGGATTCCCTGATGGCTCAGCAGGTAAAAAATCTGCCTTCAGTGCAGGAGACACAGGAGATGCAAGGTTAATCCCTCGGTCTGGAAGATCCCCTGGAGGAGGAAATGGCAAACCACTCCAGTATTCTTGCCTGGAAAATCCCATGGACAGAGGAGCCTGGCTGGCTACAGTCCAAAGGGTCACAAAGAGTCAGTAACAACTGAGCACAATACAATACCATAGAACTGTGCCTTAGTCCTTATGAGACAGTTACATTTTGTGTGTCAACTTGGCTAGCCCATGGTACCCTGATAAATGGGCAAACATCAATCCAGCTGTACCTGTGAAAGTATTTTAAAAATGAGATTAACCTTTAAAAAAGTAGACTTTGAGTGAACAAAATTAGCCTCCATAATGTGGATGGGGCCCATCTAATCAACTGAAGGTCTTTGTAGTAAAAGACTGACCTTGCTAAACAAGAAGTAATTCTACAAGCAGACTGCCTTTGGACTGGAACTATGACTCTTCCTTGGGTCTCCAGCTTGCTGGCCTACCCTGCAAATTTAAGACTTACTGAGGTTCTGTAATCATGTGTGAGCCAATTCCTTAAAACCAATCAGTCTCTTGATAGATAGATATATGTGTGTGTGTGTGTATATATATATTATATTATATATGTAATATGTATTATATATATATTATACTTATAGATATACAGATGCTGATAGACATAGATATAGAATATATAGAGAATGAACTACTAATACATGAGCAATGTAAATATATTTCTTCAGTGGATATAACTTGCATGTGTTCAAATTTTTATTTCAAAACAAAACATTAAAGCTCTTCTTGTACAAACTCAATAATTAAAATTAAAATTTAACTGTTCAGACTCTTGCTACTATTTTTCCTGATGACCTATCTAGGTAGCATCCAACCTCCTATGGAGAAAGGCAGGAAGTAATAGTTTCATTTTCAATTCCACCAAACTACCACTCTGGTTTTGTCTCCACTCCATAGTAAAATTGCCAGACTTTAACCAATTTTCAAAATCAAACCTTTAGAAGAATTTCAGTTCCTAGAAAGAAGCCTTCTCTGCTACCTTCCAGATTTCATTTCTGGAAAAAAGTGTTTGTATATCACTAGAGTTCCAATGATCTGCTGGATATAAATAGCCAATTCTAGGTGTCAATGATCATTTTCATCAAGTGAATGTTAGTAATATAGTACATACTTCAGGTGTTTCCAAGGCAAACCATTCAATACCACAGTAATCCAAGTCCATGCCCCTGACACTACTGCTGAAGAAGCTAAAGTTGAACAGTTCTATGAAGACCTACAAGACCTTCTAGAACTAACACCAAAAAAGATGTTCTTTTTATCATAGGGGACTAGAATACAAAAGTAGGAAGTCAAGAAATACCTGGTGTAATGGGAAAGTTTGGCCTTGGAGTACAAAATGAAGCAGGGCAAAACAGACATTTGCCAAGAGAACACACTGGTCATAGCAAACACCCTCTTCCAACAACACGAGATGATTCTACACATGGATATCACCAGATGGTCACTACTGAAATCAGATTGATTATATTCTTTGTAGCTGAAGATAGAGAAGTTCTATACAGCCAGCAAAAACAAGACTGGGAGCTGACTGTGGCCCAGATCATAAACTTGTTATTGCCAAATTCAGACTTAAATTGAAGTGGAGAAAACCACTAGACCATTCAGGCATGACCTAAATCAAATCCCTTAATGATTATACAGTGAAAGTGACAAATAGATTCAAGGGATTAGATCTGATAGACAGAGTGCCTGATGAACTATGGACAGAGGTTCATGACATTGTACAGGAGGCAGTGATCAAGACCATGCCCAAGAAAAAGAAATGCAAAAAGGCAAAATGGTTGTCTGAGGAGCCCTCAAAAATAGCTGAGTAAAGAAGAGAAGTGAAAGGCAAAGAAGAAAAGGAAAGATATATCCATCTGGTTACAGAGTTTCAAAGAATAGCAAGGAGAGATAAGAAAGCCTTCCTCAGTGATCAATGCAAAGAAAGAGAGGAAAACAATAGAATGGGAAAGACTAGAGATCTCTTCAAGAAAATTAGAGATACCAAGGGAACATTTCATGTGAAGAACAGAAATGGTATGGACATAACATAAGCAGAAGATATTAAGAAGATGTGGCAAGAAAGAATACACAGAAGAACTACACAAAAAAGATCTTCATGACCCAGATAACCATGATGGTGTGATCACTTGCCTAGAGCCAGACATCCTAGAATGTGAAGTCAAGTGGGCCTTAGGAACATCACTACAAACAAAGCTAGTGGAGGTGATGGAATTCCAGCTGAGCTATTTCAAATCCTAAAGATGATGCTGTGAAAGTGCTGCACTCAATATGCCAGCAAATGTGGAAAACTCAGCAGTGGCCACAGGACTGGAAAAGATCAGTTTTCATTCCAATCCCAAAGAAAGGCAATGCCAAGGAACATTCAAACTACCACACAATTGCACTCATCTCACATGCTAGCGAAATAATGTTCAAAATTCTTCAAGCAAGACTTTGACAGTACATGAACTGTGAAGTTCCAGATGTTCAAGCTGGTTTTAGAAAAGGCAGAGGAACCAGAGAGCAAATTGCCAACATCCACTGGATCATCGAAAAAGCAAGAGAGTTCCAGAAAAACATCTACTTCTGCTTTATTGACTATGCCAAAGTCTTTGACTGTGTGGATCACAATAAACTGTGGAAAATTCTGAAAGAGAGGGGAATACCAGACCACTTGACCTGCCTCCTGAGAAATCTGTATGCAGGTCAAGAAGCAACAGTTAGAAGCAGACATGGAACAACAGACTGGTTCCAAATTGGGAAAGGATTACATCAAGGCTGTATATTGTCACTTTGCTTATTTAACATATATGCAGAGTACATTATGCAAAATGCCAGGCTGGATAAAGCAAAGCTGGAATCAAGATTTCTGGGAGAAATATCAATAACCTCAGATATCCAGATGACACCATCGTTATGGCAGGAAGTGAGGAGAAACTAAAGAGCCTCTTGATGAAAATGAAAGAGGAGAGTGAAAAAGCTGGTTTAAAACTCAACATTCAAAAAACCAAGATCATGGCATCCTACCCCATCACTTCATGGCAAATAGATGGGGAGAGAGTGAAAACAGTGACAAACTTTATATTTTTGGGCTCCAAAATCACTGCCGATGGTGACTGCAGCCATGAAATTAAAAGACATATGCTCCTTGGAAGGAAAGTTATGAAAAACCTAGACAGCATATTAAAAAGCAGAGACATTATTTTGCCAACAAATGTCCATCTAGTCAAAGCTATGGTTTTTCCAATAGTCATGTATGGATGTGAGAATTGGACCATAAAGAAAGTTGAGTGCCAAAGAATTGATATTTTTGAAGTACGGTGTTGGAGAAGAGTCTTGAGAACCCCTTGTACTGCAAGGAGATCAAACCAGTCAATCCTAAAGGAATTCAGGACTGAATATTCATTGGAATGACTGATGCTGAAGCTGAAACTCTAATACTTTGGCCACCTGATGTGAACAAATGACTCATTGGAAAAGATCCGGGTGCTGGGAAACATTGAAGCCAGGAGAAGGGGATGACAGAGGATGAGATGGTTGGATGGTATTACTGACTAGATGGACACAAGTTTGACAAAGCTCCAAGAGTCGGTGATAGACAGGGAAGCCCGGCATGCTGCAGTCGATGGGGTTGCAGAGTTGGACATGACTGAGAGACTGAACTGACTGAGTGACATCGTTCAGGATTTATCTGCATCTTCCAAAATCAACTGTAACACACACACCACATAGACACAAGCATAAAAGTGCTGATATAAAAAGTGCATTTTGTTGTTTTATCTGAAAAGAACAGCAGTGAAAGCAAGGCCATGATGGTCTGTTGACTGAGCTGAGTTGGGACTTACTTTCCAGGAGATATCTCTGGAATGAAAGTGTATTTCTAGTTCGTATTAGTCTTGCCATACCTCTCATTCCCTGAACTTGTTTTTCCTTAGCCCAAAGAATGACCTAAATTCCTTTTTTTTTTTTACATTCTACCTCTTGCCTGTTTCCCCTAATCCATGTAAACCACTGTAAAATTTGATTACTAGCTTTCTTGTTTTGCCCTTTAAAATGTTTAATTACTCTAATGCATATATATTCCAGAACAATGGAATACAAGCATATATATTCCAAACTCTCACTAAATGCCTTGTAACTTATACTTTTGACTCAATCTGAACATTCAAATTGATTAATGGCAATGCAGACCCTTGTAACACAAGTAAATAAACGTACTAAGGATGTTGAGATACATGGAATATAGACACAGCCCCCTCCTCAAATGGCTAAAGAGACTGATGATGGCTTTTGGGCACTCTCTCTTATTCTAATTTGCAACTTGTAAGGATTCTCACCTGATCTTCCATGGCTACTGCCCAACTTGGTCTTCCTTTCTCACACAATCTAGGCCATTTATAGTTACTATCAAAATGTAATTCATGTTACTCTTCTTTGTCCCCTAGTGACATCCAGGATATAAAGCTAAAGTATTATGGATAATAATGGATTATATTTTGACACTGCCAGATGCCAACTGGCACAGTTTTTTGGAGATGATGTCTTAACCTGAACAATGGAATACAACAATTGGGATTTCAGTTGCTGACTGATCAACAGAAAAACTATTTGGGATAAGAATGGCTTTTAGTTATCTTTAAATCAAACCAAATAAGAAATTGCCTATTATGGGGAGTCCACTGAAAATATGATTTCTAAAGATGCTGAACGAAGAATCTAGAAAGTCCAAAATACAAATGAGAAGAGATATTATAATATTAATATCAGCTTTAAGTGAGCATTTTATCATTTAATGCAGTTATTTTTATTCCCATTAACCAGTATTAAAAATGCTGGTTCTTAGAGTCATTCATAAGAACATGAATCTGTGAAGCATGACTTCTTATTGATAGTGGGAATGAGGAAGGCCTCTAAATACAGCTTCCATGGGAAAAACAAGAGGAGTAATTCAACCAGATTTCTATGTGAAATGGACAAATTACCCTCCAAGATAAAAAATAAACGTGAGATTAGATATCAAAAAAATTCCTGAGTTTGGGGAGAAGAAATATATGAAACAGATTTGCTTGGGAAGTTGCTCTGATGTTGGGCTAAGAGAAAAGAAGTTGTTCATCTTAAGTTTAATTTTTTAATTTTTTTAGTGAGTAGAAATGAGCTCATCTAAATAGCATTTCCTCTTTTGTACTTTGCCTAAGCTATTCTTCTAAACTATAATATTAAGCCATGCCAATTCCCAGAGATTCTCATATTTCTGTCTCAGTACTGCTCATGAAATAAACAAAATTCTTATAAAATCTTAAATAGATTTATGTGATTCATAAAAATATGGTATAGGAAAGAACCCCAGCACAGGGAGCCCAAGGGGTCTGCCCAGCTCTTCTGCTGGCTGACAGTGACTTCCCAGCGCCCAGGTTTTCTCAACAGTGAAACAAGTGGGATGCAATGAACTACTACTCCTTAGTTATCTTCCAATGGGAGAATCTGACTTTCTTATGTAAAAGTAGCCTGATCAAGAATAACAATCTTAATAGCCATGAGTCATGCACGGAGTCACTTTTCAACAACTTTGAAAATCTTGTGTCTTGAAGAAAACCTTGGAAATCATAGAACCTTGTCCCCATCTCCAGTCAGAACCACATCGTAATTATTCCAATATGTTCTTCCAGGCTGTTAAAGGTTTTCCCCAGAAGGCAAACTTCACAACTTCTTCTGTATCCTTAATGCAGAAGTTCTTCCTTATGTCAGGTCTGAGCTTACTGGCAGAATTTTTAACTAATTTTCATTTATTTAAGACTTAGCAGAGAGGGAGCACAACTGGGGCAAACCATTCAAGTGCTATCTGTTATTAATCTGAGCCATGGTAAATTTGTTTGTACTAGAGTTTCTGTGGTCTTACTTTGCATTCCAATGAAATGATAGAACCTGATCCCCTGATGGAATGTTCTCTTTCAGGTCTAAAATGACTGGGTGATAAAGCATTACAGGCTGGCAGGAATACTGAGCAGTTCTTGATAGTGAACACAGGGAAAGGCATTGTTTCTCTTGCTGATCAGTCTCCTAGTAGTCTGGTGCATGGATCCTGACCTGTGCTCTCAGAAACCCCAAATTTAGAAATATTGAGGGAATTCTTCTAAAATGAAATATAGGTTCAAGAAATCATATTCAAAATATATGGCAACAAGGGAATCTTTCTAGTAGTACCCAGTACTTCAAAGAAATAGGGAAAATTGATGGACAAAAGCCTAATATTGTCTAGTCCGACTTCCTGCTTTCTATAAAGGTGAGCTCTTATGATGCCCATTAATGGCATTTATGATGACCAGGTAGGTAACACAGGACAGTATTCTTACCAAAAATGGATGCAATGCAAACAAACTGTTTATAAGCTGTTTAAGAAGGAACCCTTTCTCTGTTAACCTGAAACTACCACAACATTGTTAATTGGCTCTAGTGCAATACAAAATAAAAAGTTTAAAGTTAAAAAAAAAAAAGGAACCCTATAGGATTTTTAAAAGAAAAAGAAAGCTGGTTTACTTTGCTGACTCTCAAAAGGAAACCAGAAAGAGCTCCATTGTTCACTTCCCCCCTCCTTTTAGTTGTGTGGGTGTCCTGTGAGAGCACGGGAGGAGGAACAAGTGGGATTCCCTGAGGATGGGCTTTCCCAGCCTCTTCTAGAGACGTCCAGGTTTGTGAATCAATGCCAGGGGTGGGCCAGGCAAGGCTTTCCCTTCACCCACACAGACCATGATTAAGAAGGCCTCCATCTGTCAACAGACACTTTCAGCTGCATTTCCAGACCAGCTTCCTCCCAACTGACTCACTTGGTGATGCCACAATCTGATGTTTATGACCTAACAGTTGATCACCATGGAAGTAGCACAAACCTTAAACTGTTGAGGAGCAAAACCAGAGTTGAGATGCTGGACAGTTTAGGAAAAGAAAAAAAAAGACCCTTATTCATGGAGACCACAGGTCAAGACTGAACACCCCATGCCTCATGCGGGCACTTCCACCGGTTGCTAAAACTGATGTTTGGATGCCTTCGTGCCTATTGGAGAACCCAAATAAGGATTTAGGGTAACCAAGTACAAACAGACGCCATGGTATTTAGAAACGAAGGGCAAAAAGTCAAAGGGAAAAATGTGTATGTAGCTATTTAATGAGGTTTGGATGACAAGTTCTCTTTCCTTACCTTTTTGCCAGCATGTGGCAATGGTTTTTACAAGAGAAAGCATGCTGAATGCCAAGAAAAGACTAAGATCCTCTAAAACTCAATCTTACAAATATCCCTAATGGTATATTCACAAAGTGGGAGTGTCGGGATAAACTTTCTGGTTGTTCCATGCCCTGTGATGAAAATAAAAGCTAAAATGAAAAAGCCAATGGAACAAAAAACTGCTTTTTAGTAAAAATGATCATATCAAATGCTGTGAATGGCAGGAGTCTTGACACAGATGTCAGAAGTAGATGAGGATTGTGGCGTGGTCAAGGTGAAGTGACTCTGATTTCCTGGCTTGCCCTCTCCAGACTAATATTCAGAAAGGGCTGCCCTTCCCCAGCCCTAAACAGCCTTGTAGGAACAGTGTCTCCCAGTAGTGCTGTGGTTTACAAGTGATGCGAGAGTCTTTTTATAACTGCTGAGGTTTAATTTAAAAGGAAGCTCAGAATCAGCGGTAAAGGGAGGAGAACGATGTGAACTACAGACCATCTGAAATGGGAAAAATCATAAATACCAGAGTGTCTGATTATTTGAGCGTCTCTTGAAGCCGAATAATGAACCTTCTTCATGTTCTGCCTTTCTGGACTTGGCTCCCTCTGACAAATTTGCAGGCATCAGGGTCTGTCTGGAATTCATTCCAAGTTGGAGGGATATTTTTTCCCTTGACATTTTGCAGCTGAGACAGCCCCGAGCAGGAAGCTGAGGAGTGTAACATTACCAAATATGTCCTTTCTCCTGCCCTTAATATTTTATTTCCACAGGAAAAGAAGGCAGATGCTGGCCAATGAGACCTGGCCAATGAGAATGTCGCAAGGGCAGGCGGCCTCTACTGGCAGTGGAGAAATTGATCAGATGCCATTTTTCACACACGAAAAAGAAACTATTCTAGGTACCACTGGTTGAAATTTGTGCTACGCTGGAGGAAGAAGTCTGACAGTTTCCGACCAGTTATTTCAGGGGATTTATTTATCACTACGATGGTCTTGTTTCCTCAAGCACGCCTCCGTTAAGAAAGCAGTCAGTGTGGAGTCGAGGAAAGGGTGTAGGAATGGGAGTCAGGAGAAAGCTGGCCCCAGTCGCCTGCTTACATGCTCATGTCTCTGACCAGATCATCCCACCTCTGGGGGCTTCACATGTTTTATGTGTAAAATGAAGGTCTAGATGCAATGTCTTGGATTCCTTCTGGGTTCCTAAAACTAAAGGCTCCAAGCTAGTTTGATCACATGCTTCAATCACTAAAGTCAACTGGAATATCTATCCAGACATGAGCGTGTGTGTGTACATGTGATGCTTTATATATATATACAAGTTAAAAAGGAGATACATGTAAATTCTAATATTTTCTCTCCAAACTGTAATAGTTTATCTTAAATACAGCTGGGGCAAGCTCATTCCTTTTTGAAAATCACTGCTTTAAGGTACAATTTCAAGTCTACTTTTGTGATGGGTGTAAGATATTAGCCCTAAATTGTCATTTATACATCCACTAGGGAAGAGCAGAAGTCTTTCAACTGTCTGCAGATTGCACACCTTTTGATTGCATATTTAAAATGTGAGACAACTTTTTTTTTAATATACTACCTCCTTAGTTTCCTGTTATACAAAAAATTAGTTACAGAGAATTTCTTTACTGAGGGAAATAAATCACAGAGGAAGCTAGTTATAAACAGCAACTGATTTTTCATCTCGAGTCAGGGAAATGTTTGGGAGCAGCAGAGCATGGGAAGGTCTGGAGCATCTATGCCTTGTCCAAGGACGGAAGCCGCCTTTCAGCTCCAGTGGGTTGTCGTCATGCAAGACTGCAGGCCACTTTCTGCCATGTGATTTCTCAAGAGGATCAGGAGACCTAGATTTTAATGTGAAATTAAGTTAATTTCTCAAATGAACATTGCTCAAAATTTTAGAGCCAAGCATACAATGATGATGAGCCACACCCAGCTAATAGGAAGCCATTGGTGATTCCTGAGCTCATATTCAGCTCATTTAGCTTTGTCATTTTTTGTGAGAGTATTGGGATTTTGCAATCAGACACCCAGGCTCTTGGCAGGGTGACTATGGATGTGTAAGACTGAAAAACATGAGATGTCATTTCATTGAGATCATATGTTTTGCTCTCACCAATTTTTCTAAAAGAGCTATTTCTTGAATTCTCTTAAGGTAGTACCATCAGACCAGTGATCTTTGTTGTTTCATCATCAAAATAAGGAAAATATTGTATTATATTTGCTTTATCTGTCACTTTACTATGTGGAAATCTCATAGAAAAAGATAGTTTTAAATAAATTTTGATGTCTCACTAGATTGGCAAGCTTTTTCAAAGGTATTTTCCAGTAAATACTTAGACATTGTGGGCTCTATGGTCTCTGGTGCAACTCCTGAACTCTGTGCAGCTGCACAAAAGCAGCTGCAGACAATACAGATGAATGAGCCTAGCTGATTTCCAATAACACTTTATTTATACAAACAAGCTGTAGGCCATATTTCGCCCATGGGCTATAGTTTAATGTAGTTATGGCATTAAATCATAAGGTTGTCTTCAAAGGGGTAATCTGTGTTTGATTCAATTCTATCTTCAGTCCACATAATCCTGGCCCAGAAGAAGTACTCCATGAACATTTGCTCAAATAAATGGCAGGTTGTGGAACTTAGCCATTTATGTCAATAGTAGTCAACTTCCCACTTGGGTCACTGAAGATCCATAGTAGAGGTTATAGGTATGTTCACTCTGAGGCTTACATCAATATATAAGTGCCCTCAGAGAGCCTGTGGTTAATCCAAATGTTCTGAACAAGGGAAGGGTGTGCTCAACCAGGCTCCTGAAGCCAAGTGACCTTAGGAAATGCTTAGACCCCACTCTTAGACTGATGGGCCAGAGAACAAGAACCACAAGATCCTCATAGTTTCACAGACAGGCTTCTCCCAAATCTTTCCTTAACTCTTTCAGTAACTTAAATGTCCAAATGCCAAGCATCTATTGTTTCCTTATGCAGTAGTGCAGGGTACACACACTGACACATTTCCCCAAAACATTTCTCTCCTGCTATAAGAAGTTCACTGGGATATTTTTGACTTTGCTTTACATTATTTGTTTCTAGTGCTGGGGACAACTCTCTAAATTGATTTTATTACTCACCAGGTATGGCATTTGATTTGACTATCAAGGAAATAGACTCAGTGCTTCTCCTAACAGGATTTACAAGCTAACTGAAGAGATACGACGTGTATATACCAACACGTATGGAAGAGGCTGAAAAGAGACAAGGCACAGCACTGGTGGCGTGTGGGCTTCTTCAGTGGGAGGAGCTGGAGTTTTGAAATCACAGATGAGTGGTACTACTGGTTGGGGCTGGAGCCTGACACACAGAAAATCTGCTTACAAGGGAGGAGGGGGATGGAGTGGGAAAAGGTATAAATTGGGATAAGGCCCCACTTTAGGAACATAAATATATATTCCAATAAAGCCACACAAGACATTTCCATTTCCAGGGTGAAGGAGAAACTGAATAAAAATTGGTCAAGGATTTGTTGACTGGAACTATGTATGAGAGGATTAAAGAGGAATGAAATGTCCTCATTTGGTTCATTTACAAATGGAACTATCAGAAGGAATAGTCTGGAGATGAATATGATTTTTTAAGTGAAGGTAACTCTTTAGAAGAAAAAGGAGATAAAATTTGAATATTGATGAAGTCAATCTAGACATGCAGTTATCAAAAAAAAATTTTTAAGTGAATTTCGCTTGAGATTTTTAAGTTACAAAAATACAGAAGCACAGCATCCTTTAGCGGAGGGACCTTAGTCTGCCACATCTTGAATGGTTTGGGGTAGATAATGGGAAAAATAACCATTCTAGAGGCTTTAGGTAGTCAAATAGTCAAGCAGATTAATTAGCTTTGATAGTCACATTCAAGTTGTGGGTAAAAACACATTGATTGGAGGAGTGAAGGGGCAAGAAATGGAAGGGGTAGAATTGGCAGAAAGGGCTCAGTGTTGGTGACAACCACACCAAACGTAGCCACACAAATTTTCATCAACGTAAAGAAATTAGGGAGCAGAGAACCCTTGTAGAAAAGTCCTGGAAGTAAGAACCAAGCCAAGGTGGAGAAAAAGAAATAGAAATGCCCATGAAATAGCTTAGGATGGATAAATTAATGCTCAAAGAAGACATATATACTTGAGAATCAGAAAGCTAAGGAATTTACAAAATGGCTTAAATAGGGAGACAGAACACAGAGAAAATAAGAGGCTTAGTATTGAAACCCAGAAGAGGAGGAAATAACATTATTACCAATTTTCTTTATTATATATGACTCCAGTTTTATGGAGAAAATATCAGACAGCAACACATATCTTATTTGAAGATAATTTTCACCTTGACAATTCTATAATGGGGTTTTCAGTCTAAAAAAAAAAGAATAAATAAAAATGGAAAACAATAACCAAGCAAAGCTGATGGCATTTTCTATTACACAGAAGATGGCATCATGGAAGTCAGTAGTCTGGTTTAGGAAGCATGTTTGGAATTATGGATGAATGATGTAAACTTCTGCCAATTTTTTCTTAAAATACAATTAATTTTAAACCTTCTTTGAAAAATCTTGGGTGTTATGAGTACATCAAATGCCAGAAATCAAATATTGGTGATTTCATTAACATATTGTGTTTCAAGAAACACTTTTGGAAAGAACTATGCCTACTTTTAAAGCCAAATGTTATATTTTCTCTTAAAGCTTAGATGCCATTATCCAGGTGGTTTATCCTAAATTTCCAAAGCATAATGGGAATAAACACAGAATCTTTAGTGGTGATGTTCTCAAAGTTATGGTTTTAAGAGCAAAGCTTACTGAAGTTGGTTTCAAAGAGCTGTTCAAGAGTTCTTAACTCATTGGAAGAATAGGCATGAGGCTTTAACTCAAGATTAGTTAAAAGATAACTGAAAACAAAGATCAAGCAGCATGACAGGTCCAAGTAGTTCTAGACTTGTAGGAAGAGAAGAGGCACTTAGCCTGGAACCCTGAATCTTAGGGAAATCTCTCAGTTGAGACTCATCTTCTTGGATGGCTCATTCAAAGGTCTGACCATCTCATTAATAAAATGTAAAGGAGTAGTAGGAGGTATGGACTACCTCACCTTAGCTGTTGGACTTTCCCTCAACTTGGGGTCCTATCTCTGTCCTTTGCCCTTGAAAACAATCACTGTATTCCCTTTGCTCTGGGCAAGTCACCCTAATAGATGGCTTTTAGTATCATGGAAAATTTTTTCCTGGACACTCCATCTGCTCCCAAGGTAGAGTTAACATTTTTTATTACTTCCCTCCTTTCTCATTAACTTGATTTATTTATTGAGGTAAACTTTTTATAAACATGTATATGCAATTTGGGGCTTCCCAGGTGGCTCAGTGGTAAAGAATCTACCTGGTAAGCAGGAGATGCAGGCTCTATCCCTGGGCTGGGAATATCCCCTTGAGAAGGAAATGACAACCCATTTACCCTATGGACAGAAGAGCCTGGTGAGCTACAGTGCATGGGATCACAAAGAGCCAGACATGACTTAGCAACTATTACATATTCAGATCAGATCAGTCGCTCAGTCATGTCCAACTCTTTGCGACCCCATGAATCGCAGCACGCCAGGCCTCCCTGTCCATCACCAACTCCCGGAATTCACTGAGACTCACATCCATCGAGTCAGTGATGCCATCCAGCCATCTCATCCTCTGTCGTCCCCTTCTCCTCTTGCCCCAAATCCCTCCCAGCATCAGAGTCTTTTCCAATGAGTCAACTCTTCGCATGAGGTGGCCAAAGTACTGGAGTTTCAGCTTTAGCATCATTCCTTCCAAAGAAATCCCAGGGCTGATCTCCTTCAGAAATGGACTGGTTGGATCTCCTTGCAGTCCAAGGGACTCTCAAGACTCTTCTCCAATACCACAGTTCAGTTCAGTTCAGTTCATTTCAGTCGCTCAGTCGTGTCCAAATCTTTGTGACCCCATGAACCACAGCACGCCAGGCCTCCCTATCCATCACCATCTCCTGGAGTTCACTCAGACTCATGTCCATCGAGTCAGTGATGCCATCCAGCCATCTTATCCTCTGTCGTCCCCTTCTCCTCCTGCCCCAAATCCCTCCCAGCATCAGAGTCTTTTCCAATGAGTCAACTCTTCGCATGAGGTGGCCAAAGTACTGGAGTTTCAGCTTTAGTATCATTCCTTCCAAAGAAATCCCAGGGCTGATCTCCTTCAGAATGGACTGGTTGGATCTCTTTGCAGTCCAGGGGATTCTCAAGAGTCCTCTCCAACACCACAGTTCAAAAGCATCAATTCTTCGGTGCTCAGCCTTCTTCACAGTCCAACTCTCACATCCATACATGACCACAGGAAAAACCATAGCCTTGACTAGATGAACCTTTGTTGGCAAAGTAATGTCTCTGCTTTTGAATATGCTTAGCAATATGTAATTTGACATTTGATTTTATTATTGCTGCACCTAATTCATATTTCTAGAGTCCCGCCTAATAAGAGGTGGAGTTAATACAAAGTGTTGTGGATGGTAAGGAGTGACCTTTGAAATGTGATAATTTTCCTAAGCCTTTCTTTACACAGTAACTGAATTTATTCTGCACATATAGTGTATTGCAACTTTCAGCATGAAAATTTCAGCAACAAAACTCTATAAGACAGAAAATAAAAATGACTGATTTTTCTAGAAAAGAAAATCTTTAGAAAGGAAACAACATCACGAGAGTCCAAAGCAACTAAAAGTATTTCCTGAGTGCATAGAAAGATATGTTTAGCTTTAAAGGACAATACTTCCTTTCCCTCCTGAAATGTCAGTATGAGTAAACCAAGTCACCTGACTTTGGTAGCTTGGAAAGTGCCGGGTCAAGTGTGGTCAGGCTGGGGTGTAAATGTGGTCAGGGCTCAAGTTATGAGTGAAACTGGAGGTCAACCTATCATATGCCCTAATATTTAATTTTTATAAATAATGCAAATGTAAAGCAGTGTAAAATATGCTTTATTCTCTTATCTTGATGTATGTAACTGTCATAATGACAAAGTATAAATGTATGATTTTTATATGACTTCGAAGTTAGCAAATTATCAAAGACAAGGTATTAAATTTTATTGGACATGTCCGAGTGTCTGTTATGGTCCAGTGATACTGGATTACTGATAAAATAGGTATAGAAATGTTAAAACATTACAAATTTTTTAATATTTCAAAATGTTCCACAGTCACCACAGCCAACTGTTATGAATACCACATTAGTTTGTGAGTATCTCTGGAATTGTAAACTGGATAAGGAAGAATAGCAAGAAATAATGGTTGCTCAGCACCATAGGAAACAGCACATTGTGATGAAAGAATGGATATATACTCATATTATCTGAGAGGATGGATTTGATACATTATTTAATATATTTTCTTTCACCTAAGGGCTTCTGCTTTTCAAATCCTACTGCCACTCCAAAGCAGTTTCTCTCTTCAATGGTGATAGTGACCCAGATATATGATCACTTTTTCTAGGACGTGGGGCACAAGGCAAGCAGAAGCATTCCCCTGCAGCCTGAACAATATCAGTCACAAGTACAGATGCTTAGGGTTACAGGGTGCTATTCAGTGCTGATACTGGATCCATGGTAAGGGCACCATGTTTCTTTATCACTCTTATTTATTACATGTCTGTAATGTGCAGGGCTTGAAGTGCAGGGCCAAAGACAGAGGCCCTTTTACTTGTAGGTAAAGGCAGTATTATACGAAGGTGATTTCTCAAGTGTTTTCATAGATGTGTAAAATTCTAAAAGGTTTATGGCATGAACAAACTTTCCCAGAAGGATATAATGGGGTTCCTCGGCAAGCTAGAATTTGGTGAGTCTGGGCTGTACATTGTATTATCAAGGTGGTCATTACCATGAAGAAACAGAAATATAGATTCACTTCGAGCCAAAGAGCTTCAGCAATTATTTCTCTTCTTATGGACCTGGTTAAATCTGTTTCAGAGGAAACCAGGTTTCTTCCAGTGCTTCGTTTTCTTATGCGAATTCCTGATCCAGTTGAACCTGGCAACTTCATGTTAGCCCCACTTTTCTTGCTCTTGTGCCACTATATCTCTGTATCTTTTCACCCCCAAACCCTGTCATCACTGGTTTAATTTCAGTTGAATTACAATCATTTTCAAATTCTGATCCATCAAAAGGCTGGTCTTCCCTAAGCTTGCATTGCCCATTTCAGTCTCTTAACACCTTACAGGCTCTGAACAATGACTATCTGTTCTCTCCTGCTAGGTTTCCAGAAATAGGCTTTAGAGAGCTGCCACGTGTTTATCTTTCTTAACACTCCAACAAGAACCCCTCCGTGACTCACAGGCACAGAGAGCCAAAAGCCCTGAATGGTTGTTTATCCTCACCAGTTGAATGATCCTGCACGTGGCATTCAGCATGGGCAAGAATAAGAGAACCTTGGGGAGGTACGTCTTGTAAATTGAAGGACAAACAAGACTGCATCAATTTGTGCTTTGCTTCACTCCTTTAAGGAAGTTCAGAGTTAAACATGAAACTCAACCCAGCTTGTCATCTTTGCCTGTCTTCATTTATGCTTAAATGAGTGACAAAGGCTTGGGGATGGAGGTCAGAGGAACATAAAAACAGTGAGTGGTTGTCATTTTTAAGAGCTTGCTGCTGTTGCCAAGTCACTTCAGTCGTGTCCGACTCTGTGCGACCCCCGAGATGGCAGCCCACCAGGCTCCCCCGACCCTGGGATTCTCCAGGCAAGAACACTGGAGTGGGTTGCCATTTCCTTCTCCAATGCATGAAAGTGAAAAGTGAAAGTGAAGTCGCTCAGTCGTGTCCGACTCTTAGTGACCCCATGGACTGCAGCCCACCAGGCTCCTTTGTCCATAAGATTTTCCAGGCAAGAGTACTAGAGTGGGGTGCCATTACCTTCTCCGTTTTAAGAGCTTACGACACAATATTCAGTCTTTAGAACTGACACTTTGTGGGTATAGAGCACATGACTCTTGATGGCCTGATTAGATCAACTTGCTATAAAAATGAAGAAGATAAGGAGAGAAAATTAAGAGTTCACTTCAGCACATATTGAGTTTGAGTTAAAAATTATCCAATGAGATGTCTGATGGCAACCTAAAGATGAGAACACAGAGCGTTGGAGGACATTAGTGTATGTTCTTCGAAGTCATGGTTATGGAGAATACTGGTCTGGAGAAGAGGTAAGAATGAAAGTGCCAGTCTTATTTAGGTGAGTAATGAAAAATAGGCAATGAAAGAGCCAAAGATGACACAGAGAAGAGCAGAAGATCAAGAAGAAACTGGTCTCACAGATGTCACTTTGTTTAGAGATATCCATCAACTCTGGTCTTAGGGAGAGTAGACTGCTCTCATAGTAGGGGTAACAATTTTATCTTGCCTTTCCTCTCAGACATCTGAAGAAGGTTGGAATATGACAGAGATAAATCATGAGGCCTCGTCTGGGAAAGAAGTCAGTTACTCACTGGATGAAAATGGAGGAACTCATGGAAACAGAGACGAATCTCAAAGGTTTAATGGAACCAGGTCATGTTCACTCTTGCTCATTTTGGTTGTGGAACATGTTGTTTATCTATTTCTTTCAAAGTAGTATGTAGAAGAATCCAAAACAAAGCCATAAATATTAAAGCTTTTTATAATTAAAAAAATGTAAATTGCAATCTATATAGTTAGCCAGTAGTACTCATAATTCTTAAAAGTACTTTTCTGAGTTTGACAAGTTTATGCAATAAATCAAAAGTGTAAGTTTTTTTTCTCCTAGGAACTAATCCCCTAGTTAATAGACTCCAAAACTTACTATTACTAAAAAAAGTAACCTGAATTTACTGTTAAAATAATATTGATATGGTGATTCCTTAATGATTTTTATTTATACTAATCATAAATGTCTTAAAAACTGCAAGGCTCTGAACACCTTAATGCCATAGCACAAAATTTTTAAAAGTTTTGGGTTGGGTTCAAATAGATTTAGGAGAATACTATTTTCCTAAACTAAAGGGAAATTTATCTCCCTTGACTGTCAATCAAAAACTAAAGTCTTAAGCTTTAATGTATAAGTTAGCCATTGTAGATAGATACAACCAACCATTTTAAAGCCTAGAAAAATTCAGTTATTTATTAATTACCTTACACACACATGTAAGGAGAAATAACATTGGAAATAAATGTATTTAAATATGTGAGCTTGGAGACTATTTTCTTTGGAAGTGAAGATTATGTGTAAGGTGGTAAAGATTTCATAAGAGAGTATACGTACAGTACTTGCCCCAGGGTCTGGCACATAGAACCACTCAATGAGAACTATCACTTATTATGATATCATCATTCCAGCAAAACCAATCTCATGATATTATCATTGTTATAAACATTGTGAGGTCTTATTTTTGCTTTTCATTTAAGACTGGTACAGTCTAATTATTTGTTTAAAAACAAAAGTCATACCAGTAGTCCATTTAAGTTTACGAAATGGTAGTTGAAGTTTATCAAACCAAAAAACCTCTCCTGAATAGTCCCAGTTTGAGAATGACTCAAGAAATGTGGAGGCTTGGGAGCACTTGTTTAAGCTGTCAGAATGACTATAGCAAAGGGCTTCCCCATCTGCACAGCCTCACCCTGGCCAAACCACTGGGCCCATCCCATCCCTTCCTGGATTAAGAGGGATCCCAGAAAGTGCCAGAGGAGCCAGCTCTACTTGACAGCTCATTAACCAGCCTCATCTAGCTGTCTTTTCCAGAGTGTGAAATAATTTATCTTCTTTTCAGGCTAATTATATTATTTCTCTTTAGGATCCCTTGTACTGCTATTAAACAACTCCATACTCCTCTCTGTCTCTTTTTTTGATGATCCAACAGATGTCGTCAATTTGATCTCTGGTTCCTCTGCCTTTTCTAAATCCAGCTTGAACATCTGAAAGTTCATGGTTCATGTACTGTTGAAGCCTGGCTTGGGAAATTTTGAGCATTACTTTGCTAGCATATGAGATGAGTGCAATTGTGCAGTAGTTTGAGCATTCTTTGGCATTGCCTTTCTTTGGGATTGGAATGAAAACTGACTTTTTCCAGTTCTGTGGCCACTGCTAAGTTTTTCACATTTGCTGGCATATTGAGTGCAGCACTTTCACAGCATCATCTTTCAGGATTTAAAATAGCTCAACTGGAATTCCATCACCTCCACTAGCTGTGTTTGTAATGATGCTTTCTAAGGCCCACTTGACTCCACATTTCAGGATGTCTGGCTCTAGGTGTGTGATCACACCATCATGGTTATCTGAGTAATGAAGATCTTTTTTGTATAGTTCTTCTGTGTATTCTTGCTACCTCTTCTTAATATCTTCTGCTTCTGTTAGGTCCATACCATTTCTTTCCTTTACTGTTCCTATTTTTGCATTATATGTTCCCTTGGTATCTCTAACTTTCTTGAAGAGATCTCTAGTCTTTCCTATTCTATTATTTTCCTCTATTTCTTTGCACTGATCACTGAGGAAGGCTTTCTTATCTCTCCTTGCTATTCTTTGGAACTCTGCATTCAAATGGGTATATATTTCCTTTTCTCCTTTGGCTTTAGCTTCTCTTCTTTTCTGAGCTATTTGTAAGGCCTCCTCAGACAACCATTTTGTCTTTTTGCCTTTCTTTTTCTTGGGCATGGTCTTGATCACTGCCTCTTGTACAATGTCACAAACCCCCTTCCATAGTTCTTCAGGTACTCTATCAGATCTAATCCCTTGATTCTATTTGTCACTTCCATTGTATAATCATAGGGATTTGATTTAGCTCATACCTGAATGGTCTAGTGGTTTTCCCTACTTTCTTCAATTTAAGTCTGAATCTGGCAATAAGGAGTTCATGATCTGAGCCACAGTCAGCTCCCAGTCTTGTTTTTGCTGACTGTAGAACTTCTCCATCTTTGGCTGCAAAGAATATAATCAGTCTGATTTCACTATTGACCATCTGGTGATGTTCATGTGTACAGTCTTCTCTTGTGTTGAATCATCCAAAAAGCAAGAGAGTTCCAGAAAAACATCTACTTCTGGTTAATTGACTACACCAAAGGCTTTGACTATGTGGATCACAACAAACTGTGGAAAATTCTTCAAGAGATGGGAATACCAGTCTATCTGACCTGCCTCCTGAGAAATATGCAGGTCAAAAAGTAACAGATAGAACTAGACATGGAAAAACAGACTGGTTCCAATTTGGGAAAGGAGTACATCAAAGCTGTATATTGTTACCCTGCTTATTTAACTTATATGCAGAGTACATTACGCAAAATGCCAGGATGGATGAAGTGAAGCTGGAATCAAGACTGCTAGGAGAAATATCAACAACTTCAGATATGCAGATGACACCACCCTTATGGCAGAAAGTGAAGAAGAACTAAAGAGCCTCTCGATGAAAGTGAAAGAGGAGAGTGACAAAGTTGGCTTGAAACTCAACATTCAGAAAACGAAGATCATGGTATCTGGTCAAATCACTTTATGGCAAATAGATGGGGAAACAGTGGAAACAGTGAGAGACTTTATTTTCTTGGGCTCCAAAATCACTGCAGATGGTGACTGCAGCTATGAAATTAAAAGATACTTGCTCCTTGGAAGAAAAGCAATGACTAACCTAGACAGCATTAAAAAGCAGAGAGATTACTCTGCCAACAAAGGTCCATCTAGTCAAAGCTATGGTTTTTCCAGTATTCATGTATGGATGTGAAAGTTGAGCTATAAAGAAAGTTGAGCACTGAAGAACTGATGCTTTTGAACTGTGGTATTGGAGAAGACTCCTGAGAGTCCCTTGGACTGCAAGGAGATCAAACCAATCCATCCTAAAGGAAATCAGTCCTGAATATTCATTGGAAGGACTGATGCTGAAGCTGAAACTCCAGTACTTTGGCCACCTGATGTGAAGAACTGACTTATTGGGAAAGACCCTGATGCTGGGAAAGATTGAAGGCAGGAGGAGAAGGAGACGGCAAAGGATGAGACGGTTGGATGGAATCACCAACTCAATGGACATGAGTTTGAGAAAGCTCAGGGAGTTGGTGATGGACAGGGAAGCCTGGCATGCTGTAGTCCATGGGGTTGCAAAGAGTCAGGTACGACTGAGTGACTGAACTGAACTAATATATTCCTCTCTTTATCTTTTCCCAGTTGAATTTCAATTCTAAATGAGAATTTTTTTCTGATAAAAGTCTGAAAATACTGAAATGGCTTCAGAGTATGCATCAACTTGGGTCACATTCTTTAATTCCCGCTCTTTTTAATTTTCAGAGTTCCCCATCCCCCTACTGCCTTAAGAGTCTATAATGAAGTTTGATAAAGGTTGAGTAATGCTTAGTGATTTATCAGTAACATTTATTGGAAGAGCCTTGGCCATGCTACCTCAGTCTTTGTGGGCCTAATTTTCTGAATGTACATTAAATTTGGTATTCTTCTGTACGTAAGTCTAGGTTCCCTTAACTTTCCCAGTGTGTTTTCTGTCTTCACAGTCTTATCCTTCCACAGGTTTCAGTTATGATTTAAATGCTGATGCCTTCAACTATATTTTTCCAGTCTAGTCCTGCATCTAGAACACAAAGTGTACATATCCAACTATACAACTGCTCTTGGATATCCCACAGATACCTAGACCTCATCATTTTCCCCCAAAAGCCTGCTGAAGTACAGGATATATTTCCTGAAAATTCACTGCACAAAAGACATTCTGGTGTCAACATGTGCCAGGTCCTGGGATAAGTATTGTACTTTACATGCATCTTCTCATTAAATTCTGACAACCTTAAATGTAACCTTTACTTCCATGACTTTTTTTAAGTTTTTCATCAACCAAGTAGATGGACAAAACTGATTTCAAGTAACATGGCATCTAAAAAAATGACTAGCAATAAGGCTGAGTGCCAATATAAGTGGAAGGAAATGTAAAAAATACAATCACATCAAAAGATATCTTTTAGGCATCACTTTTTAAAATGTGGTTCTGATACCCCTAAGCTTCTGGAAACCCTTGTAAGAACCTGCAATATAAAAATTATTTTCATTATAATATTAATATTACTTGCTTTTTACATTGTGTTGACATACTTATAGGGCAAAAACAATGGGGTGAAAAATCTCTTATACTTTACTGCTGAGTCACTTCAGTCGTGTCCGACTCTGTGCGACCCCATAGACGGCAGCCCACCAGGCTCCCCCGTCCCTGGGATTCTCCAGGCAAGAACACTGGAGTGGGTTGCCATTTCCTTCTTCAATGCATGAAAGTGAAAAGTGAAAGTGAAGTTGCTCAGTCGTGTCCGACCCTCAGCGACCCCGGTCACTGCGGAGGAGCCTGGAAGGCTGCAGTCCATGGGGTCGCTAAGAGTCAGACGCGACTGAGCGACTTCACTTTCACTTTTCACTTTCATGCATTGGAGAAGGAAATGGCAACCCACTCCAGTGTTCTTGCCTGGAGAATCCCAGGGACGGGGGAGCCTGGTGGGCTGCCGTCTATGGGGTCGCACAGAGTCGGACACGACTGAAGTGACTAAGCAGCAGCAGCAGCAAACTATACTAATGGCGATCCTATTCTCGCTGCCATACTCTTGCAGTTTTTTAATAATTCAATTTTTGGTAAAATAGTGAAAAGTATTAGTGCAATTAAGTTCAACCTTTAAGTTCATTGTACTTCTGAGAAAATATGATGGTTGTCTCAAGGAAAAGCACTTTGTGATCTTTTCAAGTTAGAGCTGAACTAACTGCTTTTCTTCACAGAACAAAACTATAGTTTATCAACCTTGGGTATTTGTCAGACATTTTCTCCAAAATGAGTTGAAGTTATCCTGTTACCTTAGAGAAAACAACTGACAGCTTTTCATACCAATGATAAAATAAGAGTGACAGTGAAAATTAGGATTTTGGTAAATTAAATCTCTCACTTTGAGTTTGACAGCTTTTCCCAACATGTTAAAACTTATGATATTATATATATATGCATATTAAAGTGAGTGTTTAATATATATTGCAACATATCATCTCTAATATAAATAATAAAATGCATCATCATTTGTAAGATCAGCAAAATTTAGTGAACTAGCAATATATTTCAAATGATATACATGTGATTCTGCAAAATAAAGGTACAGTCAAAATACAGAACAGAGCAGTGGATGTATGAAAGTTCATGAAATAAGAATATAAAAATTCATTGATATGCTTTAAGATTCCACACTGCAACTAACTTTTAAGAAATTACCACTTTTTGATTTCTGATATAGTGTCAGAGAAGAATAGCCACAACTATCTTCAAAGGCTATTAAATTACTCCTCCATTTTCAAATATGTATTTATGTGAGGACAGATTTTCTGCATAAACTTTAATCAAAGCAATGCATCACAAGAGATGGAGATACAGATATGAGTATCTACCTTTCTTTTATTGATCTAAACACTAAGACGACTTGAAAAAATGTAAAAATGTCACTGTTCTTACTAATTTTTAAATTTGGTTTAGTTTTCCATAAATATATTTTATTAGTATGTAATGAATTTATGATTACTATTTTAAATGAATCAATAAGCAAATTTTTCATTGCTTAGTTTTGATGTCAAATATTAATAGAAATAATAACAATAGCTATAGCCCACATGAACAGAAGTTCCTTAGGACTCTTAATAACTTTTAAGATTATAAAGGGATATTGAGGCCAAAAATATAAGAATCACTACCTTTAGATAGTAAACTCATGACAGCTGACCAATATAGCTGGCAGCAAGAAGTGGAGTGGCTCAGTCTGAATAATCGGAACCAAACTGAACAAAATAAAGGAAGCCTAAGGAGTACTGTTCAAAACTCAAGGCCAGTGCTCACAATTCTGTAATGTCAGTATAAACATATCTGATCCTCTCATCCTGCTGGTTATACCCCTTCAATCCCCTCAGGTGACAAACAGCATCACTATGGCACCACTTCCAACCAGAGAGACCACAAATTTATAAAAAACCTTCCACCTCTTTCAGGGAAGCCAAAGGATATGCCAGAGTTCAGGGCTCTGTTTACATGGCGAGATGTCTCACTGTCTCTTGCTGGTAAAAGCACTGTGATTTTGCCAGTGCTGCCTGGAAAGCAGCGGAGTGGAAATCCCATGTGAAATAATATCAGAAGGTTTCTTTTCCAAAGCTGCAAGACCAAGAATGGAGTGGGAAATGGGAAAAGCACAAATGGAGGCAGCCATCTGAGGGGGTAATATTCAGAGCTGCTGCTGCTGCTCAGTCACTTGAGTCGTGTCCGACTCTGTGCGACCCCATAGACAGCAGCCCACCAGGCTTCCCCATCCCTGGTATTCTCCAGGCAAGAACACTGGAGTGGGTTGCCATTTCCCTCTCCAATGCCTGAAAGTCAAAAGTGAAAATGAAGTCGCTTAGTCGTGTCCGACTCTGTGCGACCCCACGGACTGCTGCCTACCAGGCTCCTCCGTCCATGGGATTTTCTAGGCAATAGTACTGGAGTGGGGTGCCATTGCCTTCTCCGAATATTCAGAGCACAGAGATATAAAATGTACCCTAAATTCAGTGATACTGTGTAGTGCTCTGTGTCATTAGATGATAACCGTCTAAAATACATTTTTGAACATGCCACTTATAACAGTTACCAAAACGAGTAAAGGCAATCCCTTTATTTTTATTCTATTTTCATTGTGTTTGTGCTTAGTCGCTCAGTCGTGTCCAACTCTCTGCGACCCCATGGACTGTACCCTGCCAGGCTTCTCTGTCCATAGGATTTTCCAGGCAAGAATACTGGAGTGGGTTGCCATTTCCTTCTTCAGAGGATCTTCCTGACCCAGGGATCGAACCCAGGTCTCCTGCACTGCAGGCAGATTCTTTACTATTTGAGCTACTAGGGAAGTCCACATTGTGTTTAGATGTACTATTTCTTGGCAAAATTTTAAAAAACTATAGCGGTCTCTCAAACCCAATTACTACTTCAGTTTCGTACATCTAAACACTGCTGCTGCTGCTGCTGCTAAGTTGCTTCAGTCGTGTCCAACTCTGTGCGACCCCATAGATGGCAGCCCATCAGGCTTCCCCGTCCCTGGGATTCTCCAGGCAAGAACACTGGAGTGGGTTGCCATTTAAACACTGGCCATGATGTTTGAGTGATTCTGCCATAAACTTAAGAAAATAATTCAGGTTTATTAAAGACCAAACCAATGTGTATTCTATTTGGCTGTCCTGTTTTTCAGTTCATGCATATCAACAGGTATGAGGTGAGTGTGAATTTATGGAAGCACAAGTCAAAACCTGGGATTTGTGTTGTAACTGTGTGGACTAATAGACTTGCTAAAACTTGTATGTACAGAAACTGACAACGCTTTTCTTTCTAGGCACATCTAGTAGTCCTGGACATTTTGATGAATCCACTTTCAACTTTTTTCAAAGATATTGCCAGCTTATGAAAAATTGTACTTTCCCTGCAAGTGAGTGAAAAGTAGGACTGCTTTCTTTAGAATAATGGTAGGTAGCTCATTGTAATAACCCAGAAACATGAGATAGAAAAAAGAAATATGATGAGATCATTTATCTGGTCATCTCCTGTTTTATACCCACATTCCTATAAAAATATCCTTAGCAGCATATTCTCACCTGGGTGTTAGTTTTCCCACAGGCTTTATTCTTCACCAGTACTTATGTTTTGTTTTAGATTATTTTGCTTTTGATTTTATCACTCCCTTTCCATGCTTACTTTCTGTAGATACTAGCTTCCAAGGCTGTTTTGGTTATCTGACCGTAAGTAGAATACTGTATTTTAGAATACAAAGAAACACAGTTCTTATTGTTTTACATCATGATTAAGAACAAAGAAACAAATTTCCATATCATTTAAATGTATATACTTTCAAAGGTATTAGGTTCCCCTAGATAAAGCATTCTTATTTTTATTCATATTAATTTCTAAAATAGAGACTAAAATATCTCAAAAAGCTTTCCAAGAATGTTATCTTTTACACTCCACTTAAGCATTCATTGCCAATGACAAAGCTCACAAAACTTATTGTATAAAAATAGACTGAGTGAATCAGATGTATGTATTAGAGCAATTATATATTATTTAGCAATTTAGCCCACATTTGTGTTTTATCTTTCTTGCTTTAACTCACTTGCCTGGATCAAAAACAATTAAATGTTCTAGAAATGTGAAAAGAGAGCATAGTGTTTGAATTGGTAGACTGTTACAATACTGCTCAAGTGATTCCTGATAAGTAGCATTTACTTACCTTCTACTTCTGGTTTGATTCTCCCCCAGTAATACTAGACATTAGCAAGACTTTCTTCTTTTCTTTATAAAAACCTTCTTTACATTCATGTTTTATTAGGTCATGTCAGTCTCCTTAAGTTCTAAGACGTTTTTGTATTCACTATCAAAACTTCACACATCACCAACACTTTCCCTTTCCTTAGCTGAAAAACCCAAGACAGGAGGATATGACATGTGATAACATGGCAACACGTAAGCTTCTGGCTACAGTTGGTTTCTGGAAGGGGCCCAGTTGTTTTCAAGGTATTAAAATGTTTTCTATCAGTTGTTATCAATTATTAAGCATCCCCACATTCAATCCAGGTTTTCAACTGGACTCTAAGAATAAAAATATGAATAATATGAATAAAATATATAGCCTCTTATCTCAAGATGCTCACCATCTAGTAAACAGAGACGCACTGAAGATATAATTCAATATACCTTGTGAACATCATGTATTCACTCACACACTGGGACCCTGCCAAGCCAGGCACTGTGATGGTCATGCTAGCGGGCAGGAACTCAGAGGAAAAGGTCTTGGCCCAAGAGGGTTTAGAGATGACTTCCTGGAAGAAATATCATTTTTTATGTTATACAGATTAAGATAGGGGCAAGGGCATTCTGGGTAAGTAAAGGGTATAGTCAAAAGAAGAGTAGTGAATATCATGGACAATGCAGAAATCTATGCTAGCTGCTCTTTCTAGAACATTAAATGCTAGGGTTAGAGAAATGACTGACTTGGCGTTCTGTTAAGGAGAAAGCGTTGGGTTGGAAATGATCAAAAAGTGCCCATCTTCTCAAGAGCCCCTTGACTAGAAGAGAGGAAAGACTGATGGCACTCTCTCAGCAAAGCATTACAAACTGCTTAGGCTAACTTATAAATACTGTGTAGAATTTGGGTAAGCGCTTCCTATCCTGTAGTACAGACAGAAAAAGTGCCAAGGAAATAAACAGGAAGGTTAGCTTGACCAAAAAATTGAATTTTTCAGACATACAGCATGTATATTCATACACACATACAAACACATACATTAGCATAGCACAGCAATTTATTTGTATTAGCTGAAAAACATTTACTCAATAAGTAATGTACCTAAAGCCACTACCCAGGTCATGATTACCCTGAAATTGAGTGAAAACAATTTAATCAGCTTAAACCAAATCTCCACTCACTTTAGTTCCTATCCACTTCCTAGCTCCTACAACTTCTAAGATCAGAGATCCTCTTACTATATGCTTCCATGGGGACGGTAAAGAGAAGACAGAGATGTATTATCTTTATATCACCTAGGTTATCCTATCCCTTCCTACCTGTCCTTCAAGGGACTGTCTGGAGAAAAATCTGTTCTGTGATGTGAACTGCATACAAACTATTCACCGTTGACCACATCCGCTGGGTAAGACTTGCCGATCCCAAGGAATGTACAGACGCAGGTTCCAAAACACAAGCTGACTGATCATTCTGGCTGTCTAAATTGGGAACTAATTAAATGTTTTAACTGGAAGTCTCTCCTCACTTCAGCAGAACAGAGTCATTTTGAAGCAAACATTTCAATGAAACAGTTCTTTGGGAGAATCCAGTTCAACTACAAGAAACAACTGCTTCTGGTTGGCAGCACAGTCTATTCCTACTTGATCCCTCCTCCCCTCTCCAATGCATACACACAGGCCAAAGGCTACACTTATGCAAGAACTGTAACTGCACAGAAAAGATGACATTATATCTCATAGATGTCAAAGTCATCAGACAGTTTGTTCTTACCTAGGATTTCAATCCAGTCCACTGGGGCTGATAAGAGATATAAATCATGCGCATAAAGGAGTTTTCAGAATAGCACTTAAACATGTTGGGGATTGTTTAAATGTAGTGAGAGTGGGAGGTTAAGTTATTCATTTCCATTAGCAATTAGATGTTGGCTGAAGCATTTCTCCTGCTTGGCAATCCCTGACAGAGCTTTAATGTCCCAAGGCAGCAGAACTCTAATTCTCCCCCAGTAAGGAGTCTCTATGAACTTTGCAGACCAAGCTTCTGTAGAGGGGCAGCTAGAATTAGATCAACCTATGTGGATCACTGGAGAAAGCAATGGCAACCCACTCGAGTACTCTTGCCTGGAAAATCCTATGGAAGGAGGAGCCTGGTAGGCTGCAGTCCATGGGGTCGCTAAGAGTCGGACACGACTGAGCGACTTCACTTTCACTTTTCACTTTCATGCACTGGAGAAGGAAATGGCAACCCACTTCAGTGTTCTTGCCTGGAGAATCCCAGGGACGGGGGAGACTGGTGGGCTGCCGTCTATGGGGTCGCACAGAGTCGGACACGACTGAAGCGACTTAGCAGCAGCAGCAGCAGTATTGTGGATCACAGTGCTTCCCAGGTGGCGCTAGTGGTGAAGATCCCACCTGCCAATGCAAGAGACTTAAGAGATGCAAGTTCAATCCCTGGGTCAGGAAGATCCCTTGTAGGAGGGCAAGGCAACCCACTTAGTATTCTGCCTAGAGAATCCCATGGACAGAGGAGCCTGGCAGACTACAGTCCATAGGGTCACAAAGAGTTGGACCCGACTGAAGCAACTTAGCATATGTGGATCAAGAAGGGAGTCCAAACAGAAACCCTGAAGGGCCAGAAAGAGGAAGTTGCTAAGTGTCTCAAGTAAGAAGTTTCCTCTTGAAAAAGTAGCCGAAGATACTTTAGAAAATCAAGAGCCTTTAACACAAGAAAGTCTCATGTATTACTACTGGATATCATCACTCAATTGTTCTGGATGTAAAAATTAGTGTCAAACATGAAAACGACCCTAGCAAATACACAAATAAAACTTCAAGTTGTTTAGCAGCCACTCTTGCACAGGAATTGTCTAGTTTGGAGATTGCCATTAATGCTGAGTGGCCTGAATACTTAATATGAGTCAGAAAATATGCAAAGTGATGGTTCACAGTTATGAAAAAGACACATGAAATACAGAAGACACATAAAAGAATAACTGATATAGTCAGGTAAGTTCCAAGACAGAGACAAGCACAGAGTAGCATATAAGCCATCCTAAGAATAGGGGTTACAGAAAACCAAGAAAAAAATTAGACAATAGAAATAGATCATCCAGATAAAACAGGAGTTTATATGAAAATATAAAGGGCCAAGAATAGCCAGAATATTCTTGGAAAAATACACCAGAAGATTTATCAGATATTGTGGCATATAATAAAGTAATAAAGTGTAATGATAGATAAATAGAGCAATGAAATAGACCACAGGGTCCAGGAATAAACACACATATATGGTCACTATGCTTTGATAAAGGTGGCACTGCCAAGCTGAAGGCAATGTAACATCTCAATAAATGGTGCTGGGTCATTTGGATATACATATGGAAAAAGAAAATAAAATTTGACCCCTACCTCACATCACACACAAAGATCAATTTTAGGTATATTGTAGAGCTAAATATGAAAAGTAAAATACTAAGTCTTTCAGAAAAAAACATAAAAAAGTATCTTCATGATTTTGGACAGGCAAAGATTTCTTAAGTAGGAGTCATAAGGCACTAGTTTTAAACAGTTGATAAATTGACTTTTATTAAAATTAGAAGTTTCTGTTCATCAAAAGACTATGAAGAGAATGCAAAGGCAAATATATGTGTATCTGCATCTATATCAATGTCTGTCTAGCTATCTATCCCACAAAAAAATCTGTGACCTGTGATTTCACCACTAGATTTCTATTTTCTCAACAGAAATGTATAATGTTATTCCCCGAACAAATGTTCAGAGCATCATTATTTGTAATAACCACAGACAGATACTGTGCAGAATACTCACAAACAGTAGAATGGATAAGTAAAGTGAGAGAGATACATTCACATAATGGAATGCTTTTCTAGTAGTCATGTATGGATGTGAGAGCTGGAGCATAAAGAAGGCTGAGCATCGAAGAACTGATGCTTCCAAACTGTGGTGCTGGAGAAGACTGTCAAGAGTTCCTTAGACAGCAGTGAGATCAAACAAGTCAATCCTAAAGGAAATCAACCCTGAATATTCACTGGAAGGACTAAGGCTGAAGCTGAAGCTCCAATACTTTGGACACGTTTGGCCACCAAGAGTCAACTTATTGGAAAAGACATTGATGCTTGGAAAGATTGAGGTCGGGGAGATGAGATGGTTGGATGGCATCACCGACTCAATGGACAAGAGTTTGAGCAAACTTCAGGAGATAGTAAAGGACAGGGAAGGTTGGCGTGCTGCAGTTCATGGGGTTGCAAAGAGTCAGACATAGTTTAGTGACTGAGCAACAATGAACAAATGGAATACTGCACAGTGATGAGAAGGAGTGTTCCATAACTACATGCAAACTTACCGATGAATTTCATAAACAAGAACATTCCACATGATGTCATTTTCACAAGATATAAAAGTAGGAAAAAACTAATACACGTTGCTAGTGATCATAATAGTAATTACCTTTGGTGGTAAGTAGTGACTAGAAGGTGGCAAAAAGTGGAACTCTTATGGGTGCTGATGATATTCTGCTTTTTATTCTAGTAGGGGTTATATTTATCTATTCAGTTGATGAAAATTACTTTTCTGTACACAAGTGCACCATTCTATATATTCTGTATATTTGATTCAACATAAAGGCTAAAATGAGTCAGATAGGTAACATAAATGAGAGAATTGGGTTTGGTTTAAGTAAAGGATGTTTTGGTCTTAATATCTTCTTAAATTGTCTTCTTTTGACATACATACTTGCATATTATACACCTGAGAATATTCTTTACTTTTAAAAATTTGAATGTGCTGTTGGTATACCCAACAGCATTGCCTAATCAAACTAGTATAATGTTAAGTCAGACATGGAATTACTGTATAACTCCATGTTTATAAAGCACAAAAACAGGCAAAACTAATCTATGGTATTAAAATCAGGTGAGAGATAATTTTTAGGATGCTGTTAATGTTTTATTGGTTGACTGGTAATCACATGTGTTTATTTTGTGATAACTCATTAAGCTATACACTTAGGGTTTGTGCACTTTTTAGCATACTAAAAGTGTATACATCCATAGATTTCATACATCCATAGAAATTATATTAAAACACAAAAATGTAGAATATATCCTGTAAGAGAGTTGATAAAGGATATAACATCACTAGTTAGAACTGAGGGGGAAAAAAGTATGAAACTGGCAGAAAATAAAGGAAAAAGATCTGACCTACCAGAAAGAATACTGCTGCTCTCATACACCGTGTCTGTCAAGCATCACCCACTGATACTCAACCAAGTAGATGATGATAAAATTTGGTCCCATTGGGGCTTCCCAGATGGCACTAGTGGTAAACAATTCACTTGCCAACAAAGAAGATGTAAGAGACACGGGTTTGATCCTTGGGTTGGGAAGATCCCCTGGAGAAGGGCAAGGCAACCCATTTCTGTTTTTTTTTTTTTTGTCTGGAGAATCCCATGGACAGAGGAGACTGGTGGGATACAGTTCATGGGGTCGCACAGAGTCAGACACAACTGAAGCAACTTAGCACACACCATGAAAGTGAAAGTGAAGTCACTCAGTTGTGTCCGACTCTTTGCAACCCCATGAACTGTAGCCTACCAGGACCCTCAGTCCATGGGATTTTCCAGGCAAGAGTACTGGAGTGGGTTGCCATTTCCTTCTCCAGGGGATCTTCCCGACCCAGGGATCGAACCCGGGTCTTCTGCATTGCAGGCAGACGCTTCACTGTCTGAGCCTCCAGGGAAGTCAGCACACACCATAGTTGCAGAATATCAGCACAGCGCATTTTTCTGAAGGAAATTTCTGAGCCTCAATGAACCGTCTTTGGGAAAGGTGCACAGGATAACCTCAAACTTTAACTTGTAGGATTTTTGATTTTTCCCAATTATTTGCAGTCTGTTTTGAAACACTAAGAAAACAGTTTGTACCCTAAGGATTTTGCTTTCAAGCTAATGTTCCATCTGCAGAATTAACTATATATATATATACACCAAAGTTACCAAAACACACTAGACATTTTGGCATACAACTGTAGTGTAGAATTCCAAAGTATTACATATTTCTGCCTGGTTTGGCTAATTTTTATCCTTTTTTTTCCCTATATGATTGTTTTTTTCCTTGTTATTTGTTTGCTGTTAACCTTTGAGGGGCTCCGGTAACTCGCCTCCAAATAGGCATCTCCAGCATGGATTGTGACTTTTGAGTTCAGTATATGCTGCTCCTATTCTTCAGTAGTCCCCAGTGTGGCTGAATCTTTTGGAACCATGCTTCATATAATCACAAATAACTTTGGCACTTTACCTGCTTGTGTGTGGTCTCCTTCAAAATGTGACAGCTGCTTAGCGTTATCACCAGCTAAACTCCTTATATTTTCACCCTAGAAGTCAGGGCAAAGATACGGTCAGGGACAATGCACTCTTTGCAGCCCCAGGTGAAGAGTGGAGATTCCCTTATGTAATTTTTAAAAAAAATATTTATCTGGCTGTGCCGGGTTTTAGTTGTGGCATGTGGGATCTAGTTCCCTGAATAGGGATCGAACCTGGGCCCCCTGCATTAGGAGCATGGAGTCTTAGCCACTGGACCACCAGGGAAGTCCCTGTAATTATTTTTTTTAATGTATCAATTGTAAGTCCTTTTGATAAACCCATTGCCTTAAGCCTTCCTTGAAGTGGGGTAAATCAAGCAGTTGCACAGTTCCCTGCTGTGGACAAGGTTCTTGGGCCACTGGTTGTCAGTTTCTGACTATCCTTTCCTGGAAGAAGGGAGCCCAAGTAGGGGCCAGAACCAGAATATCAGGAAGCATGAGTCATGTCCTGGAGGGGGGTCAGAGGCTGAAGCTGGGGTGGCACATGTGAAAAACATCATTGACCCAAGTGACAGGACAAAGCTGAGATAGGGAGATCTATCATGAAACAGGGAAATTGGAAATGAAGAAGAGGGACACAGACAAACTGAACGTGATCTCAATTGTTAATAAACTTGTTGTGAGTTAGGATCACGGAGGCTTAGGAAAACACTGACATAAAGTTCTCATCAAGACACACCAAATGAGAATCTTCCGAACAGGACCCAAGCATCTCTCTCTCTTTTTTGTAGCCCCCCACATATTTCTGGTTTCTGGTGGCTATGGAGCTGCATAGGAAACCACTGCTCTGGAGAAATTTGGAAAGAGAAACGGGGTTTTCTCTAGCTTTCTACAAAACTCCAGCATAGATTCACTCAGGGATACTAGGGTTGTTTAAAAGGGGCCAAAGTGAGGTGAAACAGTGGGTTAGTAATTCAGGAAAGGGCCATCAAGGGAGAGTATTTGCTTCACAAATAAGAAGGGAAGCTAGTTTAGTGTCAACCTCCTGTCATAGGAATGAATTGAGAATGTTGCTTGTCTTTTTAAAAACGATGGGAACCTTCTTAGCACAGTTTTTCTTTCCAATGGAAAAGATGCTTCGGATGAAACATTTAGGAAGCAAAAGGGAATGACAATACACATTCTGACCATTAGCTGAATACTTGGTTCTCTTTGGTTACTGTCCCAGAGGGTAGTACTTGCATATTCAAGCTCAGAAGGAGGAGAATGAACTAGTGTCAGGGGCGGCTGGACTTGGATTGACCTCTGTGGATGTACCAAGGAAGTCCCGTGGGGAATTCTGAAGACCAAAAAAGGTGTAAGATACTAAGTCTCTTATTCGGGAGCAGAATAAAGCATTAAGACCTGGTTACCTAGCAATGTGTGCTCGGTAAATCTCAAACATTTCTTGGGTTGACAATACAACACAAAGTGCCTGAACCAGAATACTGGGCTTGTTCAAAGAGTGTGCTGTGTCCTTGGCTCTCCCTCCTCCAAGGCTGGCACTGTGTCTGTACTATTGTCTGCTTCACACTAACCAGAACTGAGGGACCTGAGGTAAGCCATTGCCCGAACTGTTTCCTCAGCTCCTGAGGAATGTTTACTGAGGTGTGGTGTTTTTTCAAAGCCTTTAATAAGAAGTACGCCATGTCCTCCGTACCTCTATTTTGCTGAATATGTGGAGAGGACACACTGTTTCTGCTTCTTTGCCAGCATTCCAAAACATTCTTGTCGCTGTGAATTCCATGGCATCCTCTGAGAGGGGACAGTGTGACCAAGGCTCTATGCTGCAATATTGTGTACAGGCTTTCCACATAATAGAAGTTTGACTCTATAGACATCTGAAAACATCAAAGTTATAAAACTGAAATCTTGTAAAAGGTAATGTGGTTGAGAATAAGAGTACAATTTTTGTTTGCCTTCAAGACTCTAGGAAAGAGCAAAAAAAAAGTTTTATTTAATACCCTCTTTGTGACATTTTGAGCCATCCTGAAACTCATTAAAATAATTTAGTCAGGCCACAGAATACTGAATCTGAAAGCAAGCTTTAGGTTTAATGATATAAATGTGTGTTTTCCTGATGCAAGTACTGAAACTTTCCTGATTTTACTACTGAGCATCACCCTCTTTGACACAGAAAATGTTCTCTCCTTGCAAAACAACATCTGGTGATCTGTTTCCCTTTATTTTCCACTGAATAAAACAATATGGAAATACATTTCACCTGGATGACAACAAGTAGAATATGAGACAGAGCAGAGGAGAAAAACCACTTCATTTTAGTCTCTGTAAGTTGAAAGATGGAGGTTTACAAAGAATTCACAGGCAGTTTCTCAATGAACTTAAGAACAGTTTGCAGATTCTACTAAAATGCTCACCAACCTTGAAGGTGATGAGAAATTCTAAACTCTGAACTGAGGATGCCCAATGTTTTAAAAAGGACTAGTTTGCATGAGATTTTGGATTTCTTTTCAGAGCATCCCCCAGTTACATTCATGCATCATTTTCCAAAATAGGGCAGTATGGTGCATGATGATTTAGATGTTAGTAAGGATTATTGCTGGAGAAACATGTAGGGAAACTTGTATACACACAGTGTCTGTAGGACCTACTACAGTCAGCGGTTTGGAGGTATCATCATCCAGACATCATCCACTATCTTCTAAGAAAAAAAGGCAGAACCTTAATTTCTGAAAGGAACAATCCAATAGGTATTCTGGACAACACTGTTTCAGAAAATGGGCACTTAATAGCAAATAACAGAAACTGTCTTAAAATAAAAGTACAGTAACTTTAGATCTTAAATATCAAATACGAAATCAAAGAGAATCATCTGTAAAGAAAAGTACTTGAATTTCTCAAAAATTAGAGAATTAGCAGACATAGAAAAATTCAAGAAGTTATTGTATTGTAAAAGAAAACAAACACATATTTATTAAAAAGGCAAAACATTCTAAATGGGTCTAGGAGAAAAAACATTCTAAATGGGTCTCTTTTCTTTTTAGAAAAGAGTTTTAAAATATACTCTATTAAATTAGCATCATCAAGGACATTTCATCCATTAGTCATTAGAGCCCAGTGCCAATGGACTGTAAGATTTTTAAAGTCTACAAAAATAATTGAAACCTGGGGAAAAAAAAGTATTGACTCCAAACTACAGAATGAAAGCTGAAAAATGGAAATTAATAAATACTTAATTAAATGTCTATAAAAAATAACATTACATCAACTAGTCAACTTTAACTCTACTCTTATAATTGCAGTATAAATTATATTTACTGTGGGATATGGGTGGATTTTAATTTGTTTGATATATTATACACACAAGGCAGCCAAAAGTAAGACTACCAGGCCCTCAAAACAGCTCTAAATAACATCAACATGATCAAAATGGTAATCTGTTTTGCTAAAGGCATTGAAAGTTAAACAAGGGAAAATGGGAGAAATAGGAATGGCAGTGTTAAGTACTAAAAGAGTGGGCCTGGGAATCATGCCACCCTCCCAAGAACAAGCAATGCTGACTAAAATCCTCACCTCCGTTCTTACTAATTAAGGCTCTGCCTCTTAGTAGGATTTTTGTTGTTGCTGTTGTTTTCTCAGTGATGGAGGGAGCTGTTTTTAAAGTTCTCCTTGAAAAAAGTAAACAGGCCACTTACACCTCATTGTGTACTCTACTCAGAGAAGTTAAACAACCTACTAGATGCTGTTCCCTGGGGGGTGATATCTAATGAGAATGCTGGTGGGGGAGGGGTGGGGATGAATTTTAAAGGTGAAGGGAGACTGGGTCCTAAGCATGGCAGGTCTGGCTGAGATGTACGATTAGTGATGTCTGGGATATACTGATAATACACTCGGTGGGGCAATTAAGTTTGATACTAATCCTGGATTTTGATATCCTCACCTGCTCTTTCTCACTGAAGAAAAATGATCCACTTTTTAGCATCCTTTAACCAACCAACAAATACAGTAACACATCAGTGGATACTCAAGCAATATAATCTACATTCAATGGACATAATGGAGAAAAACCAAGTGAAAGTGAAAGTTGCTCAGTCGTGTCCAACTCATTGGGACCCCATGGACTGTCCATGGAGAAAACCAAAGTAATATACTTTTCTTAAAAAGTGCTTCTTTAAAGCCTTTGTGAAATCTCTTTCTTTCTCTCCCTCTCTCCCCAAACCCCCAACATAAACACACACACACACACACACACACAGATATTATGTCAAAAATGATGTACTGTTAATTGTCACATCGAGAGCTATAAATCTAACCTGGGAAAACTAGGATTGGGTTTCAGAGGCAATTTAAATTTAGTTTTCATTTTACGTGTTTAAAAGGCTGATTACTTGGTGAAACTCTTTCCTATTACCCTAAAGTTTTTAGAAGTAGCTCTTTAATTAAACTTTACTTTAAAAAAAACCCCAAAAATCATAAAAACCAAGAAAACTCTCAAACAACTGGTCCCTGTTATTTCTCTTAGATGAATGAAGCCATATCATTTTCACTGATAGAATATAGAAAAAATAGCTTTCTTTGCACATGGTTTTTGAAATTGTACTTAATTTTAAATGAAATGAGTACCTATCTGTTATAAACTATTAAAATAGTACAGAAAGGAAAAGAAAAAGGAAGTTTCCCTGACTCCATTTCCTTATCCTTTCTTATCCCAACCCCTGGATGTACACACTCATTTCCTCTGTTCCATACACTTATTCTCCATTGTAAAGGTGACACAACAGATATCTGCTTCTGCTAAAATGGCAATATAGCCAGATCCTGAATAAATCAGAACAATTTTCTCTTATGCCCTACAATTTTCCCCTGAGTTGGGTTTTCTTAGGATGCTGAAGTACATCCTTTAGTAGGTGGTATTTTTCTGTATATAATGTAACTGTCTCTTTTGCCTTTGCAGTTGGGAGTCTACCCCACATGAATACTCAGATCTGTACAAAAGACATGTACAAGATTAATGCAGCATTGCTTGAAACACTGAAAATTTTTCCCATCAATAGAGACAAGGTTCCCTAAGCAGTCATTAAAAGGGTAAGATAAACTTGTATGTGCTGTCATAGAAATATATTTTATATTGTGACAAATACAAACACAAAACCCCATTAAGTACCAAAAGCAAATGACTGTGTATAGTGATTATACACATACATGAAACACAGACACATACATGCAAAATGAACCTATTTTATTACTGTTACTCCCAAACTTTGGTATGCATTTACTTACACACACACACACACACACACACACATGCCATATAAATATAACATATCCTATTAAATGAATGCCAGGGAATGATGTAAAGGTGCCTAATCTTAATGCTCAATAACCTCAGATATGTAGATAATACTGCCTTTATAGCAGAAAGCGAAGAGGAACTAAAGAGCCACTTGAGGAAAGTGAAAGAGGAGAGTGAAAAAGTTGCCTTAAAACTCAGCATTCAGAAAACGAAGATCATGGCATCCGGTCCCATCACTTCATGGGAAATAGATGGGGAAACAGTGGAAACAGCGACAGACCTTATTTTCTTGGGCTCCAAAATCACTGTGGATGATGACTTCAGCCATGAAATTAAAAGACGCTTGCTCCTTGGAAGAAAAGCTATGACCAAATTAGACAGCATATTAAAAAGCAGAGACATTACTTTGCTGACAAAGGTCCATCTAGTCAAAGTTATGGTTTTTCCAATAGTCATGTATGAATGTGAGAGTTGGACCATAAAGAAAGCTGAGTACCGAAGAATTGATGCTTTTGAACTGTGGTGTTGGAGAAGACTCTTGAGAGTCCCTTGGACTGCAAGGAGATCAAACCAGTCAATCCTAAAGGAAATTAACCCTGCATATTCATTGGAAAGACTGAAGCTAAAGCTCCAATACTTTGGCCACCTGATGCGAAGAGCCAACTCATTAGAAAAGACCCTGATGCTAGGAAAAATTGAAAGTAGGAGGAGAAGGTGATGATGGAAGATGAGATGATTGGACAGGATCACCAACTCAATGGACATGAGTTTGCACAAGCTCCTGGAGATGGTGATGGACAAGGAAGTCTGGCCTGCTGCAGTCCATGGGGTCGCAAAGAGTTGGACACGACTGAGCAACTGAACAACAACAATCTTAAAGCTAGAAACAGTTGTTTTATATACATTTCTCCTTTTAATGAACCTAAAAGAATGGCTCTGTTTTATCCTGTGCAAGTCATGTGGGCAGGGATTTCTGCCCCTTTTATTCACTGCTAATCTCTGTTCTTGGAAGATGATGAGCTCTTGACAAAAATGCATTTAGTGAAGGAACAATTCTACCTGTTCCATTTTGGGAAAACTACATACAATAAATGATTGATTGATTAGTCTGAAAGAAAAAAGGGGAAAGAAATAGGAAAATAGAACTCTATTTATTTAAAAAAATCTATAAAAAGAAATAGGTGGTCAGAGTGGTGATGAGAAGGGGGGCCATCCTCCAGGGAGAGGACCAGGAGGGGAAACCCAAGGTGGGGAGACTATTTAGGAGAGGAAAGCAGAGAGCTGACCTGTACCACCTCTTCTCATAGGGGAGACTCACACTTAATGGGTTCAATGTTCACACTTTTCCAAATATAAGAATATTATGAAAAGGATGCAGCAATGTATTGGTGAAAAAATTCAGAAAGACATTGGCACTACAGAACAATTTCAATACTGGGAGGGGGTGAAAAGTGTCCCAAGGAACAATGGTTTATATTTGCTTGAATATGGCATTTGGTTCTAACCCAAATCATACATTCTCTTTCCTCTTGTGATACTAGATGACTTTCTCCAGTTTTTGAATGAGGAACTCATACTTACCATTGAAGGAGTTAAAGCCTAAGTTGGTTTAATTTAAAATATATTTAAAGGGACAGACACTGTTAGGAATGAAACTCACCATAATGCGTTTCTATTTTCTATGATAGCTATTGATTTAAAGTTTAATCTGTTATTTATAAAATAGATTGGATTGTTTATCCTTTATGAAGCCCTTAGTTCCTTGTAGATCACTCTCTCCCATGACTAATTAAACTTACTAATACAGTAGAAATCTGTACATGTGTGATCTCTTAGATCTCCTTAGGTTACCTATTTCACAATTATTTACCTTAATTAAAAAAAAATCATGAATTTTAGTCCTCATAAGATCAAAGGTACAAGGCTTATGCAATCAAATATTCTCACAAAGATAAATCCTCTTGAAGAATAAAAGCTTATGCTTTGTAAAGGTAGATACATTCAAGTTATATTTAGCTATTTAGACATATAAAAACTAAAGAAGTAATATATTAGACTTGGAAATGCGAGTCTCTATGACTCACCTAACTATATGTTCCATTTCCCCAGGACAGTTCCTCCTTACTCCTGTTGTCTTAGTGTAAGTGTTAATAGGGTATTCGAATCTATCTATGTTTGAAAATGTTATGTGGTTACCCTATATTACAGGAAAAAATGGTTGACCTTATATCAAATTCGTCTTTATTCTCTTCTACTTCATATCATATATTTCTTTTCAGATACCAAAATTACAGGATATTGATTGGATAATGATTGAAAGAATAATGATATCTGAACTTCCCCAGGATTTGGAGGAACACACAATTTAAGCTGAACTACAACAGGGTCCCAATCATGGCATGGCAAAAATTCAGAACTATTTTAGGTTGTGTTTTGTAGAAAGAGAGTTACTTGCTATTTGGATTCCTTATTGAAATGATATAGTCTGTGCTTCTCCCTGCCTCTCCTCCACCCAGCTCCCCAGTTCACTTGATTGGGATAAACAGCATTATAACAAGGAAACTCCTGGTCTACCCCCCTGCAAATCACAACAGATAAACTAAAATTCCAATGCAGTGAAGTAATTGGGGCTTTTTATTGAGATAGCATTTAACCTGCACAACAAAATTAATTCAATACTCTGATAAATTTGGAGTCTAAACAACTTTAGTCCTATGCAGCTTTCTGAGCTTTCTTATCACTTTGCCATTACTTATTCTGTCATTAAATGAGCTCACTTCTCTACTATTCTTAAGAAGCCATTGACATTCCAGGATTTGTTTTTCTACTTTATAATCACTTTCCAACTCCAATTTTTTATTTGGATGCTAAGTTAACTGACTGACATGCTTAAATTAAGTTGTAGGCATGTGTATTAAAGGCAAGAAAGACGTTAATGAAATTGAAATGCACCATAAAAGGTGGCTCTGTGTTTTTAAGAAATGGTAGTAGTGGCAGGGGTTGTTATGCTTTTTGTCTTGCTCTAAGCTACTGTCTGGAGAAGGCAATGGCAACCCACTCCAGTACTCTTGCCTGGAAAATCTAATGGACAGAGGAGTCTGCTAGGCTGCAGTCCCTGGGGTCACTAGGAGTTGGACACGACTGAGCGACTTCACTTTCACTTTTCACTTTCATGCATTAGAGAAGGAAATGGCAACCCACTCCAGTGTTCTTGCCTGGAGAATCCCAGGGACGGGGGAGCCTGGTGGGCTGCTGTCTATGGGGTCACACAGAGTCAAACACGACTAAAGCAACTTAGTAGCAGCAGGAGCAAGCTACTGTTGGAGCTCAGAGGTGATATGGTGTGTTAGAAAGCAACTTCTTCCTTTTCATAAACATTCAGGAAGCAGTTGACATTCTGTACAAACATTTAAAACTAAACATTCTTTTGAGTTAAAATGACATTATTGTACTAATATCCTTTAGAATGTTTATTTTGGGATTTTAAATTCCAAATCATAAGTAGTTTAAAAATCATTGACTCCTACTTTATTTCCCTTTCCAAATATGTTCTGCATTTTATTTAATTTCTAAGTGTCTTCACATATAATTCTAACTTCAAATAGACTTAAGCCTCCCCCTGCCCATGTTTTCATTGGCTACTGGGAGTATCTTGTCAATGTAGTCTTGGTAGGGTCATGTTTGATACTTGTACTTCTACAGCAAGCCTGGCTGTTGGTCATCTATGTCTGAGCTTTTCCTCGTGTATCTCTTTGCCTCTGGCCTCTTTCCTAGATTTATGCCAAACTTCCAGGTTTAACATGTGATGGCATTTTTTTTAAATGAAAGAATAATTGCTTTACAGAATTTTGTTGTCTTCTGTCAAATCTCAACATGAATCAGACATCAGATCAGATCACATCAGTCGCTCAGTCATGTCCGACTCTTTGCAACCCCGTGAATCGCAGCACGCCAGGCCTCCCTGTCCATCACCAACTCCTGGAGTTCACTCAGACTCAAGTCCATCGAGTCAGTGATACCATCCAGCCATCTCATCCTCTGTCGTCCCCTTCTCCTCCTGCCCCCAATCCCTCCCAGCATCAGGGTTTTTTCCAATGAGTCAACTCTTCACATGAGGTGGCCAAAGTACTGGAGTTTCAGCTTTAGCATCATTCCTTCCAAAGAAATCCCAGGGCTGATCTCCTTCAGAATGGACTGGTTGGATCTCCTTGCAGTCCAAGGGACTCTCAAGAGTCTTCTCCAACACCACAGTTCAAAAGATCAATTCTTCGGCACTCAGCCTTCTTCACAGTCCAACTGTCACATCCATACATGACCACAGGAAAAACCATAGACTTGACTAGATGAACCTTTGTTGGCAAAGTAATGTCTCTGCTTTTGAATATGCTATCTATGTTGGTCATAACTTTCCTTCCAAGGAGTAAGCATCTTTTAATTTCATGGCTGCAGTCACCATCTGCAGTGATTTTGGAGCCCAAAAAATAAAGTCTGACACTGTTTCCACTGTTTCCCCACCTATTTCCGATGAAGTGGTGGGACCGGATGCCATGACCTTCGTTTTCTGAATGTTGAGCTTTAAGCCAACTTCTTCACTCTCCACTTTCACTTTCCTCAAGAGGCTTTTGAGTTCCTCTTCACTTTATGCCATAAGGGTGGTGTCATCTGCATATCTGAGGTTATTGATATTTCTCCCGGCAATCTTGATTCCAGCTTGTGCTTCTTCCAGTCCAGTGTTTCTCATGATGTACTCTGCATAGAAGTTAAATAAACAGGTGACAATATACAGCCTTGATGAACTCCTTTTCCTATTTGGAACCAGTCTGTTGTTCCATGTCCAGTTCTAACTGTTGCTTCCTGACCTGCATACAAATTTCTCAAGAGGCAGATCAGGTGGTCTGGTATTCCCATCTCTTTCAGAATTGTCCACAGTTGATTGTGATCCACACAGTCAAAGGCTTTGGCATAGTCAATAAAGCAGAAATAGATGTTTTTCTGGAACTCTCTTGCTTTTTCCATGATCCAGCGGATGTTGGCAATTTGATCTCTGGTTGCTCTGCCTTTTCTAAAACCAGCTTGAACATCAGGAAGTTCACGGTTCACATATTGCTGAAGCCTGGCTTGGAGAATTTTGAGCATTACTTTACTAGCGTGTGAAATGAGTGCAATTGTGCGGTAGTTTGAGCATTCTTTGGCATTGCCTTTCTTTGGGATTGGAATGAAAACTGACCTTTTCCAGTCCTGTGGCCACTGCTGAGTTTTCCAAATTTGCTGACATACTGAGTGCAGCACTTTCACAGCATCATCTTTCAGGATTTGGAATAGCTCATCTGGAATTCCATCACCTCCACTAGCTTTGTTCATAGTGATGCTTTCTAAGGCCCACTTGACTTCACATTCCAGGATGTCTGGCTCTAGGTCAGTGATCACACCATTATGATTATCTGGGTCATGAAGATCTTTTTTGTACAGTTCTTCTGTGTATTCTTGCCATCTCTTCTTAATTTCTTCTGCTTCTGTTAGGTCCATACCATTTCTGTCCTTTATCGAGCTCATCTTTGCATGAAATGTTCTTTTGGTATCTCTGATTTTCTTGAAGAGATCCCTAGTCTTTCCCATTCTGTTGTTTTCCTCTATTTCTTTGCATTGATCGCTGAAGAAGGCTTTCTTATCTCTTCTTGCTATTCTTTGGAACTCTGCATTCAGATGTTTATATCTTTCCTTTTCTCCTTTGCTTTTTGCTTCTCTTCTTTTCACAGCTATTTGTAAGGCCTCCCCAGACAGCCATTTTGCTTTTTTGCATTTCTTTTCCATGGGCATGGTCTTGATCCCTGTCTCCTGTACAATGTCACGAACCTCATTCCATAGTTCATCAGGCACTCTATCTATCAGATCTAGGCCCTTAAATCTATTTCTCACTTCCACTGTATAATCGTAAGGGATTTGATTTAGGTCATACCTGAATGGTCTAGTGGTTTTCCCTACTTTCTTCAATTTAAGTCTGAATTTGGCAATAAGGAGTTCATGGTCTGAGTCACAGTCAGCTCCTGGTCTTGTTTTTGCTGACTGTATAGAGCTTCTCCATCTTTGGCTACAAAGAATATAATCAATCTGATTTTGGTGTTGACCATCTGGTGATGTCCATGTATAGAGTCTTCTCTTGTGTTGTTGGAAGAGGGTGTTTGTTATGACCAGTGCATTTTCTTGGCAAAACTCTATTAGTCTTTGCCCTGCTTCATTCTGTATTCCAAGGCCAAATTTGCCTGTTACTTCAGGTGTTTCTTGACTTCCTACTTATGCATTCCAGTCCCCTATAAGGTATACATATATCCCCTTCTTCTTAAACCTCCCTCCCATCTCCCTCCCATCTCAGACCTCTAGGTTGATACAGAACCCCTGTTTGAGTTTCCTGAGCCATACAGCAAATTCCTGTTGGCTATCTATTCTACTATCTATTCTTTCCTGTTACTCTTTTGCACTTAACTTTGCATATTTCTGGAAAGAGGTGAATTTGTCCAAGGAAAAAATATTCCATAGTTCATGGGAAAAATAGTTGTCTGTAGTATTGATATAAAGTCACTTTCTCATATGATCATGGTTTAAAGGATTATATTGGTTAAATATGTATTGGTTAGATGTGTAAATGCTCATATCATTAGTACACATTAAATGACTTTATACATAGTTTCCAGGGGTGTGTTAAGAGTGGCTTGTGAAGCAACTGGAAACAAATGGTGGCACAGAGACTATTCAGAGAAGACTTGGTGATAAGGGTCTCTCATAAAGAGAGTGAGGGAGAGAGACTGTGTAACAGTTATTGTTATAGATTCACTGTATGGAAAAATATTTTCCAGAATTATAAATTAATTAACAGCTTAGAATTCTTTCTTTTTTCATCCTTATGAACTATATAGTGAAGGACTTCAATGCATTTTGCGCAGCTTTCATTTCTTTAAAATTGCTGCTTTGTAAAAAAATATTGTAAAGTAAAAAAAATAAAAAGAAAATAAAAGCAGAGACATAAAAATTCTCTCGTTTTCACATTTTCTTGGGGAACTCAATTACTGATCAGTAGAGTTTCACCCAAGAAATAGCAATAGTTGGACATTTCTGAATTTTTCCATATTGCTTTTTTATTGTTATATTTATACTTGATTTTGAAGGATTGCTTATGTTTGTGTCACTGCAAGAAATCAGTCCCCAGTCATTGTGTGACACATAATGATACTTATTGTACAACAAAGAATGAGTTTTTACCAACTGTAAACCCCTAGAGTTAGGTGTCTCCCTCCTAATCCATTCATCTATACCATGGCCTTTTCTCTTCACATTCAGCAGATACATAAGGTTATTTGACTTTAGTGATTTCAGTTTCTTACAGTATGAAATGATGAAGGTTAATAAAAGGAGAGATTACATTTTTTAAAAAAATAAATAATAAAGAACAGGAAAGCAAAGTGAAAAGAAACAGTAGTTCTAATTTATTTCTCTGTGAGACTCTCAAGTCTCCTTAGTGTTTTCCTGTTTTGGCTCTTCAAATCCAATCTAAGCTAAAATGAAGAGGTATGGAAGATGCTATTACACATACGCACAGTTCCCAAAGACCCCAGTAGGGTAAAGACCAAAAGGAAGCAAAACTAAAAGAAGATAAAACAGGAGAGCTGGGTTCGATCCCTGGTTTGGGAAGATCCCCTGGAGAAGGGAATGGCAATCCACTCCAGTATTCTTGCCTAGAGAATCCCATGGACAGAGGAGAGCCTGGTGGGCTACAGTCCATGGGGTCACAAAGAGTCAGACATGACTGAGCGACTTTCACTCACTCATCTATTCTACATTTGGTAATGTTAGTTTCCATGTTACTCTTTCCATACATCTCACCCTCTCCTCTCCTCTCCCCAAGTCCATTAGCCTATTCTCTATGTCTGTTTCTCCATGGCTACCCTGTAAATAAATTCTTCAGTACCATTTCCATATATATGCGTTAGAATATGATATTTATCTTTCTCTTTCTGACTTATTTCACTCTGTATAATAGGTTCTAGGTTCACCCACCTTATTAAAACTGACTCCAATGTGTTCCTTTTATGGCTAATATTCCATTGTGTATATGTATCACAACTTCTTTATCCATTCATCTGTCAGTGGATATCTAGGTTGCTTCCATGTTCTAGCTATTGTAAATAGTGCTGTAGGGAACAATGGGATATATGTGTCTTTTTCAATTTTGGTTTCCTCAGGGTATATGCTTAGGAGTGGAACTGCTGGGTCATGTGGTGGTTTTATTCCTAGTTTTTTAAGAATCTTCATACCATCTTCCATAGTGGCTGTATCAATTTACATTCCCACCAACAGTGAAAGAGTGTTTCCTTTTCTCCACACCCTCTCCAGCATTTATTGTTTGTAGACTTTTTAATGAGGGCCATTTTGACTGGTGTGAGGTGATACATCATTCTAGTTTTGATTTGTATTTCTCTATTTTTCTGGGCTCCAACATCACTGCAGATGGTGACTACAGTCATGAAATTAAAAGACGCTTACTCCTTGGAAGGAAAGTTATGACCAACCTAGATAGCATATTCAAAAGCAGAGACATTACTTTGCCAACAAAGGTCCGTCTAGTCAAGGCTATGGTTTTTCCTGTGGTCATGTATAGATGTGAGAGTTGGACTGTGAAAAAAGCTGAGTGCCAAAGAATTGATGCTTTTGAACTGTGGTGTTGGAGAAGACTCTTGAGATTCCCATGGACTGCAAGGAGATCCAACCAGTCCATTCTAAAGGAGATCAGCCCTGGGATTTCCTTGGAAGGAATGATGCTAAAGTTGAAACTCCAGTACTTTGGCCACCTCATGCGAAGAGTTGACTCATTGGAAAAGACTCTGATGCTGGGAGGGATTGGGAGCAGGAGAAGGGGACGACAGAGGATGAGATGGCTGGATGGCATCACTGACTCAATGGACGTGAGTCTGGGTGAACTCCAGGAGTTGGTGATGGACAGGGAGGCCTGGCGTGCTGCAGTTCATGGGGTCACAAAGAGTCGGACACTACCGAGCGACTGAACTGAAATGAACTGAACTGAACTGAATAATAAGCGATGTTGAGCATCTTTTCATGTGTTTGTTAGCCATCTGTATATCTTCTTTGGAGAAATATCTGTTTAGGCCCTTTTCCCACATTTTGATTGGGTTGTTTGTTTTTCTGGTATCGAGTTGTATGAGCTGCTTATATATACTGAACTTAATCCTTTGTCAGTTGTTTCATTTACTATTATTTTCTACCACTCTGAGGGTTGTCTTTTCAGCTTGCTTATAGTTTCCTTTGCTGTGCAAAAGCTTTTAAGTTTAATAAGGTCCCGCTTGTTTACTTTTGGCTTTATTTCCATTACTCTAAGAGGTGGGTATGACCCACCTCTATGAGAGGATCTTGCTTTGATTTATGTCATCAAGTGTTTGGCCTATGTTTTCCTCTAAGAGTTTTATAGTTTCTGGTCTTACATTTAGGTATTTAATCCATTTTGAGTTTATCTTTGTGTATGCTGTTAGGAAGTGTTCCAATGTCATTCTTTTACATGTAGCCATAAAAGACCATTTCTTGAAGAGGCTGTCTTTGCCCCATTATATATTTTTGCCTCCTTCATTAAAAATAAGGTACCCATAGATGCATGGATTTATTTCTGGGCTTTCTATCTTGTTCCATTGGTCTATATTTCTGTTTTTGTGCCGGTACCATACTGTCTTGATGACTGTAGCTTTGTAGTATAATCTGAAATCAGGAAGGTTGATTCCTCCAGCTCCATTCTTCTTTCTCAAGACTGCTTTGGCTATTTGGGGTCTTTTGTGTTTCCATATGAATTGTGAATTTTTTTTCTAGTTCTGTGAAAAATGTCATTGGTAATTTGATAGGGATCACAGTGAATCTGTAGATTGTATTTGGTGGTATAGCTGTTTTCACAATATTGATGTGTTTGGTAGTATAGTCATTTTCACAGTATTGACTCTTCCTACCCAGGAACATGGAATATCTCTCCATCTGTTTATGTTGCCTTTGATTTCTTTCATTAGTGTCTTATAATTTTCTGTGTACAGTTCTTTTGTTTCCTTAGGTAAGTTTATTCCTAGATATTTAATTCTTTTTGTTGCAATGGTAAATGGGATTGATTCCTTAATTTCTCTTTCTGATTTTTCATTGTTAGTATATAGAAATGCAAGTGATTTCTGTGTATTGATTTTATATCCTGCAACTTTGCTAAATTCACTGATTAGCTCTAGTAATTTTCTGATATTATCTTTAGGGTTTTCTATGTACAGTATCATGTCATCTGCAAACAGTGAGAGCTTTACTTCTTTTCTGATCTGGATTCTTTTTACTTCTTTTTCTTTTCTGATTGCTGTAGCTAGGACTTCCAGAACTATGTTGAGTAATAGTGGTGAAAGTGGACACCCTTGTCTTGTTCCTGATCATAGGGAGAATGCTTTCAGTTTTTCACCATTGAGAATAATGTTTATTGTAGGCTTATTCATATATGGCCTTTACTGTGTTAAGGTAGGTTCCTTCTATTCCCATTTTTTGAAGAGTTTTAAACATAAATGGGTGCTGAACTTTGCAAAAGGCTTTTTATGCATCTATTGAGATTATCATGTGGTTTTTATCTTTCAATTTGTTAATATGATATATCACATTGATTTGTGTATATTGAAGAATCCTTGCATCCCTGGAATAAATACAACTTGATCATGGTCTATGAGCTTTTTGATGTGTTGCTGAATTCTGTTTGCTAAAATTTTATTGAGGATTTTTGTTCATCAATGATATTGGCCTGCAGTTTTCTTTTTTTGTGTTGTCTTTGTCTGGTTTTGGTATCAGGGTGATGGTGGCTTTGTAGAATGAGTTTTAGAAGGATAGGCATTAGCTGTTCTCTAAATGTTTGATAGAATTCTCCTGTGAAGCCATCTGGTCCTGGGCATTTGTTTTTTGGGAGATTTTTGATCACAGCTTCAATTTCAGTGCTTGTAATTGGGTTGTGTGATATCCTTTTGATAACCTTTCTCAAAGCTGCAATTACAAGGTGCCGCCAATATGGTCCAAGGAGATAAGACATCTTTCTTTAATGTGCTGTCTTCTCAAAAGAATTTCTTATACTTTCTTGCACTGTATAACCACACCACAAAAATTGTCCTAAAAGTGAATGATAAATATTGGCAGCCTAGGAGCAACAGTTATAAGTCAGTAGAGCTGTTGTGTGAACCTGTCTCATCAATCCAGATTGAGAGACATAATTCCCAGGCTCTGTCCTGATTCTGGTCTTGTTAATTTCTTTTTTAATCAACCTGGAATTAGAACCTTAATCCATGGTTCTGTTCTCAAACTCTACTCTGAGCTGACTTCAAGTCTAAATGCTGCTCCTAGCCACCTCCTTACACTAAAAACTGTACTGTGTTGTTCATCTGGCCTGATATTATATACATCTTATCTCCATTCATATTTAAGACTCACACCAATAGACAGAACATTTCCTGTTTCCAGACCCCTTCAACAATAGCAGTCTTTAGCTTAATCTACTCAAGCGATTCATGATTTCTGAAACTCTCAAACTTGCTCTTCTTATGCAGTCTTTTCCCATGGTAATCACTAGGGTTATCCTAAAACACAATGCATGGGGAAAAAATAGAAAAATGTCCCAGTTCTCATTATGCATTTCTCTTCTTAATAACCTCTGGTGTTTCCTCAAAAATGATAATCGAATTGCTTACTTTGGTAGAGAAAATTTCTTAAAATCGTATTCCAAACAAATTTATAGACTTCATCTCTAAACATCAGCTTTTTATAAAAGTATTTCTTAAAAATAAAGAGCCTTTAGGTTGAGTGGGCATAACTCAGCTTAGCTTCTATACTTCCTCAATAGGTTCCCCAGAAATTATCAAGCTCTCAGTAAAAGATTGCTTCTCTCTTTATTTTGATAAAATTTACTCAGTTCCTGGAATATGTTCTTTAGCCTCAAACTGGAATAATCTTGAGCCAAAGAGAGGCAGACACACTGTTAATAAAAAATGAGGAGGGTCTGCTTTTAAGGGTCTGCCCTTAAGGCAACCTGGGACACCCTTTGCAAATGTTTGGCCTGAACTCAATCAGGAGGCTGGTTGCTTGTAAACCACAAAATCTACACTGCCTGATTTAAAGCCAGTGAATGACTAACTTGAAGTTTATCTTTGAAGTCAAATGGCTTCCAAGGAAGTATGACTTGAAGCTCTTTGTGTAATGAAAGGCAATCATGCATCTTTTCCATGTAAAATTTGGACTTCATCCCATTGGGAAGGAAAATTCAGACAGTAAGCATGATTCACAGTCTCTGCTTTACCTACCAACATCTGCTTGTTGTTTTTTTCAGAGCGTTGGCATTTTCTAATGGACACTATTCTACCCACAAAAACACTATCTTCTTTCACAGCCCTAAGAAACTATTTTATTTATATATTTAATCTGTTCTTGCCTTTTATCCACAATTTGAGACCCTGGATATCCTACATAAGTTCTGTAAATATGGTTTTCTGGGAATAACTAGTCATAAGGAACAAAGGATTGAATAGTTTGTATGTATGCCATCATCTCAACTAGGTATAAAAAAAGTGTGTATGGAATTTGGAACATACGATTGGGGAAAGAAAGGTTAAAAATGTCAGACATTGTATTAGCTAACTATTGTTCCATTCAAAAACTCAGTATCCTAAAACAACAAGAATTTGTTATTTTTCATACTTCTGAATGATGGCTTTGTGGTGCTTCTCATCTTGCCTATGACTACATTCACCTAGAGGGTTGACTTAGATCATCTTGGGAGAAGTGCTAGACTATGAGTCCTTATGACATGGCTATCTCAGGGTTCCCACAGGGCCAGCCCCAGTGCACAAGCATGTATTAAGACTCTGATTATGTTATATTTATGGAGAATCTATTAGGCAGAGCAAGTCAAAAGTCCAAGCCCAATCAATGTCAATGTGGAAGGGACTACATAAGGGTATGGATACTTGAGTATCATTCACTAGAACCATTATTGTAACAACCTACCACAAATGATGGTAAACATAGCTTATTTTCACATTGAGACAGGCCCCTACAGAATAATGGCTTGTTTTCCAAATTTAGCACAATTACTCAACTAGAGTGGGGCTTTCCTGGTGGCTCAGGCAGTAAAGAATCTGCCTGCAATACAGGAGACCTGGGTTTGATTCTTGGGTTGGGAAGATTCCCTGGAGAAGGGACTGGCTACCCACTCCAGTATTGTCTCAAGAATTCCATGGACAGAGGAGCCTGGTGGGCTACAGTCCATGGGGTCACAAAGAGTTAGACCTGACTGAGCAACTAACACTTTCATTTTTCACTCACCTGGAGAGAACATAAACTAATCAATGTTTGTCAATATGAGAATCAGGATTACTGACTAAAGGGCTATTGATGTGGTAACTACTACATAAAAAGATACGAGTTCTGATATTGAAAGCACACCATGTAAAATGTAGAAACGATAGAAATAAATCCCCATCTAAACACATCAGAAGCATACAGTGTTTCAAGAAAAAAATATAAAATTCTTCTTTAAAAGGAAAGAAAAAAGGATTAACTAAAAGTGCAAAACATTCAGAAAGAGAGAACAAATCTTATCAGTAACAATAGACTGGGTAAAATAATGGAGTAATATCTTCTAGATATTGAAATTGATCTTCAATTAGAATTCTATACTTAATTAAACTATCATTCAAGAATAAGGGTAAATTAAAAAAAATTTAGATTGTAAAAGCTTAAATGTATTTGCTAGTTTCAAACTGATAGATAAAATTGTATATAATAGTTAAAAAGGGTGATTATGGGATTAGGTGTTGTGTGAATAGATAAAACAAACTGAGATCCATATCATTCACAGGAGAAGCATAGACATTTTAAATAACTTTGAACTTTGTTAGAAAAATGTATACTTATTTATATAGTTTGCATAGCATCAAATTTAATGAGTGTCCAGTAAATGAAAAGAATTATAATCTACAGTTTCCAAATGAGCGAAGGAAATAAAGGCATATTTAAAAAATTTTTAATCAAACAAAATGCAAAAAAATAGGACAAATAACAAACAAAATGTTTGTATGGAGAATAAAACCAAAGTATGATGTTATAAATCAGTAAACATAATAAGCTGCTAAGTCACTTCAGTCATGTCCGACTCTGTGCGACCCCATAGACGGCAGCCCACCAGGCTCCCCCGTCTCTGGGATTCTCCAGGCAAGAACACTGGAGTGGGTGGCCATTTCCTTCTCCAATGCATGAAAGTGAAAAGTGAAAGTGAAGTCGCTCAGTCGTGTCTGACTCTTCGCGACCCCATGGACTGCAGCCTACCAGGCTCCTCCGTCCATGGGATTTTCCAGGCAAGAGTACTGGAGTGGGGTGCCATTGCCTTCTCCAAAACATAATAAAGGCAAGTGCATTAAACTAACAGATTAAAAGAAGAAATTATTAAATAATTCTTTAAAAAATCCAGCTAACTCTGTTTTAGTTCAGTTCAGTCGCTCAGTTGTGTCCGACTCTTTGCGACCCCATGAACCTCAGCACGTCAGGCCCCCCTGTCCATCACCAACTCCCGGAGTTCACCCAAACTCATGTCCATTGAGTCAGCGATGCCATCCAATCATCTCAATCCTCTGTCAGCCCCTTCTCTTCCTGCCCTCAATCTTTCCCAGCATCAGGGTCTTTTCAAATGAGTCAGCTCTTTGCATCAGGTGACCAAAATATTGGAGTTTCAGTTTCAACACTAGTCCTTCCAATAAACACCCAGGACTGATCTGCTTTAGGACGGACTGGTTGGATCTCCTTGCAGTCCAAGGGACTCTCAAGAGTCTTCTCCAACACCACAGTTCAAAAGCATCAATTCTTCTGCACTCAGCTTTCTTCACAGTCCAACTCTCACATCCATACATGATCACTAGAAAAATGATAGCCTTGGCTAGACGGACCTTTGTTGGCAAAGTAATGTCTCTGCTTTTGAATATGCTGTCTAGGTTGGTCATAACTTTCCTTCCAAGGAGTAAGCGTCTTAATTTCATTGAACCCATGTCTCCTGCTTTGCAGGCACTCTCCTGCTTTGCAGGTGAATTCTCTACTGCTGAGACACCACAGGAAACCCTCTAAAAGTGTTAGGGGGACATAAAATGATATGGATGTGAGAGTTGGACCATAAAGAAGGCTGCACACCAGAGAACTGATGCTTCTGAACTGTGGTGTTGGAGAAGAGTCTTGAGAGTCCCTTGAATTACAAGGAGATCAAGCCAGTCAATCCTAAAGGAAATCAACTCTGAATATTCATTGGAAGGATTGATGCTGAAACTGAAGCTCCAATACTTTGGCTATGTGATGTGAAGAGTCGACTCTTTAGAAAAGACCCTGATGCTGGGAAAGATTGAAGGCAGGAGGAGAAGGGGATAACAGAGGATGAGATGGTTGGATGGCATCACTGACTCAATGGACATGAGTTTCAGCAAGCTCCAGGAGATGGTGATAGACAGGAAGGCCTGGTGTATGGCAGTCCATGGGGTTGCAAAGAGTTGGACATGACTGAGCCACTGAACAACAAATATGGTAAATTACCCTACAAATAAAACCTCTTGATTTTTGTGTGGTTAACTGCAAGTGGATTTTTAAATGGATGACTAAGCTTGACTACCTTATAAATCAAACTGGCCAATCATATTTATATTGATATTTGCTGTATGACAAGTGTTTAGTGAGCGTGGGCTATCATGATAAAACACTATAGACGAGGTGGCTTAAACAACAGAAATAAATTTTGTTCTGGAGGCTGAAAAATTCAGTATTAAGGTCCAGCAAGGTTTGATTTCTGGTGAGAACTCTCTTTATGGCTTATGAATGTATGTCTTCTCCTCTGTCCTCACATGACAGGGAGCAAGGGTAAGAGAGAGAGAGAGAAAGTGTGTTCTATGGTGTCTCTCCTGGTAAAGGCACTAATTTCATAATGAGAGCCCCATCTTCATGACCTCATTGAAGCCTAATTATCTCCCCAAGAACCCATTTCCAAATGCTGTCACACTGGGAGTTAGGTTTTCAACGTATAGATGGAGGAGTTGGAGACATGCCTTCAGTCCCTAGCAACAAGTCTTCACACTTGCACATTATGAAACTTTTACTGTGTGATATATGGAATAAGAGATAAAAGCCAACTATAAGTAATATTCATAAGCAATGAGCAATATTAGTCTCATATATGAAAATAAACATATTTTTAAAAAGACTTCAGGCAAATGTGGCAAGAATCTTTTCAAAAAAAATTCTACAAAAATGTGTCAAACCTCCTCGGGCAGTCATTTATGAAGCATCTCAATTCTGCATCACTTGGATGCTGATGAGACTCACCTGCCAGCAGCAGCAGGAGCCTAAACAGGATGGCCAAAAGTCCCAAGAAAATAATCAAGATAGAAAAATAAGCCATCATCAGCTTCTGAGTAAGGAACTGGCTGACAGTCACATAAAAAGCCATAGACTAAATAGAAATTTCCTGTCCTAAAAATGAAATGTGTGTGGAATTCTTGTTGAGTGATATCCAGTACAACATACACATAACATTATCATGATTTGCAAACCTACTCTGTGTTTTCTTTGTAGGTACAAGCTTCCTTCATTAAGTTATTGCTGCTAGGTGAAGGGTAGAGGCTCCTGAGATGCAATGTGATACCAAGAGCAAAGCTGTCCATGGCATTAGTACTAGAAAAACTACCTTCTTGGCTTAGTCACAAGATTCTCATTTTGCTAAGAGAATTAGGAATTCCCTAATTCATTTGGTTCTCAACCTTAGCATGAAAGGTCCTGAAACAGTCTTAGCAGATTGAGGTCTAAAAATGTAAGAAATAACTAGATGTTTTAAGAAAAATTTTATGTGTGCTTTTGTGTTTTACTTTGTGTTTCTGTGTGTACAGAAATGAATAAAATGTAGTATTCTTCATTTAGAAATTGATCCTAATGACCCTCTTATTTTCTAGCAGAGATGATCTATTTATAAGCTGAAATTCTCTAACAAATAAGGGCAAAAAGAGAGCTGCACAAACTCACTGCCCACAAACAGAAAAAATATCTGCAATTGGCATATGCAGTAATTGAACCCAGAAATATAGGATAAGTTTCAAGCATCATGTCTACACAAGTCCTTACTGGGTTAAATTAAAACATTTCAGAGCAAGAGGTGTCATTTTATCATTGCATATTTAGTAGTAATACATGCTCCTAGGTTCTGGTTTCACTTTTGATACTGAGTAGCTGACCAGGGCTAAGTAATTTATGCCCTATGTTCTACAGGATATCTGCTGTTGTTTATTTACTATTTCTGAAATAATGTGTGTGTGTGTGTGTGTGTGTGTGTGTGTGTGTGTCTAATCTGAGTGTCTAATTGTCCTGAGCTAGTTTGCTATAGTGATGAAGGTGGAAAAGAAGTTATTTTTTATTATCTTAAACAACAGTCATAATAAATTCCTGAATGTTTCCTTAATAAAAATCCAGAGCTGCTATTGGACAGAACATAGTTGTCCTGACATGTTCTATGTTAAACTTTAAATACAATCTCCCAGAGGATCTTGCTATTTAATTATTTCATGCCCTCTGCTGTAGAAGATATACTTGCTCAACAGCCTTAACAGGTATTACCAGACACCTGAATGACAGCTGCCCAAGCTGTGGGCATGGTGATTGGAAATATTGCTTCCTTCTTTAATTTTAGTTACCTTTCACTAATGGAAGTGCTGGGATATGCTGTATGAAAGTAGGCACAGAACATTCATGAAAAAGGTAGACTGTTTATATTATGAGCTTTTAAAAATGCGGAATTCTAAAGGATTAGAGAAAAATGAAAAAATGCCAACTGAAATATGCAAATGATACGGGATGGATAGTGGTAGAAAAAAATGGGCAATGGAAAGGGAAAGTTTATATTTTAATTAACCCACACAATTAAATATCCTTTAGCTTTGGAGGACATGTGATGTTTATAATAGGACAACCCTCTGGGTGAATGTTGAGAGCATTGCTGCTTAAGGGAAGAATCTTTCTCTATATCCCTGACTTTCCCTAGATGTACCAAACCTGGATATGTTTTATATAATAAGTTAAATTGTTAGGGTATATTTCTGGGTTTTCAGTTATCTTAGGAGAAAGCCAGAAATCCATAAAGAATATTTATTTGCCACCTGAAATTATTATAGTGACATTCCAGATCTTTTCATATTGTCTGGCATTAGGAATAGCTTCCTGGTAGACTCAGTATTTCAATCTAGTCTGGATTTGCTATGAGAAAAAAAAAGTGTGTATTCTTTTTATTTTTCCCACAAAGGAAGTGTATCTAAGACACTTTCTTAGGTAGTCCTGAGTTTTTTCGCAATTTTTTTGTTGTGTTTTAACAATTTAGCTGTAATAACGTACTTTTTTTTTTTAATATAAAAGGCAGTGATACCATCACAGCTACCACCACTCCCATTTAAAACGTGGTGTTTGGTTGTGAATGGGTGATCTTTAAACAAGTAGCTGAAAATGTTTTCAATTTCTTCTGTTAAACAGTTATTTCCCGTGATTACATCTGAATACTTTTGAACTGTGGTGTTGGATCTGAATACTTTTGAACTGTGGTGTTGGAGAAGATTCTTGAGAGTCCTTTGGACTGCAAGGAGATCCAACTAGTCCATTCTAAAGGAAATCAGTCCTGGGTGTTCTCTGGAAGGACTGATGCTAAAGCTGAAACTCCAATACTTTGGCCACCTTATGCGAAGAGTTGACTCATTGGAAAAGACTCTGATGCTGGGAGGGATTGGGGGCAGGAGGAGAAGGGGACAACAGAGGATGAGATGGCTGGATAGCGTCACCGACTCGATGGACATGAGTTTGAATGAACTCTGGGAGTTGGTGATGGACAGGGAGGCCTGGCGTGCTGCAATTCATGGGGTCGCAAAGAGTCGGACATGACTGAGAGACTGAACTGAACTCTAGATTTATGAAATGAGAAGGAGACTGATAAAAAAATAAAAAGAACAGAATGTAGAGTCAGTAGAATTGGGCTGAAGTTTCAAATGACTTAACCCTCGAGGCAGAACACTTTCAGGGTAACTATAAGCTAAACAAACTCCAAAGCATTGACCCTGCACTAAAGCTGCCATTAGGAAATGACTATGGAGGAGAGATGCTCAAAATCCATTCCCTAAAATCAAGCCTCACTTTCTCCATTAGGTAAATTTGTCTCTTCTTACACCACCCTTGTAGTTATCAGATTGTCTTATAATATTATATTTTTACCTTGGTCATTTTACTATCAGTTCGCTGCTAGTTTTTTTCTGAGAAATAATGTTTCGTGGAATATGGAATATGTGCGTTTAATTCTATATTGATACCACTATTTTTCCCCCTGTAATTTAAGCTACATACGCTGTTTAAAGAAATAGATGTTCCAATGGAAGATTCTACAAGAGAACCATAGAATTTTAGAGGTAGAAAGGAATAGTAGACAATGTATTTCAGTAATATTGTTTACATAAATCTCATGGCCTGGATAAGGCAGATTCCGTCACTAGGCTCTTAGCCCAGCAGTCTCTATTATCACCAGAGATAATAGTCTCTCACATGAATCATTGATTCTTGCCAGTTGCTGACAGTCTGCTTTGTTCTGATTTCTCTTCATAAAAAAACATAGGATAGTTTAAATATTCTAAGATTTTTCATTAAAAAAAAAGACAACCAAACAAAACCTACTAGAACCTGATAAAATTAGCACATGATCAGTAAATTTACAAAGTTATCTCCTAAGTTTTTCTGTGATACAATGAAAAGTAGCAGTTTAATTTTAGGGAGTAGAACCAAATGGTCAGAAGCATATATTCCAGAGTCATAAGATCTGTGGACTTGCCATATATGAGTTGCATGACTTTTTTGAGCCTTAATTTTCACATTTCAAAATAGAAATAGTAGTTACTCCCATAGAGTTGAGAAGATGATGTGAAATCATTGATAGACACACACAGGTCAGTGGCTAACGTGACAAATGTGTCCTTATTATTATCTGATACATTTGTCCCTTTAAATATTTTAATATTATCAAATAAAATAAACTTCAACAAGTTAATGTTTAAAATCTATAATAACAGTTTTAACTTCGTGTATATTATTTCACTTGATCCACTCAAAAACCTGCTAAGATAAAACCCGGAGTAACAGAAAGCTTGATCCAGATTTTCCTTTCACTTTTCTTCTAAAGGTGTTTCTTCCATTTAGGTAGTGAAAAGGAAAGCTTAGGAAAGACTTTCAGAGTTAAGCCTCAAATTCATAACACAACTTGATTTAACTACAATAATTTCTTTCTAGTGTAAGTTGGATGGTTTATCAGTGTCACATTAGAAGAAAAGTTCCTCTCTGTTGTCCCTTGGCATGAAAATAAGATGAAACCAGTAACAAGAATTATCCTCCAGTAGGATGTGCTTCTTGGATGCTGAGATTCTCACAGACATAAATAAGTCTGTGTCTGCATGAGAGCTGAAAGTACCAATTTAAATAAACACTCTCGTAGAGAGGAAGTATATTTCTCATATACAATTTTGCTAGGAAATAAGGCAGCAAAGAATCCACCAGCAATGCAGGAGATGTGGGTTCAGTCCCCTGGAGAAGGAAATGGCAACCCACTCCAGTATTTTTGCCTGAAAAATCCCATGCACAGAGGAACCTGATGGGCTACAGTCCATGGGATCGCAAAGAGTCGGACACAACTTAGTGACTAAACAACAGAAAAGGCTTAGCTAAGAAGGCAGGTTATAGTAAAACAGACCAATTCTCACAGTATTAAATGCTAATATAATTAAAAGAGAACATCTCAATGTTTCATAAATAAAGCTAAAAATGCAGAGAAGACTGACTCCTCTGATCAGTGATCTTTCTTAACTGCCTAAACCTTTGTCTTTATTTTTTTCACAATACCAGCGCCATCCCCTTCTAGTTTGAATAGCTATATGTTCCTGAAAATATCCAGCTTCTTTATTCTTCCTGGGAGTAATCAAACAAGATAAACATAAGTGCTTGTAATACCAAGATGCTGAGGCTTATTTCTGGCTGCTACACAGCCCAGGGGCCATGGGCTTGACAAGTCAAGGAGTTTCAATAGACTACATTGCTCCAACACCTTGTAGAGAGGCTTTCTATTTGTAAATTTTTGCTATTGATTTGCATTTCCCTAGAAAGGGCACTCTTGGACTGGGAGATAGGAAGCCATGAGAAGTGATTCCAGTTTTGCTATAAATGACTAGGTTATGAGTTATTTTCATTTTTTTTTCTTGTTTTCTCCATCTAAAAAAGAGTTTGGACTAAAGGGTTTTTAGTATCCTGCCCAGGTCAAATAATCTATGATTCTGGGTAGTTTATCACTAGTTACCAAGTAATTTGGCATAGTCAATAAAGCAGAAATAGATGTTTTCCTGGAACTCTCTTGCTTTTTTGATGATCCAGCGGATGTTGGCAATTTGATCTCTGGTTCCTCTGCCTTTTCTAAATCCAGCTTGAACATCTGGAAGTTCACAGTTCACGTATTGCTGAAGCCTGGCTTGGAGAATTTTGAGCATTACTTTACTAGCGTGTGAGATGAGTGCAATTGTGTGGTAGTCTGAGCATTCTTTGGCATGGCCTTTCTTTGGGATTGGAATGAAAACTGACCTTTTCCAGTCCTGTGGCCACTGCTGAGTTTTCTAAATTTGCTGGCACATTGAGTGCAGCACTTTCACAGCATCATCTTTCAGGATTTGAAATAGCTCCACTGGAATTCCATCACCTCCACTAGCTTTGTTCGTAGTGATGCTTGCTAAGGCCCACATGACTTCACATTCCAGGATGTCTGGCTCTAGGTTAATCACACCATCGTGATTATCTGGGTTGTGAAGCTCTTTTTTGTACAGTTCTTCTGTGTATTCATGCCACCTCTTCTTAATATTTTCTGCTTCCGTTAGGTCCATACCATTTCTGTCCATTGACTATGCCAAAGCCTTTGACTGTGTGGATCACAATAAACTGTGGAAAATCCTGAAAGAGATGGGAATACCAGACCACTTGACCTGCCTCTTGAGAAACCTATATGCAGGTCAGGAAGCAACAGTTAGAACTGGACATGGAACAACAGACTGGTTCCAAATAGGAAAAGGAGTATGTCAAGGCTGTATATTGTCACCCTACATATTTAACTTCTATGCAGAGTACATTATGAGAAATGCTGGGCTGGAAGAAGCACAAGCTGGAATGAAGATTGCCGGGAGAAATATCAATAACCTCAGATACGCAGATGACACCACCCTTATGGAAGAAAGTAAAGAGGAACTCAAAAGCCTCTTGATGAAAGTGAAAGAGGAGAGTGAAGAAGTTGGCTTAAAGCTCAACATTCAGAAAACTAAGATCATGGCATCGGGTCCCATCACTTCATGGCAAATAGATGGGGAAACAGTGGAAACAGTGGCTGACTATTTTTCTGGGCTCCAAAATCACTGCAGATGGTGATAGCAGCCATGAAATTAAAAGATGCTTACTCCTTGGAAGGAAAGTTATGACCAACATAGATAGCATATTCAAAAGGAGAGACATTACTTTGCCAACAAAGGTCCGTCTAGTCAAGGCTATGGTTTTTCCAGTAGTCATGTATGGATGTGAGAGCTGGACTGTGAAGAAAGCTGAGCGCTGAAGAATTGATGCTTTTGAACTGTGGTGTTGGAGAAGACTCTTGAGAGTCCCTTGGACTGCAAGGAGATCCAACCAGTCCATTCTAAAGGAGATTAGTCCTGGGTGTTCTTTGCAAGGAATGATGCTAAAGCTGAAGCTCCAATACTTTGGCCACCTCATGTGAAGAGTTGACTCATTGGAAAAGACTCTGATGCTGGGAAGGATTGGGGGCAGGAGGAGAAGGGGACGACAGAGGTTGAGATGGCTGGATGGCATCACCGACTCTATGGACGTGAGTTTGAGTGAACTCCGGGAGTTGGTGATGGACAAGGAGGCCTGGCATGCTGCAATTCATGGGGTCGCAAAGAGTCGGACACGACTGAGCGACTGAACTAAACTGAACCAAGTAATTTACAATATCTTCTTGTGCTTGTTTGGGGTTTTAGCTGTGGTTTAGTTTCTTTTGGTTTTGCCTCTGTGCTTTAATGCTGAGTTTAGGTAGGAACCTCTCTCACATCTTTAAAGAAGCAGGTTAGTTCTGTGTGTACTCCCGAAGTGCTCAGACCTTATTGCGGGGAATAATGTTTTCTAAAGTCAGAGTGAAACCTAAAATATAATTGGCTGAGAGACATTTCCTGGGAAAATTCACAAAGTCCTCTCACATAGTTTTACATTATCCTCCAGAGTACCTCAAGTTCTATTTATTCTTCAGGCACTGAAATAACCCCAGCATATTTCAGTAACAGGTCAAGAAAGAGCATCTTTCTGACTTCACCATGTATGGTTTCAATCCAACTGTTTCCATTTTCACATCACACGCTGCTCCTGAGTCAAGCTGTCACAAACCTGAAATACAGCCACATCTCCCCCAAAAGGGCAACGGATACTTGCTGGGAAGGGGCACGTTGAAATTTCAACCAATCACTTGCAGCTTTTATTCTTAACCCAGCCCAGATAGTTTAATAGCTCTTCTTGCCTGTTATAAATAGGTTCTGCTGCCTATCACGCCAGCTCACTGGGAAAAAATGCAAACAGTCCCAGGAATGAACTACTCAGGAAGGTTGTACTGCTTGGTAAGAGCTATTTTATTTTAAATGACAAAATTTCCTCCAGACACAAAGAAAGCCTTACATTTTTAGTCTGTGAGTTTCTCATCCTAAGGAATGATTTGATGTTTCATAATAAAAGAATAAGTAAGAGAGAGAGAGCAAGCAAGAGAGAAAGAGAGAGAGGAAGTTACATCTTAATAAAAATGTGCTGAGCAAAACCTTTCTCCTCTAGTTGGCCTTTAAAGGAATGCTCATTATTTTGACCAAATCTGTGTGGTCATGTTACCTTCTCCAGGAACAAATACAGTTCATGTAAAGACCTGTTCAGAAGGACATCTAGAAAGCCATGAAGGGAAACACATTAGAGAAGACATCAAGTTGAGTCCACTGAATCAGTTAAAAAAAAAAAAAATCAGGAACAAAGTTTCAGCAACTGAATTTGTACTTTTCCTCCCAAACTAAGAAGTGAATGTGAGAAATATTCTGTATTGTTAAAGAAAGAGTTAGTTTTCTCTTTGAATAAAAACCAATCAATAATGCACGAAGAAACAAATATGTGAAGACAGTAACAACTGCAAACTTTTCTGTTTCAATATCAGTAAACTGCCGTATTTGTAAGGGAGATTTTGAGTTTTTGATTTCTGAACCTAGAAATATTTATGATTCCTGCTACAAGATAAGGAGAAAGCACATGATGAAATGCCTTTTGATTGTGGTGACAAAATACAGTTCTAAACGGTATCCATGTCTTTTTAACATAGATGGACATGAGTCTGAGTGAACTCCGGGAGTTGGTGATGGACAGGGAGGCCTGGCGTGCTGCGATTCATGGGGTCGCAAGGAGTCGGACACGACTGAGCGACTGAACTGAACTGAACTGAATGTGCTTTTTGCCAAGATCACAACATCTCGAATTCAACTGCACATGACAATGATTTCCAGATTTTTTATAGTCGTAATCCTTTTCTTGACCTAGATCCCTAGCTCTGCAATTGGGAAGTTAGATGCTGTATGTTTTTCAGTATACCCAGTTTTTTTTTTTTTCTTTTATTTTTTTTTTATTTTTTTAATTTTATTTTATTTTTAAACTTTACATAATTGTATTAGTTTTGCCAAATATCAAAATGAATCCACCACAGGTATACATGTGTTCCCCATCCTGAACCCTCCTCCCTCCTCCCTCCCCATTCCATCCCTCTGGGTCGTCCCAGTGCACCAGCCCCAAGCATCCAGTATCCTGCATCGAACCTGGACTGGCAACTCGTTTCATACATGATATTTTACATGTTTCAATGCCATTCTCCCAAATCTTCCCACCCTCTCCCTCTCCCACAGAGTCCATAAGACTGTTCTATACATCAGTGTCTCTTTTGCTGTCTCGTACACAGGGTTATTGTTACCATCTTTCTAAATTCCATATATATGCGTTAGTATACTGTATTGGTGTTTTTCTTTCTGGCTTACTTCACTCTGTATAATAGGCTCCAGTTTCATCCACCTCATTAGAACTGATTCAAATGTATTCTTTTTAATGGCTGAGTAATACTCCATTGTGTATATGTACCACAGCTTTCTTATCCATTCATCTGCTGATGGACATCTAGGTTGCTTCCATGTCCTGGCTATTATAAACAGTGCTGCGATGAACATTGGGGTACACGTGTCTCTATCCCTTCTGGTTTCCTCAGTGTGTATGCCCAGCAGTGGGATTGCTGGATCATAAGGCAGTTCTATTTCCAGTTTTTTTTTTTTTTAATTTTATTTTATTTTTAAACTTTACATAACTGTATTAGTTAAGGAATCTCCACACTGTTCTCCATAGTGGCTGTACTAGCACCCAGTTTTAATAGTTCTGGATTTCTTGAAGATTCTTAAAATAAATAAACTTTGTTCAGAGCATATGGTCTACAGAAATGATGTTATATGATGTGTACTTTTGAACGATATGTCACAGGGTTTTGAATTCTAGTCTGATCCATATTTATAGTGTAAATCATAGTTCTAGTGATGCCAAAACACATATCTATAATGTTGTTAAGTATTTAAACAAGGAAGCCATTACACTGAATGTCTCCACTGCCTCAGCAGCCTACATAAATGAACCTGAACCTAAGCTAGACTCAATGCACTGGAATCCAAAACAATTAAAGTTAGGAGCAATCAATCCCAAATAGCCAACTAGGCTTTTCCAAATAAGGCCATTGCTTAAGCTATCACCAATCAAATCATGTCTTAGCTTTGGTTTACAGTCTGTCTATGAAATCCTTGCCCCTTACTCCTTTTGGAGGGGTTCTCCTAACTACTTTTGGTTTGATGCTGCTTGATTTGAATTAATGTATATTCAGATAAATGGCTTCCCAGGCAGCACCAGTGGTAAAGAACCCGCCTGCCAGAGAAGGAGACGTAAGATATGCAGATTCGATTTCTGGGTTGGGAAGACTCCCTGGAGGAAGGCATGACAACCCACTCTAGTTTTCTTGCCTGGTGAATCTCATGGACAGAGAAGACTGGCAGGGTGGCACAGAGTTGGACACAACTGAAGCCTCTCAGCATACACATATGCACGCATGCTCAGATAAACTCTTAAAAAAGTGTAATGTGCCTCAGTTTACTTCTTTTTTTTTTATATATTATTTTTTTTTTAAATTACAGACTAGTGGGACAATAACAGCCCTCAGAGACCATCTGCACCATTATACAGATGGTACATACTTTTCCCAATATTTTATTAAAATAGTATATTTAACCACGGTTAACCAAGAATATTAACTTCATCCCACCCACCCCACCCCCATATGCAGCATGACATAGTAGTGATTTCAAATATCCTTAATTGTGATAACCAACAAAAACATTTCAAAGTTTGCAACTAAAAACTAGACCTTGCAAAAATTCTGCATTAGAAGAAACATCACAAAGCTCTCGAGCAGAATTCTTTTCTCTGCCTGAGAGTTAATGTGGTATGCCACCCACCTGACATTACTCCTGGTCTGCTTTTTCTCCTCTATGCACAGAAGAGCGTCTCATTTATAAGTACCCACTTCATAAATAAATCGGCATTTTCACCTCATTTAATGTTTCTTTTCAGCTTCACAAAGAAACCAGTAAATAAAACTGTCGACGACAGTCATGACATAGGCTCTCACAGTAAGATAAAATAACTTGAACATGTGTAGAGATGCATCAGCACTCTTTTACATAAAAAGATTTTCAAAAGTGCAAGGCACAATCTGCAGTTTTTTTAGGGGAGATTTTAGGCACATCAAGTGCAACCAATGACATTAGGGGCTTTCCTGATGGCTCAGTGGTAAAGAATCCATCTGCCAATGCAAGAGATGAGGGTTCAATCCCTGGGTTGGGAAGATCCCCTAGAGAAGGAAATGGCAACCTACTTCAATATTCTTGCCTGGGAAATCCCATGGACAGAGAAGCATGGCGGGCTATAGCCTATGGGGTCACAAATTGTCAAATGTGACAGCGACTGAGAATGGACGCACACAATCAATTACATCATTCTTAAAATAAAAACTAGGAAAGTTATTGGAACAATTATTCTTAAAGGTTTTTAGTTAACTCTTGGTCTAAGACACATTAACTTGTCCAAAATCAAGGAAATGCAAACGTAGTAGAAGAATGTTGGAGTTGTGAGACACTTCAAAAAATAGTGAAACCTGAACCTAAGCCATAGGTTTTGCTAGCCCAGACACTGTGTCCATCAAAGCCTGATGACACATACACACGAGGACTTTATTACAAGGATTTGAAACTTTCACGTAGACTTCATAGAGTGTCTAAATAAAAAAAATTTTTTAATTGAATCTTTTAAATTGCTTTTACTTAAAAAAAAAAATCCCTTCCCTATTCCCTTTCAATATAACAGTGTCCATGTTAATTCTCCTTCTTACCAAAATTTAGCAGAATACTCAAAAAGGGTATTAAAATGCTTATGTAACTGATGAAAGAATTGAAGATGACACAAACAGATGGAAAAATACGTCATGTTCTTGGATTGAAAGAATTAATATTGGTAAAATAATCTTACTTCCCAAGGCAATCTACAGATTTAATGCAATTCCTATCAAAATACCAATGGAATTTTTCACAGAACTAGAGCAAAAATTTTTTAAATTTGTATGAAAATACAAAAGACCCTGAAGAGCCAAAGAAATCTTGAGAAAGAATAATGGAGCTGAAGGAATCAGGCTCCCTGACTTCAGAGTATACTAAAAAGCTACAGTAATCAAACCAGTATGATACCAGAGCAAAAACAGATATAGACATATAAATCAATAGAACAGGATTAAAAGCGTAGACATAAACCCATGCATCTATGGTCAACTAATCTATGAAAAAGGAAGCAAGAATATATTAAAGGAAAAAAGACTGTCTGTTCAACAAGTCATACTAGGAAAACCAGACAGGTACATGTAAAAGAATGAAATTAGAATATTCTCTAACATCATATGCAAAAATAAATGCAAAATGGATTAAAGATCTAAATGTAAGACTGGAAAATATAAAACTCCTAGATTAAAACATAGGCAGATAACACTCTTTAACATAAATTGTACCAGTATTTTTTTGGATCCATCTCTGAGGGTAAGGGAAATAACAAAAATAAACAAATGGGACCTACTTAAACTTAAAAGCTTTTGCACAGCAAAGGAAACAATAAACAAAAAGAAAAGATAACCTACAGAATGGGAGAAAATACTTGAAAAGAACGCCACCAACAAATGATCAATTTAAAAATATCAAAGAGCTCATATAGCTCAATATTTAAAAAAAATTAAAAATGAACAGAAAACCTAAATAGATATTTCTCCAAAGAAAACATAGAGATGGTCAAAAGGCACATGAAAAGATGTTCCACATCACTAATTACTAGAGAAATGCACATCAAAATTACAATGAAGTATCATTTTACACAAGTTTAGAATGGCTATCATCAAAATGTCTACAAATACTAAATTGTGGAGAGGGTGTAGAGAAAAAGGAGTCCTTCTATACTATTAGTTGTAGAGAAAAAGGAGTCCTTCTATACTATTAGTTGAATTATAATTTACTACTACACAATTAGTAGTAAATTGGTGTAGGAAATATGGAGAACAGTATGGAGGTTCTTTGCTGCTGCTGCTGCTAAGTCGCTTCAGTCATGTCCGACTCTGTGCGACCCCATAGATGGCAGCCCACCAGGCTCCCCCCTCCCTGGGATTCTCCAGGCAAGAACACTGGAGTGGGTTGCCATTTCCTTCTCCAATGCATGAAAGTGAAAAGTGAAAGTGAAGTCGCTCAGTCATGTCCAACTCTTCGCGATCCCATGGACTGCAGCCTACCAGGCTCCTCCGTCCATGGGATTTTCCAGGCAAGAGTACTGGAGTGGGGTGCCATTGCCTTCTCCATGGAGGTTCTTTAAAAACTAAAAATAGAGTTACTGTATGATCCAGCAATCCCCCTCTTGGGAATATATCCAGAGAAAATTCTAATTCAAAAAGATAAATACACCCCAATGTTCATAGCAGCACTATTTACAATAATCAAGACATGTAAGCAGTCTGTGTCCATTGACAGTTGACTAGATGAAAATACACACACACACACACACATACAATGCAATATTAGACCTAAAGAAGAATGAAATAATGTCATTTGCAGCAACATGACTAAACCTAGAGATTATCACCCTAAGTGAAGTAAAACAAAGACAAATATCATATGGTATCACTTATATGTGGAACCTAAAAAAGTGATAAAATTAATTTATAAAACAGAAATATATTCACAGAAAACCAATTTATGGTTACCAAAGGGAAAAGGTGGGGGAGGGATAAATTGGAGCTTGGGATTAAAATATATACACAACTATATATAAAATAGATAACCAACAAGGACCTACTGTATAGCACAGAGAACTATATTCAATACCTTGTAATTTTCTATAATAGAAAAGAATCTAAAGGAGATTATTTTTGATTCTGAATCACTTTGTTGTACATCTGAAGTTGACAAAACATTGTAAATCACTATATGTCAATAAAAATTATATAAATAAAAAGTTTATGTAAACTGATTCTGCCCCTGTGAGAAGCAAATATACATTACTGGCTATATTTTCTTTTTTTTTTTTTTTGGATCTGACTTGAGGTTATTTTTATTTTTTAATTTTTTTTTAATTTTATTTTATTTTTAAACTTTACATAATTGTATTAGTTTTGCCAAACATCAAAATGAATCCGCCACAGTTCTAATTTAAATGTATTCTTCAAAGAATTTTTAAATTTCAACTTCTTGGAATTTGGAGTATTTCCTGTGACCCCACCTTTCTCCTGGCCAATTAATGACTCATCAGTGCTATGTCATCTGCCACCAAACTCTCCAAATAAAGTGGGACTCTGATACAGCCATTATGGTCAACGGTATGGAGATTCCTTTAAAAACTAGGAATAAAACTACCATATGACCCAGCAATCATACTACTGGGCATATACCCTGAGATAAGCATAATTGAAAGACATATGTATCCCAATGTTCACTGCAGCACTATTTACAATAGCCAGGACATGGAAGCAACCTAGATGTCTGTCAATAAATGAACTGTATATACAACAAACAGATGAAGTATATATACAACTTTGAAAGAAGTTGTGGTATGTATATACAATGAAATATTACTTAGCCAATAAAAGGAATGAATTTGAGTCAGTTCTAGTAAGGTGATAGATCTTAGACCCTGTTATACAGAGTGAAGTATAGTGAAAGTCACTCAGTCGTGTCTGACTCTGCAACCCCATGGACTATACAGTCCATGGAATTCTCCAGGCCAGAATACTGGAGTGGGTAGCTGTTCCCTTCTCCAGGGGATCTTCCCAACTCAGGGATTAAACTCAGGTCTCCCCCATTACAGGTGGATTCTTTACCATCTGACTTTGTGAAGTTAAGTCACAAAGAGAAAAATACCATATATTAATGCGTATATATGGAATTAATTAATTAATGCTCTGTGACAACCTAGAGGATAGGATAGGGTAGGGAGTGGGAGTGAGGTTCAAGAGGGAGGGGACATATGTATACTTATGACCGATTCATGTTGTTGTATGGCAGAAACAATACAACACTGTAAAGCAATTATCCTCCAACTAAAAGCAAAATTTTTAAAAAAGGGAATTTGATTAATTGCACAGAGCCTAATCATGGTAATCATTAACTAATGTCTAAGTCTAAAGAGTAGAACTTCAGATTAAAGTATCTATTATTTTGACCCACTTGCTTTCAAAAAGTGTTAAGGCAGTTTAAAGAGCAGAATAGTTAGAAAATTCTTTTTTTTTTTAGTTTAATTTTATTTTATTTTTAAACTTTACAATATTGTATTAGTTTTGCCAAACATCGAAATGAATCCGCCACAGGTATACATGTGCTCCCCATCCTGAACCCTCCTCCCTCCTCCCTCCCCATTCCATCCCTCTGGGTCATCCCAGTGCACCAGCCCCAAGCATCTAGTATCGTGCATCGAACCTGGACTGGCAACTCGTTTCATACAGGATATTATACATGTTTCAATGCCATTCTCCCAGATCTTCCCACCCTCTCCCTCTCCAACAGAGTCCATAAGACTGTTCTATACATCAGTGTCTCTTTTGCTGTCTTGTACACAGGGTTATTGTTACCATCTTTCTAAATTCCATATATATGTGTTAGTATACTGTATTGGTGTTCTTCTTTCTGGCTTACTTCACTCTGTATGTGAATGCAGGGCTTTGAAATGGCTCAGAACCATACTGGAGGCTCCATCTACCTTTCTACCTTTTACTTACCATGAAAAAAATAGAAAGAGTGAGATCTTTAGTCCATTTCTTCCTATAAAAGCAGGTAAAGATCATTTACAATCCAGACAGTAAATCATCTAAATTTTAAGTCAAGAAATAAAATCCTTCCATCATAGTTCCCTATAAAATCCTCCCCATCATATTTCATAGTATGACAAGTACAATTAGATATGTTAGAAGGTTTAGTGTATTTCAGCAATCCCTAGTCTTTCTGGTACCAGGAACAGATTTCATGGAAGACAATTCTTCTACAGACTGGGAGTTGGGGAGATGGTTTCAGAATGATTCAAGTATATTACATTTATTGGTCACTTTATATCTAATCTAATGCTGCTACCGGTGGCCCAGGAGTTGGGGACTCTTGTATTAAGGTGCATAGGATCTGAAAAATACACTGACCTTTCTAATTAGTATTATAGTAGTCCAGCTGATAAACAAATGGACTTCACTGCTAATCATCATATGAACAAGTTAAAAGTGGTTAAATGATTTCTTTTACAAATATAGACGTTTCAAATCAACATAACTGCAGAGGCATCAGCCAGTAAAGAGTGTAAATAGTAAAGGCATCAGCCAGTAAATTAGAAAATGGTCTTTCATTAAAATTAGAGCAATTCCTAAAGCCTCCACTTACTTTATACTTGGAAATGATGAGCTTTGATCTTAGTTTCAGGCAAAAAACCACCATCCTAGGTACTGTTTCCCTCTTCTTTACAATTTACACTTTTTAAAAACCAGTGTCAGCAATTTCACATCCTCTCTAGCACCTGGGAAAATGCTGTTTCAGACTTACAGGTTACCCTTTACTTCTCTACTTATTTCAGTTCTTAACTGTCTGTGAAAAGTTGGGGAAAATATTTTTTTCCAATAAGAGGACCTTTGGTATACTTCTTGTTTATCCATTTGGTTGTGGCTATGTAGTTTCCTGAATTTAAGTCACCCTCAAGATGTGAAAATTATGAAGATCTTTAAACTGCAGACTGTGCTCTTTGAATGATGAGAAGGAAAACCATATAAAAAGTATTTCCAAAAGAAGCATTGACTTCTGGTGGGCAGAATATTGAGCAACATTCCCATTGAGAAGACAAAATTTCCTTTCAGACAAGTTTGGATATCATTTGGTTAAGACATAGAATTAAGCTACGACAGGTTATAAAAGAATGTTGACAAGTGATTTTAATTTTGAAAAAGGATCAAACAATAGAAGCAAAGTATAGCAAACAATAGAAGCAATAGAAGCAAAGGGGTCAGTGAAATATTTAAAAAATTCAATTCTGCCAAGCAAGCAATATTGCTGAGTACGTTTTTAATAAATTTCAGCTTTATTGAGGTATAATTGATACATAAAATTGTAAGATATTTAAAGAATACAATGTATTGATTTGATATACATTATGAAAGGATATCCATTAACCTAGTTAATTAACACATCCCCTCACCTCACATATTTATCTTTTTTTTTTTGTGAAAACATTTAAGTTCTACTCTCTTTGTTGTTGTTGTTTAGTCACTAAGTTCTATCTGACTCTTCCGTGACCCCACTGTAACTCACCAGGCTCCTCTGTCCATGGGATTTCCCAGGCAAGAAAGCTGGAGTAGGTTGCTATTTCCTTCTCCAGGAGATCTTCCTGACCCAGAGATTGAACCTGCATCTCCTAGATTGGCAGGGGGATTCTTTACCACTGAGCCACCAGGGAAACATGCTACTCTCTTACCAAATTTCAGTTATACAAAAAGTGTTACAACTATAACACTTAGATCCTCAGACTCTATTTATCCAGTGGCTAAAAGACTAACCCTTTCATCAACCTCTCCATATTTTACCCATGGCCCAACCTCTGAAAACTAACTTTCTACTCTCTGTTTCCATGAGTTAAAATTTTTCTTTAAAAAAAAAAAAAAACAGATTCCAAGGCAGGGAGGGAAGAGTCCACATATAAACGATATCATGAAAGTCTTTCTCAGTTTGGCTTATTTCACGTGACATAATGTCTTCATGTTCCATCCATGCTAACCCATATGACAAAATCTCCTTCTTTCTCATAGTTGAATATTATATTGTGTACATGCACCACATCTCTTTATCCATTCATCCTTTTATGGACACGTAGGTTGCTTTCACATCTTGGCTATTGCAAATCTTGTGGTAATGAACATGGGGGTGCAGATAACTCACTGATACCCTGTTTTCATTTCCTTTGGATATACACCCAGATGTAGGATTGCTGGATCATATGGTAGTTCTATTTTTTATTTTTTAAGAAAACTCCATACTGTTTTCCATAGTGGCTGCACCAGTTTACATTCCCACCAAAAGCACACAAGGTGTCTTTTCTCTATATCTTTACCAATACTTTTCATCTCTTGTCTTTTTGAGGATAGCCACTCTAACAGACATGAGGCGAACTCTCACTGTGGTCTTGACTTGCATTTCCCTGATGAGTGGTGATCTTGAGCACCATTTCATGTACCTGTTGGCCATTTGCATGTCTTGTTTGGAAAACTGTGTCCTCAGTTCCTCTGCTCTTATTTTACCTGGATTGTTTGGGCTTTTTGTTATTGAGTTGAATAAGTTTTATATATATATATATATATATATATATTTAATATAACCCTCTATCAGACATATGGCTTGCAAATATTTTCTCCCATTCTGTAGATTATCTTTTTATTTTGTTGATCTCCTTTGCTGTAGAGGAGTGTTTTGGTTTTATGTAGTCCCACTTGTTTATTTTTGCTTTTTTTGCATTTGCTCTGTATGCTTTTATGTGCTTAGCATTTTATTTTGTATTGCGGTAGATTCAGGGATTTTGACACAATTGCGGATGTCAAAAGTTTACATTTGGAGAGAAAACTAATAAACACAGGGCAAGTGAAAAATGAAATAAGATTTTAAGTGTGGCACTAACAATATGTGCACTAGGAATTCAGAAAAAGAACCAATATGAATCAGGAATAAGACAAAGGTGTTCATTATAACTACTGTTTAATTTGGAAGTGCTAGTTAACACAGAAAAGTGAATTTTAAAAGAGGTGTGAAAGTGATAAATAAGGTAAAATATTCTAAATGTGTAGATATGATTGAGTACTTGAAAAACTAAAATGCATCCAAAAAATATTATTCAAAACTGAAAACTATTTAAATAAGGTGGTTTACTAACAGAAAAAAGTGAGAGCACATAAATAGACTTATTAAACAAGGAATTCAATTGACCAAAAAACATTCAACTTCTATTAAAGGAAAAAACACTTTTTAGAGCAAAAAAAAAAAAATCATTTGGTAAGAGTTGTCAGGGAACAATTCATGGTGAGAGGACTTGAACTGGACTCTCAGCTGCATTGAGGAAAGACTAGGGAGGATTATTAAAAGGAGAAAGACTGGAACAAGCAAAGACCGTTAAGAGCCCCATGTGCTGGATTTTGAAGATTTTTTTTGAGGCTACTAGTTTGTAAGGAAAAAGGCAGCATGTGAAAAGTAGAAGGATGTTAGCTTGGAAAGAGAGTGTGGAGCTAGCTATAGTTCAAAGAAGACTATAAATTTATGTGATATGTAATGAAGGGCTACTATCTTTTCTTTAATACAACTTAAGCCATAAATTTTAAAAAGCCAGCTTCAAATTTTTTTGTGGGACTATATTCCTTAAATTGGAGCCTGTCTGGAAAATAATATAAAATTAGTACTTCCTTATAACCTAAATTCTAAGTTTTTGTTAATGAATGGGATGATTTTTGCCCAGGCTAGTATCTTATTCTAGTCGCACAAATTATGCTGTCTAATACTGTAGGACACTTTATGGTATTACTAAATCTGTTGGAGAATTAAACACATTCCTGTAGAAACTAGAGTTATATATAGATTCAATAAAAATTTATGCGTCCACTACCTTAGTCATTAATCTCTTCAGTCCACATTTACTGAGCACTGTCTCAGTGCCAAGTGCTCTCCTGGGCACTGAAGATGCAGAAAAAAGAAACAGTCCATGACTTCAATGAGTCCAGTGGAAGAGAGAAGAATATAAAGGGATAAAAGACTGTGTACAGCAGGAAAATGCCCACCATGGCAACTCTTTTAATAAGATGGTTTTATTTTAAGTAACTTCTTGGTTGTGGTGGTTTAGTCACTAAGTCATGTTCAACTCTTTGCAATCCCATGGATTACAGTGTGCCCAAGCTCCTCTGTCCATGGGATTTCCCAGGAAAGAATACTGGAGCGGGTGGCCATTTCCTTCTCCAGGGGAACTTCCCAAATCCAGGAATCGAACCTACATCCCCTGTATTGCAGACAGATTCTTTACTACTGTGCCACCTGGGAACTTCTTATCAGGGATCAAATACAAAAAAACATTGGTATTTCAGGATGTCACAAGAGCACTGTTTCTGTAAAAGCTACTGTCCATGGCTGGTTACCAAAATGTCACAACATCAAAACGTACGGGAGGTTTGAGCTGTTTGGTCTTAAAGCCTCTGTATAGATAGTGATAATGGGCAGTGTATGTGGAAGGAATGAATGTGCCCTAGACATCTGTTTCAGTCTTGGAAGAAAATGACAAAACATGCTCTTCTGTCCCCAGAAACTTCTGGAAAATGTCTGCTGTTGTAACTGATGGGTCACTGTTAGCCTTAGTTACACCAAAGGAGGGATAGTCTGAATAAGCAAACAAAGTCTGTGGTGTTATTCCTTTAGATCATCTTTACCATTTCTCAGTCTCATTAAAAGGGGTAACTTGTGACGATATAGATGTAGCTCCAGAGCTTCTCACCCTCAAGTTATCTTACCACATAGTTACTAAGGATGGAATTTTAACGGACTCAAATCCTTCCATTAGAGATAAAGCCAAAGTCTTGAATGAAGATGCTTAGTTAAGATAATGCACATGACTGAAACCCATTCACACCCTTACAATGTGAAATCCATCAACCACACTTTAAAGGCTGGTATCAAGTTTTCTGTTTACCCAAGAGGGGAAGGTTAGAAAGCAGTTGAAGAGTGTGCGTCGAGGTAGGTCAAGAATGTGGAAGCTGAGGGCTGTAAAAAGGGAGTACGAATTTCAGTAATTTCATAGTTTGGTTTGGGATTGACCACGCAGCTCCAAGCATGTGTAAATCAATGCTGTTTGTGGAAGCTGAGCACTATTGCAGCTGGTCCTCACCAGTTTAGTATGGATGACATTACTTTGCAGAAGTTAGTCCTGCCGTTCATGATTATAAAGATTTTGCTTGCTTTTTTAAACAAAGCAGTGTTGTTAATTCAAGGTGACTTCCAGACAAAGAATGATGTTAAGCTGGAGCTACCAAGGAGGACCACTTGGGTTCTAATCCTGGATCTTTCTCTTTTAGGCTGTGTGATCTTGAAAAGGTAGCTTGACCACTCTGTGTCCAAGTTCTCATCTGTAAAAAGGGATGAGAATACTACCTAATACAGAGGATTGTTGTGATAGTTAACAGAGTTAATACAGAAATGGCTCTTCATACACAGAAAGCTCTCAATTCATATCTATTGTGATTATTTTCTATATAGGACTGAAAATGCCATCCAAAGTCACCGAACTGACTTACCTGTGACAAAAGTCAGCAGGCTCTGGTAAAAAGGAAATTGGGCAACTTAGTAGGATAGACATTTACATCACACTTTGAAGGCTATTCCAGAATATTTTGTATTTTTATGAGTCATGAAATAGAATGTCGTCAGTATGTAACCCTAGAAATCTGAGAAAGATATGCTATCATAGGAACTTTCCTGAAGACGTCCAAAATGACTTCTCAAATATTTATATCAAAGTATACAAACAGCAGAGGAGATGGAAGGGAAGCTGAGATATAGCCCAAAGGAGGCTGTGGCAGGTAGACATTTCTTTTATGTCACCTTTGTGCATGTTTCATGTTACACACTGACATACATCTGCCTAAATATAGAAAGTCTTTACAAGAAACTCTAAGATGGATGCTCTAGGGAGTGTCACCTTGTTCATGCTGAGTATCACCCACCAGCAGCGCTGGTGTGGCTATCCAGATATTCAGCTACTCCAACTTGAGAAGCATGACAACAGGAGATATAAAATAGAATTGCAGTTAGCACACTGCCACTGAAATAGGGCACATAATTATTTAAGCAATAAGGCACAGAAAGGGTAAATCAAGTATTCTGGTTCTTCAATCATTTTCAAATGTACTAACAATTTGAAAAAAATTAAAATGTGACTGAGTACACTTTTTATTTACCAAGTTTTATATTTTTAAAAATTTATTCAGGAGGTATATCTGATTCTCCAAATAACTTAAAGTCATAATATCGATCTTCAATTAGTGCCTCAGGTTAACCCAAGTTATCCTGCTAAAGTTTTAAAGTTTTTGTATAAATAAAGCTTTACCTATTATGATTTTGAAAATATGATAATTTGTTTCTTTGTTAATACTTTTTAGCTGACCACTTTTTGGGTTATGCAAAGGTCAGAGAGATGTGGAAAATATCGAAAAGAAATAAATCCAGTGAAGTTTTGACATTCTTCTACAGAACAGGGGGGAAGAGCAGTGACAAGCCGATAGTAACATAAAACTCTTATGTGCTATGTTCAAATAGGAAGTAAAGCCATTTAAGAAAATACTGATTCTAAAAATTTATATATTTATCCAGCTCTTTTGATGGGTCATTCTCATATTTTTCAGTGAAAAACATTAAATAGTAAAGTAGATATCAAGTGGGAATTTTCTGTGTGATGCAGGGAACCCAAAGCTGGTTCTCTTTGACAACCTAGAAAGGTGGGATGGGGAGGGAAGTGGGAGAGAGGTTCAAGAAGGAGGGGACATATGTACACCTATGACTGATGCATGTTGATGCATGGCAGAAACCAACACAATATGTAAAGTAATTATCTTCTAATTTAAAAAATAGTACCTAGAAAAAAAAGAAAAAACATTAAATACCTGCTCTGATTAATTGGGCCTTTTTCCATGCCTTGCAGAATTATGCAGGGTCTGCGGTGTCTCTTTGGGCACATAAAAGTTCTTGGACGATTTCCAGCCATCATTTCAAAATACAAAAATGGACTAGTTTAATTACAGAGAAGTTAATTCATGGACATCATCTTGGCAGTGGTGCAAAGGTAAAAATAATCCCTCTCCATGGAAACCAAATACAACAAGGAAATTCTAATTGAATCACATGTGTTTCATGGCCTTGAGCCACACTGTTTTGGGTCAGGGACACTTATTTTCCATCACCTTTTGAAAAATAAAGTATCACATTGCAGTTAAATTCCAAAGGTGTTTCTTTCCCCACAAATCAAAATTAAGTAAAATTAATTTATCAAAACAACTATATGAACTTCTAGATAAACATATTGAGTTAAAACACATGGATTTATCATCACTTCCACCCAGGGTCCCATTAAACTATCATTTAAGAAATATAAACAAGCATAAAGCAATGAGGATAAAAATTTTTAAAAAGAGAGGATTAAAATAGATGAGAAATGGTGAAGAAATGAACCATCCTTCCAACTGCTCAGACCAAAAATGTTACGTTCATCCATAACTCCAACTCTCTTGCCTTAATATTTCTGTCCAGTCCATGAGGAAATCTCTTAGATCTACCATCAAAATACATTTAAAATTTAACCATTTTTCACCAGTTTCACAGCTACCACACAAGTAAAGGCTGCCATTATCTCTTGTCTATATTACTGCAGTAATCTCTTCCCTGACCTCTCCTGATCCACCACTGTCCCATTCTCAGCAGAAGAGTCATTGTTTCTTTTAATAATGTCAGGTCTTCTAAAAACATCAGTCATGTTTAAGCACTCCATTCCCCTCCTGTCTCCTAAAAGGAGATGCCTAATTTTGACAATGGCCCACAATGCCCTACCCTGTCTGGATTCCTGTTCCTGACCTGATCTTACCACTTTTGCCCATGCTATTCTTGGTCCATACTTGCCTCCTGCCTCCAACATATAAGCTATACTCCTGCCTCAAGTTTCATGCCTGGGGTGCTTTCTTCCCAAATTTATATAACTGAATGCTAGCTGTAACTTCACTTTCTCAATGATCCCTTTTCCAACACATCTAAAGTCCAACCTCAGTCTTTACATATCTGATATCCATTAACCCACTGCATTTCTTTTCATAGCATTTATCACTCTCAAACATACTATATAATTTACTTATTATGTATATATCTGTCACATCCAGGGACTCAAATTTCACAAATAACTGTGAGCAACTTTCTGATACCTCTAGGAAACACAGAATGGAGAAGGAAATGGCAATACACTCTAGTATTCTTGCCTGGAGAATTCCACAGAGAGAGAAGGCTAGTGGGCTACAGTCCATAGAGTCACAAAGAGCCGGACACGACTGACCAATTGAACAGGAAACACAGAAAGTCACTCTACATGGTCCCCCTTTGGCACTTAATACTTGAATAAGCTAGCAAACATCCAAGCTAACAGAAAGTGACCAAAATAAATAAATAAATAGTACAAGTAAAGTTGCTTAGATGCTAGAAATAAACATACATAAACTGTTTTCGGTTCAGAATGAAGAAACTTAGATACATGCAATACAACACAGGATGCTAAAACTGTGCATTATAAAGATAGCAAGACTTTTGAAAAGTCTAAACAGCTGTGCAGTACACTTAGCCACTGCTTCAAGGCTATTTTATACCAGGAGGTCTTGTTTTTGCTCCCCTGCTAATAATTCAAGACTGTGCTTGTCTTCTATCTATAATTTGTGCTGAGTTAGTGACATACACAAGGTAGCTAAAAATAACTTTATTCTAAATTAAACAAATGACAACTTTTTATTTTCCAAGGTTTGAAAATGTCTGGGGATAAAGTTTTCAACTCTGGAATGGTATAGGTTTCTACCCAAACTCAAAATTATTCCTGAAATATCTAATTTCCTCTTGTTCTTAATTTGCAAATTATTCAATGATTTTAACTCTATATCAAAGGATTTTGCTGTACATAGAAAAAAATATGATATTTAATGCCAAAGTAAAAATGTAAGCTGGACTGATTTTTCAAATCCTAATTCTTACATTTAAAGTTGAAAGTTCATTAGAAAAATCAGTTTTGAGAACTAGAAGCCCAGATCAACTATAAAATAATTTGAACAGTCTGTGAATTCAATGTTCCTCTATTTTGACTCAATACTGTATTAAGATTATTAGATTTAAAGATGAGATGGCAACTTCTTTACCCACTGCTTTACAAATTTGTGCTAATTTTATAATAGTAACAAAGGATAAATCACAGATAATTCTATTCCTAAGTATTAATCCCGCAGGACTTGGGGAATAGACACACTTTCATACAGGCAAGTTATTTTATACTACCTTAAAATGATATTTACAGAGGGGGTTAGAGAGAGAGCAACAGAGTACACTATTATTATATTTAGGTAAGTATATAGGTATAACAAATTGATAATATATAAAAGGTCCTCGAATTATGATGGTTTGACTTAACGATTTTTCAGCCTAACAATGGTGTAAAAGGGAAACAGATTCAGCTAAAATTGTACTTCAAATTGTGAACTTTGATCTTTCCCCAGGCTGGCACTATTTGGTCCAGCACAGAGATCTCGTGATGCTGGGCACTGGCAGTGAGGTGAAGCTCCCAGTCAACCACACAGTCATGAGGATAAAAACTGATACACTTACATAACCATTCTGTATCCATACAATCATTCTGTACCCACACAACCACTCTGTTTTTCACTTTCAGCACACATGAGATATTCAACACTTTATAAGATAAGCTTTGTGTTAGATGATTTTATCCAACTGCATGCTAATGTAAGTGGTAAAGTAGGCTGGGCTAAGCTATGATGCTCTGGTAGATTAGGTGTATTAAATGCATTTTCAATTCATGACATTTTCATTTCACAACACAATTTATTGGGATATAGCCTTCTAGAACTAACACCCCCAAAAGATGTCCTTTTCATTATAGGGGACTGGAATGCAAAAGTAGGAAGTCAAGAAACACCTGGAGAACCAGGCAAATTTGGCCTTGGAGTACAGAATGAAGCAGGGCAAAGGCTAATAGAGTTCTGCCAAGAGAACGCACTGGTCATAGCAAACACTCTCTTCCAACAACACGAGAAGACTCTACACATGGACATCACCAGATGGTCGACATTGAAATCAGACTGATTACATTCTTTGCAACCAAAGATGGAGAAGCTCTATTCAGTCAGCAAAAACAAGACCAGGAGCTGACTATGGCTCAGATCATGAACTCCTTATTGCCAAATTCAATCCCTTATGATTATACAGTGGAAGTGAGAAATAGATTTAAGGGACCAGATCTGACAGAATGCCTGATGAACTATGGATGGAGGTTCGTGACACTGTACAGGAGACAGGAATCAAAACCATCCCCAAGAAAAAGAAATGCAAAAAAGCAAAATGCCTATCCGAGGAGCCTTACAAATAGCTGTGAAAAGAAGGGAAGCAAAAAGCAAAGGAGAAAAGGAAAAATATACCCGTTTGAATGCAGACTTCCAAAGATAAGAAAGCCTTCCTCAGTGGTCAATGCAAAGAAATAGAGGAAAACAACAGAATGGGAAAGACTAGAGCTCTCTTCAAGAAAATTAGAGATACTAAGGGAAGGAACATTTCATGCAAAGATGGGCTCAATAAAGGACAGAAATGGTATGGACCTAACAGAAGCAGAAGATATTAAGAAGAGATGGCAAGAATACACAGAAGAACTGTACAAAAAAAGAGCTTCACGACCAAGATAATCATGATGGTGTGATCACTCACCTAGAGCCAGACATCCTGGAATGTGAAGTCAAGTGGGCCTTAGGAAGCATCACTACAAACAAAGCTAGTGGAGGTAATGGAATTCCATTGGAGCTATTTCAAATCCTGAAAGATGATGCTGTGAAAGTGCTGCGCTCAATATGCCAGCAAATTTGGAAAACTCAGCAGTGGCCACAGGACTGAGAAAGGTCAGTTTTCATTCCAATCCCAAAGAAAGGCAATGCCAAAGAATGCTCAAACTACTGCACAATTGCACTCATCTCACACGCTAGTAAAGTAATGCTCAAAATTCTCCAAGCCAGGCTTCAGCAATACATGAACCGTGAACTTCCAGATGTTCAAGCTGATTTTGGAAAAGGCAGAGGAACCAGAGATCAAATTGCCAACTACCGCTGGATCATCGAAAAAGCAAGAGAGTTCAAGAAAAACATCTATTTCTGCTTTATTGACTATTGTGACTGTGTGGATCACAATAAACTGCGGAAAATTCTGAAAGAGATGGGAATACCAGAGCACCTGATCTGCCTCTTGAGAAATCTGTATGCAGGTCAGGAAGCAACAGTTAGAACTGGACATGGAACAACAGACTGGTTCCAAATAGGAAAAGGAGTACATCAAGGCTGTATATTGTCACCCTGCTTATTTAACTTATATGCAGAGTAAATCATGAGAAACGCTGGACTGGAAGAAACACAGCTGAAATTAAGATTGTCGGGAGAAATATCAATAACCTCAGATATGCAGATGACACCACCCTTATGGCAGAAAGTGAAGAGGAGCTGAAAAACCTCTTGATGAAAGTGAAGGTGGCGAGTGAAAAAGTTGGCTTAAAGCTCAACATTCAGAAAACAAAGATCATGGCATCTGGTCCCATCATTTCATGGCAAATTGATGGGGAAACAGTGGAAAGTGTCAGATTTTAGTTTTTTGGGCTCCAAAATCACTGCAGATGGTGACTGCAGCTGTGAAATTAAAAGACGCTTACTCCTTGGAAGGAAAGTTATGACCAACCTAGACAGCATATTCAAAAGCAGAGACATTACTTTGCCAACAAAGGTCCGTCTAGCCAAGGCTATCATTTTTCCAGTGGTCATGTATGGATGTGAGAGTTGGACTGTGAAGAAAGCTGAGTGCCGAAGAATTGATGCTTTTGAGCTATGGTGTTGGAGAAGACTCTTGAGAGTCCCTTGGACTGCAAGGAGATCCAACCAGTCAATCCTAATGGAGATCAGTCCTGGGTGTTCATTGGAAAGACTGATGTTGAAGCTGAAACTCCAATACTTTGGCCACCTGATGCAAAGAGCTGACTCATTTGACCATACCCTGATGCTGAGAAAGACTGAAGGCAGGAGAAGAAGGGGCCAACAGAGGATGAGATGGTTGGATGGCATCTCCGATCCAATGGAAATGGTATTGGGTGGACTCCGAGAGTTGGTGATGGACAGGGAAGCCTGGTGTGCTGCAGTTCATGGGGTCACAAAGAGTCGGACATGACTGAGTGACTGAACTGAACTGAGCCTTATCATAAATTGAGGAAGATCTGTGTATCTATAACTAAAATTTTTTTAATTTGCTCTTGTATTAAGACAAAACTCTAACATCTCTCAGCAATTTACAACCTCTGGCATTGCTGTTCAGCCCACTGAACAGCCCTTGTTCAGGGCTGAACGAGGTCCCATGGAATCTTGTCTTAATCTTGGCTAACATCTCGCCAGATGCATGGTGAAATCTTACACAAGTTTTTGATTCCTACTTTTGTGCAGCTTCCTCTTTCATACCCTGTGTTAAATTCCAGCTGCTTTAGGCAGACTCAAACCCTAATCTCTGCCTCCAAAGCTCAGCAAGAGCATGGGCCCCTCATCCCTGTACTGTGGCAAGAATCTACTCAGGTTAAAAACAAAAGCAAACAAAAACACCTGGGAAAATACTAGTGGAAAATGTTGGGAAATACTGGGAGATCTTGGAAATACTGGGAAAACTTTGTGTCTGTCCTTTATTTAGATGATTTTAGTCCTGTGATACCAGTTTTTCAATGCTGGTATCTCAAACTGTCATCTAAAATATTTTCATGTTTTTCAGTGAGAGGCCATTCATTATTGCTTGCTATGTCATGACTGAAAGTGACAATCTCCTGTGCTTTTTTATGGATTTTATTTAACAGTTATAGGACTATTAATGTTTTCTGTACCTTCCTGAGTCAATAGTGTTTTTACAAGAATTTTTCTATTACACTTAATTTTTCATATTTCCTGGCAAAAAAATGTTGCTCATAACATGCTATTTCATTTCAGTGTTTGCAGCATCCATGTATTCCTAATATTTTTTGTGACTTCTACCTTTTCCTTGATTATTTTCATCAGAAGTTTGTCAAATTTATCAGCCTTTTCAATGAACTACTCTTTTCTGCTGTGTTGATCCTCTATATTGAATGTTTCTCCACACTGTTACTATTTTTTGCTCTTTATTGTTTCCTTCCTTCTATTTTCTTTGGATTAATTTTTCTGTTTTTCATGACCATGCATAATTCAATAGCAATTCAGAGTGTCATTTCTTTGGCACAATGTGATTGACTCTTCATATGAAAAGTCATATTGGTTCGATTACTTATAAGGGTAAAGACAACATCTGTTTATCTTTGTATTTCCAGGGCCTAGTACATAGTAGGTCCTCAAATAATGTGTTGCTTTAGGGATCTGGAAAAGTATGTTTTAATATAACTAACTATTGGGAAAAAATAAACACTTGACCATGTTACAAAGTTCAGTCATGATATAACCTTTAATAAAATCATTAAAGTTGTCTAAAGCCTATGAAATAGCATAAGGTATCAATTTTGGTCACCTTTAAATCACATTATTGTCTAGATCAATGGATATTCAACAGTGTTGAATTTGTTATAGTATTGCCAATGTTTCCTGAACTGTCTCTCAAGTTCTTAAAAGCTAAAGCAGCTAAATCATGCATTTTAATATATTTTTTCTTCTAGCATTCTTCTGATTTAACGTAGATTTGTGCACAGTATCTGAAAAGTTGACACCCACAAATAACTTTAAATAACATTACAAAATGAGGTTATCTAATAAATAGGTCATTAAAGAAATTAGCCTATTATTAACAATTAGATTTTTATTTTTTATAAGAACTCACTCTGAATGTTAGATGTATATGGTTCTTATCAACCTTACATCAAACACAATATAACAATATATAACATTTGACAATTCATGTTTGTAATATTGTGAAGGGAGAAAACTGAAAATGTAGACTATAGACCCAGGACCCAAGTATCTTTCTCTTGTCAAGTTTATTTCCAAAGCTTTCACCGTTAATGAATTTTTAAATATCCATTAATGGATAGAAGTAATCATATTCAGCATTCAAAGTTCTGAATGCTTTGAAACTTATAAAGACCTAAGAAGCAAAGATACCATTTTTTTCTGTTTAACATTAAATCTAATGCCTAAGTATTTAGAGCTCAATTATACTTTCTACTTACATTTTGCCTATTATAATACTAAAATCATCTGCATTAATTAAACAAAAGCATAATTTTTGAGGGACTTCTTTGTGACAGGCACTGTATACACATACTTCCTTACACACTTGGAATCATGGCTAGTGACAAAGGCAAATAATTCTAGGATCTATTTAAATTTACCCAGGTTATCCACAAAGAATAGAATGTAATCGGCACTTTGGATCAAAGGACCTATATGATTAAAGATGCCTGATTTCAAACTGTATTAGGAGGGACCACTATCAAAGGTCAAGTGTGAATAAAGTATGACTGGTTTGGTTCTCTTCTGAAGACTATAATGAGATTTTATTGATGCTTACCTAATTTTTTAAAATCTCCAGTTTCAAAAAATATAGTTTTCTTAGAAAAGAACTGTAAGGATACCACTTCCCAATCTTAAATGCTTTTTTTAAAATACAGTGTTCTCCTAGTAGATAACAAAAGTTATAATGAAACAAAGTGGACAAGACAAACAAAACCTAAAACATATGAGTTTGAAAAAGATAATTCCACAAATATTCTAAATTATCTAACTAGAAACAGTCTACTAGTTGCTGAGCAGCTACCATACTAGCTCTGGTAGTGGACAAATATCTATGTCCTCTGATGATCCACGAGGAGCTGAGCAAAGGCAGCTCCATGGGGTGAATTGCTGAAATTTGAAGGTATAGCTGGGTTGATATGTTCAGGTTTCTTTCTACTGTTTGGCTGGACAAATATTTCTTTTCCAATTTATGAATGTGGAACTAGACAAAGAGAAGTTTATAAATTCACAGATTCTTCAAATATTATGTTCTTTTAATTTTATGATTCTGCTTTTTTAAAAAAATGACTAATATAATGAAATGGGAAAACAGCCACTAAAATACTTTTAAGGTATAATTTAGCTAACATGGAAAGTAATACTTCACAAAGCAAAGGAGATCTGAAATCAAAGAGCAGTTTTAAATAGGAATGTTAAAAGGTTTATTTTGATTAATTTTTACATTATTCTTTTCTAGATCTCCCATGTCTCATGTTAGTAATATGGAAAGAATTTCCAATTAACATGCTGTCCAGTTCAATTTTTCCTCTAAGTTCATGAAGAAATATTCAGCATGACAGTGGCTACCACCAATCAGTCACCTTCATCTCTGCAATCCAGCCACTCCACACACCACCACTTATGTAATCTGAGTTTGTTACCACACTTCAGTACCATTGTCCATTCTGTTCCCGCATCAAGGTAAGTCTTCTCAAAAATCTCATCCTTCCTTCAAGGTCCATCTCAGATTTGATATCTCACTGAGCTCTTATTTGATATTTGTGCCTTACTCTCCAAAACCAAGTCTGAATTTTCCCATCTCTCACAGGCCTTTGCTCTCACTTCTCATCTAGTTTGTTGTGCTTTATTTTGCTTTTATTGAGACTTCATTTTTTAGAGCAGTTTTAGATTCACAGTAAATCTTAGTATCAAGGTACAGAAATTCCTCCTTTACCTCTGACTCCATACATGCACAGTGCTGCACACCCCTCTCTGCCACTATCAACATCCCCCATCAGAGTGGTATATTTATTGCAACTGATAAATCTATTTTGACACATAATTACCACCAAAGACCATAATTTATATTTCAGCTCACTCTTGGTGTTGTACACTCTATGGATGTGTACAGATATATAATAAAATGGAACCACCATGACCTGTTCTTTGATTTTAAGTGGGCAAAAAATACATTAGGAAACACAGAAACTGTAAAGGGTAAGCGAAAGAACACAGTAAGTCAAGTATTTACACACAAAGTCTGAGTTTCTACTCTTAGTCTTTTCTTCACATATACGAAGATTAGACTTGACAGGATGGTATAAGGAAGTCTGTCAGCTGTTGCCACAATAATTGACTAAACTCTACTATTTTCAGCCAAACTCTTCACCATGGCAAAAGCAGCAATGCTGAGGCCTTCATTCTAAACAGGGTCAGTTCTAGGCAAAAACAAGAAAGGACAAAACAGTGGTCTTCTGCCATTAATTTTGTTTGTGTCTCCTTCCGCCATGCAACCCTTCATCATATTCCTACCACCATGAGGGTCTCCCACTGTGTACTCCTTGGGATCATCATCCAGGTCCCCAGACCTTCTCTGTATACCCCTCTACTCTCACAACATTTCTCTGACCTTATAGGCAACTTATTTGCATGTTTGATAAACTAACTTCAAATGAGTGCTTATAAATGAGAAACTCAGTATTTTATCTATTCACAATAACATACCATACCAATTCCTAAGACTCACCCAAATGAGTGACTTTATATATATATGGGCTTCAAATTACAAGAATATGCAGTTTTATGTTTTCATGACAAATTAAAATCTGCAATATTGTTACCTATATTCTGTGTACTTCAATCCTTTTAAACAAGACCCCTGAAGCCATACTGCTTCCCTTCCTGCCCCCAAAGACTAGAGGCACAGAGTACAAAAGAGCCACCTGATTAGCCTCCACCTTTTAGGCATGTAGGATGAAGAACAGGACCGGGCAGAGAGGTTGCACAAACATTTTTCTAATACTTGAGGAAATTAACCAAATGATAAGTGCAAAAAAATGTTAAATCTCAAGGCAGTAGGGTCCAAAAGTTTTAAAACGAGCTTGCAAAACATATGACTCATGGAAAAATCTGTTTTGGGAGACTTCCAGAACAATTCAGAGGGACAGTCAAGAAAATGATTACTTATTGGAGCAACATTTTAACACCAGTAAATTTAGTTTGTTTTAGTAGTGGATACCTTTGAGAACATTTATGAACTGTGATGTTTAAATAAAAACACATATACATCATTTTTATTGCTCTTTCCACAAACCTCTATTTTCTTTAAGTCCTCAGTCTTGCCCTCCATAGTTTCACACACCATGGTCTTTTTCACAAACATATCACCCAGTTTATGAAGGACTACTGTATTTCCAGGCAGGTCTCTGTCTCAGCTCCACCAAATCACACCATTGAACAAACACCTGGGCCGCCTACATTAGCCCTGCTTCTAAGGGGCAGTTGAGAAAATGCATATATTATGCTCTCAGCTGCATATTGTAACTAAACTTACCATCTTCCTTTCTGGCTTCTGAAATACCCCTTCCCCAACTATGTACCATTCCTCACTCTTAAAATACTTTGGGTTTGGTTAGCAGGAGAAGAAATGAAACCTGTTCTTATTAATTAATATGGTTATGGTGCTTTTCAAGGTAGATCTATCAAGGTAGATCTATAGACACTATACCATTCGATTTTCTAAACAAAAATATTCAAGCAGATACTATTTCTACTTTTAAGTGAGCCTCATGTTCCACAAATAGAGTTCAGGCTAGGAACCAGGTCTTTGAATTTCAGATTCAATGCTTTTTCCATTCTGTTCCTCTGCTCTACATTATTCAAGTGTCTGTTGTCCTATATGTTTCTCTATATTAATATGAATAGTAGGACATGAACTCTGTTTCTGTTTCTACAGCATACAGCATAGCTTTAACTAATATTTTAAAATAAAGTGTGTGTCTGACAAATTCAGTAATAGTGTATTTCTTTAGTAGGTTATCATGGACAGAGGAGCCTAACAGGCTACAGTACATGTGGTCTCAAAGAGTTCAACAGGACTGAACCACTAACACTTAGTAGGTTATGACATCTTATAGATGAGAAACCTATGCCTCAAAGAGGTTAAGCATCTTACCTAATTCACATAGTACATGTTAGAGACAGTATACCAAGACAGGTTGAGATAAGATTTAAACCTAAGTCTATCTGACTCCAAATCCCATGGTCTTCTCACTAAATCTTCATCTCTTCCTCCAGGGTGGTCTCTCTGGGGAATTCCACCAGAAGCCAATTTACTTTGTACAAAATATCCAGTCTAAGCCTATCCTGATTAAAAGGTCATGGTCTGTTCCTATACAACAGTAAATTGCACGTTCTCCTAGCTCTCACTCCATGTCTCTTTTTGGAGATTCACTACAATAACAAGTGTTCCTTTGGGAAAAGTCCAATTCTTCAGCCTCCCTGGCCCACTGTGGGATGACTCAGGTCAGACTACAGCAGTTCCAAACAACCTCTTCCAAACAAGACCTTAAGAATGTCAGTGACTCAGGTACTATTGTTCTCAGATGACCTTGGGTAGGGGCCATGACCACTTATAAGCACAAAAAATTAAGTAATTCAAGATGGAGAAAGTCAGGCTGAGGGGTTGTACTGCTTTCAGGCTTATACAAAAGAAAAGGGAAGAAATGTACCAACTGACAGACTACTGCATAAGCTGATAAATGGTAGTCATCTTTCAAATTAAATCTTATTTTTTCCTCTTTTGATTGAAAGAAAATGCAAGATAAGATCTAAGAGTAGTAACCTTCTGAAGCCCTCCAGGAAATGTTTATTTTGTCTTATATATAAAACCATAACTAGTATCCAAAAGAACTTGATGCCCTTGTTAAGAATGAAAAAGACCATGGTAAACAGCTGGAGGGGGCTGATAGCATGTTTCAGGGCCTGCATTCTTTACTCACCCCTAGAATTGCTCATTTCAAAGCAGAGGAAAACATTTCCTGCCTTAGTGCATAACAGAGAAAGGCAAATGGTCTGGAATGACCTCAGAAGATTTAGCAGTTTTCCGAAGAATTTGAACAGACTTTGCTCAAAGCTTCCTTTAACTGGACATCTGCCAAACCACTTGGAAAATTTGTGCATTCAGAAAGAAGAAAGATCCCCACTACAGAAGAGATTCTCCATAAGAAAGCACTACAACCACTGCAAATATTTTTACCATTGACTGTATGAGTGATTACATCAGAATTCCTGGTGTACTCTTCTAATTGCCCTCATCCCTATCTATCACTTTTTTAAATGCAAAGACCGTGGTTTACTAGTTTGTGCAGAATTTAATGTATTCATTAATGTTTTATACTGGACCAAGCACTGGGGATACAATGACACTTAATCCATCACTGAGGATACGATGACATTTAATCCATAGATATTTCTTGAGTATTTACCGTGTTTCCAGCACTAAACTAGGACGGAGTATGATGACAAACTAGTCAACTGTCCTAATTAATGGAGGTTTCACTCTACTCCACTGTGTCTTAATTCTCACCGTGAACCAAATCACCAGGCAGCTTTTAAAACAGACCACTGAAAAGAAGATCCCACCTCAGTTCAGTTCAGTCACTCAGTTGTGTCCAACTCTTTGCGACCCCATGGACTGCAGCACGCCAGGCCTCCCTGTCCATCACCAACTCCTGGAGTCTATTCAAACTCATGTCCATTGAATCAGTGATGCCATTCAACCATCTCATCCTCTGTCCCCTTCTCCTCCTGCCCTCAATCTTTCCCAGCATCAGGGTCTTGTCAAATGAGTCAGTTCTTCACATCAGGTGGCCAAAGTTACGGAGTTCCAGCTTCAGCCTCAGTCCTTCCAATGAATATTCAGGACTGATTTCCTTTAGGATGGACTGGTTGGATCTCCTTGCAGTCCAAGGGACTCTCAAGAATCTTCTCCAACACCACAGTTCAAAAGCATCAATTCTTCAGCGCTCAGCTTCCTTCACAGTCCAACTCTCACATCCATACATGACTACTGGAAAAACCATAGCCTTGACTAGACGGACCTTTGTTGGCAAAGTAATGTCTCTGCTTTTGAATATGCTGTCTAAGTTGGTCATAACTCTCCTTCCCAGGAGCAAGCGTCTTTTAATTTTATGGCTGCAGTCACCATCTGCAGTCATTTTGGAGCCCCCCAAAATGAAGTCTGTCACTGTTTCCATTATTTCCGCAACTATTTGCCATGAAGTGGTAGGACGAGATGCCATGATTTTAGTTTTCTGAATGCTGAGTTTTAAGCCAACTTTTTCACTCTCCTCTTTCACTTTCATCAAGAAGCTCTTTAGTTTTCTTTGCCATAAGGGTGGTGTCATCTGCATATCTGAGGTTATTGATATTTCTCCCTGCAGTCCTGATTCCAGCTTATGCTTCATCCAGTCCAGTGTTTCTCATGATGCACTCTGCATATAAGTTAAATAAGCAGAGTGACAATATACAGCCTTGACATACTCCTTTCCTGATTTGGAACCCACCTGCTGCTAAGTCGCTGCAGTCGTGTCTGACTCTGTGCAACCCCATAGATGGCAGCCCACCATGCTCTACCCACCTAACGCCAGTTAAATCAAAGTCATTGGTTTGGGGGTAGATGCAAATAATGAAGCAGTAGATTATAATGTAACAAATATAATGATTGAGATAAATAAGGGATACTCTGAAATCACATAGAAAGTACACACAACCCAGATTTGGAGCTGAGTACCATGTTAAAGAGGCTTCCCTTTTAGCTCAGTTGGTAAAGAATCTGCCTACAATGCAGGAGACCTGGGTTCGATTCCTGGGTTGGGAAGATCCCCTGGAGAAGGAAATGGCAACCCACTCCAATATTCTTGCCTGGAGAATCCCATGGACTGTAGCCTGCCAGGCTCTTCTGTCCATGGAGTCGCAAGAGTCAGACACAACTTAGTGACTAAACCAACAACCACCACCAGCATGTTTTAAATGATAATTTATCACTTATTTTAGGAAACAAAGGGAGTGAGGCCATTCAAGACAAAAGGCATATGGAATTCAAAGGCAGAGAGGCACATTTCTGAGAGAATTCAGAGACAGTTATTTGTTTAGCATGCGAAGCCCAAGGTTAGAAGAGAGATATAGAACCATAGAAACTGGACAAGAAGCAGAGCAAGGAAATTCAGATTCTCAGGCTAAGAATCTGGGAGTTTCTGAATTATTTCTTAATTTCCTGAGACAAATGGAGCTTTGGAGGTAATTTAAACAAGAGACTAGAGTGATCATTGCGCATTTACTCCCAGGCCATGGATATTTAAATATGGCAAGTCCTGAAGCAACAACACAGTAACCCCAAATTCTGTCATCTCTTAATCACCAGAAGAAGTCAACACTTGATCTGCTAAAGCTATCTGTAATTAGTCTACTATTCTACGTGAATGTGTGTCTAGCTTTCTCTAGTTCCCTCGAGCAAAACCAATCACCTGTCTTGCTCTTAAGATTTTTTTCAAGTCTAAGCCCTGAAGTGATGCTGAAGACAATTACCACACTTATTCACAGGAAGGAGAGAAAGTGCAGGACTCTAGAAGAAAGGATCTGAGTTCAGCACAGGCCTCCAGTGAAAGGAGGAACTAAATATTCTAAAATTGTTTTCAAAGAATATTGTCAGCTTGCTTATTTGATAAGGCAAGAAAGATTTTTTTTTCCCCCTGAGAAATAATGGTTATTTCAACTTTTTTCCAAACTGTCCTATAATTGCCTCTATGGGTTTCATGAAGCCCAAAACATGTTTTTGTTATTTATAACCCCTTGTTTTCCCCCACTGCTCATGAAATGGTGAAAAATGGCTCTTACAAATAATAGAGAATTCAAGTACAGTACTTGCTTGTTTGGCTCAATATTTTGATTTGATTTAAAAACCAATAACTTATTTTAACTAAATGATAGACATTTCATTCCTAGGTATACAAAGAACTCAGAAAATTCCACCCAACCTCCTTCATCCTGTTTGGTCACGAGAGAGAGAGAGAGGGACTACATTGGCAGGAACTATTTCCGGTTCCTGTCAAGAGTCATTTCAGAAAGAGAGCTGAAGCAAAAGCCTCACACTATTATTTTAATTTTAAAACATTTAAAAATAAATAACTAGTCATTGGCCCCCAGGGTCTTCTTGTTTCTGCAAGTGAAAACCTTGGGAGGAAGCAGCTTCGTGCTGGTAAAGGACCAGGTTGGCCAGACTAAAAGGGACCAAAGAAAGACAACCCAAATGTAAGTACTAGCTCTCTGTAGCTACAAGTCAGACACTGGGTTTTCTCCCATTGAGTTCTGCTAGCAGCCTTCATAGTTGATCCCATGAGGCTAAAACTCACATGAGAGAAATTTGGGTATTAGTTTCCTTTTCAGAAGAGTCAGGTAGCAGAACACTATATCCTACAGAATAACAGCAGCTATTGTTTGATGTCTTACTCTATTCTAGGCACTACGCCAAGTGTTTTTACAGACGCCCATCTATTTAATTTACACAATAACTGTTCCAAGAGCATTACATGCATTGTACTGATAGAAAAACAGATGCAGCTAACAAATGGGACAGACGGGATTGACATTCATTTTCATGACACAAAACTAAGAGCTCAAAAATCACTACACATTTCTGTTTCTCCACTGTTAAACACATTTTCCATGCATGTCATTATTATTCAGTATACAGATGGTGCATATGTGAAAAGGGCATCAAGAAATGAACTGCTGCTCTCTGATCTATTACATAGAGGTTTGTGCTCTTCAGGTACGTGTCCCAAAACTACAGTATTTACATCTCCAGTGAGCAATTGGAGAGTTAATTGCTCCAGCAATTAACTGTGAACCAGCTGTAGGTCACCAAGTCTTGCAAAACAATTTCAGTCATATGTTCATATAGCTCTTTCCAGCACTGTAGCCAGGAAAACGGAAATGGAGGATTATCAGTGATGCTTTGTTTTAGATCTGCTAATTGAAGTAGATTAACTGTCTGCCAAAATATTTACTCTTTTTTCCCCTGGTGATGTCATTCTCATAGCTACTCTTGATAGAGCTAACAGATTACCACTTGAAACTATTTTTGACCTCTGAAGTCTCCCTGCTGCTATTCTAACTCAGTGATTTTAAAAAATATATTGTTATTCTCATTCTATCATTCATTTCCTGACCTTTCTAGTTCAAATTAATGTAGCAATCATTCTGAATAGCCTCCGTGATACCTGTTACTCAAGTCTGTATTTGAGAAGGCAATGTATTCTAGATAGAAATAGTCCGGTTTTACAGTAAGACTGGTTTAAACCCTGGTGCCAATGCTTATAAGTTACTTAACCTCTACAGCTTTGAGATCCTCTTTTTTATAGTTGAAAATTAATGCCAAACATACAGTTGTTAAAAGAATTACATATAAGATATATATGGGTTAAGTATTTTGCACTTTCAAAATAAGGCATAGACACTTTAAAGACGGCATCCATGGTCTGCCCCTTAAAGGCTGTTTTAATTTTTTATTGTAGGAAATATATCAAAAAACTAAGTGATATCAAATACATAGACACTAATAAGATTTTTTTTACACAGAATCATTAAACAGGCACCTTAAGTGCTACTTTTCTCTATTTATTTCAGTCTTTATTAAACATCACAAGGAAGAAGTGTGGAACTTTTAAAACACAATTAGGAGTCTCCTTTTATGTAAATGTGTCTATGACTATAAATTCCACAAGGATATTTTTAAAACCTCGTTTTTTTAATCCTTTCTGACAAATGTATAAGATTTACCTTTGTCATAATCAACAGAGTGTCAGTAAATGAACAGAGTGTCAGTTATGTCCATGGACATAACACTGGACTAGACCATGAACTCCTACTGGGTGAAAAGACTTCTCAGTATCATGGTCACAGCACAACATTTGGAATCACACTTGAGCTTTAATCCTGGCTTTGACATATAAAGTGGTTTGCTCTCCCTATACTGCTTCCTAATCTATAAACTGAAAATATAATACCTATTGTTGTGTATGTATGTGTGTGCATGTCCAGTCGCTCAGTTGTGCCCACCTCTTTTGAGACCCTAGAGACTATAGCCCACCAGGCTCCTTTGTCCATAGGATTATCCTGGCAAGAATACTGGGGCAGGTTGCCATTTCCTCCTCCAGGGGATCTTCCCAACTCAGGGATTGAACCTGCATCTCCCACATCTCCTACATTGGCAGGCAGAATCTTTACCACTGAGGCATGTAGGAAGCCCATTATACCTATTATTACTACCTCTAAATACAGGAGGGTAATGAAAGTGTGTATACAGTAAGGGCTTAATAAATATGTTTCCTCCTCCCATCTCTATTTATCTTTAATACCGAATATTTGCAGTTATCAGGCTAATTGAATTGAATCAATATTGTCTTAATGTGTGAAGTAAAAAGACTTTAGAAAGCCGTACTAAGCACATTACCTTTTTCTATAAGTAGGGAAATATGTCTCTTCTTAGCTCATTTCCCAATAGGCCTGTGAGTCCACATCTGTACACATATACACACGTCACACACGTGTGCTGACATGTGAGTTGCTCTGTTTAGTCCCAGTTAATATCAACAGGCAGAGTCAGGCAGCATCATTACCAGCGCAGTTTTGTTTAGAGCTCCCTGGGGCCCCAAACAGTTGTCCAAGTGAAATGTTTCATGTCTTAATTGCTGGTGGGCAGCAAAGCCACTTCTACTGTTGCAGGAAAAGCTATGCAATTTTCCACTGAGAATATGATTAGCCACATCAGAAAATATGAAGTCCATTTCCAATTTGTAACTCAAAAGACATTGTGACATCCTCCTGAGGCAAATATCTGGTTATGTGATTTCCAACAGAAGCATAATAATAGTGAAAGGAAGAAACATAGATACCTCTGAATTTAGCCCCATATATACAAGAATCTCAGAATTTCGTAGGTCACTCCAAATCCATTCTATTTTCTATGAGAAAAAATAGAAAATAAACTAAGTTCTTTCATATCCTTCTCAGGTGAAGATTTCATAGTGACAAAGTTTAAAATGCTCTAAGCAGTAAAGCAAAACAAACAAAAACCAAGAAATTTGCCATGATGCAACTTATTTATTTATCCTTAAATATATTTCCCTGATCTATTATACTGGGAACCATTAGCAGGTGTCTTAAATTTCCTAGAGTTTTGCATGTGTGAATTTTTATTAGGCTGATAAGTGATTATCTTTGTTTATGACTTTCCGGCTTCAGGAACTTTAGTAATAAATTTTGCTGGGGACTTCTTGGTGGTCCAGTGGTTAAGAATCAGCCTTCCAAGGCAGAGGACAAGGGTTCGACCCCTGGTCCAGGAAGATTCCACATGCCTTGGGGCAAGTAAGCCCGTGCACCACATCTATTGAAGCCCGCATACCCTAGAGCCCATGCTCTGCAATAAACCACTACAATATGAAGCCAGCATACTGCAACGAGAGAATAGCCCCTGCTCACCACAACTAGAGAAAGTTTACTCAGCAGTGGAGACCCAAAGCAGCCAAAATTAAATAAATAATTTTTAAAATAAAATTTAAAAATAAATACATAAATAATAATTTTTACTGGTAATAAAAAACCTCTTACCACTGATACACACACACACACACACACACACACACACACACACACATCTAGGGGAATTTTTTACAGCATCAGGCTGTCATAGGCAGATGGGTTCTATTTTAGGAGACTGCCACCAAACTGATGATGCTGACCCAGCGTTTTCATAATTTGCTACTAACCCTTGACGTGGAAATCTTGAAATTCTGGATTAAACATTATAAAGTAGAAATATTACAAGGTGAAAACTTCATATGCCTCAAGTAGACATTATTTTCCTCAGCTCATATTTTCCACTTGAAACTTGTTTTAAAAGTCCCAGTTTTGCTGAGAATTTATGCAGGAGAATAAAATGTGATTTCTAACAAAATGCCATTTTTACTTTTTTTCCCTTTCTGTTTCACAGTTGAAACAGAGAATCTGCATCATGAGGCATATCAAAGCCTTCCCTTGACCATAAACATAACCCTGATTCCTCCAAAAGTTGACCATGTAATCCACACCACAGACTGCAAACCCAAAGCAACTTCCTACATATTGAATCCACTTAAAAGAGAACTAAAAGTATAATTAAACAGCTGGAGAGGTTGTTAAAAAATATTTTTTATTCACTAATGGAAACTCGGCCCGGGCTACAGTTACTATTATCTCAAATGGCAAGAACTTGGATATTAAACCTCCTTCTTGTTAAAAGTTATTTTCTAAGAGCAAAGTTGAGAATGTTAGTAGGGAAGGGTGGGTAAATATGACTTCTTCTACTGCTAAAAATTCATCTCAGCAGACAGAGTATGATCTAACCATATCACCATTACCTTGTAAAAAAAAAAGAGAAAAATATTAATGAAATCATTAAGTAAAAATGGAGTGCCTCAAATTATTAGGACTTTTTCAGAAATTAGATCTTGCAGTATTTTACAGAAACATAAGTCAGTTAGCATTTGTTGGACCTTTTCAAAGAAAGGTCAGTTTTCTTTTGTTTCACAACAACCACCCAACTTTTGATTAAGGTGTTCAACAAACCTTTATGGAATTCTTCATTCTGTAGGTCAGCTTTTTGGACTGGGCTCAGCTGGGCAGTTCCGATTATAGCCAGGCTCACTTATGCATCTCCAATCACCTCCTGAGGTTAGTTAGGTACTGGCTGGCCAAGGATGGTGTGATGGGCAGAATTCCTAAAGATGGCCATATCCTAATCCCTATAATATGAGAATATGCTACTTTATATGGCAAGAGGAACGCTGGACTGGAAGAAACACAAGCGGGAATCAAGATTGCCGGGAGAAATATCAATAAGTTCAGATATGCAGATGACACCACCCGTATGGCAGGACGTGAAGAGGAACTCAAAAGCCTCTTGATGAAAGTGAAAGTGGAGAGTGAAAAAGTTGGCTTAAAGCTCAACATTCAGAAGACGAAGATCATGGCATCCGGTCCCACCACTTCATGGGAAATAGATGGGGAAACAGTGGAAACAGTGTCAGACTTTATTTTTCTGGGCTCCAAAATCACTACAGATGGTGACTGCAGCCATGAAATTAAAAGACGCTTACTCCTTGGAAGGAAAGTTGTGACCAACCTAGATAGCATATTCAAAAGCAGAGACATTACTTTGCCAACAAAGGTTCGTCTAGTCAAGGCTATGGTGTTTCCTGTGGTCATGTATGGATGTGAGAGTTGGACTGTGAAGAAGGCTGAGCGCTGAATAATTGATGCTTTTGAACTGTGGTGTTGGAGAAGACTCTTGAGAGTCCCTTGGACTGCAAGGAGATCCAACCAGTCCATTCTGAAGGAGATCAGCCCTGGGATTTCTTTGGAAGGAATGATGCTAAAACTGAAACTCCAGTACTTTGGCCACCTCATGCGAAGAGTTGACTCATTGGAAAAGACTCTGACGCTGGGAGGGATTGGGGGCAGGAGGAGAAGGGGACGACAGAGGATGAGATGGCTGGATGGCATCACTGACTCAATGGACGTGAGTCTGGGTGAACTCCGGGTGTTGGTGATGGACAGGGAGGCCTGGTGTGCCGCGATTCATGGGGTCGCAAAGAGTCGGACACGACTGAGCGACTGATCTGATCTGATCTGATGGCAAGAGGGGACTTAAGATTGCAGATGGAATAAAGGTTAATCCTGTGTGCCTGCTCAGTCACTTCAGTCATGTCTGACTCTACGATCCCATGGACTGTAGCCTGCTAGGCTCCTCTGTCCATGGGATTCTCCAGGTAAGAATACTGGAGTGGGTTGCTATTTCCTTTTACAGGGGATCTTCCCAACCCAGGGACTGAACTCACATCTTTTATGTCTCCTGCATTGGCAAGCAGATTCTTTACCACTAGCACCACCTGGGAAGCCCTAAGGCTAATCAGTTCATTTTAAACTAATACAGTTATGTAAAGTTTAAAAATAAAATAAAATTAAATTAAAAAAAATAAAATAAGGTGATCACTCTGGATTATCTCAGTTCAGTTCAGTTCAGTTCAGTTCAGTCGCTCAGTCATGTCTGACTCTCTGAGACCCCATGGACTGCAGGATGCCAGGCTTCTCTGTCCTTTACCATCTTCCAGAGTTTGCTCAATCTCTTGTCCATTACGCCAGTGATGCTATCCAACCATCTTATTCTCTGTCATCCCCTTCTCCTCCTGCCTTCAGTCTTTCCCAGTATCAGGGTCTTTTCCAATTAGTCAGCTCTTCGCATCAGACAGGCAAATCATTGGAGCTTCATCTTCAGCATCAGACCTTTCAATGAATATTCAGAGTTGATTTCCTTTGGGATTGTTTGATCTCCTTGCAGTCCAAGGGACTCTCAAAAGTCTTCTCCAACACCACAGTTCAAAAGCACTAACTCCCTTGGAGGAAGAGATGGCAACCCACTCCAGTATTCTTGCCTGGAAAATTCCATGGACAGAGAAGCCTGGTGGGTTACAGTCCATAGGGTTGCAAAGAGTCAGACACAACTGAAGCAACTTTGCACACACATACTTAGTTATGGTCCAACCCTCACATCCATACATGACTACTGGAAAAACCATAACTTTGACTATACGAAACTTTGTCAGAAAAGTAAAGTCTCTGCTTTTTAATACACTGTCTAGTTTTGTCATAGCTTTTCCTCCAAGGATCAAGCGTCTTTTAATTTCATGGCTGAAGTCACCATCTGCAGTCATTTTGGAGCCCAAGAAAATAAAGTCTGTCACGGTTTCCATTATTTCCCCATCTATTTGCCATGAAGTGATAGGGCTGGATGCCATGATCTTATTTTTTTGAATGTTGAGTTTTAAGCCAGCTTTTTCACTTTCCTCTTCTACTTTCATCAAGAGTCTCTTTAGTTCCTCTTCACTTTCTGCCGTAAGGATGGTGTCATCTGGATATCTGAGGTTATTGATATCTTTCCCCGCAATCTTGATTCCAGCTTGTGCTTCATCTAGCCCAGTATTTCGCATGATATACTCTGTATATAAGTTAAATAAGCAGGATGACAATATACAGCCTGGATTATCTGTGTTGGTCTAATATAACAAGAGTCCTTAAAAGTATAAGAGGGAGTCAGAAAAGGAGGTCATAGTGATGTAAAGTAAGAAAGACTTCAGCAGCAGTTGTTGGCTTTGGAAATAAAGGAAGCAGCCATAAGCCAAGGTAGGCAGGCAGCCACTAGAAACTAGAAAAGGTAAGAAAAAGGATTCTCCCCTAGACCTCCTGGAAAAGAACACAGCCCTGGTGATACTCTGATTTTAGCCCAGTGGGACCTGTGTTGGACTTCTGACCTACGGAGCTGTTAAATGATAAACTAGCATTGTTGTAAGCCACTAAATGTGTGGTACTTTGTTATAATAGCCATAGAAAACTAGCAGAGACGGTCTCATCTGAGACAGCTTGTTTCTGCTGTAAGTGGTCTCTCACCCTTTAGCATGCTATCTCAAGGTCTGTTCATGTGAAAGATAGGTAGGATTCCAAGAGGCAGAGGGAGTGGAGTGTGAGGTCTGTTTATGTCTAAGCCTAGAATGAGCACATCAACACTCTGACATATTATATTGGCACAAGCAGCTCACATGGTTAAGTCTTGTGATTGAAAATTTAAGGAGTAGGAAAAAAAATACCACTTCCTACTAAGAAAAGCTTCCCTGCAGCTCAAATAAAAGGAGAGGAAAATTAAGTTCAGTTTTGCATACAAATCTACCACAAAGACTAAAACCTTTACCTCTCATAATTACAATATTTTAGAAATCAAGTTTAAAATTTGAACAATGGTATCATAAAGATAAAAATAGTATGTTGTGTGCTTTAAAAATTGTATTTGTTTTGAATTGTAGTACTATTTGTCTTCCTCAAAAAGTCAAATCCCATTTTTTTTTATTTAAATTAAACTGATACTGTTCAGGGTATCCAGATTATCTGAACATCTAAAGTGGTGTCTGATGACAACATAATGGGAGTCATATATATAATTTCAAATTTGTGGTAGCCACATTAAAAAAGTAAAAAGAAACAGAATATATTTTAATATTACATTTTATTTAATCCAATATTTCTAAAAAATATCATTCATATGTAATCAATATAAAAATACTGTGAGATATTTTGCATTCTTTTTTTCATATTGTCTTCAAACCCAGGGTGCACTGTATACTTCTCAGTTCAATTCAGTTGCTCAGTCGTGTCCGACTCTCTGTGACCCCATGGAGTGCAGCGTGTGTACTTTTAGCACATCTCAATTTTCTTAATCTCATTTCAATAGTCCCATACATGCTACCACAATAGAGTGGATCTAAATGATCCCGGGGAGACTCCAGACAAAATTAGAAGATGCCAGCACTTTGTCCTTAATTGTCTTCTCCTCTCTTTTCCCCAGTGAGACACCTTCCTTTTTCCCCCTTTCAAGGACCTATCTTCTGCAATTCAAATTCTTGCTCCAGGAAAACAACAGAGCATAGGCATGGAAATACACTGCAATCCAAATAGCCCTGGATTTGAAACCTGCGATGCCATTTACTAGACCTTGTGCCGATGTGCATGCCTGTGTGCTAAATCGTTTGTCGTGTCTAACTCTTTGTGACTCTATAGACTGTAGCCCGCCAGGCTCCTCTGTCTGTGGAATTCTCCAGGCAAGAATACTTGCCATGTCCTCCTCCAGGAGATCCTCTCGAGCCAAGGATCAAACCCACATCTCTTTACGTCTCCTGAACTGGCAGGCAGGTTCTTTACCACTAGGGCCACCTGGGAAGCCCACTAGACCTTGTAGCATAACTTAATTTGAACTTCAGATGATATTATAAAAGAAAAATTTTGGTCTTAAATCATATTTCATACATTCATTCAACATAAAAGATATTTAGTGAAAATATTTTTAAAGCAAAGTTTGGAATAAATTATAAATTTGGTTTACTTTTTTTAGGCCAGGAAGAGGATTGGTTTTCCAAAACTGGACAATCTATAATCTCACTAAATATGGCAATGAAAATCAAGATAAAAGGAGAAATTTGTGGATTATTAATACTTGTTTAAACCTCACAGTTTTTCCTACAATGTGGACACATCTAAATGCTGTCACATGAGAGCAGCATAGTTCAGACTATGAATCACGGCCCTTCCAAGAGGAACAAAAATATACAATTATTAACTTCCCAGAAAGTGAACACAATATTGGCAAATTCAATAAGCTATTCACTGTGAGTCAGTCAGAATGTTGGTAGGTATTTCCAAGACATACAGTCTCGGTGGCAAAGATATTGTCCTTGGCCTTCAGCCCACGTGATTGGGTATACCAAGTTATCTGACTGATGTGACAGGAGCAAATGATAACTAGGTGGGAAGTCTCATGGGCTAACTGAGTGTCTGCACAGACACTGGAATGTCCTTCTAAGTTACTTGGTGTACTAGATGCCCAGGGCTACTATAACAGAATACCACAAACTTGGTGGCTTAAAACCGCAGAAATGTATTGTCTCAGAGTCCTGGAGGCTAGAAGTTCAACACTAGGGTTTTGGCAGGGCTACTCTCTCTAAAACCTGCAGGGGATCCTTCCTTCTTTCTCTCCTCGCTTCTGGTGGTTTGCTGGCAATCTTTGGTGTCCCTTGGTTTGTGGCAGCATAACTCCAATCTCTGTCTTCATCATCACATGGTCCTCTCCTTGGGTCTATGTCATTATGGCCATCTTGTTATAAAGACACCAGTCAAACCTCATTAGGAGTCCACTCACCTTGAGTAAGACCTCCTCTTAATTAACTACATCTATGATAACATTGGAGAAGGCAATGGCACCCCACTCCAGTTATCTTGCCTGGAAAATCCCATGGACAGAGGAGCCTGGTAGACTGCAGTCCATGGGGTCACTAGGAGTCAGACATGACTGTATAACTTTCAAGTAGACAACCTGAGAGACTTCACTTTCACTTTTCACTTTCATGCATTGGAGAAGGAAATGGCAAGCCACTCCAGTGTTCTTGCCTGGAGAATCCCAGGGATGGGGGAGCCTGGTGGGCTGCCGTCTCTGGGGTCGCACAGAGTCGGACACGACTGAAGCGACTTAGCAGCAGCATGATAATATTATTTTCACATCAGGTCACATTCTGAAGAACTGGAGATTAAAACTTCAACATATATTTTTGAGAGACAAAATTCAATCTGAAATACTTGGTTCCATTAGGACTTGAATTAAATGGTTGAGACACCATGCAACAGAGTGGTTAATGGCATAGGCTCTTGAAGCCTTACCGGTCTGGATGAACCTGTGGGTGCATGCTTGCTAAGTTGCTTCAGTCGTGTCCAACGCTTTGCAACCCCATGGACTGTAGCCCACTAGGCTCCTCTGTCCATGGGATTCTCCAGACAAGAATACTGGAGTGGGTTGCCATGCCCTCCTCCAGGGGATCTTCCCGACCCAGGGATCAAATCTTTGTCTCAGACATCGCCTGCCTTAGCACCACCTGGGAAACCCAGGTGAATTTATATCTGAGCTTTGCTGCCTAGTGTATATGATCTCAAGCAAGTCACTTAACTCCAAGTACCTCAGCTTTGCCTACCTACCAGGAGGGCAATAACAGCAATAGTAATTCACAAGGCTATCCTGGATTCAGTTAACCTATGAAATGACTAAATAGTACCTACCACCCAGCAACACTTCACAGCCACTTGCTAATTATTATTTTTTATTGGTGTATTACAGGTTACCTCTGTACAGCTACTTCCACCTAAATCTGAAATTCTGTTCTTCACAGAGGCAGTAATACCACTGCTATGTTTGTTTTTTGTTTTTGCTCTTTGAAGTAGAGCTCTTTTTCTTTCAAAATTAAACGAATCTCCTATCATTTATGTTTATGGTATGTAGACAGACAAGCTTTCTGGATTTGGTCACACATATCAAAAGCCTTAATATGTTTATAACACTTGATCCAAGCACTTTTTATGAGAATTTATTCTAAATAAATAATTTAAAGATGAATGCAAAAATTCTGCTACAGGTTTTTTTTTTAATAAAACTCATAGCCTCTCTTTCAATTCATTCCACCCTCTCCATCCCCAGCTCTGTACCATAAAATAAACAAATACTACTCAATCATTAAAAATTGAGTTTGAGATCATTTTTGAAAAGAAAATTTATCTTTATATATTGCTGAGGGAAATAAGGATGCTATTCAGTAGCTTTCTGGGGTGACAGAAATATTTTATACCCTTGCTTTCCAATACACAAGTCAGAGTGGCACATGGTAAGCAACACTTGGAATGTGGTTAATGCAACTACAGAACTTAATTTTTAAGTTTCTTTAATTTTAATTAATTTTAATTTAAGTAGTCAGAAGTAGCTCACAGCTACCATTAAAAAAAAAAAAATCAAAGTCTATGGTATCTTTTGTTTGTGGATCTTTCTGCCCCTCCTTTCTTTACTTTCCTTTAAAGTCTCTCTCCTGTCTCTGTCCCTCCTTTTAGATTCTACTTGGCAGGTAGTCCTCACTCTTCTCTTTCTGTCTTTTTAGCAAGTAGCTTCTGGTGGCTCAGATGGTAAAGACTCCACCTGCAATGCAGGAGACATGGGTTTGTTCCCGGGGTTGGGAAGATCCCCTGGAGAAGGAAATGGCAAGCCACTCCAGTATTCTTGCCTGGAGAATTCCATGGACAGAGGAGCCTGGTGGGCTATAGTCCATGGGGTCACAGAGTCAGACATGACTGAGCAACTAACACACACACACACACACACTTCTGCTCTCATGAGATAACCTAAGAAATGAGCCTTTTTCAAGGCATAAAGAGATTTGGTGTGCTAATAGCCATATATGTGAAGTGAAGTGTTACTTAGTCATGTTCAACTATTTGCTACCCCATGGACTACAGCCCGCCAGGCTCCTCTGTCCATGAAATTTCCCAGGCAAAAATACTGGAGTAGGTTGTATTCCCTTTTCCAAGGGATCTTCCCGACCCAGGGATCAAACCTGGGTCTCCTACATTGCAGGTGAATTCTTTACCATCTGAGCCCATATATGTTTTCCATTTTAAATTTAATTTGTATAAGTTCTATTTAGAATTTAACCAAAATTTGAGCTTCTGCCCTCCCCCCCAAAATCTTACAAGTATTACACACATTAAGCTGCATATTGAGGTAGAAAATGAAATTACTTTTCATCATACAATAAGGGAACTTCTGCATTCACTTTGTTTTTCCCATATTCACTTTTTAAAACATTAAATGTTACTCTGAGGACAAGAAATTAGATATACTTGGTGAGGATGCTATGTGCTGAACTATGACCAAAAAATGGAGCAGTTGTAACTTTGCTGAATTTATTAGCTCTACTAGTTTCCTTCCATTCATGTCCTATATATAGGATCATGTTATCTGTGAATAAAGACAGTTTTACTTCTTCCTTTCTGATTTTGAAACTTTTATTTCTTCTTCTTGTCTAACTGCTCTGGCTAGAACTTTCAGAACAATGTTGAATACCAGTGTTCAAAGTAGGCATTTTATGGGGAAGCTTTTAGTCTTTCACCATTGAGTCTAATGTTAGTTGGGGTTGTTTTGATTTTGTTTAATATAAATGCCTCTTTATCATGTTAAAGAAGTTCTCTTATATTCCTAGCTTTCTGAGATTTTTTATAATCAAGGATGTTAAACTTTGTCAGGGTGAATTACTTCCAGGTCATTAACATCCTATAAACAGCACCTAGTCTTGAGTTTTGTACAGTCAACAATTTAATAAGTATTTGCTGAGTTAAACCGATTTGAAAACAGCAAACACCAGAAACCTGGAATCACATGTCAAGAGACATTCTTTGAATAAATTATCCTTAGAGATTCATTTGGAAAAGTTGGCTATTTTTTTTTCCCACACAAGCCATGTAACGCACACTAGAGTTTTGTTTTTTTTTAATCACCTCTTACACTAAAGAAATATTAAAATATGGAAAGTGTTCAACTCTGGCACCCAACACCACTAGTAAATAAAGTTGTCTAAGAACACTCCTGAATTGAAAGAGGCTCAGTCAACTGGGGGAGTGGGAAGACAAAGCCACTGCCTGATCCTTCTGTAGAGAGAGCACTGTAGCCTCGGTAGCCTACGCCAAATATAAATGGTTCCTCGACAGCCTGATGTCGAATTTGAATATCTGAGAGTGTCCTCTAATTAGATCACATGACATATATTTTTAAAGTTTATCAACATCAGAGTAGTGTTTTGCAGAAGGGACTCTGTGGCTTCCACTAGAAGGCTATATTTTTCCTCCTGGGTACATCTGTGGCACTTCTTGCCAGGTACCATGGGACCAGGTATGTTATTTTCCTTTCAGGCAGCAAAGCCTAATTGGACTTTGCTGATGAGAAAATAAAAAAATCCACAAGGAACATGCAGTACAAAATAATATTTGTCACTGATGTGGTAGAAATAGAAAATTACACAAACATTTGGGAATTATAGGTTCATCACACTGGGGTGAAAAGTTATAGACCATTTCTCACCCTCAATTATCCATTGGTTCCTTGTTGTGCCCGAGCCAAATACTTGGTTTCTTCGCATGCTTCCCTAACTTCTATTCACCAAGATCTAACACTCAAAAATGCCAGCCAGGAATGACACTGGCCAGGTTCTTGGTGAATACCTTCGAGGGCAATAATATATGTTTACATGTAACTCATAATTAATCACTAAACTTCCTTTTGGGAAAGAAAACATATTTGGGGGTATATTTTACTGTCTGGGGGGCAAGAAATGACAGGATGGGAAGAGAGGAGAAGCAAGTAAGGGGGGATGATTGAAAACATTTGACTTGGCTTGAAATGAAAGTACATATTTCACACATATTTTTAACCAACCCCAAAAGACAGCTTGACTTCGAACATGCTGAACAGGAAGCCATTTACCGTTGGAATGCTTGCTGAGCCCATCCAAAACACACACCCTCCCAATACCCCTGGGCTATCTCAAAAGGGTTGGGGTGAAAATATTTAATTTATAGGTGCAATCCTGCTTCCTCTTTTATTTTTTTCCTCTTTGCCAACTCTGTTTTTTAACTTCATGAAAAGTGATAGGAAACCTAGTTCATCCCCCCCCCACCACACACACACACATATCCTTTATTGACCCAGCTGTACATTCTACCTCAATTTATAGCTCAAACCTGGCTTGAAGACCAAAGGAAGAGAGAAAGGTAAAAACGGATGTTAAGCTCTCATGGTTACTGTGGCTCAAAAGGAATCTGGGTGAAGGAAAGCCTGCTGTGGTATCCATATCAAGGGCAGGAAGGCCTGGAACAGGAGATTGACTTGGCTTTCAGAACGGGTGCATTCAGCAGTAGGCCTTCAAAAAGAGCAAATGGAAGGGTATAAAGAGGAGGGGGAGAGAAAGAATTTTCTGAGTATTAGATGAGTGACCAGAGACACATGAATCTTATCAAATTCAAAGAAACCGTCCTGGTTATCAAGAGGAATTTTTAAATATTTTGCAGAAGAAAAATAGAAAGACTCAAAAAATTAAAATTTGTAATTCAAGCAAAAGATTTTCCAAAACTTTAGTGGTATTGTAATGCATTATATTTCATTTAACATGGAAGATAGGCTCTTTCAGAATAAAATGAATTCCAGATGGGTGTCCATTACATAGTGTACCTGTTACCCTTATTATTATATTTTGATTTCTTGAGAATGCTGAGTCAATGTGCAATAAAACATTTGAAAGAAAACCTGAAACCCAATGGAAATCCAGCAAGCTTGAAGTTCAGCTTTCAAAATTCTTGAACTCAATCTAATTTTCCCAGAAAGCTGACCCCACTCAGTGGAAATCCCGTCAGAGGAAGGGTTTTTATAATTAAGCAGTTTGTTTTAAATACTTCAAAAGAGGTAGGGAAACCTGTAACTATCTGAATTCAATTATTTCAACATTGCCTGTTGAAGCTCTGTTTCAATTTTAATTACATATCAGATTAACACTTTACGTGGAACACCATCTTGGGAAATTCTACCTGTCACCATGGACTTTACAACGCTTTAATGTCAAGTTAACTAGTTCGCCTTAAACTTTTCTTTGAGTTGATAAAGGAAAAGCAGTTAAACCACTTTTACAATCTTGTGGAAATACTCAGCTGTATAGTAATATAGTTCTTTATGTCTTTTGTTTTACCAGCTTTCAAAGTTTAAAAGCAAGAAGCCTGATAACATCAATTTGTACTCTTGAATTTGAAAAAGTCAGACTTTCTATTAGCCTGAAAATGCTGCGTGGCCACAGATGCACACTGCAGCCAAACCACGCGGTTCCAGTTGAGACTACATGACTGATTCTTATCCTTGTAACATAGTTTCACCATGGCTTATTTTAAGGGAGATAATATGAAAGTAGATTTCTGATATATTTTCATGATAGAATGGATTATCAATCCTGCTGTACTGTCCTAGTGGTATCAGCCATCTGAAATAATCATTAAGCTGTCACAAAACTTCTGGGAGCAATTTTCATGTATTATATCTTCTGGAATTAGATACCATTGCTGTATCATAACCAGTTACCTGTACATTGTGCCAACCAGTGGTAAGCTGCAATACCAGCTCTTGAGGTGGAAGGAGAGGCTGACTGTAGTATTTGCTGATTTCTATGTATAAATATTTCCACTGTACTTAATTTTAATGTACCACCTTGATGCTGCTGCTAAATATGTATAAGCTGGCTCCAGCACATCATGCATGCCAACCACCTCTGCCCCTAGAGCCAACAGAATTTATCAGAAGGGTATTTCCTTTCCTCCAAAGTATACTTAAGTCCCAGACACCTTCATCACCAACAAGCCAGAGTCATGCAGCCTAAGCTACTAGGATCAACATAGTCCGAGGAGGCCCTCAGCTCTACCTTGGAGAGTGCAGTTGACCTTCCTGACCTGCTCTGGTCCTATTTCTCCCACTCTGGACCTCTTTATGTGCCTGACTCTAGTATCTAGTTGGCACTCTACAGTGTCCTCCAGGGATAGCTGATTAGGGGTCTTCTTCATTTCTATTATATTTTGCCTCCTAGAGTTAAAATCTAACTCCAGTTCTCTTAACCCTAAGTCAAACCACCTTTCTCAGTTAACAACTCAAGATGCACTTGTCTTGGGTTTGGTTGCTGCCAAAGTTCCCAAAACCTAGTCCCCCACTCTTCTCAGATAAGGTCTTCTAACATCAAAGGTTGCCATTTGCTTGCACTGGAATGACATTTCTACTAAACTCCCTGTGAATTTGGGTTTTCATCAGTTGTAGTTTCTTTGCTGAGTTGGCAGGATCTATATAGTATCCTGTCTCCATTACTTCTTGTTTGCTAAACTAATTCCTTTATGTGCCTCTCCATTTCTCCATTGTGTTGTTGCTCTCCTGGGAGTCATTCCTGATAGACACTGAGTAGGACTGAACTGGGGCTTCCCTGGTGGTGCTAGTGGTAAAGAACCCACCTGCCAATGCAGAAGACATGAGGTGCAGGTTTGATCTCTGGGTCAGGAAGATCCCTCCAGCATGGTAGCCCACTCTAGTATTCTTGCCTGGAGGATCCTGTGGACATAGGAACCTAGAGAGCTATACAGTCCATGGGGTTGCAAAGAGCTGGACATGACTAAAGAGACTTAGCACACACACACACACAGGACTGAATATTCTTCTCCACCCAACATATTCACTCCAAGTATTTTCAAATATAAAGGCCACTTTAAGGTCAAGAAATTGCTCCAGTCTTTTTATGTGTAACTACAGTTTCAGTATTTTTAATTGGGTGACAAGAACTACTATGATTAAGAAATTTTAAATCAGTTTTATATTTTTTTGTATCATGAAAGCCGCTCATATATTTGAAAAAAAAATACATGCATGATTAAATTAGATAATGTACACAATGCCTAGCATGGCACCTGTACAGAATGTACAGAATATGTTAACTATAATTTTGTCAGTGTTCTTACTCTAAAAATATTACTTCACAACCAGGCTACTAAACTTGCCTCCAAACTTGTCCCTCGAAAAAACTGTAAGTAGGAGTGATTATTCTCAGACTCATTCTGATCAAGTAGTAAAACACAAATTTATTGAAGCTTTCCAATGTTTCCCCACCAAACCAAGAATAAAATAAAAACATCTTGCCTGAGCCTACAATAACCTTCATGGTCTGGCCCCTGACTAACTTTCTAGCTTTCTTTCTGATCATCAGATCAAACTTCTAGCCTTCACAGAACCATTACCTTCATTGACTTCCATGTGGTATACTCTTCCTTATAGGTCTGCACATGCTCTTCTTTTTAATCATCAGATGTTGGTTTAAATGACATGGGTTCAGAAAGGACTTCCCAGGCCACCCAATTTAAATAGCCTACCTATTACTCTATCACATTACCTTCTTTTAATCCTCTGCATAGCAGTTTTATTTTTACCTGCTATTTCTCTTGTTTATGTATTGATTGCCTACTTTTCCCGAGGCAGGGATCCTATGTATCTTAGCCATTGTATTCCTGTAGCATCTAATTTATAAAACATCTACTTTATTCATCCTGCAAACAACATGTGTACATTGTTGCAGAGTCCTTATAAAATGTCCTTAGGCTTGTCCCATCTATGGCCAACTACATTAGATGGCCTCTAATGTAGAGGCCTGGAGAAGGCAATGGCACCCCACTCCAGTACTCTTGCCTGGAAAATCCCATGGACGGAGGAGCCTGGTAGGCTGCAGTCCATGGGGTCACTAAGAGTCAGACACGACTGAGCGACTTCACTTTCATTTTTCACTTTCATGCATTGGAGAAGGAAATGGCAAGCCACTCCAGTGTTCTTGCCTGGAGAATCCCAGGGATGGGGGAGCCTGGTGGGCTGCCGTCTATGGGGTCGCACAGAGTTGGATGCGACTGAAGCGATTTAGCAGCAGCAGCAGCAGCAATGTAGAGGCCTCTACATTAGGCCCTCCTCTAAAATCTAATAAATCACAATCCTCACCCAACTATTTGAAATTAAAGGTATTAATCAAACCAGGATGGTTAATGGCAAGGCTGGCCAACTACTACCTCCCAATAGATAGCCATTTCATCTGCCTTTTCCCCAGGTTCCTATCTTGACATCACCAGGCATCTCTGATTAAATGCCTCATAATGTACCATGGACAGAGGAACCTGGCAGGCCACAATCCACAGGGTCATATAGAGTCAGACATGACTGAAGTGACTTAGCACACATGAATGTAATATAACTGAGAAGGTATATACTAAAAAATCTAGTTCTAAAATCTGGAATTTTAGCATCCTAAGTATTTACATCACAGTAAACACAGAGCTTCATCTCCAGTTATTGCAGTAAAAAAAGAATAGGACATGAGGAAGACTGCAAGCTACCTTACAAAAGCAGAACCTTCTGAGGAATGGTGGAGAGTCTCCTAGGGAACCCTCAACCTATGTGAGATGGGACGGAAGTCATGGACATTCTTAAGCAAACCGTGCCTAGAAATTTTATAAGCAAATGTTCTGCTGAAATTACTTTCACATAGGACACAAATACCTCTCCCCTTCATCTCTGTATAATTAGCAGAGAAAACAAATTTTAAGAACAAAAAATATCATTCATAAAATGTGTTTCACAATAAATATGAATTATCCAACTGAAGCTTGACCACTGCAGACACACAGACTTAAAATTTGGCAATAGTGACTGCCAAAGAGTGACAGTACAGACGGAGAATTTGGCAATGGTGACTAATCTAATATGGACTGGCAAGGGAGAGAGGCAAAATGGAAACAAGAGTAAAAGAGGAGAAATTCAAGATCATGAAGACAGAGTTACTTGGGCAGTGTCTAAGTTTTACCAAAACATGAAACCACCTGTAATTTGACTCATGTTGTTTGTAGTTGCTCTGTATGTGGGCTAATTAATATGGTATGGTAATTAGTTAATATGGTATGATAAACTGTTAGAGAACTAACTAGTCAATTCATTCTTGGAACACATCTTTTGTAACTAATAAGAGAAGTATAATTTGAATCAAGTGGATGCAATTCTACATTTTTAGTCATTTACCTGGTAAAAGAAAAATGGTTTACAATCCCAATGGCAGTCTTTCCTAAAATGCCGTGCTCCACTAGGAAGTGTTCTTTATAAAAGGAAAAGAGGGAGTGGCTTTGTATGCTCATATAGGTTTTGAGAATACTGTATTAAACAATATTAACATGTTTATGCTCAGCTGCTCTGATAAGCTAAAGTGCAAGATGTATCTAGAAGGGTAGAGAATGCCACTTCAACATGACCATAACTTGTTTTTTCAAGAAATATCTATTAACGTCTAAAGAACATTATGTGAGAATATTGGAAACAACCCAAGTGCTGATCAACAGATGAATGACCATGGAAGATGTGATAGTACATATATATATATATATATATGTATATGTATATAATGAAATAGTACTTAGCCATAAAAAAGAATAAAATTTTGCCATCCGCAGCAAGATGGGTGGACCTGGAGTGTGCTATGTTTAGTGAAATAAGTCAGAGAAAGACAAATATGTGTTTTGTATTCACTTATATGTGGAATCGAAAAAATGAAATGAATGAATACAACAAAACAGAAACCGACTCGAGATATAGATAAACTAGAAGTTACCAGAGGGGATGGGTTGAAGGAAGGGTTAAAATCAGTGAAGGGGATTAAGAGGTACAAACTACTAGGTACAATTTAAATAAGTTAAATAAGTCACCAGGATGTAATGTACAGCACAGGAATATTTTATAATAACTTTGTACAGTATATTGGAGAAGGGCATGGCAACCCACTGCAGTATTCTTGCCTGGTGAACTCCATGGACAGAGGAGCCTGGCAGGCTACAGTCCATGGGATTGCAAAAAGTCAGACACGACTAAGCAACTAACACACGTACTTGTATAGTATATAACCTGTGGAAGTAGTGTCAAATCACTAAGTTGTACAATGAAACTAATATTGTAAGTCAACCATAATTGAATTTTTTTAAAAAAAGAAAAGGAAGCTTTATTTAATAAATAATCCTGTGAAAAAAGATTAGCTATTTGGAGACTATATGACATTAATCTTCACCTCAAATTAGCATCAATATACATTCTACATGTTTAATGTTTAGCCTAGAAGAAAAGATAGGTCAGAGATCTTGAGTTTTAGACTTACCAAGTACAAAAGCTAAGGCAAAAAAAAAAAAAACCCACAAAGATAAAAGGTAAGCAAATTTGTTTTTGAAAAACAAAAAAAAATGTATAGATCACAAAAAACATCCTCAACAAAATTTTTGGGGAAAACAGTTGCCAAATACCTGACAGATCACAAGTTGAAATATTTACATCAAGAATTTTTACAAGCGAATAGGCGAAAGGAAAGAGACAACTTATAGGGGGATAACATATAATAAAAAATATTTTAAATTATTCTGAATAGTAGTCTTAAAGAAGTACAAATTTAAATTAAGACATTATAATACTAGTGTAAAAAGTTTTACATAAAAATTCTCAGTACTGTCATCAGTGTGGTGAAACAGAGAAGTTCCTTGGCTGGAAGTGAGAAGGTAAAGTCCTGCAGTCTTTCTGGAATGCAATTTTGTCATTTATTTAATGTTTCTGGCTTGTAATTCCACTTTTAAAAAGGTTATCCTAAGGAAATAACCAGTAGGTGGAAAAAGACTGAGTTACAAGAATGTTCATTGTGGCTTAATTTTTAATGACAAAAATGAGAAATAGCCCATCCAACTTTATATTCATTTAATCATGCAATAATGATAATGATGGTTTATTTTATTACTAGTTAATAATAATGATGGCTTTTTAATAATAATGTATAGTGGATTACTTAATTTATTATTATAATGACAATCATATTTACCTCGTGCCAGGAATTTTCTGATGAATACAGATTAACCCATTTAATCCTTACAACAATCAACTTTGTACCACTATTGTTATACCTTTTTAGAGGTGAGGAAATTGAGATACTGAGAGGTGAAGTAACTTGCCCAAAGGCACTCAACTGGCAAGCTGCAGCGTTGGAGTCAAACCCAGGCAGTCTGACTCCAGGGTCCATGGCCTTCACTCCTACACATATTACCTCACACTTCTACCCATAAAATGGAACATGAAATAGTCATTAAAATCTTTTCAAACTCTATTTAATGATGTGGAAACATACTCACATTATAATTAATGGGGAATCATTACATAAAAATATACGTGTGGCTTTATCCCAATTTTGCTAACAAGCTAAGTACATATGAATAAAAAAAGTTAAAAGGAAATAAATGCAAAGGTCAAAGTAATTATCCCTGCTTGGTAAGGAAGTTGTGAGCAATTTTCATTTTCAGCTTTATATTTATATTTTATAATGTTCTAGTGAAAATGTGTTACCTTTATAACCAGAGAAGAATATCAGTCATTTTTTAAGAGAAAAAATATTGGTACATAACTAGAATAATTCGCATCCTATTGTCTTATTTGCCTTTTTTAAAAGATATTTTTAAAACATTTATTATGTATTTGACGGTACCAGTTGCAGCGCGTGGGATATACTTCACGGACTACGGCTGGAACCCAGACCCTCTGTATTGGTAGGGTGGAGTCTTAGCCACTCGACCACCAGGAAGTCCCTTATTTGTCTTTCTAACTGCATTCTCAAGCTGGTATAAATGGCCTTAAGTACACTTCAGCAATGGAAGAGCCTTAACTACATCTTAAACGCTGCCATAGTTACGGAATTTCTTCCTCATTTTTGTATCTGAAATGTTGCGTTTAGCATATTTTTCACAGTAATATTAAAGACATCCCTCAAGGGTTCCATACTGCCATTATTGAAACAAAAAAAAAAAACTCCAGAGTTTAAAACTTCCAATTCTGCCAGTTGGGAGATAGGAAGATTTATGAAGAGAAAATGATTCTTTTCTTTTTTTTTCCCAAAGACATAAAAAGATTCCTGTCTACATCCCTTGCTATGCTTCTTTCAACCATAACCTATTACCACATCAAAAAAGAAAACAAAAACCTTTTCAGTTTGATTCAGAGACAGCTTGGGCTTCTAAACCAATTGAAATAGGTTTATTGCATAGAATGCTTTATTGAAGCCTAAACTACTAAAGACAGAAGAAATACACACATACACATATCAACCACCTCCCTATACATAAAAATGGAAAAACCTTTACATGTATATCTCACTTTATCCCCAAACATCCCTTTGAGGTAATAAAGATACCAATCCTCAGGCCATTAGGAAGCATTCAAAATGAAGTTAAATTACGACTTACTTATTAAAAAAAAAAAACCTGAAATATTAAAGCTATTCACATACCACAGAGTTTCAAAGTCTAAAAGCTGACCACGAGTAATAAAAAGTCATGCACAAGTAAGCGAATGCAGGAATTATGGTCAAGGCTATTGCTATTTGGGGTCTGGCTAAAAGAGCTTCCATAAAGTACTGGCAAGGCTAGAATGATTTTCTCATCCTACCGGTGGTGCGGAGGGTTAAATACATTCTGAATGCCATTTATTTGTTTATTTTTTCCAGGTGCTCTTTTTTCCTTGTCCTTTCAAACCCTACTTCCCTTAAAAACCACCCTCCAGCTCCAAGATCACTGGACATGAGTTTTTAAATCCATCAGCTAGATAAACACAGGAGTGGGTATCTGTGGCCCGGATGTGACTAAACAGCAAGGGAGGGGATGAGTGTCAATAACTGAGTTAGCTGCTCATGGCCTTCAGTTTGCCCAGAAGCAAAACAGACATAACAGTGCTAATTTTAACTTCTCACCTGAGTCGGGATACAGACAGTGACTTAAATTTCTCTTCCCTCATGCCTGAGAAGGAACTAGCTAGGCAAATCATTTAGGGAATTATGCTGCTGCTGCTGCTGCTGCTGCTGCTGCTGCTGCTAAGTCGCTTCAGTCGTGTCTGACTCTTTGCGACCCCATGGACTGTAGCCTACCAGGCTCCTCTGTCCATGGGATTTTCCAGGCAAGAGTACTGAAGTGGGTTGCTATTTCCTTATCCATAGGGAACTATGACACAGGTAGAATTTGATTCCAATCAAGCACAGATTTAATTCGGCTACTTCCTCCCCTATGATTTCAATGATTTTCCTATTTCGTGAGGAATGAAATCCTCGCCACCTGACCTGTCCTCAAAGAACCTTCACAATTATCTTTTGCTTCTTTCTCAAATCAATACACCTGTTTAGCATAGCTAACTTACAATTCCCAGAATGCACCCTGCCCCATCTTGACTCTGGGCTTTGCTCACATTACCCTTCTCCCAAGGCATCCTTCCCTCCACCTCTGCCAGTTGAATTTATCAAAAGGAACTGTGACCACTGGACTTACCTGGTGGCTCAGTGGTAGAGAAACCACCCGCCAATGCAGGAGACAAAGGTTCGATCCCTGGGTTGGGAAGATCCCCTGAAGAAGAGACACACGCTACCCACTTCAGTATTCTTGCCTGTGAAATCCCACAGAAAGAGAAGCCTGGTGGGCTACAACCCATGGGGTCACAAAAGAGTTGGACCCGACTTAATGACTAAACAACAACTGTGATCATTAATTGAGCTCCTACTTTGTGTCAGGCAGCGTTCCAAATGCTTAATAGCTACCATTACATGTGACCTTGAAACAACCCTGCGTTGTTCCTCTCACTATTCTTACCACATGAGGGAAAATGAAGCACATATAAGTTGAAAATGTTGCCTTTAAGATCAAATTAACACAACTTTTGGGTGTTTTTTATTTTCTTTTAGAATATACTCATTTAATTATTTTCTTTTCTTCTGTTATTGACCATTTCTGCCTATTTAAGGTCATTATCACAAACTGCCTACTATGACAACTCTTGTTTGGGGGGTTCTTGAGTGTAGGGAGGGTATCTCTCAAAGTGGGTTCCAGGGATCTTTGGGGTCCCTGAGATCTTTTCAGGGGTTCTGTGAAGTCAAAACCATGTTCTTAATACTGCTAAGAATTTATTTGCCTCTGTGGTATGTAATGTCACACAAAAATGATATAAGAATACTCCTGTCTTTCCTTAAACTAAGGCGTAAAGATATTTTTAGAATGGAAAACGATGCCACTTTTCTCTCTATTCTTTCTTATCTTGGAAAATAATTATTTTTATAAAGTATTATTTATGTTTACATGCAATGAGATTATTATTTTAAAATAAACACAAATTTAAATTTTTTCAAACATAATTTCCAGTGTGATAATTATGGATAAGTATAACCCAAACAAACAAGCTCAGAAGTCTCCAGTTTCACAAATATTTTCACAGGTTTCTTATTTCTTCTGAAATATTTCTACTGAGAGTCATAGATTGCCTTCCCCTAATGTTACATAAAAGAGCATTTTTTTAATCCAAAGTTTTCAGTAAAATGTACTGTCCCATAAAATTCTGCAACAAAGCTGAAGTGACTGACCCGGTTGACATAGTAGCAAAGTGTCTCCCTCCCACACAGGCCTCCCATTCAGATTGGTGCCTCAGGAAAATTATAGATGCATTCACATCATGAACCTTTGATGAAAGCAACTTGTAAGTCCTGTTTCTCTTGTTAGTACCAACAACACACATCCCTGGTTCTTTTTTGTATCCTCACACGGTGTTTAAAACTAACCTTATCCATAATCGGTACCAAATGAATTATTTTGACTATTTTTGACTAGGAATAAATATTGAATTGCCATAAAATATTTTAAATGTGTATTTTCTAATAAATAATTAACATGTTAATTGCATGATTTTCATTTTTCCTTGTTCAAATAGCTCCCCTTTGCTACAGTTATGAGTTGAAAAATAATGCAATTCTACTTCATTTAAAAGATCCTATAATTCAGTCTTCATGATAATTATACACTGGGCTTGCCCAAAACAGAATAATTAGTAAATTATACTGAAATATACCCAAAAAAGAACTGAAAAATACTATACAGATGGTATTACACCAAGACCTGCAATGTCCTTAAAAGGGCAACATTATTTTCCAAATAATGATCTACACTCAAGATGAAGCTAAGATCAACATTAAAAATTAGGATGCTCACCTGAAGTTCCTGCATTGTCCAAACTGGTCTGGAAGTGTCCTAAAATACTTCCATCAGATCCAGCCAGAATCCCCAAGAGATTGTTTCAGCTAATATGAGTTGATTCCTCTTAGTCTGACACCAAAGAATAAAATTAAGTGGATAGCTAGGAAGAAGGGAGTGCTTCCCAGGTGGCGCCAGTGGTAAAGAACATTCTTGCCAATGCAGAAGACATAAGGGACGTGGGTTCGATCTCTGGGTTAGGAATATCCCCTGGAGGTGGGCATGGCTACCCACTCCAGTATTTTTGCTGAGAGAATCCCATGGATTAAGGAGCCTGGTGAGCTATGGTCCATAGGGTCACAGAGTCAGACACAACTGAAGCAACTTAGCACACATGCACAGGGAGAAGGGAAGGAAGATCCTAGTACTAAAATAACTCCTTAAACTTGACCCAAAATGTGGTTACTTTTGCCAACAAACGTATACATCCTCAGTTATTATCAAGAAACATGGACCTAAAACTGTCTTCTTACAGGAAGTTTAATGTGAACCAATTAAGACCTACATTGAGACCTAATAATCTAGCCCCAGATATCTCTGGGTAACACCGTTGGTTTGTGTCATTTCCTGTATGTCGAAAGGCAAAATTTTAATTTTTTTAATTAAAAAAAATTTTAGATTTAATTAATTTGCATTTATAACCTTACCTTAATCTGTTTTCTCATATCATTTCAACAGCTATATAATAGAAATTAAATATATACCAGAGAGTATGCTGGATTTAGGGTAATCATCAGTGAACAAAACCACCATGGTCACTGCCTTCATGAAATTTACATATTATGTTAGATGTAAAGATCACAAGTATATAAGTAAAAACTATGATATATACCATAAAAGGGAAATCTGGACTGTTTCAGCATAGTATAACAGAACCTAATGAATGTCTATCTTTCTAGTAGCATTTATTTATATTATGCACAAAGATACTAACATAATACATACTTTTTGATGTTCATGTTACTATATTACTAATTATTATTAGCAATCATTTCCTCACATGCCTGCTTGACTCATTTTCCTCAAGCAATGTTTTCATATGTCACTCCTCTACTCTAAAGTTTATAGCTTCTTTTCTGCCTTCATCTATTCATTCATTGATTCAATAAACAAATATTTTATGTGCTTTCTCTACAGGTGGGGAATTATGATAGACACTGGGGAAACAGATTAAAGACATAATCCCTGCCTTCCAAACAAATAGATCAAAAGTTTTATTGACTGGTGAAGGTGATATTTCAAATCCTAAAAGATGATGCTGTGAAAGTGCTGCACTTAAAATGCCAGCAAATTTGGAAAACTCAGCAGTGGCCACAGGACTGGAAAAGGTCAGTTTTCATTCCAATCCCAAAGAAAGGCAATGCCAAAGAATGTTAAAACCACCATACAACTGCACTCATCTCACACACTAGCAAAGCAATGCTCAAAATTCTCCAAGCCAGGCTTCAACAGTTCATGAACCATGAACTTTCAGATGTTCAAGCTGGATTTAGAAAAGGCAGAAGAACCAGAGATCAAATTGCCAACATCTGCTGGATCATCAAAAAAGCAAGAGAGTTCCAGGAAAGCATCTATTTCTGCTTTATTAACTACACCAAAGCCTTTGACTATGTCGATCACAACAAACTATGGAAAATTCTGAAAGAGACAGGAATACCAGACCACCTGACCTGCCTCCTGAGAAATCTGTATGCAGGTCAAGAAGCAACAGTTAGAACTGGACATGGAACAACAGACCGGTTCCAAATATGGAAAGGAGTACGTCAAGGTTGTATATTGTCACCTTGTTTATTTAACTTATATACAGAGAATATCATGTGAAATTCCAGGCTGGATGAAGCATAAGCTGGAATCAAGATTGCCGGGAGAAATATCAACAACCTCAGATATGCAGATAACACCACCTTTATGGCAGAAAGTGAAGAAGAACTAAAGAGCCTCTTGATGAAAGTGAAAGAGGAGAGTGAAAAAGCTGGCTTAAAACTCAGCATTCAGAAAACTAAGATCATGGCATCTGGTCCCATCACTTCATGGCAAGTAGATGGGGAAACAATGGAAAGAGTGACAGACCATTTTTTTGGGCTCCAAAATCACTGCAGATGGTGACTGCAGCCATGAAATTAAAAGATGCTTGCTCCTTGTTAGAAAAGCTATGACCAACCTAGACAGCTTATTAAAAAGCAGAGACATTACTTTGCCAACAAAGGTCCGTCTAGTCAAAGCTATGGTTTTTCCAGTAGTCATGTATGGATATGAGAGTTGGACTATAAGGAAAGCTGAACGCCAAAGAATTTATGCTTTTTTTTTTTACATCTTTTTTAAAACATCTTTAACTGTGGTGTTGGAGAAGATTCTTGAGAGTCCCTTGGACTGCAAGGAGATCCAACCTATCTATCCTAAAGGAAATCAGTCCTGAATATTCATAGGAAGGACTGATACTGAAGCTGAAACTCCAATATTTTGGCCACCTGATGTGAAGAACTGACTCATTTGGAAAGAGCCTGATGCTGGGAAAGATTGAAGGTGGGAGGAGAAGGGGATGATAGAGGATGAGACGGTTGGATGGCATCACCAACTTGATGAACATGAGTTTGAGCAAGCTTCAGGAGTTGATGATGGACAGGGAAGCCTGGCATGTAGCAGTCCATGGGGTCACAAAGAGTTGGACACGACTGAGTGACTGAACTGAGGGTGATAAGATGTAGGCATAGAATGCCTTGGATGAGCTTGGGACTGACAGTTAATCTTCCTAAGAGAAAGTATTTTGGCGATTTTAGAAAGTTACTAGTACTGCACAGGTTCTAGGATGATACAGACCTGAACAAAGCAGTATGTCCACCGTTGAGAACTTACTAAGCAAAATAGAAGGAAACTTACATCTGCCCCTCCTGGGCTTCCCTGGTGGCTCAGATGGTAAAGAATCTGCCTGCAATGCAGGAGACCTGGGTTTGATCCCTGGGTTAGGAAGATCCCCTAGAGAAGGTAATGGCAACCCAGTATTCTTGCCTGGAGAATTCCATGGACAGAGGAGCCTGACAGGTTATAGTCCATGGGGCTGCAAAGAGTCAGACACAACTGAGCAACTAAAACTAACACTTTACACTTGCCCCCCTATCAATGGTAACAGCCCCCATTCATCTTCTAAGTCCCAGTTTATATCCTGCTTCCTTCCTGAAATCCTGAATGACCATCCTCCCCCGGAACACATATAATCTCTTCTGACCCAAAGGCCAGGAGGGTCCTTCATACTGATCCAACTTAATATCTTTAATTTACAGGAAGAAGAGCAAGGTCACAGTGGTGTCTTCAGAAGGATTCACAACTAACTATGTATGAGCAGGGTCCAAATCAGATTCAAGGTCCTGGCTTACAGGCATTTTACCATCAATATCACAACACTGCCTCTTAATTCTTTTCTATGATGTTTTATTTTTAACAGTTTCATGACTATGCATGTTATTTCTCCTGAAAATTTTCAATCTCTTCATGTGCAAGGACCATATCTTGTGTATATTTTGCCCTCTAAAAGCAACTTGTGACTTTCCTTGCTCTTTTTGACTGATGTGAAGGGGTGTGTGACATCACTCTTTAAATGTAATTTTAGAGTCCCTGATAAAAAAAAATAAAATATTTTCATTATCAAATCAAATGTTCACCTCTTCCAAAAGATCTTTCTTGTTATCAATATCCTTTGCTTTTCAGAGTTTAGAGAATTTGATTATGGCTTTTGATGCATGTTACAACATGGATGAACCTTGAAAATATTATACTAACTGAAATAAGCCAGACATAAAAGGATAACTGTTGTACAATTCTACTTATATGAGTATAGTCAAATACAAAGAGATAGAAATTAGAATAGTGGTTACCAGGGACTGGGAAGAGGAAAAAATGGGTTACATGCATGAGTGCCAAGTTGCTTCTGTCATGTCTGACTCTGCTACACTATGGACTATAGCCCACCAGGCTCCTTTGTCTATGGGATTCTCCAGGCAAGAATACTGGAGTGGGTTGCAATGCTCTTCTCTAGGGGATCTTACCAACTCAGGGATTGAACTCATGTCTCTTTTGTCTTCTGCATTTGCAGGCAGATTCTTTACCCCTAGCACCACCTTGGAAGCCCAAGGAGTTACACAGTTCAGTGGATACAGAGTTTCAGTATAGGAGGTTTAAAAAGTTCTGGAGATAGATAATGGTGATGGTCGCACAATAGTGTAAAGAATGCCATTACACTTAAAATGGTAAAAAAATAAATGGTAAATTGCATAATTATATATTTCTACCACAGTAATATAATTAAATGACAGGAATTATGATGAAAGCCGGGAGGAATAAAGTAGGCGTTTTTAACTCTTTGGAAGTAACCTTTTTGTTTCATTCCCTTGTCCATCATCATGTAGACACAGCCTCTGAGGGTGTGTTATTGATGAGCATAACAGACTCCCTAATACATTTTTATAACAGCTTTTCAACAATAAAATTTTTTTAATTGTCAAGAGACTAGACAGATGTTTTATGTTTAACCAAGACATTAGGACTTACTTTACAGAACAGAAGTTGGACCTCAGGAATTTAGTTGTTTACATTTTTTATTCCATTTAGAAGTCTTTTATTTCCTCTTCGGATGATCAGTTTTACTATGCTGCTAAGTCGCTTCAGTCGTGTCCCACTCTGTGCGACCCCATGGACCGCATCCTTCCAGGCTCCTCCATCCATGGGATTTTCCAGGCAAGAGTACTGGAGTGGGGTGCCATTGCCTTCTCTAGCCTTCCATAATTCATTTTGGGTGCAATAGGTCACACATGTTTATCTGGAGCTCATTCTTGTGGGATGAAGCACTATCAAAGCTGTGGACTTTTGAAACGTGCTCAATATTCAATATAAAATGTTTATTACACATATAAAAATACTGGCCTCATAAGAGATATGACCTTAGCAATGGGAGAAATATTTTCCAATAAAAGAGACATACACTAGGATTTTCCTGGAAACTAAAGAAATAGCTGAACTTTTTTGAGGCATTCCAAAAACAGCTTTGCTAATCAGCAAAAATTAACCTATTTTTTGGTCCATGAGATTCTCCAGGCAAGAATACTGGAGTGGGTTGCCATGACCTCCTCCAGGGGATCTTCCTGACCCAGGGAACAAACTCGTTTGTCTTATGTCTCCTGCATTGAAAGGCAGGTTCTTCACCACTAGCACCACCTAGGAAGCCTTGGAAGGTATCTACTTATACCTATTTCAAGTAATAATTGGAAATAGTGTCAGGAAATGCTAGTTCAGTTATAGTAATTGATTGCTATTAGCATTGACACAATGGACACAAGTCTCTTTTTAAAAAATATAATAATAATAACAATTATAATGAAAAGGATCTTTTCACTTTTATAGAAGAGCATGAGTGGAATAGTGTTATGTAAAAGCACTCCACTTTCATAACCTTAATCCTAACAGATCAGAATGAATAAATGAACCTGAAGTGTTATCAATATGCAACTTTGTCTCCCCTTTAGGATCTATATAGAAACACACACACACACACACAAAACCACAAAACAGAGATGAGGAGGTTATGGGAGAAGTTTCTTCATGCCCTTTGTGTCACACCTTGTTCTAAGTAAAAGAAAAAACAAACAACAAAAAACTCTGAATGGGGCTGAAGAAATCTGAGAGCATTAACACACACACATATACACACACACTGTCTTAAACATAGTGATAGATTTTGAAATTGGAATGCTCCATTTCAAGAGCTTAATATATCTGAAAGGCCCTTTCAGGTGTGGTTGAGGACTTTAAAAAACTCAGTTTTTACCTAGTGACAGAATCATTACCACTTGGGCATCTCAAGTCAGGATGGCTTTAATTCTTGACTCTCCTTTTGCTATCAGTGTGACATTAGAAAAGTTATTTCATTTTCTTGTGCCTCAATCTTAATAATCTGTGAAAGATGGTGCCTACCTAATATTGTTATTAAAGAGGAACAACTGAATTAATATACATTAAGCACTTAGAACTATATCTGGCACATGGTAAGCATGCATCAAATACTGTTGCTATCATTATTTAAAATGTTTCTACATAGGTGGAACATTTCCAAACACCCTTATGAACTGGGATCTGTAAACAAATTAGTGATTTCTGTAAATTCAATTGATAGAAAATTTTAGGAATATGTCCAATTTGTATTGAGTAGACTTACAGGTTGTTCTCTTAATGCACAGCTCCAGAATAGTAATAAATGTTTGACTTTGAAAGCTAGGATTTTAATTTCACACAAGATATCCTTGGGGGGCCAAAATATGAAATTAACTTTCAGGGGATATGTTTCCCTCTGAAAATACTGAGAAAGAACAATTCTCTTTTCTGGGTGACTTAGTCACCTGCTTAAGGTCAGATTCAGTGAATCTTATGAGGTGACTTTCAGTCCAATTATTCTGTTTTTATATGGGGTTCAGTAATCAGGCTGTTATGAGGGTTTCTCTCTAGACTTCCCTTTTTAGAGGCCTTATGAAGGCTTTCTTTAGTTTTCCCTCCCTCTACCTAATACTATTTCTTGGGGAATGGATAGCATTTTGACGTCAGAATTGACTGACAGTTTCCAGGGCCTCTTGTGGTTAAGAAGATCTTGCTATGGTGGGCCAGGCCCAGGCCTCCACAAAGAGGTAGACCATAAAGAAGGCTGAGAACCGAAGAATTGATGCTTTTGAACTGTGGTGTTGGGGAAGACTCTTAGAGTTCCTTGGACTTCAAGGGGATCAAACCAGTCAATCCTAAAGGAAATCAATCCTGGATATTCATTGGAAGCACTAATGCTGAAACTGCAGCTCCAATACTTTGGCCACCTGCTGCAAAGAGCGATTCATTAGAAAAAAAAATCAAGACTGTTAATCCAACCAGCAATGCCTCCTTGAGAAGAGTCATTCAGGTGACATTTTTACCATTGCAATGATAGCATTAAGGGGCTACAGTACAGAAAACAAATCGATCCTAAAAATGCCACAGATTCCAAGAGAATCAGAGTGCTTGCTTATTCACCACCTGACAGTCACAGTCTATGATGGCCTAGAGCTCGTCCCTTGGGTCATGCCTTGGACCATTAGCTGTCTATGTCCCTCAAATTAACCTATGAAGGGGGCATCACACTGCTGAAGCACAGGGCAAATCTGAATCAAATCTCTTTTGAGACACAAAGTGGAAAATTCTGAACCCCCACCTCTTCTCTCAACTTTTCCCCCCTTTTAAATTTCCAGGACATTAACAAAAAGTTCTTTTATTAGTATTATTTCATGTTGTCCCTCTGGCTCTTCTTTCCCCCTTCACCTCCCCACCAAGTCTAAAACACTAGGGATCTCTGGCCTCAAGGGTGCTAGCCTGTTACCTTAGAGACTGTTTCTTTACAAGGCAATAGAGTACAGAGGGCATGCCTTTGCTGCTTACCTTGGCAACTATGAATTGCTGAATGCTGTTCTCATGAATGCAAGTCATTCACTGCCATCTGGACATGCCCACAGGTATAAACATTTTTTCATGAAAGGACCAGGGAATACGCATTGCATCAATAAATCTCTTGAATGACAAACAAAGCCATCCCATATGTTGGAAAAGCTATATAACATTAAAATTAATATAAGTCTCCCATGGCATTACTTCCAGGCAAGGTCAAACATTCAGTTTAGATATCATTCAGGCTTATCAGGCAAACAGCATGAATCAGGTTGGGGAATGAAATATGAAGAAGGGGGTGGAAAGAGGCTGTCACTGTAAAACGGAAGACCATTGAGCTTGACCCAAGAATAAATACACTATCTCAAAGAGTCTAGGAGAGCTTATTCATTTCTCACTAGTATTTCTCTAGGTGGAAACCAAGAGTAGGCTTTTTTCTCCCCCTTGGCTCAGTGAAATAAGATCGGCATTTACCCCATTCAAAGGCATTTTTATATTTCTCATAGACAAAAATTACAGAAGAAATTCTTAACATATTTATAAAAGCACAGGCCTTGTACTTCATAGAGGGTCAGAGGTGGGGAAGAGGGTGTAACAAGGGCTCTCTTATGTTTTCCTATAAACAAAGTTGCTATGAACCTTGGAAGTAGTCATATTTAGCCTTAAACTTCAATTCATCCAAGTGTCAACTTTTTAATTTGGATTTGTTATAATTTACTGCAAAACACTTTAATAATTTACTAGTTTCTCATATATGATGTCCTTTATATATCTATATCATGTTCATTCCCCCCCCACACACACACCAGAGAAGGAAAATATACAGTTCTAGCCACACTCATACTTATATGTGCCCAGTCGTGTCTGGCACTTTGAAACCCCATGGATTGTAGTCTGCCAGGCTCCTCTGTCTGTGGGATTTTACAGGCAAGAATACTGGAGTGAGTTGCCATTTCCTTCTCTTCACAAGCTTATATAACCAAAATAAAATTTCTCCCATGAACCAATACTTCCCATGGAAAGAGAAGATGGGGAGAAATCTTAACCAAAAAAACTGTTGGGATATTCCTAATATGACAATCAAGGGCACAAGGAAGGAAAAGCCGAGACTGGTGGGCACAGCACAAACAGATGTCAGGGTTTTCCTAATTTTGCCACTTTTGAAGAAGATACATCTTCCAAAAATCATTAGGGACCAGTGAAAGAACCAGGGAGAGAGGTAAATTTCTACAGAAATTACATCACTCCTACTAACACCCCTGCCACAACCACTGATTAATCTGGTCTGGTCTCAAACATGACTTGGGATGGAATTGGGAACTCTGGAACAACACAGCCTCTTGCCATAACACGAAGTGATATTTTTTTTCCTTCCTTGGCGATAAAGTTTTCCAGTTCCGTAAAAATCTTTGTTTACCAGATATAAAAATGTTCACTTTCAAGCTGTCAAGTTGACCTTGAGCTTTTTCTTCTCTCCCTTCCCCCTCCGCCTTTTGCCCTTAAAAGTTCAGGATGTCTCCAGCAGTAACTGTTACATTCTGTCTAGCAAGCCTGGATTGCGGACAGTGATCTAAGCTCTGGGAAAAAACATGGAGTTCACCCAAAAATTGAGAGAGACATGCTCTCGCCCCAGCCGCCAGCTCATAGGTTTCAAAGCTCTGGGACAGACCTCATGAACAGCTCGGGGCTCTAGCGTGTAAGGTGGCAGCGCCAATGCAAACACAGAAAGCACTTCAGCAGGTATAAACAGCAGCCACACACCAGGCCAGGCCCCAGAAGGCAGGCCATGAAAGGGAAGAAGCCAGGCCACCGGCCCCTGCCTGCGTCACTCTGCTTAAGCCTTCTCCTGTGTCTGGGGATGCATGGAAAAAGAGAAACTTCCCATTTGGACTGAACTTTGAGGAAATGAGAAGTCTCACATTAAGTGAATATAGAAATAGCTTTCCTCTTGGAAAGAGAAAAGTCTTGCTGATGTGTATACACATACACACACACACACACACACACACACACACACACACATCTCTGCAACAGTAAGTCACCTACGATCATTTTGATTTCTTGAACACAGCAAAATTCACCTTTGAAAGGGGAAAATAAAGCCATTTTTTTCTCCTTTGGAGATTTTGCTCATTGACTTTAAAATATTCTCAGCATCCATACTTCAAGGACCCACTGCACTCTTAAAACACATTTGGTTTTTCAGTATATTCACATCAATTACTGGTCTCAGGCTTTCAACACTGACACAGTTACTAACCTCAGTGGTTCCAGTTCAGTATTTAGGACTGTGCACTTGGAGAGCAAAAGGGAATGGCCCCACCACTCAAAGCTTTCTGAACATGAAGGTACATGAAGGGCATTACCGCTGCCCACTAAAGTTTTAAAGCTGGACTGTCAACCATTATAGATGTTACTCATTTACATAACAATGTTATAACAAGATGTATATTCAATTCCCCTGAGTTTATTAGCTAATCTATCTTCTTACAAAAGGAATTATTTATTTTTAAGTTTATACTTTATACTTTCACCCTATGTCTGTTTAATTGTAGTTCACTCAGTAAACTTTTTTAACAACTATCAAACAGTTGTTTTTCACTCACTCACTCAACTAGCATTTGCTGCTATTACAGAAATGAGTAATTAACACCCTTATCAACAAGTAACATACAAATCTCTTCAGAAAAACAAACTTCAAAATTATACATGATAAAGTTTGCCATTCAAAGTCTAAACCACTCAACCTGCTTTCATTAACTTCCATTAAAATAGCTATGGAAGCACATATTGTGCTCTGAATTCTCTGCT